>NC_139345.1:188392383-188987383 GCF_055883805.1 Amblyomma maculatum
ACTTTTTTTCTTGTCTTTTATATTGCGCCTTGCCTCCATGGCATGATTAAGTACGACAAAGATGGTTTATATCGGTTATCAGGTTTGCAATTAGAGTACCATAAAGAATGACGAATGGACGTGAAAACGGAAGTGTGAACTCATGGCAATTTTTGTCAAAAAGTTTGAATGTATTTCATTAGTTTTGGCGGTTTGAAGCACTGAATATTTAGGATATACGTTGAATTACGTGTTCCCTTTCCCAACGTTCATTTCCGTTTCATACAAACGTCACTTTGAATACTGCGCCTTCTGAGGAGCAGGATAAAGAAGAAAATACAGACAGCAGTGAAGCGCGTGCTAGAGCGTGGTACTAATCTTTGTTGCAGGTTACTTGTCCTCCTAGGTGGATTTCTTGGAGCCATATTCCCAAAGTGGACAGAACGAAGGCCTTTGCCAAGGACATTTGAGGTGGCCCTTGTTGAACCAGGTGCGTTATCGACACTCCTCCCAAGATAACTACTACAATCATCTGCCAAAAGGTGAGACCAACATTTCTGTCGCTGGCATCTCTTTTCAGTCGTTACCCATGAGAGCAAGACTGAAACTTCAGACACGTATGTAGAAAATAGCGCGTAATGTGCAGCAAGAATAACCAGTTAAGCTCGAAATATGTGCCCATCATCTGAAAGCCAGGACTACATTTTTTAAGTGTCAAGCCTGTTCAGGCCGAACCACAAGGCAGCGCTTCTTCGGCGTCGCGTCACCGTCGCGTCTTCGGGCTTCGTCGCTCGGAGCGTGCCGCAGAGGGCACTAAATACACGGCGGCATTCGCAGTGGCGTCTGCCAGCCACCGCATGGACAGATCCTGGAAGGTCGAACAATTATCTCCCGTCCATTGCTGAGCTCATCCTATTCAGTGGTGATGGCAGCCTACTGGAGACGAAGAGGGCAGACAAGGAGAACAAAGGAAAGAGAAGTCACAAGGAAAACAAACGCCCGGGCATAAACGGGGACAGAAGATGAGCTCTTGCCTTCGCGGAAACGTGTAGAGCCTGTGACGTTGGGTACAACGCTGCCCATGCGTGGCTTGCCATTGGGCCCTGCTTGCTAAACATTTCCGGCATCGACCCTGAGATTTAGCATCGCAAGCGTTTTTCAGCGTCCCCTTGCCTAAAGCGCCCGAATTTCACCTCCGGCGTCGCCGGCAGCCGCAACGCTGGCATGGCGCCGAAGAAACACTTGCATGTGGTTCGGCATTAGCATTTTCAAGCTTCTCATCTGGGGTATAAGAGCCCTCACGTGGGTATCCCAAGTGCCCTCCGAACGTAGCGGAATTATCGAGGCCTAAGTTCTGCTGCTGTATGTACTGATTTAGCTCACCTTCCTCTGAAGAGATATTTTCGCTTCATTCTATTTTCAGGGCTCTTAGGTTCTCATTAAAATTATGGATTCCATTGACTCGGATACTGAGTCATCGGCGGAAGCCGCTCTCTCTACATGCGAGGACCGCTCTGGATTTCATGAACTCTCGACGTCGCTCGACAATGCGGCCTCCTTTGCCAGCGGTGACTGTGAACCGGTCAGCGCGCCCACCTGCAACGTCGTGGGCATGGCGGAGTCACTTCACACTTTGGCGACGCCAGATTTTGGCAAAATCACTACCTGTTGTACACCGCCCGGCCGAAGCGACACAAGCCTTAAAGTAGCCGTGGACGCAATGGAGGGCAGCCTGGGCACCATAGTGGGCTTTGATTCAAGCACGCTGGCAGCCGCACAGGAATGCTCGCGCAGTAATTCAAAAGTATCTGAAGAAATAAAGCATGACAAGGTCTCCACCGAAAACATGAAGCGCGCAGTGGAGAATATGCAGCTTCGTCATGAGCGACATAGAGCTTCTAGGCGGACGAAGCGCCTAGACAAGGACATCGTTTTCATGCAGGAATGCTATGTAGGAGAGCTGAAGTTTCTCGAGGAAGAGGCAGAAACTTTGAAAGAACAAAACCGATTGCTGTCAAATGCGGAAGAAGAAAATATTGAACTCGTGGTGAGCGAGCTGTCAAGACGCGGTGGCCCCGCTCTGTTGAAGGCCGTTCGAGAAAACCTGAATTTGAAACTTGAGATCGGCCGACTGAGTGATGAACTGGAATTGAAGAAAGAGGAGGCTGAAGCTCTCCAATCGAGGTTCATCGTCTTCCTCTATACTTCGGAACGGGAATACGGGAGTGCCTTGGATGAACTCATGGCTTTGGAACATATTCGAAAGTCTGCCATAAAGGCCCTGGAAGCAGAGATGGCCACTGTGTCTGAGTGCCCCGAACTCCTGGTGCTGTTGCACAGGCTCAACGCAATTAATCCATTTCCGGACGAGTCTTGATGGTTCAGAGCCACAAAATAAAGAGCCGCAGGTGGACATGGCTGCTGCAGAAACCTTCATTTGGAAATGTTCTTTTTAAGCTACTGTTGCTTTATCTTCTGCAGAACCCACAATTTTTCTTGCATATCTCCCTGTTTTCAATAACTGACGCACAAATGCTTCTAGCCTTCGCAGTAGGTAGTTCAAGCTTTAGGTGAGTAAATGCTTTTTCAGGAACAACCTTTATCCTCAGCCATGCAGCATAAAAAATGAGATGGCTTAGCTCTGCTATGCTTGGACATAAGTAACGGAAAGCAGTGACTACTTCGGGATCAGAAGAATTTAATTTCTCGTCTTCTGCGGTGTTCGCCAGCAGCTAAACTTCCTTGGCTTCCATATCGGGCGCGTCTACGTTCACCGGCGTTCTATAATTCGTTGACGCGAAAGGACAGGCGCAGCATCTGTCACTCGAAATAGGCAACAGGTGCCGCCTGGCGGCGTTGGAACGCACTCGTTCCCGCGTGGTCATCATAGCACATCCTTGATGTCATCCTAATTGAGTGACTTATCTGTTTTAGTCTTCGGTACTTTCAAATTGTATACCAATCGTAGCATCTGTCACTCGTGAAATCCCGCTATCATCGTCACAGTAGACAAGCATAATTATGAAGAGCGTTTCTCGAGAAAAAATATAGGGAAAAGCGCGCGTCGGCAACACCCGTCGTCCACCAGATAATCGGTGGTGGGTGTAATGACAACCTACAACAGGTAAAAATTTGGTGGCAGGCTAGCCCCCTCCGCAAGCGGCGTTGATTTACCATTTCCAGCCCCGTAGGGTCAGGAACAACCACCCTTCACCACCTACCCCGAGCTAAGCCATCTTTCATTTTTTGCATGGAAACGACTGAAGTGTGTACATAGGATGTACGCAGACACACCTGCGTTTCGCATTCCAGCAATACGTTGCAAATCAAAAAGGAGGCAATTCAAATGGATGCATTTTTATGCGGCTTAGTTCTGTATTCGTTCTTGATGCAGCAAATATAACCATCGCTAAATTTGTAGTGATCACTCGTTGCAACAATGCCACAAGTGATCCCAAATAGGTGGTGTGGGTGCAGTGACCTGCCACAGGATGACGTTGCATTCATGCGTTCGTAAAAACTAACGCTGTTGAGACGATGTTGCAGACATAAAACAAAAATATTTATGCTGTTGGGTTGTCTCGCGCCCTCAATAGAGTGGCAGTTCCTGGCCCTACGGGGCTGGGACGGTAAGTCAACGCCGCTTGCGGTTGGAGCTTGCCAGCCACCTAATTTTATCTATTGTAGGCCGTCGTTGTACCCGCCACTGCTTCGGTGGTGGACGACAGCTGTTTTTGCGGCGCGCGTCTTTCTCTTCCTCTTCTTTTTCCTTTCTTCTCTATTTTCTCTTCTGTGCGCACGACGCAGAGGAGGCGGCTCAGCTACAGAGCCAATAGCAGGCCCGTGTATTTTATTTTTCTTCTTCCTGCAGCCCCAAGAACAATAACAGCAGCCGTATTTATCGGTTGTTGTTGTGGCTGTAAGAAGTAGGAAAAGAAAAAAATTAGCAATGGCTTAGCTTGGTTAAGCCTGGTAATTGCGAAAGCAATAGCTATGGTTACGCCTAGGTTCAGCTGGTGGTGTAGCTGGTTGTGGTACTTGTGGTTATGCTTATGGTTATGCAGTGATTCACTCTGGCCACAGCATATGGTTCAACTATTGTTTAGTGCCGGTGGTTATTCTATGTATAACTAGTAGCGAGGCAAGGAGTGCCGTGGCTGCAACGATATACTTGGTTGTGGGTGAGGTTAAGGCAGAATCTACAACTGCCGCTCCGGCACCGGCTGAAACGGCATTCTTTACGCCAGCAGAAATAAAAGCATCCCTGGAGACTGCGTTGGTTCCACCTGCCGCTAGGCCACCTCCTATAGTATTCAACGTTGCACCCCCGGCCATAGAGTTTCTTACTCTTACCTAGAGGGAAAGCTGTGCTGTCGTCTATGAGAGTTTACATGGAGTTTTCAGACTGGCTGACGGCCAGTTCAGCCGCCATGGGCGCTCAAAGCATCATGGGCCGGAGAGCTACCGAGTGCAGAACTACAACTTTTGGCCAAAACTAATGCAAAGATAAACGTTGTTCTACCGTAAATAATGTCCCAAGATTGAATATTCTGACTATAAATTACAAAAAGAGAGAGAAACCGAATGCCAGTGTGATATTTATCCAATATAAGCAATGGCTCTTTCTCCTATTGGCTTAGTTTTGAGCAGCACAAATACCAATCATCATCATCATCATCATCAGCCTGATTATACTCACTGCAGGGCGAAGGCCTCTCCCATATTTCTCCACTTAACCCGGTTCTGTGCAAGCTGCATCCACTTGACCCCCGCGAACTTCTTAATCTCATCCGCCCACCTAACTTTCTGCCAAATACCACTATTTCGCACTTAATAGGCACACCTTGAAATAAAAAAAATGTTATGAAAATATTTATCGTTGTGCAATCACTTAAGGAAGTTTTTAGTGGAATTTAGGCAAACAGAAACCATTTATTGGCGACGTCTGCTTTTGCGCCTTCGCTACTAGGGCTTTCGCAGTCTATGTACGCACCTTCAGATGATGATGACGAAAAAGAAACGTCGCAGTAACGCCACTCCACGTACCCGAGAAAAACCGACTGTCCCGCAATAAGTAGCACACCGGCCCATGATTCTTAGCGCGCCCATGGTGACTGAAGTGGAGCGCCCTCAGCTTTCCCTCTAGGTAGTGTAAGGAACTCTGTGCCCCCGGCGGTAGCTGCGGCTCAGCCCGACCGTAGATCAACGTTGGACTTAACTCTCGGTGTGTAAGGGCGTACCCGAACCGGCGCCCCAAACGTCGTTCTAAACGGTCTCACAACAATCTCTGGGATGACGTCACTCTATCTGCAGCGCTCCCTCACGGAGGGAGCGGGAGTTAGGCCGTCGCTGGTAGCTACCGCCGACCGCGCGAGTTGGGGCCCCTGTATTTGCACATCTGAGCTTGGCGGCGCGCCAAAGGTCACGCTAAAGGTCAATGGTAACTACCGCCTCGCTAAGCGAAGTTCTGAAAAGTGAAAGTAGTATTGCTTTCGCAATAAAATGACAAGGGACTTTAGCGACTAAAGTAGTAAAAGGTGAAAGCCTGAGAAGTGTCATCTTATCTAGAATTCATGTCATCGGAAATCCCACACTCGCACGTGCGCCGAGGTACGCCACGCAACAGGAGCGATGGCGAACCATCCAAACGCATTTGTCGGAGAAAGTGAGACTTACTTTTTCACTAACGACATGGCTAAAACTCGAGTGCAGAAAACAATCATGGTAGTTTTATTGCACCTGCACTATAACGTACCACCCCACAAAATTAAGCAATTATCAATTTAGTATCCATTAGAGGAATATAACGGAAAATCAATTTTGATGAATTGTACTATATTAACTGTCCAAATTTACCACTTAAGTGGTCCAGTAATATATACTAGGTGACCAGAACTGCAGCTAGGAACAAGCCATATTATGCGCAGAAAGTTTGCAATTTATATACCATTAGCTCGACAGCTTACTCTCATGAATGCGTGCACAACGGCAGAAGAGATTTTGGAATAACTAAGACATGGAGCTATTGTAAGAAAGCTGAGAACACATCAGCTGCTGATGTAGCGATGATTTTTTTGCACCGGGCTCGCGTGCGATGAACGTGCACGTGCGTTCGTTAGCCTAGCGCTGCATATGCTGGTGCAAAAATTTACGTTGCGCAGATTTTGAGATGTGTGCCTGAAGACACCACTTGCATAATAAACGCCATTCTTGGCTAGCATAACAGTAAGGGCAGGTGCCGATCGTCTACCGCACAACGCCATGACATCCGCCACGCCGCTCGGCATTTTCGCGTTATATATGTACCGCCTCGGCAGCGCAGAAGTGCGATCTGAGCCAGCAAGTTTTCACAATCACTGGAGGTATTCTCCTACCATGCATGCTTGATGCTTGAAATGAAATAAATTCTCCGCGATCGAGAACACTCCAGCGTAAGCGAGCTAGCTGCTTCAACGCCAGCGCACAAATCGAGGCACACGAACTGCTCTTGCTCGTAGGACTAGCTGCATGAACAGCTCCACATATTTATCATGCGGCCGCGCCTTTGGAGACAAGGAAAACTGCTCATACGGTGACGAACAATTTCTTCACGGCTCTCGCGCAACTAAGGTGGGCTGGGGTTGTTTTGGCTATCTGCTTGCGACAACACACACGTTTTGTTGCGAAAACGGTACCTGTTGCGAAGATATCTTGTAGTCGCGACAAGACCGCCTGCCGCTGGAAAAATTTCTTTTGGACCACTACAAGAGCGTTGACGACAAGATACAACAACGAAAGCATACGACACGCTTTTCGTCACGACAAAGAAAAAACTTGTTGTAACAACAAAAACGTTTGTAGTATGGAAAGAAAAGTTTGTTGCGACAACAAAACACTTTGTAGTATCGAAAGACATGTTTGTTGTGAGGTCGAAAAGTTTGTCGTTACAACAAACCTTTCTTTTGTGTTTTGTCGCTACTACAAAAACTCCTGTTGGGTTTTTCGATCGGGTTTCCTCCAGAAATCTCATCTTGTCTACCGTTCCTGCCATCTGCAATCCCACACTTCAACGAGCACCAACGAACGCCACTCGACAGCCACCGAAAAAGCGGAACACACTTTGTCCACGACAATATGAGCCATTAAAGGTTTTCGTTAAATTATAATTGTTTTACAGGAAAGGGAAGGCGCAGTATCACACTTTTTTCGGCGTGTTTAGACGGTACACCATCGGTCCTGTCGCGTGGTGTTCCTTGGCGCGCGTTCATGTGTGGCATTGCAGATGGCAGGGACGCATCCTGCTGCGGCCAATCAGAACGCCCTAAAAGCGGAACACACTGTCCACGACAGCATGAGCCAATAAATGCTATCGCCTTAAAATGCACGACCCTGCTATTGGCTCTGTAGCTGAGCCATCTGATTGATTTATAGGAAGGGAAAGGAGCGGTAACTGTCTCGCTAGTGTTCTGTGGACACCTCAACCGCACCGTAAAGGAAAGGAGGAAGGTGGGAGTGATAGTGGAAAGGGAGAAAGAGGAGCCGTAGTGGAGGGCTACGGAGTAATTCCGACCATCTGGGGTTCTTTACCGTGCACTGACATCGCACAGCACACGGACGCCTCTTCGTTTCGCCTCCACCGAAACGCAGCCGCCGAGGTCGGATTCGAACCCGGGTACTCCGGCACAGTAGTCGGGCGTCTTACCAGTGCACCGCCCCGGCGGGGCACGAGTCTAGTCCGCTGCCTTGTGTGGACCGAAGAGAAAGTAGAGAAGGAAGAAAAAGAAGATGGAGAGAAAGACGCGCGTCGTACCAGCTGTCGTCCACCACCGAAGCGGTGGCGGGCGCAATGACAGCCTACAACTGATAACATTTGGTGGCGGGCTAGCCCCGCCGCAAACCGCGGTAACCTACCTATCCCAACCTCATCAGGGCCAGGACGACTCACCCACTATTAAAGCGCAGCTTTTTGGCGCCCGTTCCTGGGTTTCGCGTTATCGTCGGCCGCGTCGGCCTCGTAACCAGCTCCGCTTCCCTTTCATCCCTCCAGTTCGAGACAGCTTTTCGGCAACTGGAGCCTCGCAGGAAGAGGGGGGTACACTCAGCGGCCAATGATGGGGGCGCGAGCGCGCGCAGCAACCGGAGAACACGAGATAATTAAGGGGGGGGGGGGGCGAGGAGGGGTCGCCGAAGGCAGCGCTAGCAGCGACTGACTGGACGAGTGCGCTTCAATGCCGCCGGCCGGCGCTTCTTGCCTTCCGCTACACATGCTGCGCCTTTCCTTTCCTGTAAACGAATTATAGAACGCCGGTGAACTTAGAGGCGCTCGTCCTGGAAGCCAAGGAAAGTTTAGCTGCTGGAGAGCACCGCAGAAGCCTGGAGAAAAAATTTGGAGGATGCTAAGCTTCGGCTTCAAGAGTAGAACGCGATAGCGTTATTGCACCTCGTCGAGAAAACTTACTAAACGCAAGGGTATTGGGGCATCCTCGCACCGGTACCCGCGCGGCCCGAAGGGGAGAAGCGGGTGCGCGAAGATAGTGATCTAACGAAAGGATAGACGCTTGATTCTACAACCTGTGAGGGTGCACGGTAAAACGTCAGGGGCGAGTGGCGCGCCACATGTCGGGGCAGCGCCGCACATTGCGAGGAGGGGTTCTTCTGTGTTTGCCGCAAGATGGCTCTGCATGTGCGCAGAGCGCAGAAGAAATGTAGCGGAAACGTACTTCGCTACTCGTGTAACTGCGACTTCTGTAAGTAACATGCTCATAATTACCGATATACAATGCAGTATAACGGTCTACGGCATGTTTCTAAGGCAGCACCGCATTCACTAGAAGCGTTTTTGTACCGCTTTCAAGCATCGAACTTGTGGCTGAGTGGTAGCGTCTCTCTCTCTCACTCCGGAGACCCTAGTCCGATTCCCACCCAGCCCATCTTGGAACTTGCTTTTTATTTACGAAGTGCATGTTTATTTATGAAGTGCATGCCGGGATTTATCGCTCACTGGACGCCGACGACACCGGCTTTTTTGAGACACGAGCTCCTTAACGCTACCGCGTTAAAAGAACTTCTAATTCCGAGGTCTTCAGTGCTTTTCGCTACGTATGAGGTGTCATTTTTCTTTTTATTGCGAAAGCAATGCTACGTCATGTTTCGCCTTTTCGCTTACTGACTGATGCGGCTGCCGCCGCTAGCGAGTCAAGACAACATGACTGCGTAGATTGATTGATTTATAGGAAGGGAAAGGCACGGTAACTGTCTCGTGTGTTTTCTGTGGACACCTCAACCGCGCCGTAAGAGAAGAGAGAGATGTTGGAGTGAAAGTGGAAAGAAAGAAAGGGGAGCTGTAGTGGAAGGCTGCGGAGTAATTTCGACCACCTGGGGATCTTAACTGTGCGCAGACATCGCTCACCACACGGACGCCTCTTCGTTTTGCCTCCACCGAAACGCAGCCGCCGAGGTCGGGTACATGACTGCGTAGAACACCGTCGCCGCCATGCAGAAGAAGGAGGAGGGGGTCCTCCCCTCTTTCTGCGTGGTGCCGAGGGCGCTCTCCGGTTGCCGAGCCCCGCCGGGGTGGTGCAGTGGTAAGACGCCCGACTACTGTGCCGGAGTACCCGGGTTCGAACCCGACCTCGGCGGCTGCGTTTCGATGAAGGCGAAATGAAGAGGCGTCTGTGTGCTGTGCGTTGTCAGCGCACGTTAAAGATCCCCAGGTGGTCGATATTACTCCCTAGCCCTCCACTATGGCTCCTCTTTCTCTCTTTGCACTTTCACTAACACCTTCCTCCCTTCCTTTACGGCGCGGTTCAGGTGTCTACAGAAACCAAAAGAGACAGTTCCCGCGCCTTACCCTTCCTATATATTAATCTTCCTCTTCCTCCGGTTGCCGAGACGCAGGCTCGCTTTCAGCGAATCATGGTGTGCGCATCCCTACTCGCTAGCGGCGTCAGTGGCATGAGTCATTCGCTGCTATTTGTTGTCAACGTGCTTATGGACCCACGCGCTGTTTTCCGCATTTCTCCGACCACAAAGCTTCTTTCATGAGAGCCAAAAACTGTTAAGTGTTTCTTGAAGGAATACGCGTTAAAACTAAAAACGTCTGTAATTGTACATATGTGTCTTGCTCGAAATCCTTGCTTCAATCTATTGAAAAGATGAAACAGCTGATGGGCTGCGCTCAAATTTCGCATTAGGAAGTAACGTAACCGTGCCCAGCGACTCTAAGAACGCTTTGCGCAACTTTGCCAAGAGGCGAGTGTGCGCGCAGGCGGCCGCCATCATCAGTAAGCTTCAAGACCGCGGCAACACTATCCGCATCAAGTGGTTCCCGGCGCACACGGGAGATTGTGCATCCTCACCGAATTACAACGAGACGGCCCATTCGACGGCGCGAGCGCTTACCTTCCGCGCCCCCGAGAGGGACCGTTCCGAATGGTGGTTCGAAACAAAAGACCGAATGACCAGTTACGAGGAAGTGACTAAATTTTGTCGCCTAGCTCGACGGATAATGCCGCCGCCTCACCCGGCAATTAGTCGGGAGGAGGCGGTCACCCTAAGGCAAATGCAAACCGCGTCACTCCTAGCCCCGGTAGTGCTACACGTCCTCCACCCGGACATCTACACGAGTGATATGTGCAGTATATGTCAAGTGGGTCCGGCGGACCAATGGCACATCATGTGGGACTGTGCCAGGTTCCCGACCGAAGCTGCATCCAGGACATACCCGCCGCAACTTCAAAGTGCTGTGCAGAATACAGACAAGGACAATCAACTATGGGCCATCCAGCAGGCCCGGGGGTGCGCTCGAAAGGCACAAGCCTCACAACCCACCACAAGCGGGCCAAATGAGGTAGCGCAGAGTAGGGATTAACCTCGGGTAGACGCCTGGCCAGCGTCACGACGCTTTAACCCGTCGTTTGCCGGCTCCCTAATAAAGTTATACATACATAATCGGGTAATTTCTTTGTGGTTGTCGAACAAGAAATTCTCTTTGCACTCGTCAGCCCCAGTAGGTCCGATGTAGGCAAGTGGGGCTGGGACAACCACCATGAAACCTGCATCGGTCCCCGATGGGGCAACTGTGGGCAAGCCCCATTTGGGCTTGCCCCTGTTTCTCCTGCATGGGTACCATAGCGGCGTTGCTCGGGCTAATGCACAGCACATTCCTGCATCCAGACCACAAGGGTCCTCTGTCGGATATTTAAGGGCAAACCAACCTAAATGTGGGCTCTTTATGGGAACGCCCTCATAGATCCAAAATGAGGCTACCCCCATAAAATGTTTGTGGGACTTAATCGGCCGTAGTGGGGCAAAACAAATGGACATGCCCATATGCTGCCCCAATCGGCCCCTTGTAGGTTACTTGATGGCAGGTGAAATATGAATAAGAGCTCAATTTGGGCAAGCCCTCGTGAAGCCTAAATGAGGCAGCCTTAGCTAAACCGCTTTAGGACTCACATAGGTTGTAATGGGGCAGGAAGGCGGGCGTGCCCGCATGGTACCAAAATTGGTTCTTTGTGGGAAATTTGAAGGCACGTGACCCGCAGGTGGGCTCTAGGTTGGAAAACAACACCCAGCCCAATTGGAGCTGCCCGCACAAAACTGATTTATATCCCACATGGGCAGTAAGGGGGCTGGAAGGCGGGCAGGCCTGCATGATACCAAAATCGGTCCCTTGTGGAGAATTGGAAGGCACATGCAACAGCAAGTGGGCTTTAGGTTCAAAAACAACACCCAGCCTTACCGGGGCTGCCCACACAAAACCGATGTAGGTCCCACATCGGCCGCAATGGGGCTAGAAGGCATGCGTGCAATTGTGTAATGATTCCAACCTTTATTTGTATTAGATGCTGTCCTATATTACTATTATAGATGATTTGTATAGCAGTTGTTTCTGTGTTTAGTCGGGTCCAGTGTTTAGAACGGGTCCAGACGGGTCTTTAAGGCTTTCCAGCCAGCACAAGGAATGATGGTCACTGACAATACGGAAGGGTCGTCCATACAAATATGGTCGAAACTTGCTGATGGCCCAGATTACCGCAAGGCACTCCTTCTTCGTTGTCGAATAGTTCGCCTCCTATCGTGAGAGAGCTCGGCTCGCTTAGGCGATAACCCGTTCTACTCCGCCTTGCCACTGAATGAGTACAGCGCCGAGGCCAACGTTGCTGGCATCAGTATGTACGTCGGTTGCGGCGTCTTCATCGAAATGTTCGAGTATTGGGAGTCTGTGTAGGCGGCTTCTAAGCTCCTGAAAGGCTTGTTCTTGATCGTCTCCCCACAGCAAGGGTATGTCTTCTCTAGTTAGTGCTGTCAGTGGCTCAGCTATCTTAGAAAAACCTTGGACGAAGCGCCGGTAGTATGAACAAAGACCTAGAAATCGTCGAAGTGCCTTTTTATCGGTGGGCCGTGGAAACTTTGACACTGCGGTAGTCTTCTCGGGATCAGGGAGAACGCCCTGTGCACTGACAGCATGGCCGAGAAAGCATAGTTCCTTGAAATCAAAGTGGCATTTCTCAGGCTTGATCGTTAGTTGCGCGCATTTGAGTGCTTGAAGCACGACGCGCAACCGGTCCAAGTGTTGCTCCAAAGTAGGCGATAAAATAACATCATGATGTACACCAAGCACAACTGCCACTTCAGACCTGATAAAACCGTATCCATCATACGTTGGCACGTGGCCGGTGCAGAGCAAAGACCAAACGGAAGCACCTTAAACTCGTATAGGCCGTCAGGCGTCACAAATGCAGTCTTTTCTCGGTCTCTCTGATCCACCTCGATTTGCCAGTATCCGCTTTTGAGGTCTAATGAGGAGAAGTACCTGGCGTCGTGTGGTCGGTCGAGGGCATCATTAATCCTGGGCAGCGGATAGACGTCCTTTTTAGTCACATTATTTACATTCGGTAATCGACACAGTATCTCAAGGTGCCATCTTTCTTTTTGACAAGGATCACTGGCGACGACCATGGGCTCGTCGAAGGCTGGATCACGTCATCCGCAAGCATTTCATTCACTTGCGTTTTAATGGCGTCACGTTCCTTAGGAGAAACCCGGTACGGGCGCTGGCATACCGGTAACGTGGTCTCATCGGTGATGATGCGGTGCTTGGCGACAGGAGTACGACCGACCTTAGAGCCTGTGGCGAAGCAGTCTGCGAAATCGCTCAGAAGAGCCGAGAGAACATTTCTCTGATCGGGCCTCAAGTCGGGGTTAATTTTAACGGTTTGCAGAGCATGACAAGGAGCGGCCTCTTCTTTAGGATTCGCTCCGGCGGTGCATAAATGAGGCAAGGCAATAAATAACATCGTGAAGGACGGCAACAGCCGTGTCCTTGGCGAGATGCCGCATCTCCTTAGCAAAATTTGTCAGGAGGACGGTAGCACAACTGTTCTGGAGTTGTACGAGTGCTCGAGCAACGGCTAATTCCTTCTCGAGTAGTAGCGGAAGGTGCCCATCCGCGATGCCCTCGTAATTGTGGAATAAGTCATGCTTTACAAGAACCAATGTGCCGTGGAACGTCGAACGTGCCGGTACTCTCACGTCATCGTCGACTATACGCAAAACGTTCAGACACGGATCTTCGTTTTCAATGCGCGCCACGGCTCGTTTCTCGTCGAAAAGGAAACGCGTGTTTCTTGCAGGTCAATGACAGCGGCCCATGCGGGACTTATTCGGCTTTTTAGTGGGCAGCCCCAATTAGATTAGCCCAGGCTTTTCCTACACAGAGCACAACTGTTATTTGCATCGGCCCTAAAAGCGGGACCCTTAAGGGCCAGATGTGGGAATATGTAATCAGTTAGCCCTTTCCGCGCCTATATGATGCCCAGATGGAAAAGGCACCGCTTGATACCTAAAGGGGGCCCTCATTGGTGTTATTGTGGTTACCCAAGCCCAACTTGCCCATACGGGCCCCAGGTGGGCCACGTAATGTGTGCTACTTGGGATGTTTAGTGGGTTACAAATTTACATGGCTTTAGTGCTCACGCTCATGCAAATTGCGCTAAAAATACTTAAACAAACTGATTGTTAACTGTTGCACCTTTTGTGGTTGCTGTGGACAGCCTGCAACTCTCGGCACAATATTAATGTTCTGATCACACATCTCCGTAGCCTGAATAAGATGTACATTAAGTCATTTAGGCTAGATGAATGTTATGAACTATTGTAAAATTTATTATTGTGGCTGTTTAGAAAGTGCAGATATTTATAAAATAATTACCTAATTATGTGCACAAAAATTGATTGGCAAATATTGGGCTAGGGCTTTCCATCAATTTCCTGCGTCGGACCCCTATGAGAATAATGTGGGCAAGCCCAAGTGCGGCTTGCGCTATAGAACCCGCACCGGTCCTATGTCATTATCTGAGTGGCTAACCGAAATAAAAAAAAATGTTCATCCAGAGCGGCTGCCCAAATCTGTCCAAAGTAAGACCATCGGGGGGAGTTGGTCGGATGTGCCCTTTTGTCAATGCCGGAAAAATGTGGGCAGCCCCGCAAGGGTTGCCTCATCGGTTACTAGTGGGGCCCATCGGGGCTTTGTCGACAGCCCCCTTCAGGCCTACGTCGGCCCCTCTTGCAGCACCCACATTGAGCCCACCGGGGCTGTCCTGCATTGCCTACATTGGACCCACCGGGGCCCACCCTTCATAGCCCACTTTGTGCTACCTGTTAAGGCATCCGGAGCGCTTGCAGTTCCTCCCGCACGACAGAACGGATGAGATATCGTAGTGCGTCCATGTCGCTGCCGACATTCACAGGGGGTGCGTCGGACCCAATGATGTTCACGTCACGGTTGTACTGACGGGCTCGGTGTTGCAGCGTTGTCTCCATGGTTGCGGCCTCGCTGAGAAACTCCGCCACAGTGCGCGGTGGACTACACACCAGTCCCGCGGAACGTTCTTGTTTAACGCCCCGCATCAGGTGACGTAGCTTCTTGTGGCATTTGTGGATCTGCAGGCTTGAAAAGGCGTGTCATGTCCTCAAAGAACATACGCACGCTCTCGTTCTGGCGCTGACTGCGCGAGTGTAGCGCAGCTTCTGCTCGCTCCCGGCGGTCGGCGCTAGGAAAAGTGGCTTTCAAATCGTGACAGAAGGCTGCCCAGGATGGAAAGGCAGCCTGTGATTTTCAAACCATGTCCGTGCAGACTCTTCAAGAGCGAAGTACACGTTGTGGAGCTTACCCTCATCAGTCCACCAGTTTTAACGAGCGACTCGCTCGTAGTTCTCAAGCCAGTCCTCGGCGTCCTCGAACACGTCTACATGAAAAAAGGGGGTTGTTCGCGGCTGATGACACAGGATGTGGGTGGGAAGCCTGCTCTCAGACGTCAATGCAGCAGGTTCTACGGCCGTCTGAGGGTGCGTCGTCCTGGTAGCGGCCGGAAGCGGTCCGAAATCAGGGGGCTCTCCACCTAGGCGGTGGCCGAGGCGTTGATGCACGGGGGTAAGCTCCGTAGTGACAGGTTCATTATGCAGGACTGGATCGATACCCGAGAATTCCTCCACCAGATTTGTAACGTAACGTTACATAGAAGGCGCTCTGGCACTCTGGCACCGGACAACACCAACAGCCAGTCAGGGCAGCACGAAAACGGAGCACCGTTTCGCTTTGTCTTCTTCTCCGAATCACCCGTTCAAATCTTCGTCGTCTATGAATGGCATGTGTCAATATTACGTGGCTTTAGTTCTCGCGCTCATGCAAATTGCGCTAAAAATACTAAAACATACTGATTGCTAACTGTTGCTCCTAATGTGGTTGCTGTGGATATCCTGAAGCACTCAGCACAAAATTACTGCTCAGAACACACATCTCCATAGCCTGAATAAGATGTACACGAAGTCATTTAGGGTAGAATAAGGTTAAAAATTATTGTAATATTTATTATTGTGGCTGTCTAGAAAGGGCAGAGATGCATAAAATAATTACTTAATTGTGTGCACAAATAATGGTTTGGAAAACTTGGACAAGGGCTTCCTATCAATTTCCTACCCCTATGAGAATAATGTGGGCAAGCCCAAGTGCGGCTTGCGTAATAGAGCCCGCATCGGTCCATTATCTGAGGGGCTAACCTAAATAAAAAAAAATAATGTTCATCCAGTTGCCCGAATCTGTCCAAAGTAGGACCATCGTGGGAAGTTGGGGGAATGTGCCCTTTTGGCAATGCGGAAAAAATGTGAGCAGCCCCGCAAGGGCTGCATGCATCGGTCCCTAGTGGGGCCTATCGGGGCTTTGTCGACAGCCCCCTCCAGGCCTACGTTGGATATTCTTGCAGCACCCACATTGAGCCCACCGGGGCTGTCCTGCATTGTCTACATCGGACCCACCAGGGGCCCCCCTTCATAGCCCACTTTGTGCTACCTGGGGCGTTCAATGTATGCCTACGAAAAACCGCCTTGACAAAGCCACAAACGGTGAATAGAGCAACCTGGAATCATTCGAGGTCCATCTCGGTGCATATTTCTGGAGAGCGAAAATGATAAAGCCGCGTCTCGGCTACATTGATCATAAACACGTAACGCGCACGCCATCTTTTTGTTCGGTACGACAAAGTGATATGGGTGGCAGGCCAAATGCTGCCAGTAACAACAAATGAAGTTTACACACAGGTGGTGAAGGGTGGCTGTTCCTGGTTTTACGGGGCTGAGACTGGTAGGTCAACGCAACGCCGCTTGCGGTGAGGGCTAGCCTGCTACCAAATTTTTATCTTTTGTAGGCCGTTATTTCACCGGCCACCACTTAGGTGGTGGACGACAGCTGTGGCGGCGGGCGTCTATATCCTCCTCCGTTTTTTTCTTTCTTCTCTACTTGACGTTAAACCCCACAAACCAAACTTTCTCTCTTCTGTTATCACGAGGAAGGGGAAGTGGCTCAGCTACAGAGCCAGTACCAGGCCCGTGCATTTTCGTTTTCTTCTTCCTACTTCGACATCAACAACACCACATGTTTATGGCTATATTACTCATTTCATGCCCTTATTAACGGATGCACGCGATACACGTGGTGTGTTGCTGGACCCCAGCATTGCCATAGTCGCGTTTAGCATCGAAGTTCGTGTAGTTATAGGGAGCCCACACTTCTTAAAGGTCACCAAGGTCCTCACATCAGATCTGTAGGACTTGCGCAGTAAATTTGATCTTTCAACGTTCACATTAAACTCACTGGCACGGATGGAAACAAAAAATAGAGAGAGTGTAACCCCGGCAACACCTAAGTAACCAAAGCAAAAGCAGCAATTTGAGCTCCACCCGCCTCTCTTCATCTCTTTGCGGCAGCCTCTCTGCTAGCTGTGTGAACCGGTTGATCAGATTCGGCTTCGTGTATTTTTCACTGCTGAAAAAAAGACAGTTCACGACGAAGTTGGTTCACGAGGCGTCGTGCTTAGATTATCCATCCGTGAGGACAGCTCAAAGTCCATCGTTTTTTCTCAATACCAAACGGCTGCGGAAACTTATTGTCAGCGGCACCAATCGATTAAAGCGACTTTTTGACAATGAAATGTGAAAATCGCCAATGAGTGAAAAACAAAAAATAAATTATTCACTTTCTTATGTCCCGGAGATCCAGGTTTCTTATTTCGTAACTATAGAACGTCCTACACATATTATGCCGTTAATCATAGTACATCTTATATTAAGCAATCTCTTTTGCTCTTCTAAACACGGTGAAACCATCCTTAACTTGGGCAATAGACCTGCTTGCAAAAAGATGGCGATGCCAATTAGGGTCAATACAATACGTCGTTTTACTACGAACAAAACTCATGCAGAAAGCTACGGCATTTTCCCGGTATTAACTCGATGATGAATATGATGGGCGAAGCAAAGGGCTTCTGCAAACCGAACGCCAAATACTGAAGCACTAAAATTAAGATTCCGTAAAGAAAGACCGCAAATATATATTTGTGCACATGAAGGCATAAATGAATAAATACATTGGTTTGCAGGAAAGAAAAGGAAAGGAAAGGCGCAGTGTCTGCCGCATACCTCCCGTAGACAACTGAACCGTGCAGTGAAACAAGGGAGGAAGGTGCGCGTGAAGGCAGAAAGTGTGAAAGAGGTGCAGTATTGGATGGATATGGAGTAATTTAGACCACCCAGAGCCACCTAGACGGTTCTGGACAGATCGGGATCACGGACCCCTCTTCGTTTTAGTTTAAGGTTTTGAAGCGAAAAGCTTCACTACGAGGGTCGGAGCCGATCTTCGCGTTTTCCGTACGCCCTATGCCGCAACCGAGTGACGTCACAGCCAAGGCCAGCTGCGCAGCCCCCCCGCCAAGCTCTGCCGGCATTGCAGATGCCCATAGGAATCTATCATTTAGAGGTCATCGTAACTATCACTAACCATCACGTACTAGTTAAGGGGTGTTTAACGAACACTAATCAGACATTAGAGAGTTTTAGCTGAGCATTTTTACGGCCAGCGGGGCGGAGCCGGCGAGCGGATACAAGAGCGGAGAGGCGCGTGAGAAAAGTTTTAGCCGGGTGGATCGCCCATATTCTCGAGCGGAGTAGAGTCGCTTGCTCTGCTGCTCCACCTCTCGGTAACATTTCGAGTTAGAATGAAAATACCAATTAGGCCTGCTAATAATGCGCTGAAACTGTTTAGTAAAGGTAGATTCTGTGTTTTTAGTTAATTATTTGGTATATTTTGTGTTTTAGATGCACGAAAGAGCAGTCTGTTAAACAGAATATGTTCGCTGGTGCTACCGAAACAAAAATCAGCTGTTTTCTCGCGCATTCGCGAATTGGTGGCTGCTACTTCTGTTTGAATCATGCCGAAGAGCATACTACAGGACCCGCTGCCGCTGTCGCAACTGACTTGGACTGAAATTGGAGATGTGCAGTGCCTGGAAGTATTTGGCGGACGCGACGTGAGCCACTTTCAGTGCTCGGACGTTTGAACGATACGATAGACGATGGTGTCTTTAGGACGTATTTTCGTTTCGAGAAGGAGCATATACGCAGACTTCAGCGGGTCATGTGCATGCCCGATAAGGTCGTAACTGCGCAAAGGGTGGCGGTTCCCGGAGATGAAGTCCTCTGCATTACCCTTCGACGGCTGGCATATCCGAACCGGCTGTGTGGTCTTGAATATCTTTTCGGGCGGCACAGTTCAATAATATAACCACTGACGAACGAAGTTCTGCGCCACATCGACCAGCGGTTTTTCACTTGCTCGACGATGTAAATAACCATTCTTTGCTCAGTCTCGACACGTGGAGAAATTCTCGCAGGTATGTTGCAATTACAGCAAAATCAATGTCAAGGTTGCAAAAAAAAAATTCCCAACCTAAAATTTTACTTACATTTTGAGGCTGTTCAGCCAAAGGTGCCCCACTGACAAACTACTGGGGTTTCATCGACGTTACAGCAAGGGTAATATGCCGACCATCAAGGAATCAGAAACTTTAGTTTAGTGGCCACAAGCGGTTTTATGCCTTGAAGTTGTAACGACAGAGCGTGCCGCGTATCTATAAAGCAAGTGCGCTTTTGGAGAACTGTCATAGTTGTTTGTATGATGCCCAGGTATCGCATTACTTCGGTCTTGATCCATGAGATCTTGAAACCTACCTTACTCCACGGTAGTTTTACCACTCACAAATCTTTCTGAAATGTGTTTTATTTAAGCACAAGAAGTACAAAATTTTTCCAGGACAGTTTTCCGGGTATTCATGTCATGCGCGGTTTGCGCTGAAGAAATAAAAAAATGCTCGAGTCTGTTCTTTAAACATCCTCTGCACGTTCTCTAGCAGCTTCTCATGGTTCTCTGTTATAACGTCTCACTTCAAACGCATGCTTTCTCTCCTCCAACTCCAACCTGCTCTCCTCTAGAGCGAGACGCCGCGCTTCATTTTCAACTTTTTATTTTTCAATTTCTCGCGCTTTTCTGCGTAGCTTATAGTCGTTTTTTTCTCGCATGGTGATCAGCTGAATCCCGATTCTCTGTAACCCCCGGGTGCCTGCAAAAAAAGGCAAACAGCTTTATATCAACCTTAAATTCAGTTGAGCTTCTCCACTGGAGCAAAATTGTCACAAATACATGTTTCTACCAGACGCAGTCAGTTGACATGTGACATTCTCCGGTAATCGGAACTTTGTATACAGAACGAGTACCACAATATGTACACGTTGAACAAAAATAAAATGGACTGTTATGAAGACAGTAAACAGCTTATGACCCTTGTGTTTTTGCTTGTGTGCCATTTTTGTTATGTCTAACAGACTTCCTCTTGATATGTAGCCTGTGTACTAATTGGCAGAATATCAATGAAGACATTCCTTTCGGTGGGTTTTAGGGTCCTATACACGCCAGATTGCAAAGTACAGGCGGAATGAGAAGTTTCTTGGCCGTGTGCGAGACAATAATGATTTTTTTTTCCACCAAGCATGTCAAGACCACAATGAGGCAGGAAAACGTCAATCGCGCGTTTTGTGATCGGTGTTATGTTAGAGTAATGTGACAGATAAACTAGAATCGGTAATATTTCCGTGAAGCCAGTGGAATAGCTTTTTTTAATGAACACGTTTAACTTATCGAGTGTGCAGCTGAACGCAGCGCCTTTCAGTAGAGACTAAAAGAAAAGAAACATCGACCTCGGCTGCATCAACAAGACGACTTCAAACATATGTGGGTATAGGCTCCCAAAGCATCGCTGGGCGGCGCTGCGGCTCCTTATGAGCAGCGCCATCTGTGTCAAAAACACACTGGGACGCCGCTGGCTCGGCTCGCTGCCTTCGCGACGTGCGCCGCGCGCTTTCTCTCGAGTAAGCACGCGCCCTGACGCGCCCCCGCAGGAGCATCGCGACATGCCGCCTGCATTCCGTCTTGATGATTGGACAACTTGCCGCGTATTTCCATATAGGAAACGTAATTATAGGCGAGAAACGTTTTATTCACGTCTGCACTATACAGCAGACGACAGACGGCGATGAGTAAATATTAATTGTGAATGCGTTTCCCACGTTAGTGAAAACGTAGGAAGTTTATCTCGAGGTAAGTCTGATATGTAACTATATTGTCGCATATTGTCACGTAGCCGTTTAGGCCCGTAACCAGAAGGTTGGTTTTTAATAGGGGGTTGATCTAGCAGGCACAGGAGAGCAGGTCCAGAGCACCGAGTGACAGCAGCCGACTCCAGCTTCTCATCGAACGCCACGGGGCCACTTCTTCGAATCCGCGCACGAGACTCTCGATGAGCAGCCGCCTAGCGGCTGCTGTTGCACACGCTACATTATAATATGTTTAAAAACTGCGGAAGTATTATCAGTACTCTGAAATAAAGCTGCTCGCTTGTTGATCATCGTTTTGGCCTGTAGGATGAGATCTATATACGGTTTTGTTTTTATTATTACGACGTTACTAAAGCAAATCTTGCAGTAGAAGAATATCCAAAAGAGATGTTTCTTCAATGGCACGAACGCTAGCAGTCTCAAAAGCACATGCGTGTCCGCGCGCTGCACGTGACATAACCGGCTCGCTGGCTCGGAAGGAAGGTGAAATCCAAGCTTGTACTAGAATCGTGCTTTATTTCGGTTCTTACTAAATGGTTGTGGTTCATTTATATTTGGTTTGCATTTACGAAACCTGTGACGCGAATATGGTGCTCCATGCGAGCAGTGTCAATTGAGTCATAACTACAGTTATGACTGGATTTATTTCTGCAATACAAACGCGATCCTATAGGATCGCTTTTGTATTGCACTTCCAACATATTTTGTTACGAATAATAATAATTTTGGTTCATTTATTGGCCAATTTGCCGAAATCTGTAAAAGCGGCTCAGCCAAGCATGTTTTCCACCCCCCCCCCCACACACACACACACAAAAGGCCTCGTTCATAGATATTGTGAGCATTCCGTGGATGTTCTTTAATTTGTTCATACCATGATCTTCCTCTTTCATTTGTACATACTATCATCATCGTCCCGTGGCGCCGGCTCCGGCACGCGCCTGGGTTTTGTCATGGGATTAAAACGTTAGACAAGGCATCGCTGGCCTTGCCGTCACGACCTTGCCGTCTCAACCTAGCCTTCTTTCACAAGTGGTGGAGGTCAAATTCGATCCCCTTGCTGCCTTGGGCCCTGCGCCTCGCTGGAGCTACGTTCCGGTCGCCGTTTGGCAACTCCACCATAATCATGTCCACCGAGAGCAATCCCGACCCAGCTGGACCCTCTACCTCGGCTGCACCGACACCTCCGACTCTGTCCCCACGTCAACGTGACCCGCCGCTGTTCGCTGGTCGTCGCGACGAAGACGTCGATGACTGGCTCGACACATGAACGCTGCAGTGCCTATAACCGCTGGGACGACGCTTTAAAAATCCTCAACGTTTCGTTCTATCTCATTGAGGTCGCCAGAAACTGGTTCATTAATCGCGAACCCCACACTACTAACTGGACCACTTTCAAACAGCAGTTCCGACAATACTTCGCCGACCCGGCAGTTCGGACTGAGATCGCGAGAAAAAAACTTGCTTCCCGCCTTCAAGGTCCAAATGAATCATATGCGTCTTACATAGAGACTGTTCTTGCACTTTGTCTGCGCATTAGTCCCACCATGATAGAACCTGAACGTGTGCACCACGTCTTAAAAGGAATCAATTCTATGGCTTATCATACCTTAGTTGCCCAGAATCCTTCAAGTGTTGATTTAATTATAACGACCTGTCAACGCCTCGACCAGGTGCAGTCCTCTCGATTACAGCCCGGCTTCGCAACTGGTCCGACCTCTGCTTACCTTGATCTGCGGGCAATAATTCGAGCAATCATCCGCGAGGAGCTCCAAGCCCTCAATCCTTTCTGTCGACATGGGTGCGATCATTCTTCCGCACCTTCTAATGACGCCATTCTCCGCAACATGATTGAAGAAGAGTTATCAACTATCAGCCACCCTATGACATCCGAACCTTCTGCAAACCGTCCAGCGCCGGCCTACGCGCACGTCGCTGCATCCACCCCTTCTTTGGTTCCCCCGCCCCGACCGGCACCAACTTACAATCACGTCAATGCAATGGCGATGGCTCAACTTACACCACCCTATTACGCACCTTGGCGTCCCTCCCCTTGTGAAAGAAGGCTAGGTTGAGACGGCAAGGTTGTGACGGCAAGGCCAGCGATGCCGTGTCTAGCGTTTTAATCCGATGACAAAACCCAGGCGCGTGCCGGAGCCGGCGCCACGGGACGATGATGATGGTATGTGCAAATGAAAGAGGAAGATCATGGCATGAACAAATTAAAGAACACTCACGAAAGGCTCACAATATTTTCCTGGTCTTAGGGCACATTCACACATCATTGTCGATCGCGGACGTCACATGCCGGATATTTGTTGATTTGGTTGCTTTCAGAGCACTCGCAAAGCAGGGAGAGAGCACAGAAAATCGGCAAAGCAAGACACGCGCGGAGCGAAGAGTAGGATAATCCTCCACCCCCTTCACTTCGTATACATGGTGTTAAAGCATTGTACTCTTCTTATGCCTCCCTAAGACGGCTTTGTCAACTGTCGAACATTTCTGAGTTTATGGAGAATGGAACCCTATTGCAAAAACCAGTGCCACTGGGTGCCAGCGCCCCGGCGCCATACCTGATTATGGTCCCAGTATGACGCTAGAAGCTGGGCGCACTGGGACGCGGCATACTGGGACACTCCGCACTGGCGGCACTGTCGCCCGGAGAAAAAAAGGAGTGGGAGAAAAATTAAAAAGTAAAAAATAACGAAACAGGTTAGGTATATAAAAAACAAAAAAAGTAAAAAAAAAGAAAAAATTAGTGCACCAAGAGCGCCTCAAACTCAGCCCCTATGCACATATCAATCACTAGCTCAGCATGCTAACCATTCGGCAACGCTTTTTTTTCTTTATTGCCTGTTACCATACGGGAACGCCGAGAACTGGGTTTCCTTGAAACATTTCAGCATTTTATGTCATGACCCGCATTTATAAGGTTAGGACTTCATGTTTCGCAGTCTACAGGCCATCGCTACCGCTCTAACAATTGCAACTTCTTGATCATTTTAGCTTGCTGTCTGCTCTCACGACTTGCAACTAATGTTCTGGGTGCCTATGCGCGCTATTTTGTGCACTGGAATCATTTTAACATGTGGAGTTTGACATCGATGGCAAATTTACCAACGCCGGCTCTTGGGGGTGCTCTGCTACCATGGGCGCAATTTTCGCTGAACACGGAGCTTTAGTAGAAGCTTTCAAGGAAAAAAGTGCGACCAAGCTTCAATACCGGCAAGCACCGCAGCGATGACCCTAATTGCGTGTAGCTAAGCCTTATTGGTATGTAAACATTGCGGGAAGCGTTGCGATGACCGAGGGCTCGGCTGCTTGATACGCAGAGTAAGAAGGAGCGCAAAAGCTTGAAAAACACGCCATATTATGTATTACAAGCGCTGTATGTTGTTGCTTTTTCTCTCATGGGCCCATCTCTTGGTAAACTACTCTCTTCCTGGTTTTAGTTTTTCTTTCTGCTGTTTATATTGGGCCGTGCTGCAGGCTACGCTCGCCTGCGATTGAGCCCGCATTGAACATTTTGGCAGTAATCATTGTGTTAGAGTGCCCTTAAGATCAGCTGTGAAGTTGGTTATGCATGGTAGCCCACATTATTCAATTCCAGCTTTAGTTGTGCGTTAATCGTCAGTGTGTCATGAGATCGAGGCGCGGCGGTTGTGGTCTCTCTCAAAACGCTCGAAACAACCTATCAAAACATAGAAACTCGACAAAAAAAATACTGCCTTTGTTTTCTTACAAATGCGCAACGACTTCGCAGCAAAAAGCGCCTGCTTGAACCATATTTTTCATATGCCTTCCGATGGTCATTGCGAGCACGCTGTTGCCCTGTTGGCCCCTGAGGGATGCTACTCCGGCTGACGCCGCAGGCCGCACCGGCTATACTGGGGCACTGGGACCAGTGCGGCCCCAGCACGACCCCAGCGCACATACAGCGCTTCTCCCAGTGCATCGCGGATGCCAGCGACACACCCAGCGTTTTTCTCCCATCGCACCAGTGAATATCGCAGACCTGCAGCGTGCCCAGCAGATCCAGTGCGAAACCAGCGCGAAAATCTTGCTGGTTTTGCACTGGAGACGCTGGTTTTTGCAATAGGAAAAATTCGCCCTTTTCGTTTCCACAAAGAACGCGAGACTTCTCAGAATGCTGTCACGCGGTTGGAAAATAGGTCTTGTGGAAACGCTTCCAATCAAATCTGCAAAGTTCCACACGTGAGCCTCGTCTTTTGGAGCTTCGCCTACTATTGTGGTTACCCATGACACAATGCTACTTAGTACCTCCGTTTCGCATTAGCGAAAGCGTTTTTGTATCGCCAAATAACCGCCAGGCGCAACTCGATCGCCGCACGTGCACAGGAAGCTAGCAGATCGTCTGCTCCGGCGACGTCCCACCGTTTCACATTTCGCCACCATGCCAGGAATGCGGCGCTGCCATCGCGCGGCGAAACTTGAGCTTGGGATGCCTATACGAGCCGTGTACACAGTCCTTGTGGTGTAGGCGCTAAAGCGTGTTGAAAAATGATCTTGGAACAGACACGGCGGCCCGACGAGCGCGCCAAGAAAGGTCTCGCCCCATTCAGTGGTTTCTGTGAGGTTTCGAATGTCTCTTCCGAGCGGTGACCGAAACCCGAACAGATGCGCAGCGCCTAATGTTAGGCGGTGGGCTTGCCGATGAAACAGCTCACACGACAGTTGCTTTGTTCTAAAGTAAGCGAAGGCACTTTCCACACCACAGTATACGGCAGCCCGCATTGGCGTTTCACGCTTTGTAACGCGTAAGTGCTGCTTTTCTTTCCTGCTGCTGTATCATCAAGAAATTTTATATATATATATATATATATATATATATATATATATATAGATATATAGATATATTTTATTGTTCATAGAGGCCGGCCGCGCAGTGTCACGCAGTGTCACTGACTGTGATCGACTAGTTTTAAAGACTGCATAATCGTTGTCTCATTTCGCGTCAACTGTATTTCAAACACTGCATTACACGTGTTAGTTGTGCAAAAGTAAAACTTACCTTTTAAGGTTCTTGACGTCTTGCTGTCGCCAGCATTCGATTCGTAAATCCACGCGGTCTTTTGCTCCGTGCAGCGTAAGTTTGCGGCCCATCACATGGTTCACGATGCGCACAACTTCCATCCATTTATCATCATCATCATCATCATCATCATCAGCCTTATTATATCCACTGCAGAGCGAAGGCCTCTCCCATATTTCTCCACTTAACCCGGTTCTGTGCTAGCTGCATCCACTTGACCCCTGCGAACTTCTTAATCTCATCCGCCCACCTAATTTTCCGCCGCCCCCTGCTACGCTTTCCTTCCCTTGGAATCCAGTTTGTTACCCTCAGCGACCATCGGTTATTCTCTCTTCGCACTACACGTCCTGCCCATGTCCATTTCTTCTTCTTAATTTCTGCTAGAATGTCGGTAACTTGAGTAATTTCTCTCACCCACTTTGCACGCTTTCTATCTCTTAATGTTACCCCTACCATTTTTCGTTCCATAGCCCTCTGGGTTGTCCTCAACTTAAGTAGAACTCTCTTGGTTAGCCTCCACGTTTCAGCTTCATAGGTGAGTACAGGCAAGATGCATCCATTTATGGTCATCTCCAACTCCAGACGGCTTCGTTGCTGACACCTCGCGCAAAAGACACAAGTCTTCCTCAGCTGTGAAACAACTCCGGGCTTCCTAACTTGTAAACGGGGCTGCGCTGGGGTCGCCGTCGACAACGCAGCAGCGCCGGTGGCTGTGTTGACGGCTGCCATCTTGATTACCCATACACGCCCGCGCGCTCTTACGCACGCTCGCGCGCTGCCGATTGCTCCGCTGGAAAGGGCTCCCCAGCGGGCGTAAGCTTCGCGTCGTAAAAACGCTGGCCAGCCCAGCGACATGCGCATGCGCAGTGGCATCTCCGCTCGTCCGCTCCTCTCCGCTGGCCGTAAAAACGCTCAGCTAAAACTCTCTATTATCTAGTGCTTAAAATTGCAAGTCATGGTTAACTATCATTAACCAATAGTTGGTTTGTGGTGTTTAACGTCCCAAAGCAACTGAGGCATGAAGACGCCGTAGTGGATGACTCCGGAAATTTCGACCACCTGGGGTTCTTTAACGTGCACTGACATCGCACAGCACACAGGCGCCTTGCTTTTGCCTCCAGCGATAAGCGGCCGCCGAGGCCAGGATGCGGTCCCGCATCCTTCGGAACAGTAGTCGTGCACCGTAACCCTGCGCCACCCCGGTGTAGTAACGTTTAGACGTTTCGAGACGTCCATAGCCGACACATGGTGACGCCATCGGCCGTGATGTCATGACCTCATCCGTTCATGTATAATAGCCGCAAGTAATAATTACTCCACGTTCAGTCGTGCCGTCATGATTTGTGGTGACATCACAAGCAATATAAATTTTAGACAAGCCTGGAAAGTCCTGCTGCGGACAGAGCTTCCTGATTCACAGCAACAAGCCATCCGCCTGGCGGAAGAAGCCGCGAGTAACAAAACCTATTTGCCTGCTTCTGATCGCGGAGGTCCCGACTCCCGTCCCTTAGGCCTGCGTGCCATCATCGGGGGCTGGGGGCCTCCTTATCTGTTGGAATAACAAGTTATCACATCACATCACGCATATACGAAGCTGACCCCGCTGGGCGTTCCATCACTGTGTCCGTGCAGTACCTTTCATTTGGTGCTTTGTCGAATGCCGTACCACAGAGCATATATAGAAATATGCTAAAAAAATAGCTCACTTAGGTTGAAGTAAAGGATGTGACGTCAGCCATCTGCCGTCAGCTATGAGGACCAAGCGGGGACGAGTGCGCTTCAACGCCGCCAGCCGGCGCTTCTTGCCTTCCGCTACAGATGCTGCGCCTTTCCTTTACTGTAAACGAATTATAGAACGCCGGTGAACTTAGAGGCGCTCGACCTGTGCCAAGGAAAGTTTAGCTGCTGGAGAGCACCGCAGAAGCCTGGAGAAAAATAACTTCTAATTCCGAGGTCGTCACTGCTTTTCGCTACGTATGAGGTGTCATTTTTCTTTTTATTGCGAAAGCAATGCTACGCCGGGTTTTGCCTTTTCGCCATACCGGAGCCTATCCTTCACGGTCAATGGTCGGTCATGTGACGACTGACGTCATACAAGAGCTAGAGACAGGGTAGCAAGTCATCTATTCAGCGCGCCGTAGCTACGCTTCACGGTCGAGCGACGGCGGCGGTCGGTGACGTGACTACTGACGTCATAACAGAGTGAAAGACTGGGTAGCCAGTCGGCTTTTAGGCGCGACTACGCTCCACGGTCGAACGGCGGCGGTGGTCGGTCACGTGACTACTGACGTCATGCCAGAGCGAGAGGGTGTGGGGGGGGGACCAAGTCGGCTCGTCAGCATGCCGCAGCTGTTCTCCACGGCCGGTCGACTACCTGCGGTGGTGGTAACAACTTTTATTGCAACAAAATGAAAGGAATTATTTCGGGCTGGGGCGAGTCTAGGGTGGCCTCCAGTCGGGAGCGACCTCTTGAGCTGGCGTGAAGAGGGCCAGTTGAGTAGTTTATCTTGGGCTGGCCGACAGCTTGTCCCATTCCTCCGCTAAGGGAGCTGGCAAGAGTGTCTTTGGAGGGGGATTGCTGGCGCATTCCCACAGTATATGGTCTTGAGTGGGCCTGCGTCCCGTCACCGCAGTGCCGGCATGCAGGGTTGAATTCTCCGTTCGTAATTAGCGATAATCGGTAGGGGATAAGAATGGCCTTTGTTTGTAGGCGTCTGAGTGTCGTGGCTTGCGCCCGGTCGAGGTCGGGGTGAGGGGCGGGGTACGTGCATCTTAGCTCACGGTAAAAGTTTGTTATCTCCCCGTATGTGCGCGGCGCCTCAACTGGCGCGTCCGTTCCCGATAGATCTCCCCTCTCCCGGTTGGTTAAGCCTCGGGTACAGTGGACTAGACGGTCGACCCCTTCTTTCTGGAGTTACCCGCGTGAGCCGGAACCCATACGAGATTGATGTGATTGAGTGATCGGTTGCGCAGAATTCGCGCCGCGAGTGCGCTTACAGAATTTTTGGCGAAATTTTTAACGGCGCTTTTTGAGTCGCTTATAATAGTTTTGGTGCGGGGATCCGCGATGGCCAGTGCGATAGCTACTTCCTCTGCCTCGCATAAGGAGCAAGCATGAAATGTTATGGCGTTAATGAAGGTTGACTTTGGAGTGGCCATACATGCCACGTATGCTCCGTTTTTGATGTGTTGAGCTGCATCCACGTATACTTCTTGTGGATCGTCCTCGTACTGTTTCTCAAGGGTCTGTGCCCTTGTCTTCCTGCGGGCATCATGTCTGCCTGGTAGCATGTTTTTGGCTATTGGTTTAACAACTAGTCTACTAGTAATGTCAGCCGATAAATGGGATGTGGCGCGCACCTCCTCAGTTTGGTGTATGTGGAGCTTGTCGAGAATTACGCGACCCGCAAGGCTGCGTGACAAGCGGGTCACTTGTGCTTTCTTATGGGCTTCAATTAGTTCAGGTAGCGTGTTCCTAACTGCAGTAGTCGATCTGAGTTCGCGTATATTGGCAAGCCAAGGGCCGCTTTGTATGCTGTTCTAATTATTCTATTAAGTGCATCTTCGTCCCTACGACGGAAATGATAGTACGGGCAAGCGTACATGATTCTGCCTATCGTGAAGGCGTGAACTATCCTGCACAGGTCGGCTTCTCTCATACCCCTGCGACATGTGGCAATTCGTCTCAGCAGCCCACCTATCTGATGGGCTGCTGTGTTCTGCGTATTATTCTGAATCAACATTCCGAGAACTCTGATCGTGGCTACCGGGGGTATCGGATGGTTCTCAATGTGTAACTGGATAGGTTCTCGAGAATCTGTTTCAGCCTGTGAAGCTTGTTTGTTCCTTAAAACTAATATTTCTTATTTAGCCGGTGAACAGGCAAGGCCGTTTTCCTACACGTAAGACTGTACCGTGCCGATAGCTCGTAATGACCCTTGTTACGTTTCTCTACTGAGAAGTGGGACAGCTGACGCGGCCACCGCATAGCGACAGGCAGAACCGCGAGCGGATCGGCCATTTCGGCGCCGTTCATCGGCCGTGCAACGCTTCCTCCCGCCGACAAGTCTCAACGTGATCCCGCCACGCACCAAATGTGTGTGCGTGCGTGTGTGTGCAAAAGCTGGCCAAGCCTAGAGCTCGAGGGAGAGTGCGTCGCCCTCTCCTGTCTGCAGGAGGTGGAGGAGATGTGGTCGCGCCACCCGCGATTGAGTCATCGCCTTGTCTCAACTTGAAGGGCTCTCTCCCTTTCCCTATAAAATAAAAAAAAAAACTGGCATGCCTATATAAAGCAGCGGCAGACTCCGCTGAGACAGAGACTACTTTGACGCGCCGTTGAGACGACGCTAGACACCAGCTGTGTGAGAGTGTCTGTATTCTCTCCGGGTCATCTTCTCTGCCCGTATCTTCACGATGTTGTAGTAAATGTTGTTTCGTTAGAAGACGCCTCATCTTTGCTGGCACCTTTGATGCCGTCCGCCGTCCACGGAGCCGCCAGGCCAACGCTACCGAGGGGCCGCGCGCCGCACTTAACAACTGGTGGCAGCGGTACGCTACTCAGGCACTCGCGACCCCAAACATAACAATTGGCGTCAGCGGTGGGATACCCCGGCACTCGCGACAACAAACCTAACAATTGGTGACAGCGGTGCGATACCCAGGCGCACGCGGCCCAATCCTAACAATTGGTGAACAGCGGTGGGACGACGACGACCAAGCCGTAACCGTGGTTGGAGGGACGAGCCAGACGATAACGTCGTCCGACAACTGGTGAACAGCGGAGAAATGAGGACGACCAAGCAGTGACCATGGTCGGTGAAACGAGCAAGGCCTGACCGAGGTGCAACATCTGGTGGGAAGAGCGGAGATGTCCGAGACGTGACTCGTGAATCAAAGCAGCTCAGCGGAAAGGCGGGAGCAGTGCAACGAGCCCTGTGTGATGACTGGTTGCCTGCAGTGGAACGACTGCGTTGGATTCTTGGCTGCGAGGTTTGGTGAGTGCGGGACTTTCTTCTGCTGAGTTTTGCCAGGCTTTTGTTAAGTAGAGAACAGAGCTGGTAATTGTGTTGTCGTTGTTGCTGGGTTAATTGCACCAGGGCAATAGTGGGCAGTAGAGAAGGCAGCACTCGGAAAAGCCATGAATTTGGATTTGAAGTCGTTGCGCAAACCGAAATTGCTGGAGCTTGCGGAGGAGTTGGGTCTGAATTTGTCAGGCAAACTCAAAAAACCAGAAGTGCTAAGGGCTATTCTTGCGTTGGAAGCTGAAGATGACGAGCTTTCGGAATGCCTCGAGATCACTGACGAACGTCACGAGGAAGAGGAACGTGAACGTAGGGAACGTCGCGAGGAGAGAAAAAAGCAGTCTGCCCGCGTAATGAAACTGATACAGCTGGAGGTGTCAGCACATGGAATGAGCGCGGAAAAGATTTGCAATGCCATTAACAATGCCATGCAATGTAACGGTTCAATACCGCGAGATTGTCTACCGCAGTTCCTGATCGCCGAGGATATGGCAGATTATTTGGCAGACTTTGAGAATGTCTGCAGAAGTAAATGCTTCGAGAGAGATAGTTGGGCGCAGAAGTTGGTAGCTCTTCTTTCCGCTGAAGCGCCGGAAGAAATCAAGCCATTGGTTGGCGACCGCTTGAAAAGTTACGATGAACTGAAAGAGTCATTGCTGATACGATATCAGATAACGCCTCAGGATCTTCGGAAGAGATATGAGACGACAAACATTGTGACGAGGCATACTTTGATTTGGGCTATCAGTTGAAAGCCGCTGTAAGCGAATGGCTAGACAGTGCAGAAGTTCCGGAGCAAATCGAACTTGCACCGGAGTGTGAGACACAGCTTGGGGAAGCGGCCGAGCAACGTGACCGCAGTAGCGAGCCGACCGAGCCTCGAACAGAGGAGTATTGTGTTACCTTGGTCGAACCACTAGCTGAGACGGTTAGCTCAGGCTTAATCGGCGAGAAGTCCGAAGTGACGCCGTTAAGCGAGGAGAACTGCATGCCGACCCAAGTAGCTGTAGGAGATACAGTTCCATCAAATGAGTGTGGGGAACTGGTAGTAGCTGAACCGTCTCTCGAGTCGAAAGCAGAAGCTTGTGTAGAGCGCGACGGAGATGAAAATGAGCTAGGAGAGGAGAAAATTTCGGGTTCCGAAATCAGCTTTGTGGTAGAGCAGGGCACGCAGAAAAACGTAATGCCGATCAAGGAAACTGCGCAGCCCGCGAGTTGTAATCAGCCAGGGCAGACCAACGAGGAGTGCACGTCCGCTGTGGAGAGCGAGACTTGCGAAGGCGACAGCGAACGACCAGAGCAGAGTCAGAATCGTTCGTGCTCCTATACCACGCTAGGCTGTATTCGCGAAAGCAACACCGGTGCGAACGCGGACGTGGCACATATGGCCCTCACGCAATCCGAAGCGCCCCAGCTGTCGAAAGAGCTTGATCGTGTGCCGGTTAGCTCTGAGCGAGGCGGCGCATTGAGTGGCGAGCCGCCAGAGCAAATGCATAGAAGGTGGACTGACGCGACTGACGTCAGCCGTTGTTTTCGTTCGGACTTGACTGAAAGTGAGCCCTGCGCTGCCGGCTGCGATGTAGACGCGGCGCCGCACTTTGACCACTTTGACGACACCGGTGTCCTACTAGCTCCGGTTACCGCTAGCTTGCCAGAGCTCGCGCCGAAAGAAAGTAGGACTGGAGTATTCAAGTGCTGCCACCGAAAAACGCGGAAGGGCAGGCACGAGAAAGATTGCTGCCGTCGTAAGGAGAGCAAGCTCAAACGGTTGCAAAAAGAAAGCAGAAAGCCTGTGTTCCAGTGCTGCCGCAGAAAAAAGCGGAAAGGCAGGCGCGAGAAAGAATGGAGCAAGTTGAGGCTATCGCGAAAAAGAAAGCGACTATCCCAAAGGCACACATGCGCCCGTGCCGAGAAAATGCGTGACTGGTGCGCAACCCGTAAGGAGAGGGATATGTTGTTCCGAAAAGTGAGCGACTCAAGCTGATGTGTTTCTTTGCACAGAAATAGGAAGGTACGGTTGTTCCGTGGAACGGACAGCCGAAGCTTTAGCGAAAAAGGTGATCTCAACGGTAACGCCGATGGCTTAAGTAGGAGCCCTTAACGTGAGAAGAAGCCTCAGTTTTCACTTCTTGGTGTTTTTCTTCCTGACATAGGATTTTGAACATATTGCCTTGTAATATCTTTGTTTGAACTGATGTTTTGAAAATGCGATTTTCAAATTTGTGGACTTGTTCCAAGTGCTGCTAAGCTGCCCTTTAATGTAGATGGGGGCATAAGAGGGAAATAGTCTGGCAAAACAGTGAAGTTTGTGCCGTGCTTGCTGGCTGAGCGGTTGAGTTTTTAGCGTGGTTGTGACGTTGTAGGTTGTCAGCAAACCCTCCTGAAGACAAGTTGCAGAGTGCCTTGGAAACCGGACTTGCCAAGGACTTCTTCAGGCTGTTTGAGCTAAAGAGAAGCTGAGTCGGACGACCCCGGCTAGCAGCAACATCCCGATCCCTCCGGACAGCGGATGCAGTCCCCTGACCTTCGGGATCTCCCTCCCCCGGCGGGGCAGTCTGTTACGTTTCTCTACTGAGAAGTGGGACAGCTGACGGGGCCACCGCATAGCAACAGGCAGAACCGCGAGCGGATCGGCCATTTCGGCGCCGTTCATCGGCCGTGCAACGCTTCCTCCCACCGACAAGTCTCAACGTGATCCTGCCACGCGCCAAATGTGTGTGCGTACGTGTGTGTGCAAAAGCTGGCCAAGCCTGGAGCTCGAGGGAGAGTGCGTCGCCCTCTCCTGTCTGCAGGAGGTGGAGATGTGGTCGCGCCACCCGCGATTGAGTAATCGCCTTGTCTGAACTTGAAGGGCTCTCTCCCTTTCACTGTGAACTGGCATGCTTATATAAAGCAGCGGCAGACTCCGCTGAGATAGAGACTACTTTGACACGCCGTTGAGACGACACTAGACACCAGCTGTGTGAGAGTGTCTGTATTCTCTCCGGGTCAGCTTCTCTGCCCGTATCTTCACGATGTTGTAGTAAAGGTTGTTTCGTTAGAAGACGCCTCGTCTTTGCTGACACCTTTGATGCCGTCCGCCGTCCACGGAGCCGCCAGGCCAACGCTACCGAGGGGCCGCGGGCCGCACTTAACAACTGGTGGCAGCGGTACGCTACTCAGGCACTCGCGACCCCAAACATAACAATTGGCGTCAGCGGTGGGATACCCCGGCACTCGCGACAACAAACCTAACACCCTGTATCTCTCCATCGGAGCCAGAATTGGTTCATATGGTGATGTCGGCGGCGTATATGGAATGATGTATGTGTGGAATATCATCTAACAGACGCGAGAGGCCGCTCATAGTGATGTTGAAAAGAAAAGGTGAAAGTACAGCGCCTTGCGGTGTTCCTCTCGTCCCTAGTGTAATTTTGTCGCTAGTTTCGTCAACGAAATGGAGCGTAGCCGTACGCGCATTCAGAAAGGCAGCGATGTAGTCGTATGTCCGTTTGCCTACGTTTAACTCTGAGAGGTGAGTGAGGATGGAAGCGTGTGACACATTGTCGAAGGCCTTACTCACATCGAGTCCCAGGATGGTTCGCGTAGCTCATATGCGATTTGTATCTAGAATGTCTTGTTGAATTTGCCACATGATGTCCTGAGTCGAAAGACCTGCTCTAAACCCAATCATGGACGGGGGAAACGTGCTTTCCGCATCGGTGTGCATAAGGAGCCTGTTTAAGACAGCGTGTTCCGTTACTTTCCCGAGACATGACGTTAGCGAGATTGCGCCGAGGTTCCCCATCTCGAGTATTTTGCCCGGTTTAGGTACGAAAATAATTTTGGCGTGCTTCCATTCCTCAGGGACGTTGCCCTCTGTCCAGTGTCTGTTGAAGAGGTACGTAAGTGCCTCTACTGACTGGTTCTCTAAATTGCGCAAAATCTTATTGGTGATGCAATCTTCCCCTGGTACCGAGGTGGTGTTAATTTGGTTAAGAGCAGCTCTGATCTCAGCTACGGTAAAGACGCTATCCATGCGACGATTATCGAATCCTGAGTATCCATCTGGCGCGGATATATCCTGGGAGGTGTTAATGTATTTATCTTTTAATGTGGTCATCAGCTCTTCGTCGGTGCCTTGGAAAGATTGCGATATCCTATGTAGGTCCTTGTGGGGTTCGGCCTTAGTTCTCGTAGGATTCAGTAAATGTTGAGTAAAAACCACGTGTTCTCGTTGCCCAGTTGCCCATTAAGGCGGTCGCAAGTCTGATGCCACTGTTCTCGGCTAAGTTCCCACGAGTAAGCCTCGATTTCCTTTTCAAGCCGGTGGTGGTGGTAGTTATTTATTGTATATACAAACGGAAAGAAAAGATGTTTCCCAGCCCCTGTATCTGCTATCTGATATCTGAAGCACCTGAACTGGGCGGCGGAAATAAAGGAATGGCGAGGAAAAGGTGGAGGAAATCAGAGGTGAGCGATAGGGAGAAAAAAAAGGGTAAGTAAAAAATAAAAGAAATATATACACTATGGTACAGTATACAGTAGATTGCTTGAGGCCGACCCGCAAATGTCTTAGGTCACTGAGCACTCGGCACATCGGGCGGGCCTGCGTAATAGCTCTGCGTCCAGGCAACTGTTCACCACGCACGCACTTGCACACTGTACAAAACACTGATGGCTGTCGTGGGTGATCGGTCGTTATTGTGCGAAATAGCACACTCGGAGCGTTCAGTCACAGCGCGCACTATCTGGCGAGGTGAAATAGGCGGGTCATCAAGCCCGCCTGTTCGATATACTCACACAGCCTCATGTGTGTTCGCTCGCGGACGCGCGCACTGCCCGGCGGCCTCAGGAACACAGCTACGCTGTCCGGGATTGCCCCCTGCGCTCTGTAAGCCGCCAGCAACTCACGTCGTGGTTCGGCTAGCGCGGCGCAGTGCAGTAGAAGATGTTCGAGTGTTTCTACTGCGCCACAGCCGTCACACACATCCCTGGTGGCAAGTCCGTGGCGCATCCGTCGTTCCCCAGGCCTCACACATCCAATGCGTGCTCGGAGGATCTGTGCTGATAGCGCCTGTGCCGCGTGTCATGTCTCTGCGTTATTGGATACCTGAAAAATTGTCTGTCCGTGATGTCACTGGCCACATGATGCTTGTTATATAAAGATGCTGTTTGCGTGAAATAAAAGGTTGTTGTTATCGTGCCGGGATCGGGGCCACTCTCAGTTCCTTCCTGCCCGCTGCCCGGCCGCGTTCGGCGTCCGGCAAGGGACCAAACGCGACATGGTGTCAGAAGTGGGATCCTCTGGCTTTTGAGGGGCGTTGTCTTAACTTCGTCAACGGGCGCCATGTCAGAGGACAACTCAGTCAAGCCCTCCCACGGCATGTTCGCGGTTCGAGCTCCGCCAAGGTTTGACTTCAACCGGACGTCCGAATGGCCTTCTCGGATCTTTGCTCTTTGATGGCTACCGCGTCGCCTCGGGCCTAAATGAGCGGAATGAAGAAGCGCAGGTCTGGACTCTACGTTATACGATGGGCAGGCAAGGAAGAGACATCTCTACTTTTTCATTACCTGAAGAAAAACAGAAGCAATACGAAGTCGTCAAGATGAAGTTCGACGAGCACTTCGTCGCCACAAGGAACCTTGTTTATGAGAGCGCGTGCTTTCACCGTCGCACTCAAGAACCTGGAGAGTCCGTCGACCAATTCGTTACCGCGTTGCACACGATGGCGTACCGGTGCGACTACAAGGAAAAAGAACGCATGATTCGAGACAGGTTCGTGGTCGGCCTCAAGGATGCTAAGCTCTCTAAGTCGCTTCAAATGGATGCGAATTTGACTCTCGCCAGCACTTTGGCAAAAACGCGTTTAAAGGAGACCGTGTAACGACAGCAGCTGCAACTGCGAGAAACCGGCGACGAACCCTTGCTAACGGCAACCGGCAATCTTGACGCGGTCAGCAAGCAAGGGCAGCCCAGAAAATATTCTTCAGGACAGCACTCGGACAGCTCGTCAAAGAACTGTTCATCTGGAATACAAGGTCCGAGGCCCAGAGTCCAGTCCTACCGACCAGGCACCCCGGGTCATGCCCCAACTGCGGTCAAGGAGCGCACTTCAGAGCCTCGTGCCAGAGATGAGCCTGCATTTGGCGATGGACATATCATCAGGTTGCTAGGCGCTGCTAGTGCGTCAACCCTAGTTGTAAGGGCGTCGAGTGTAGCTAGGACAGTTTCGAAAGTAGTTGGAAACTTTGTCATTGTGCCAGTAACTTTGTTAAGCTGTGGTATTAATTTCTGGATAGTTTCCTCCACCTTGGCGAGTCTTTGGTCTATTTTTGCAAATCTCTCTTCATAATTACTCTCTAAGTCATCTGTATCTGGCCGAGGTACCAAAGGTGCCTTTCGTTTGTTATGGCGGTTTTGCTCTACTCCCTTGTCCTCATTTCGGATGACTTCAACGCGAGCGCAAGCCACAGACGACTTTTCATTTTTTGATTGCTATTTGCAGTTTCTAGCTGTTTGATTTTTGCGTTAGACTGAGCTAACTGTAGTTTCAATTGTCGGACTAACTCTGCCAGCTCCCTTACCTGTGGGTCGTGTGCTCGGCGTTGCTTGTCATCTGCAAGTGGTCAAATGTTTGCCAAATGTTTGGCAGGTCTTCCTTCTTCTCCGGAGTTGGAGTTGGTCCGCGAGCTGCGTCTCTGTGATGACGACCTGCTCCTATCTATGCTCCTACTGCGTCCGCGTAGATGGGGGAAAAGAGTCATCTCTTGGTTCCTGCGGCTGAAGTGGTTGGCTTGTGGCTGGATACATTGGGGGACTGCTGCTTTGCAGTTGCGGGAAGGATTCATCCCTTGGGGATGGTTGTTGGTGGCCGCGTTCTCGGGACGGGACTGGCGGCCGCTTGGCGAACTGCCTGGGTCAGTGGCAGTGTCCGTGGGGGATTGTGAGGATTTGGGCCTGTGGCTAGGCACGAAGCGGTGTTTGCAGCTTCTGCTGCCTGTTGGATGTGAGCTTTTGAGTACAATGCCCATGGCTTGACAGGTAGGTGGTTGGCCGGCTGGTGGGGAGTCTTGGGCGACGCCGCAGCGGCGGCAAGTAGGTATTCGTGGTTGAGGGCACACGTCCGCTCGGTGACCCAGCTTGCGACAGTTGAAGCACGCCTCCGGGCGAGACTTCAAAGGGAAGACTTCGAAAGTAAACCCCAAGTGCCACACGTATCGGGGCAGCTCTGTGTTGGCGAACGTCACGACGAAGTGCTGCGTCTTGCCCATACGACGCGCAGCAACGATGGGGAGATCGGGATTACGAGCGCGGAGCTCAGCCAGGATCTCGGCATCGTTTTCGTAACTTAGGCTCGGTACAAAATCCCCCGTACGGAATTGTCCGGGGCTGGGGCATAGGCGGCAACCGGGACTACAAGGTCCCGGTCTGTTTGTTTTGTCGATGGTAATGGTGCCGATCTTGGCGAAAGACACGGCACGGGCATTGTCGGGCGTGCTCACTGTGATGGTGTTGTTAGTGGGGTGGATACGGACGTGGTCGGCAGTAACCGCCAGGCAGTGGTCGACGTTGGCGGCTGCGTAGACAGCAAGTGCAAGTCGTGCGGGACCTACGGGGTGGAGGTTCAGTGTGCCGTGTGGGCAGAGGACGATCTTGAGGTGTTCCGAGGGCAGGCGGGGAAGAGGACGCTTTTTGGTCATAGGTGGAGGGCGTCCGCGTGGCCCCGGATTCGGTAGAGTCGATTTGGCTGGCGTCTGGGCCTCGGCAGGTTGTTTCTGGGGCGGAGATGGTCTTTGATACCGACGTTGCATATCGAACGCCGTCCACGAGCCATCGGATAACTCCGCGGCAGTAATGTTCGTGCCTTCCACAGAGGATAGTCAAGGCGTTGTTGGGCTTGTGGGGACGCGGCGTCGCCACCGCCGCTGCGCGCGAACGCGCCGATGTCGTAATGCGGCTGATAGGCTTAGCTGTCGCAGCTGTTGCGGCCAAAAAATATTTGGTCGAAAAGTCATAAAACTTTGCTGCCTTGGTCTGGAGATCACCACACCGGGTCCGGAGCTATAGACGAACGTCCAGGGCAAAGTTGGTGAACGCAAGTGGCGAAAAATACGGAATTTTGCTGGGAAATCACAGAGCTCATGTGAGATGCGCCCGCTCGCTCCACCTCCCGCTGTCTCTCGACCACCTGCGAACGGCGGCAAGCGATTGACGTCATACAAGTTGCAAGAGCTTGCAGGCCTTGCTGCGGTGATGGATGTGTGTGTTGCATCGTGTGGTATGACGTGCGTTATCAGGATGTAGAGAGTAAAAGTAGCGCCTACTCGCCGGTTTCTTCAGTATAGCTATATGGAAGACTTCGGAAAAAATATGCCTTTCATTTCGTGAGTGCGCAAGAGCTTAGCAATGTGCACCACCACAAGCTAAACACTTTGCGTAGCCAAGCGGACATTGCTTTCGCAATATACATGCTTAATTAAAGCTAAGCCCCAGGTAATTTTTGTTTAAGGGGCCCTGTAACATAATTTTCGGGCATCGTTCTGAATCTTCGTTGTAACTGTTGAGTCATGGAGACGCTGGCCATAACTCGCCATGTCTTGCGACGCGCATATTTTGGTATTTATTATGCTATTTGCTCATTAAGCAAGATCATGATACGGATGGTGTCGGCACACTGCGGTTATTCTCTGCTATTTGTTCTCACTGGTGAATAAATAGCAAATGCACTGCAAATTGTGTGCATTAGAAAAAAATTGTTTTGTCACGTTGGCGTATTTTTATATTACGTGAATGAAACCAGTATGTCTGCTTTACACCATGGCACTCCAGAGAAAGTGACTCAAAAAGCACCCACAGCAGGGCTGGTCACTACTCTGCATCACATACCTTATTGGGGTTAACTCCTGAGATAATGCGCCACGAGGGGGGAGGGGGGGGGATGACTAGATGGTATACTTTTCTTGAAGCCCCTTGAATATGCAGTTATTTATCCAACAAATCTCACTTTATGCTGACTGAGGAGGGTCCAACATCTTCACCTTTCACTTCCCGTGGAGTCCAACAGGGCGGAGCACTAAGCCCAACCCCTTTCAATCTTACTCTCGTCGGACTTGTTGACTTAATAACACAGTCGGCGCAACTTTCAATATATGCAGACATCTGTATCTGGGCATCAAAAGTTACGCACCCACAGGTTAGAGCGAGGCTTCAAAAGGCGGCAAGTATAGTTGCGGCCTACCTCCACCTGCAAGGTGTACAGATATCAACTGAAAACTGTTCGCTAGTTGAATTTACACGCAAGAACATGGCACCTTACACCGTACGCATTAATGATAAAGCAATACCCTACGAAAGCAACCATCGCTTTCTGGGAGTGATCATCGACCGAAATCTTTCGTGGACTTTCAACATTTCATTCATGAAAAAGAGGCTGACAACAATTGCTCATGTACTTACCTTTATTGGGGGAATGTCATGGGAGCGTCCGTGCGGTCGATGCTCCAACTATACCGTGCATTATTTTGGGATGTCTTCGGCACAGCTTACCTGCACTTGGAAATATCAGGAAAACCAACTTAGGAATTCTACAGAGCGTTCAAGCTCAAGCTCTGCGAACCTGCCTGGGATTGTCAAAATGTGCCTCTACGGCTGCTACCATTTCAATTGCACAGGAGCATCCCATATCTACCTACCTGACAACTGACTCCCTGAGTGCATATTTCCGACACATCTCCAGGGTTCCCTGCCATAATTTGGCCAGTCTTCCTATTACCAGGCCGCGTACACCATTTACGGTGACCGTTGACGCGCATCGCGCTATTTTGCTGTCCCAGTTTACACCCGCATCTAGACCGTCCTCTACACTATGGAGCTTGCATGAACCACACGTGCTTCTTTCAATACCCGGCATCAGGAAGAAGGTCGAGCTATCGCCGACAGAACTAAAACAAATCACTCTTGAATACTTCCATGAGCACCATGCAAAACGTTTACCCATCTACAGAGATGGTTCAGTGCATGCCGTGAGTTCTTCAAGCTCCATGGTCATACCCTCAATTAATACAGAAATAAAAGTTTGGACAATTCACCAGACAGCTTCAACAGCTGCAGATCTAACCACTCTTCATGTCGCAATAAGGCATATCAATCAGCAGAGCCCTCAGTGGTGGCCTATTTTCACAGATTCAAAAGCAGCCCTGCAAGCCTTAAAAGCGGCTCTTCGCTGTGGAGCTCGTGAACAACTCGTTGCGGAAATACGACAAATTCATCACTGTGAAATTAATGGAGGACATGACATCATCATACAATGCCTTCCAGGACACAGTGACATAGCGAGCAATCTGCGGGTGGACGAGGTCGCACGAGTAGCCCATCAAGATGGCGATTGTGTGTTGATTCCCTTTTCCAGGGCAGACGCAGCGGGTAGGCTTCGCGCACTTGCGCGGGAATACAGGCTCTCCTTGTGGAACTGCACAAGAATGCTAAATTGGGCGAGTTGGTGCGTTCTCATTTTAGGAAACATAGCGCAAAGAAGACAAGGACAAAAAAGAAGGAAACACACACGAGCGCTTACTCACAACTGATGTTTTATTAGAAAAGCTAACAGAATATATAGGGTAGAAAAAATTATCAAATACATGTAATAAAGGAGTGAAATTGACAAAAATTAGCAAAAATGTGGAAAAAAAAGGCGTCTGCAAAGATACACAAAAAAACACGTGATAAAACTACTTGACCACTGATTCAAGGTATGTAATCTCTACTTTTGTTAAGTTAATGGAAGCTTCGCTAACACACTTATCCCCTCCTTTCATGATATGATATGCCTCTATAATTTCTCGTGTACGTTGATTGCGCGATATGCCAAAAACAATAGTTTAATAGAAAATGGGGCGGCATTTACACTTCGTGCAATGTTTAGGCAAATTGTCTTGTGATGTAGGGGTTAAAGAATTTCTATGTTCGAAGAGCCGGATATTCAAACAACGGCCAGTCTGCCCTATGTGGTATTTTTCACAAGAAAGAGGAAGTTTGTAAATTACCTGCGTTCTGCACTGTACAAACCTAGATTTATGGTTAACATAGCAGCGATGCTCACTTTTTAACGCGTCTGCCTTTCTTCTTACCTTGTGGAATACTGGCCAGTTTGCGAACTGCCGCTTGAAATCCCTGAACCCTGACCTGAAGCTCTGGCTTCCGCCTGACCTACCCCGACAAGAAGAAATTTTGCTGTGCCGCCTGTGGGTTGGTGTACACTCACAAACTCGCATTCTTTTAAGATAGGCATGGCAAAGAGCCCTGCATGTACAAACTGTGGGTGCGACGAGTCTATAGGCCACATTCTTTGTGAGGGCCCAATATACAGTAAGGAAAGACAGTGTCTGTGCCGTACGCTGGAGCGTCTTAGATTGACGCCCATTGAGTGAAATTGATTTTAGGTCCCTGGCCACGGCGATCGGCTGCGGTGAAGGCCTCCCATGCACTGCTCCGCTTTATAAAACGCACAGGCCTAATCGAAAGACTGAGTTTGCAGCTGTGTGATATGACTGTGACGTGATGTGATGTGGCATGTCTTTGATGTGACTGTACTAACTTTACCCATCCCTCTCTCACAACTTTTATATCCACTCACCCCTTCCCGCAGTGCAGGGTAGCAAACCAGTTTATTTTACGGGTTAACTTCCCTGCCTTTCCTCCTCATCTTCCTCTCCTTATATGCTGAAGTCGCTGTACACCTGTAGCCTCATATTGAATCCTCTTAGCAGCAAATGAAGCGAGAGCAAAAGAGTTGAAAGACGCACAGGAAGGCGAAATGAAAAAGAACTGTATAGCAGTTGGTTTTCATTTGGACTACGTATCAACCTGTTGATATTGTGGGACAGCAGTTGCACAAACGTCTGTTCTTTTCCAGAACCAGCTGGCTCACAGCACGCGACGCTCCGAGCAGCAGTCAGCGATGATGATGATGATGATGATGAATCTATACACATGAAAGAGGTGAAATTTGACGCGCTGCGCTTACACAAAACCCCCCGACAAGAGAGCGGCCACCCTGGTCGCTGATTAGAGGGATGAGGGACTACGGGCATAAGGCTTCATGCGCGAGACGAGGACGATCTCTTCGGAGCGACGACGTCGATCTTCGACGGTGTGCGAGGGAATAACGCGATAGTTCACCGGAGACGCTTGTTGGAGTACTGTATAAGGGCCAATGTAAGGATGGAGGAACTTCTCACACAGGCCAGGATTGCGGATTGATGTCTACAGGAGAACTTCATCACCGGGGTAAAAGGAGGGAGTTCGATGGCGTTGACCATACAGGGCTTTGCGTTCTTGTTGAGCATCTTCAGTGTTCAAACGGGCAAGTTGGAGACACTGGGCCATGCGAGTGGCAAAATCTTCGCCCGGAGTTTCAGACGTAGAGGGAGCAGAGAAGAAAGTAGTGTCGAATACTGTCGATGGTTGACGGCCATAAACTAAAAAAAGGGCTATAACCAGTAGTGCGCTGAACAGCGGAATTGTAGGCGTAGGTGACGAAAGGTGAAACGTTCTCCCAGTTCCGGTGATTAGGAGCGATATGCATGGATATCATATCGGACAAAGTGCGATGAAACCACTCGATGAGCCCGTTGGTCTGAGGGTGGTAGCAAGAAGAAGTCTTATGGACGGTATTGGCTGCGCGCAGTACTTCCTCAAGGACTTGAAAAAGAAATGTCTTTCCACAGTCCCTAATGAGAATACGAGGAGCACCATGACGCAAAACTATCGCACGCAGGAAAAAATTGGCGTCTTCAGAGGCGGCACCGGAGCGAAGAGGTGCGGTTTCAGCGTACCGCGTTAGATGGTCGATTGCAGTGACAACAAGACGGTTGCCGTCTGACGTCAAAGGGAGAGGACCAAACAAGTCAATGGCGACCGTGTCAAAATGCACAGATGGGCAAGGTAGAGGTTGCAGTAGGCCAGCAGGAGGGGATGTTGAACGCTTGCGATGCTGGCAAGACGGACATGATGAAATGTATTTGGCGACGCTGGCAGAAAGCCCAGGCCAGAAGTAGCGGCTCTTGATACGGTCGTAAGTTTTAAAGCGGCCTAAATGTCCAGCAGTGGGGTCGTCGTGGTAAGCCTCCATAATTTTAAAACGAAGGGAGCGAGGTACAACGGGTACCCAGCGTTGACCCGTAGGGTGATAAACGTCGCGGTAAAGTGTTCCATGGTGAAATCGGAACCGACGAAGCTGACGCCGCAAGCGACTGTTTGGGACAACTGATTCTCCACGGAGGCGAGTGATGATTGTACGGCAGTAAGGGTCAGTCAGCTGCAAGGACGAGAAATCAGCATTGTTCTCGAGTGGAGCTATAGCTATGGGTGCAACATTCAGGTGGCCAGCAGAAGGCTGACTTGGATGGCAGGAGGGCGAGGAGACCGTATGTGGGGCCGCGCCAGTAGGTATCAATGGGCAGCGAGAGAGGGCGTCAGCGTCGAGGTGTTTTCGCCAAGATTTATAAGTGATGGTGAAGGTGTATTCTTGAATACCTAGTACCCAGCGACCCAGTCGACCCGATAAGTTCTTCAGCGATGACAGCCAACAGAGTGCGTGATGGTCTGTGAAAATGGTGAAGTAGCGGCCATACAAATAAGGTCGAAAATTTTGAACCGACCAAACAACGGCGAGGCACTCTTGCTCGGTAATAGTATAGTTACGCTCAGCTGCAGTAAGCGTACGAATGGCGTATGCGACGACTTGCTCTTCAGACACTGCGTTGCGTTGCAAGAGAACCGCGCCAATACCATGGCCACTGGCGTCTGTGTGAAGTATGGTGGGCGCATCAGCGTCAAAATCGCGAAGCACAGGAGTGGAAGTGAATGCCTGCTTGAGAGCTTTGAAGGCGTCTTCCCATTCAGTGGACCAGGTGTAAAACACTTTGGAAGACACACGCTTGTGTAACGGGGCCGCAATTGTTGCAAAGTTCTGAATAAAACGGCGGAAGTAGAAGGCTAAGCCAAGGAAGCTGCGAAGATCTTTCTGACGTTGGGGCCGAGGAAAATTAACGACAGCCGCAATTTTTTCGGGATCAGGCTGGATTCCTGCCTTACTGACGACATGGCCGAGTACTTTGATGGTCTTACTGGCAAAGTGGCATTTCTTGGTATTCAGCTGAAGCTCCCCCTTGGCAAGGAACGTGAGGACTTCAGTGAGGCGCTGTAAGTGCTGAGCGAAGTTCGATGAGAAGACAATGATGTCGTCGAGATAGCATAGGCATGTTTTCCATTTCATGCCGCGAAGCACGGTATCAATCATGCGCTAAAAGGTGGTCGGCGCATTGCAGAGTCCGAAAGGCATCACGTTAAATTCGTAGAGACCGTCGGGGGTAGAAAAAGCAGTCTTGGCTTTATCTGCATCGTGCATAGGAATTTGCTAGTATCCCGAGCGGATGTCGAGACTGGAGAAATACTCAGCGCCTTGGAGACAGTCTAACGCGTCATCAATACGAGGCAAAGGGTAAACATCCTCGCGCGTGATCTTGTTAACTGCCCGGTAATCCACGCAGAAGCGGACTGAGCCATCTTTTTTTCGAACGAGAACCACAGGTGAGTACCAAGAGCTCGTGGATGGCAGGATGACATTTCGAGCAAGCATGTCAGCAACGTGCTCCTCAATGACTTTGCGTTCTGCTGCTGAAACGCGATACGGCCGTCGTCGAACAATAGCAGAGCCGTCCGTCTCTATGCGATGAGAGGTGACGGAGGTCTTTCCAACGCTGAGGCGCACACATCAAAAGACTCTCGGTGTCGCAGGAGGACGTCTAGCAGAGCTGTGGACTGCTCGGATGTAAGGTCAGGGCTGATGGCGGCTGCGAGCGCAGATGATGTCGGAAATGGAGGCTTGGCAGCAGGCGGGGGTGCGCTGGAAAGTATGTTGAGGGGAACGGGATCACAATAAAAAATAAACTCAACTGTGGCTCTTCTGGGCAGTAAGTACGGCTGGAGAGTTGTATTGAGGGCCGCAACCACAGCGCAACCACGAGTAAAGGATGTGAGGCACGAGGCAAGAGCTAGGCCGTTGTAGGTCCACCGAGGAGCGGGCATAACGAAGGCCTCGCCATCGAGAGGGTAGTCCAATGCCACGATGATCAGCTGCTCGAGTCCTGGGGGCAAAACTAAATCAACTGCTGCGAATACGTGTGGTGGTGAACAATCAGAAGTCGGTAATATATCGGGGCCCGCAAGATGAATACGTCGTTCACGGCAAGAGATGAAGGCGGACGCCGACGATAAGAAATCCCACCTCAAGATCATGAGATGAACGCACGTGGGGAGCACAATAAATTCAATATGATGCCGCTGGTTATCGATGAGGACACGTGCTGTGCATTGGCCGGTGGGTTTCATAAGAGTTCCATTAGCTCCACGAAGTGGCGGACCGATGTATGGCGTTAGAACTTTGCGCAGATGAGAACACAGAGAGAAATGCATGACGGAATATGCGGCGCCGGTGTCGATGAGGGCCTCAACGTATAATCCTTCAACGATCACTACTAACATATTCGACGGTCGCCCAGGAGGAATTGTAGATTTCGAACTCGAAACAGCTTTCCCTCCAAAAACTGCTTCGGTTAGTTTTCCGTTAGAGGTTGGAAGGGTTGCGAGACAGGACGAAGCGGTGACGTGCGGCGAAAAGGCGAAGGGGATCGGCGTAGGGAATGGCGCGAGGGCCGTGAAACATAGGTGGGATTCGGAGGAGAGGAAGAACGCCGGTAAAAGTCTGAGTAGGGCAATGTAGAATCATCAGGCTGGCGAACGCGGGCACGTTCAAAGGGAGCATAACCCCGTTGCTCGTCTTGCTGGCGGCGGCGACAGACACGGGCAATGTGGCCACGTATCCCACAATAGTAGCACACAGGGCGGGAGGGCCGCCATCTGCAACAGGACGGTGCACTGTAGAATATGGTGCCATGGCAGCGACGTGACCGCACACGGGTGCCGAACAAGTCGGGGAAGGCGGGGTGGGTTGACGTGAAGTAATCTCGGCGTAGGTTGGCAAGGGATGTTGGGAGGCGATGGGAGGCGGCGAGGGAGGTTGGGAGGGAATGGGAGGTGGGGAAGGTGCCACAGCGCAGTTGAAATTCGTCAGTTTGTCTTTGATGATGCTGCGCAAATTCACCGTTGCTGGCGGAAGAGTTGGAGGTACAGCAGAAGGGTTGTTGAGGCCATAGAGCTCCTCTCGGATCATGGTGCGTATTAAGGACCGCAAATTTCCATCTATGAGGGAGCCGCCATCACTGGGGTCTTGCATGAAGCGGCACGACTGCAGCTGGTCCAGATGTTGACATGTGATGTGATGTCAGACACGGACGACGGATTTTTAACCACGAAGGCATTGAGAGCAGCAGTGTTGATGCCCTTAATTAAGTGGCGAACACACTCAGACTTAGGCATAGCAGCATCGACACGGCGACAAAGGGCCAGAACGTCCTCGATATACGACGTGTAGGGCTCGCCGGGCTGGTGGAGACGAGCTTCAAGTTTTTTCTTTGCCTGCTCTGAGCGACCAGCCGGAGTGCCGAAAATTTTATTTAGCTGGTCCGTGAATGTAGGCCAGTCAGCGATGTCATCCTCGTGATTAAGGAACCAGGTTTTGGCGACGTCAGCCAAGTAGAAAACGACGTTGAGCAGTTTATGAGCGTCATCCCAGCGGTTAAATGTACTGCCCTGTTGTAGTTGTCGAGCCAGTCGTCGACATCTTCACCGCGAGGGCCAGCAAAGATTTGGGGATCGCGCTGGCGGCTGGTGACTGTCCAGGAAGGGGAAGCCGCAGTAGGAGCAGGAGACGTCGGGGGTCAGCGAGCACCGTTTCCCTCATCCATAGCACAGGGCCGTTGATGCAAGCGAAGGCCTAAACAGAGCTCCAGGGAGAACGGTAGGTGGGTCTAAAGCGAGAGATGGGGAATACGAATCGCACCTCCGCCACTTGTGGGACAGCACTTGCACAAACGTCTGTTCTTTTCGAGAACCAGCTGGCTCACAGCGCGCGACGATCCGAGCAGCAGTCAGCGATGATGATGATGATGATGAATCTATACAGATGAAAGAAGTGAAAGTTCACGCGCGGCGCTCACAATATTACCGACCCCCTTTGAATTTCGTATTTAAGCTGTTGTACATGTTAACATATTGATAGTGATTTTCTTGTTCACAAGTGTCTGGTTTTTTTATAATCTCGCCGTGTCTCGTTTGCAGACGCTACGCTCAGGTTATTGTGTTATCACTGTGCTTACACGGATCATGCCAGACGAATGAAAGGTGGTCGCCTTCCTACAGTTTATTACTTGCACTGTCGTTCACATCTATGTATGTAATAATGAGTTAATAAATCCTGGCTTTCGATATAATAGAGTTGGGCTCAATCATGCGTTTAGTGAAATCAAAGCCATGAAATTCATATTTAGGGGTTTACAGAATTCACTTGAAGGCTGCAATTACTCCTTCTACCATGCCGGTTCAGCGGTGTTTTCGTTCTGCGTAGGTTGGTTTGAATTTATAAGTGCCTGTATACAACGTGACTATGGTTTGTAATGAATCAGACGCTATTGGCTGCGGTAAAGCTGGCATCGTGAAAAGCTTCTCGGATGGTGTTGCGTAAGAGATTCTCCACGTCACAGCAAGTGACGGAATTCGCTCTTAGAACGGCGTCTGAATGTGATCACTACCAAACTTTGAGCGAAATCGTGAGCGAGCGAGCTCTTATTGCTTTCAGGCACGTGTGGCATTCTGCAAAGCTTTCTGTCTGCTACCTTTGCTGTGCGTTTCGGTACCATGTCTCAGCTGCATGGATTCATTTCTGGAGTTGGTAGATACGAGTGGGCGCGTGAATGATTACATGATTCATGCGGTTACACGAAAGTAAGTTTTCCAAAAAGTATTGCAGATAAATGACGCTCGCGAGGCGGCAATTAAGTATCCCGGCTCGGCGAATCCAGCAACATGCTCTCAAGTGCTACTTGGCCTTCGTCACTTTTTGTTTCTCAACACTTTTCAATATATTTTTCTCTAATGCACTTGCCCGTCTCGTACATTATAGCGCGTATTATAGTGCTCGAATAGAACTTTGAATGCAGCACATGAGGTATGAGTGAATTCGTTATATCGAACAGCAACAGAGCTGTTCATTTGTATTTCTGAAAACATTCACATTCCTTTATTGAGCTTACTCATGAGCATACAGAAGTGATTATTACCGACTTGGTAGATGTGTATTATCTGAGATATTCTGGTAGCAGCAAAGGCAGGCCTGAAATTTTTATATTTAAACAAACACGGTAGCCGTGATTGCTCATTTACTATTACTGATTCACGTTTTGGTCAGGTGATATATCCTAGATGCGTGAAATCTCTATTCACATCGCACTTCAGATGTTATGTTGTTTGGCGTGCATTTCTCTCAATTGTTTCTATTGCTTTTTTGAGCGAGCTGCCATTCTTCCACCAGGAACATATTCAGCCTCTGAAGAAAGTGCAGTATTAACAGCTGCTTTGAGAACGCAACCAGAAACCTCGCCAAATGATAGCGGCCGAAATAGTAAATGATATAAACCCCATGTGTCACAATCCGTTTTTGTATTTACTAAAGGTGGGGTCGGGATTAAACTTGATAAACGCTGAGTTGCCTGTGGAGCAGCTTCAGCAAAGCATTTGCTCTGAGGCTTATTGCCCGAAAGGCTATAGATATTTTAAAGGGATACTCATGCTCACATCTGTCAGGTGACTACTGTTCTAGATGAAGCTTGTTTGCTTGAAAAAAGATTTTTTCCTGAAATATTTAAGCTATTATGCACATAAATTTTGATAAGATGCACACTCAGAATGTTGTGACTACAACAAATCAATCTTTAGGTGTGAGGGTCTTTGTTATTCTGTTTCAGGCAAGTTAAAACACTTTTCAAAACTTTAAGTTGGTTTAGCTACGGTTAAACCTAGTCTGTACGCGATACCTTAATCGCGTCCCTCTCCTCGGACTCCATGCTGCAACAATGACGCAGATACTGTCACAAACGAGGTACCCTACCACGGGATCTACCTTGCATTGCTGCCGTTAGCTCGGCAGCAAAGTGACTTTATGCTCTCCGCTCGCTCCGTGAAGTCATGCAAGTTGCCCGTCCGCTTTTTGTCTACGCTAGCGGCCGCCAGATCCCGCCAGCAGTACTCAGCGCAATATTTTACTATCTGGAGTACAGTTGCTGTAGCAATAAGCCAATAAGCATTACGACCTAAGAACGGCGACTAAAGAACGTCCATGATAATTTAAAATTCGTTTTCTTTCCTTGCACTATCGATACAATTTGTATTGCACCTAACTTGTCTGTTCTTAATAGTTCAAAAGTAATAATTGGTTCACATGAAAGTAAGGAGCAGTATCTGGCACACTTGTTCTGTGTAAACCTTGCCCGCGCAATTAGGAAGAGAGGAGTGAAAGCGGAATGAGAAAGGGGTGCCGTAGTAGAAGACGTCGGAGAAATTTCGACCACCTGAGGAGCTTGAACGTGCACTGACATCGCACAAGGCATGGACGCCAGTTCTTTTCGCCTCCATCGAAACGCTGCCGAAACAAAGTTTCATGTTAAACCTAAGAGAAAGCATTACGCTTATTTGTATACTCATCTGCAGTCAATTTTAGTTAGCTCATATCGCAATAAAGCATTATTACCTATGCAGCATAGGAGTAAAATGCATGAGGTTCAGATGCTTATAATGTGTTTTTTTTTTTTTTTGCAGAAGCAACACTACGCTAGTCGCTCAGCCATTTCGTGGTGCCGATGAGCCAAGCTGCGCATGCGCGAGGAGCGAGTGGCGTCATACAGAGCGAAGCTGGAGAGCCACGTCGGAACATGGTCGGAACCGCCGCCAACTCCTCCGCTGCGCGGCTGACTGCGAGGTGTCGCCACCGCCACGCCAGCTGGGCATGCGCAAGGAGGGAGTAACGCCCCACTGTGCACCACTGGAGCGCCGCGGCCGCCGCCGACTCCTCCGCGGCAGGGTGACTCAGAGGTGCCGCCCCCATCGCGTTCGCCTCAGATGTTGCTTCCGTAATTCTACTCGGCATGGCCATTGGTCAAACCACAGCCAATTTTTTTCCTGCTTTTTGAAAAGCTGTAAGTTTTTTGTCAACACCGAAAGCGGATGTCTTGGTACACATGAAAATACTCAAAACATAATGTAGCCGTACGAAAGTAACTTTATGAATGCTTTATGAACATTGTATCGCTCTCGGTTCTTTGATTTAAAATATTTCAATTCTTTCATTTTTTAAGAATCCTGTTCGTTAGCAGTGATTGTCCAAAACTTGGTATCACGAGCATTGATTAGATTGCATTGCGGCTCTTCAAACGAAGTTAGCGAAATTTTCCGTTTTTCTTGCTCGTTCGCCTTTGTATAGAATCCTTGATGGCTTCCATGATGGTGTCAAGGTATAGATGAAAGATACGACGGACAATTCGAGAACTTTGAAGCCTATCTTTGAAGCTGAATACAATCGTGCTTGAGCTCTACAGTTCTTTCCATTTGTTTATTATTATTTGAGAGGTTTTTAACTATAGTTAATACCAAATGGAGCTTTATTACCTTCGAGGATGCTAAGTATACCATCCAGTTTTCTCAGAACAATTATTCAACAATTAAAATTATATTTTGTGTTTGAATTATGGTACATATGCAGAGGCTATCAAACGGAGTTAAATTTCAATTACTGTGAAACTTCACTTGAACGAACGCAAGGGACGTTAGGAAACGTTCGCTGAACTAATATACATGCACGGAAGCTTGTTTCTATTAGGTTCAAGAAACATTGGGTTTTCATATCATTTTAAACCATTTTTTAGAGCGCAGCTCTTTGGCGTCCGTTCCTGGGTTTCGCGTCGGCGTCGGCGTCGGCCTCGTAACCAGCTCCGCCCCCCTTTCATCCCCCCAGCGCTAGCAGCGACCGACTGATACCGCTGGATGCCGCTGACGCCGCTAGAGAGTCAAGATAACGTGACTGCATAGAACACCGTCGCCGCCATGCAGAAAGAGGAGGGGAGGGTCCCCCACCCGCCCCTGTTCCTGTGTGGCGGATAGGGTGCTCTTCAGTTGCCGACGCGCCGGTTATTTCACGTAGGCCCCGGCACGTCGACGAATACGTGACCACCTTGCCATGGCTAGACCTGGTTCTTGGCGCTGCGGAAGCGAGGGTATCATATTGTTTGCGTCGGCATCGGCGGCGTTGTCCCTGAAACCAACTCCGCAGCTGGCGTTGACTCACTATCGGCGTCAGCAGCATCAGTCAGTCGCTGCATCGTTTGCCGCTGGGTGTACACGCCGCCCCCCTCCCCCCTCTTGCTGCGAGTCTCTGGTTGTCAAAGCGCCGGCTCGAACTTAATTCCTTTCTTCGCTCCTCCTCCTATGCAACCCCTGTGCGGTGGCAATCAGAGAGCCAGATCGGTGGCGGCGGATCTGTATATGTGCCCCACCCGAGCCGAAATTGCCGCTGCCATTCGCCACTGCGAAATTATCTGCCAGTTCTTTCAGAGCCATGAGCGAGACGACCGGTGGAAGTCCTCCGGCTGCTGCTGCTGCTGCTGCCGCCGCCGCCGCCGCCGCCGCCGCCGCTGCTGCTGCTGCTGCTGCTGCTGCTGCTGCTGCTGCTGCTGCTGCCGCTGCCGCTGCCGCTGCCGCTGCCGCTGCCGCTGCCGCTGCCGCCGCCGCCGCCGCCGCCGCCGCTGCTGCCGCTGCCGCCGCCGCCGCCGCCGCCGCCGCCGCCGCCGCCGCCGCCGCCGCCGCCGCCGCTGCCGCCGCCAGCGGCCGCCGCCGCCGCCGCCGCCGCCAAACGAGCTGCCAGAGCAGAGGCCCAGCGCCGTCGCCGCCAGAATCCAGAGCAGTAAGCGAGGCTGAAGCAGAAGCTCATCGCCGCCGTCGAGAAGCGGAGGCTCATCGCCACCGTCGAGAGCAACCAGGTGTAAGCGAGGCTGAAGCAGAAGCTCATCGCCGCCGCCGAGAAGGAAGTCTTTGTTAAAGGATTACGTGTGAAAAATTAAAAAAAAGAATTCTGTGATAGCGCATACATGTGCTGCTAGATTTCTTTGCCTCAATCTATCGAAAAGGTGAAACAGCTTATTTGCTGCACTCAAATTTCGCATTAGGAAGTAACGTAATCGTCGGTAATTTTTTTTTCTTCAGTCGCCTTCCGCCGATGGCTTTTAGAGCTTTTAGTGAGCACCGTTGGTGGCCGCTGCTTTTTAACGTGTTTTTTGTTACTACACGTTTGAATTCGAAGTGTGCCATAACGTTTCGCAGCAATTTTGAACCTAGTACTGCAGTGTTCTGAGCTCACTCGCTGTGTGCAAGTTGCCGTACGCCTTTCCGGCACACCGGGTGCCTGCGCAGCAAACGCTATCGTTTTGACATGCAGATGATTGCTTCGGCAGACATGGTTAACCAGCAAGCATACGTAGCCTTCCTTGAAGCTAAAGAACCTGGAAGTACGATTGAAGCTTTGGCTTTGGCTAGCTCCCTCGCTCGCGGCAAGCTTGCTCAAATGCTTTGCTTAGTTTAAGGCTAAATAACGGCCACTATTTGTTAAGAGCTATATAAACGTGGTTCTCAACGTAAAGATATGCCACAAAACGTGCGGGCTGTGCGGCCTGTGCTGGTTGAAGTGGTCAGTATGACATAAAAGACACAGGATGACGCCGAAGAAAATGTGTGCAGAACTAACTGAATATTGGTAAAATTAAGGCTGTTCGCATAGCGTTTAGTGGTGTTTTCGCGGGGGGATTAAATAAAGTTCGTATAACTGAATATTTATTCAGATAACATTTATTCAAGTGGTATTCTACTGTAATCAGCTCGAAACGTATACAGTTGGCGTAAACTCCTGCGAGGAACTGCTCTGATCCTAGAATTTCTGTGAGCTACATATTCTTGGCAATACCAAACACGTAACGTTTGGGTAAGCATCGTAATGGCCGCGGCATCCAGGAACAGGGAATCGGACAATTTTGCGGCGTTTTCAAAGTAAGTGTCCTTTTCATCACCACCACATGATGAATTCGACGCGTGTAAGCCAAGAGAGTTTCCAAGTGCTAGAAAAACTGGCCACCCTGTATACGCAGTGCCTGGTGTCATCGACGGTACTGGACCCATGGAAGAATGCAAACATCCTCGTTCATAAGAAAAGGGACTCTAGGGACCATAATACCAATCAGCTTACTGTCTGTTACGTACAAGGTATCTACTAAGGTCATCGCTAATAGAATCAGGACAACCTTAGACTGCAATCAAGCAAAGGATCAAGCAGGTTTTCGGAAACGGTACTCCACTATCAATCATATCCATACTATCAATCAGGTGATAGAAAAATACTCGGAATATAGCCAGCCCTTATACATAGCAATAATTGATTACGAAAAAGCATTTGACTCAGTTGAGAGCTCGGCGGTGATGCAGGCATTGCGAAATCAGGGGTAGACGAGCCATACGTGAAAGTGTTGGAAGATATATATAGCGGCTGCACAGCAACCATAGTTCTGCACAAAGTAACAAAATTCTCATAAAGAAAGGCGTTAGGCAAAAAGACACAATCTCGCCAGTACTATTCACAATTTGCTTAGAGGAAGTATTCAGAAACTTGGAATGGGAGCAGTTAGGGTTAAGGGTAGATGGAGAATACCTCAGTAATCTGCGATTTGCTGATGACATTGCCTTGCTAAGTAACTCGGGGGATGAACTGCAAATAATGATTGATGACCTAGACAGAAAAAGTAGAAAGGTAGGCTTAAAATCAATATGCAGAAGACTAAGGTAATGTTCAACAGCCTCGGGAAGGAACTGCAGTTTACGTTAGGTAGCGAAGCACTGGAAGTAGTAGGCGAATATGTATACTTAGGACAGGTAGTAACCGCAGATCCGGACCACGAAAAGGAATTAACAAGAAGAATAAGATTGGGACGGAGCGCATTTGACAAGCACTCGAGGATTATGACTAGCAGCTTACCGGTATCGCTCAAGAGGAAAGCATACAACAGTTGCATCTTACCTGTACTCACCTATGGGGCTGAAAAGTGGAGGCTAACCAAGTGGGTTCTACTTAAGTTGAGGACAACTCAGAGGGCTATGGAACGAAAAATGGTAGGGGTAACATTAAGAGATAGGAATCGTGCAGAGTGGGTCGGAGAAATAACTTAAGTTACTGACATTCTAGTGGAAATTAAGAGGAAGAAATGGGCATGGGCAGTACATGTAGTGCAAAGAGGGGATAACTGATGGTCGCTTAGGGTAACAAACTGGATTTCAAGGAAAGAAAAGCGTAGCAGGGGGCGGCAGAAAGTCAGGTGGGCGGATGAGGTTAAGAAGTTCGCAGGGGTCAAGTGGATATAGCTAGCACAGAACCGGGTTAATTGGAGAAATATGGGAGAGGTCTTCGCCTTGCAGTTGGTATAGTCAGGCTGATGATGATGATGATGATGATGACGATTATGATGAAGCCAAGAGAAAGAAGGTTTACGTCTTGTAGCTAGAAAAACCGAGACGCCGCAAAAGAAATATCCCAGCGCATTCGCTGTCTAGCCTAACCATAGGCAGAGAGAAATAAGACCAGCCGGCGTTGCCTCCCAGGTGGGATGCACCTAGCGGCATGTATTGCATCCACATTCGCAGCGTAGCTAGAAATGCTATCATTTGCTGTCGGGCAACTAATGTGACGCAGGTCCTGTGGAGAGGAGGAGAGAGCAGGTCTTTTCAAGTCCAGGTAGCGTTGCTTTACAAACGTCGGCGAGTCAATTGTCGGGAGCGGTTGCAATGCGATGGCACCGGCGTAAAGAAGGCGGTCCCGTAGGAGCTGTTGCCGAGTGACGTCACAGCTGTCAAGTGAATGACAAAGGCGAACAGCACCGGTGCGGCTGCGGCGGCGTTTGCAGCGGGGCACTACACGGCCCCGGTCGCTAACCCCTGTGGAGCAGATGCCCAGCGACGTCGAGGCTCTCCTGTCTTTAGGCAGAGGCTAGAGCGCGCCTCCGTCGGCGGCATGGCCTCGGCGTAGCTGCGGCTGAGTGACGTCATGGTTGTAACATGGGTTTTCCTCTGCTTATTACTAAATTTACTCGGTATACGAAGAAGGGACGTAATGGCGTAGTAAAGCTGTCTGTTTGATTATTACGGTGAAGCTCAAGCTTCGCCTTGTGAGTAGACGCGAAGCGCCTTAACACCGCTTTTTGATTCCGCGAATATTTTTTCAGTTGAGCTTTTGGCGAACAAACGTGCTGTTTCTCACATACCAGAGGCTACTTACATTTGCCTGAGATGCTTATGTCGTCGGTTTGAATCAAGGTTGCAAATTTACCTCCAACCCATATACAAGTTGGATAATAAATGGTTTATTCCCATAGTCCTCACATGAAGCCGTTAACCCCCCCCCCCCCCCCCTAGATTTATTTGGTGGCGGCATTGGCAAACGTCAGAATAGACCCTCCCTTTTCCGAACACTTCATACTAATTTGTACCTATTTTAATTCCCCAGTGCCCCATGTTTTTTATCACTTCATTCCTGCTACTTTCGTTTGTTATGTATTTTAATGCAGCATTACAGTCTCTGCGCTGTAATGTTTCCACGCCGCAAGATACTTATGTATCTCCAGTGTTACTTCTTATATCTAATGGTCTCCGCCCTTCCTGTAAATCAAATCGCGACTGCCAAATTTTCGTTCCTAAACCTCGCGCGTTGTCATTCACAATCTATATCACAGATGTCCATTAACCACTGCAAAATTTCTCTGTTGTCAGCTCCTAGTACCATATCATTCGGAGCACATCAAACTTAGACTGACTGTTTAATTCGGACGTCTTACCTGAAAAACTAAGTGCGAAGAGCTGACGTCTACAATTTGGTCGCTAATGATTGTAGGTATTACATTAACAAAAGTGGCAGTGAACACCCTGCTTAAGCTGCCTTTCACCTTCACTGGCAATTTTTTTATTGTATAGGCAAATGTTTACCTTTCGAAATATATTTAGGAACTTGGTAAATCGATCTTGCAAGCCCAAAACTTATAAACTATCCCAAAAATTCTGTTAGGGCAGGCATTCAAAGGCTTCCTTCAAGTCCAAACATTCTGTCCACAGCTGGGTGACTTCTTCCTTTGCTTTTTCGATGCTCTGCGTCAAACAGAACAAACTTTTATTCGACATCACTCGTTTCAAGAGCACATTCTGTAGCTCTACTGATTTCTCCTTCTCTACCCGTACTCTCATTATCAGAAGAAAGGAAGTCATTGCTTTTAAACGGCTGCACAAATCATTTGCTGTGTCTAGGCCACGTGTTCTGATAACTAATGACACCATCACGAAGTTCTACATGCGGTGCGCGCACTACGGCCGGTACGCAGCAAGAGCGTTGCTACCACCGGAAAAGAGACAAGCAGCATCTCAGTTTCGCAGCCTTGTCACACTCCTGGTCTTTTAGCAGGAAATACCAGTTAACATCACTGCCCAATCCGCTCATCCGCGAAATTTAGACCCATCAATTTTTTAGGGCGAAAGATTTAATCTCTCATCGTTGTCGATTATCAGCAGAGGTGTCTGGCTTTAGACAGTCAGAGTTAAAAATTAAATAATAAACTTTCTCTCCACCGGGAATTGAACCTCCATCCCTTGGATCCCCAGCCCAGCGCTTGACCAACTGCGCCACGCCCGAGTTCATGAAACGCACTTCATAATTCCCCTGGTGTACCGTGAGGATGATCGAGGGATTCCGGGATTGACAGATATTGTGCTGTTCCTTTGCCGTAAACGAATTATAGAACTCCAGGGAGCTTTGATGCGTTCAATAGAAAATAATAATAAATATTATTATTTCATTCAACGCATCAAAGTTCACCGGCGTTCTATAATTCCTTTACGGGAGAGGAAATATTGGTTGTATTCGACAAAAGGCGTGCGATATACCATCGTCACGTCAAAACATTATTTTCACCGAAATAAAACTTTTTTGGACCCGCCGGCACGCAGGCCTAAGGGAGCCCTACTCAGGAGCCTCGCAAACTAAGGTCCAGTGAAGATACACTGTCGCTTCACGGCCTCAGCCGCCAGGCGGATGGCTTGTTGCTGTTGAGCGGGGTTCTCCCTCCGCAGCAAAGTCTCCCAGGCTTCTCTATATTTTTTTAGCCTGGCGTATGGGCTGCTAGCATATTCCCAAATTACGTGGTAGAGTGTGCCCCTCTCCCCGCACGTTAGGCAATATTGGTCGTTCGCATCTTTAGGGATTGTCAAGTACACCCAGAAGGGGCTTATATGATTTCCCCCTTGTAATCTCCACGCAACTGCCTCCTCGTTTCCGAGGGAACAGTCGGGAGGTGGATAGACGCTCCTGCTCAGCTTATAATGTTCTGTGATCTCAGTGTATGATATCTTTCATATCGATGCGAGAGGACTGCTCTACGGCCGCACGGTGATAGAGAGCTCGAGGAAGCTCGTTTACAGCCTCATTTCCTGCAATAGACTCATGCGCTGGAATCCATATAAGCTCAATATGTTGCGTTCTATCGGCCTTGCCTCGACCACGCGCTTGGCCACTTCCGAGTTTTTCCTTTCCCAAAGTTCCTCACTGCATTTTGGCTGTAACTTAATATCGTCGTGGCCTTGGCACCGACGCAAGCGAGCGCTATCGCCAACTTTTCCGCTGCGCTGGCATCTCTCTTGCGGATCGAAGCAGCTACCATTCATGCTCCTGCCCCGCCGACCACCGCGGATACAGCCGCCCCGTGCTGTCCGCACGCCGCGTCAACATAAGCCACCTGGCCTGCCTGTCACTTGCTCATCTCTCTCGTAGTCCTTAGCCTTTTGTTCTCGCCTTTCTTTTTTTATACTCGGGTGCATGTTTCGCGGCATAGGTTGGGCGCGTATCTTGTCCCTGTATCCTGCAGGGATGTTTACAATCTTTTGCGTGCTACTTTCTGGCCGGATTCCTACCAATTCGAGTATTGTCCTGCCCGTTTCAGACTAGCCGAGCGTCTCAATATGAATATTCTAATCCCCTCTGCAAGCTCAACCCATCTGTTGTGAACTCCCCTTTTCTCAAGCCGCTTTTCAAGATATTCCTTTTTTTAGTCATCTCCTCTTTAATGCTCCCCACCTGAATTTGCCTGCTACGTGGCCTGCATATGTGGCTAATTTCTTCGTGATGTTGGTGTTGATGCCGTTCTTGTTGATAAACATGCCAAGGATCCTCATTTCCTTGACCCTGGGCACTTCCAGGCCTTCCACCACCAATTTAATGTCTACTTCTTTCTTGTTCCTGTCATCGCTATTAAACACAAAACGTTATGACTTTTGCGGTGGACATGCCAGGCCTCTTTCGGCCTCATACTTCACCACTACGTCTGCAGCCCTTTGCCGACTACACTAAATTTCCACGCCGCTTCCGCTATTCGAAATATTTATGTCGTCTTTGTACATGCTGAATTTTAGATCAGCAAACTGTTCGGCGTCTGACGGGAGCGCGTGATCATCAGTGCAGCACGAAAGCATTGCATGCAACATCGTCTGAACGTCGCGTCCACAGAGCAGGCGAAATGGCGGAAAACGCGTCGTCTCTTGAATGGCCGTGTTGCAGACTTGCGGGAGAATCTCGTCCCAGGTTTACTGCTGCGAGTCTGTGTAAATTGCGATCGTGTCGGCTATCGTTTACAGAGTGTCTTTGGTAAGGCCATTTTTCTGTGGGCGATAGGCAGTGGTCTAGCGATTGCCCGTGTGACTGAACTCAAATACGTTGTGCATAAGGTGTGCCGTAAACGCCGTGGCTTGATCGGTGATGACTTGGGACAATGTGTTATGGCGCAACACGATTTTCTGCAAAAAACACTGGGCCACGTACCTCAGGTGACGTGCCACGCTGCACCGTCTTGGTTGCCGCATACCGTGTGAGATAGTCGGCTGCGACTATAATTTATTTGTTACCAGCCGATGTCAGCGGAAATGGGCCCAAAAAGTCGATGCCGATTTGGTCAAACGGCCTCCGAGGCAGCGCAATAAGTTGAAGCAAACCAGCGGGCTTGAGAGGCGGCGCCTTTCGATGTTGGTCCTGTTGACAGCCTCTGGCGTAGCGATGCACGGCGTCAGCAAGTTTAGGCCAATAATAGGCTTGACAAAATCGGCCGAGTGTGCGTGCAAAGCCCAAGTGGCCAGAGTTGGGCTCATCATGGCAAGCAAAAAAACATTAGCTGGGGCTTAGCTTTAGTGCAGCCCGGTAGGTTGCGAAAGCAATAATAGCATGGCTACGCTATAGTCCAGGTCGTAGCGTAGCCGTCGTTGCGTTCTTCTTCTGTTTCCTGAACGCATCGTTGCCGCCTAATTCCATTCATACATTCCTGACGGCTTAGTGAACCCGTCGACAAAGAGTCTTCACTGTTCAAAGCTTCCATTAAATTCCATTCGGAGTTGTCACGGGTTGAGGACGATTCAAGAGAAGCGCGACGCGCTCGTCTAGCTGCATCTTGAGCGCGCGTCGAGCGAGACGATGTTCCCGTTCATCTGTCTCTGTAGCCCGCTGTGGTTTCTTGGCTTCATCGAGACGGCGTGACTTTTCTTTGTATATCAGGATATATAGCGAGCGCCTCAGCTCAGCAAGCGCTAACATTTATATACCCATCATTTTCCTCCTCCTCTCAACTGCAAGAGAAGAGGTGACATCCGCGCCTCCACGCCGGAGCAGCGCGGCTCCAGCTGCAGCGCGCCGTGCCTAACGACCACCGCTACCCGACGACTCGACTTGGTAGCCCATCTCTCGCAGCTAGTACGACGTCACAGCCATCTAAGGTCATTCATTATATTTCAAACGCGGCGCCTACCGACCATGGATACGGGAAGGGCTGAAAATAGGAGTAGTATTGCTTTCGAAATAAAAGAATATCGATGCGGAGGTCGGCCGGATCTGCGAGGAGGTGCGCTCGCTCAACAGTGCTGGAGTTTTTCTTCAATAAAACGCCCTTCCGTAGACAGAAAGCAGACAAGTTCCGAGCAAACTAGCGAGGAATGTCAGCACCGCGACCCTCCAGGTGGTCAGTAACAAATCGAAGATCTGGGTCAGCTCGCTGTCGGAAACTGCAGCTCGTATCGGGCACTGCGGTTTTCGGACACCAGTGCACGAAAACCGCTCTCGTCATCCGTGCTTTCATCGACTAATCCGACGGGTACACGCGACAGCGCTTCAGCATCGTCGTGCTTCTGGCCAGATTTGAACGTGATGGTGTAATCAAATTCTTGGAGGCGAAGACCGCATCGTGCTAGGGGCCCGATGGGTCGGGCAGAATGGCGAGCCAGCACAAATAATGATGATCCTTTACTACTTTAAACTGACGGCAATAGAGATAAGGCCTAAAATTTCATGGTTGCCCCACAACCGCAACATTGCTTTTCTGTAGTGGAATAGTTCCGTGCCAGCTAGGTGTTGAAAGAGTACAGCGCCGAGGCCGATATTGCAGGCGTCGGTGTGGACTTCTATGTCAGCGTCCTCTTGAAAGTGTGCAAGAATAGGGGTCATTTCCAGTCGTCTGCGCAGCTCCGCAAAAGTATCTTGTTGCTCGATGGCCCACACATAATATATTACCGCGCGTGAGGCGGGTCAGGGGGGCGGCAACCATTGACCAGTGACCCAGGAAGAGTTTAAAACTTTTCTTAATGGCAGAAACGGGAAATCTGGCGATCGCAGCAGCCTTGTCGGGGTCTGGCTTTACGCCAGCGGCGCTCACAAGATGACCGAAAAACTTCAACGCTTTGTAGACAAAGTGGCATTTTCCTGGATTGAGCTTTACGCCGGCTCACGGCAGGGCGTCGCATACTGTGCGCAGGCTCTCAAAGTGTTAAAAAAACAAATTTGCCATATAATGCCTGCAAGAACAGTGTCCATCATGCGCTGAAAAGTAGCCGGTGCTGAACATAGGCAGAAAGGTAGCAATATGAACTCATACAGTCAGTTTGGAGTGACAACAACCCTTTTTGGGCGTCCCGCTCATCGACCTTAATCTGCCAACACCAGCTCTTCAAGTCAATTGATGAAACGCACTGGGCGCGAAGCAGTCTGACGAGCGACTCGTCGATACGGGGCAGTGTGTAGACGTCTATTTAGTGATGTCGTTCAGTTAGTATTTATAATCAACATAGAAGAGACGGGTTCCTTCCTTTTTCTTTACCAATACGACAGGGGAGGACCACGGGCTGTTGGAGGGTTGGATAACGCCACACAAAGCCTGCCCTGAACCTGTTTTGAATCGCTTGAAGTTCCGTCGTTGCGATGCCGTACGGTTGCTGGCGTACTGGGCGGGCATCGTCGGGCATAATGATGGGGTGCTTCACAAAAGGCGTTTGCCGAGTTTTCAATGAGGACGCGATACAAGTGCTGTATTCCAATAGAGGGCACGTAGTTCCCGCTGCCCCACTCGGGAAGACTGGGAGGCTATCCTGCTCGGCTGCTATGACCTGCAGGCCCAAAAGGCCTTGGTAGAGCGTGGCCAGGCAACGGCCGACGCCACTGAGGTCCCATACTAGGGACCCAACCCAGTATTTGTAAGGGCCCAATCTTCAAAGATCCGGCTTTATGCATAAATCCACCCCTTTTGAGTCATTAAACGTTTTTCACCACCACCACCTGCTGTGTTTGTGAGATCTGTAAAAATGTCAAGCCCGTCAATGGACGGGCGCACATTTTCAACAGCTCCGAACATAAAACATTCAGAAACGTCCGCTAAAATGTCGGCGTATGCGATAGCAGTAGCACGAAAACGATGACGGAGTTCGTTCGTGAAATTAGTCACCAGGAACTCAGATCGGCCGTCACGGAGGTGGATGAGCCTCTGCGCCGAGATTATGCCGTGGGTGAGCAAAAGAGACTCGCTGCCCTCAGTGACCGCAGTCACGTCGCGTAGTTGATCGCAGTTAACAGTCACAAAAACACCGGTGCCTGGCGGAATAGAAACGCTCTCGGCGGAAATTCGCAGGCCGGGGCGGCTTTGGCGGTCCTCGGTGTTAGGATACTCGGCTTTCTCGGCAGAAAATGTACGCTTTCGTATATCGATATTAGCTGCATACTCCCGGGAAAAAACCAAAATCAAGGATATAATCGCAGGAGCAGTCAAGTATAACGAGGCTGCTTGAAATAAACGTGAAGTTGCGAATTTGGACTCTACCGCGCACTGGCCATTCGGAGTTCCGTGTCCGCCAACGGTACGAATCATCGTGCCAGACTATGGCATCATTACTTATTTTAAAATAGCTGCTAGCTTCCCGCTTAAAATCTAAAAATCAGCGCCAGTGTATGCCAATGCGCTAACTTGATAGCCGCCGAGAACGACAGGCATATCCAGCGAGAAACGATCTCCACGTCTAGGAACTGTCGTCGAGGTCGTTAAGTTGCGGTCACCACAGGTGCCGTTGTCGGAGCGTCTTCGTCACGTCGATTGGAAGCGGTCTCGCTCCCGAAGGTCGCTGCCTTTAGTTTCCGGGTAAAGGCTTCGCGACCGTCGCTGACCATTCCAAGAGGAGCTGAACTGCGGCGATGGTCGGCGTGGGGAAGCTGAGCGTGATTGCTGCTGAAAAGCTGGCTCCATGCGCTGCTGGGTTAAGTAGTTCTCAGTCTCCCGGTCTAATGGAGAGCAAGGCATGTTGATGAGAAATCCCGGAAGTGCCAGGTGTTAATATGGCACTGTCGATACAAATGACCTGGTTCGCCATGGTGCAAGCACAAAAGCCGCCGATTTGGGGCAGCAGTCGCTCTTTAACGCACCTTTTTCTTTTCAGGCATGGCCGGGTAACATCGTCGGAAGAGCATGCATGGTCATGTCCTCCACGTTCATGGTTACAGTCTCGTTTGGCATCTGCATACGATACTGTAAAGCCCTCTCTGCTTGTTTTTGGTGATCCGCGCTGGTGTAGGTTTCCAAGATGCATCGGCAGAACTTACTCCACTATGCTAGGGTGTCTTCTCGATTCTCGTACCAATTACCAAAGCCATCTTCCACACTGAAGGAGACATTTCTAACCTTCGCGACGTCGTCCCACTGACAAAGCGAGGCGACCCGTTCAAACTGGATGAACCAGTCTTCGACGTCTTCAATTTGAGTGCTGTGGAAAGGCTTACGCAGTAGTGGGTTCTGTAGAGTGTAATAATCTGGAACCGGCATGGTAGGTCAAAGGGCAGCTGCGGTGGTGAATTCCAACGGCCCATGCTCAAGAGGCAGGCCTACGTTCCTCCGGCTAGCACGGTGCACAGGAGTGTCGAATCGCACAGGACTTAAGTCCTGGAAGTGCGAATGAGTGCGGGATATATATAGCGTGATCGATACCCGGCGCCGACACCGAAATGTCACGGACAACAAGGCTAGACGTACCTAAAAGACACGGCGAAGCTTTAAGAGCAAGCAAAGTTCCGCACACAGCACGAGAGGCCACTTCAGCGTCCTTTTCATTAAGGTGCCACCTGAGAACACGAGGAACACCGTGTAGAAAAATGAATCGCATATTTAAATTTTAACAGTTGCTAACCTGATGCACCTTCACAGGTTTTTACAAACGTTTTAAGTTGAAAACACGCTAAAAATAGTTACATATATTTTGAGTTCAACGAAATCGTACGCAAATAAAGCACGTTTTGATTGCGCGAATTTTCTCTTGTAAGACTCATGTTCCAAGCGTGAGCACAGCACTTATATCAATTTTGGGTGGATGGATGGATGGAATATAGGAGCGTCCCCTTTGAAACGGGGTGGTAGCAGTAGCTATCATGCTCATTTTTCTCCTTATATCTTAATTGATTTAGAATGGTTAACTAAACCATCATTCTATTTATTAAATTTTGCTCCTACATTACTAACATTATGTCACTTCTCTGCTTTTAAGCCACCAATCTTCCATCCGTTTTTTGCTAGTTTCCATCGCCGGTTTATTCACCCGGCCACTGTTATCTCTAAACCTCAGAGCTTCAGGAACAGTGATTGCGCCTGCATCAACTTCCGGATGGATACCATTGCATTCGAGTATAATATCGTCAATTGTTTCACTGGAGTTTCCACATACCGCACATTCGTCACCTCCATTGTTAAACTTCTTTTTGTAGCTGCGTGTTCTAAGGCACCCTGATCTAGCTTCAAAAAGTAGGGCACTGCCTCTTGAGTTATCAAAGAAATCTTCCTTCCTGATCTGCATTTTCCACTTTCGGTATAATTGCACACTGTTTCTTTTTCCATCGAATTTATCCAATTTTTACCTTCTGTGTTTTTCACCTGTTGCTTAATGCTCTTTATTTCTCCGTCCTTGTTACTAGCATACTTACTAGTTAGTTTCCTAGTTCTTTTCCTCCATTTTGAGTCAACGCTTTTTAGGTACAGGTATTTAAATACCTTAGCTGCCCATCTGTTACTGTCCAATTTCCTCAGGCGTTCCTCATATAATATTTTACTCTGAGCTTCCCGTACTTCAAAAGATGCCCAGCCCATATCTCCCTGTACCGCCTCATTTGTAGTTTTGCCGTGGGCACCTAGTGCTAATCGTCCAACGGATTTCTGATTTGTTTCTAATGTCGACTGTACCTCTGATTTTAGGCACAAAACCGCATTTCCGAAAGTAAGTCCGGGCACCATAATTCCTTTCCAAATACCCCTCAATACCTCATACCTATTGTATCCCCACAATGCCTTATGCTTCATTATCCCGGCATTCCTTCGCCCTTTGGCCTTAAGTGATTGCTCATGATTTCCAATGTATGCCAATCCTTCGTTTACCCATACCCCCAAATATTTATATTCTGCTACTCTAGGTATTTCATGGCCTTGTATTTTAAGACCCTGATCAGTTGAGCCGTTGAAAATCATCAGACCCGACTTAACTGCGCTGAAACTGAAGCCTAGAGCATCCCCTTCGTCTCCGCAATACTTAACTAGAGTTTGCAATTGTTCCAGACTCTCAGCTAGCAGCACAATATCGTCTGCATACATCAAACCGGGGAGGCGCTGCTCTACCGCCTTTCCACCTAATCTATATGACAGGTTAAAACCTAGATTACTGTCTTGTATCCTCCGTTCCAGGTTTATCATATAAAGCATGAACAGCACCGGTGATAGAGGACAGCCTTGTCTTAATCCTTTGTATACTTTGACATCCTCCGTACTTCTTATCCCTTCCCACGTTATTTCTACTTTGTTATCCCGGTATACTTTGTTATCCCAGCAGAGGTCATTCTGACCTCTGCTGCCCTAGCACCGTAAAATAATCGCACCATCCTCGCCGTATCTTCGAGGAAAAGTGAGGACCAAAGACCTCTTTCTCAAATACATTCGGACCAGCAAATAATGAAATCACTTCCGAATTCCGATAGCTGTTCTAGTTACTCCTGCTTCGCCCTATTTTACATAGGATGCTACGCCGGAGGTTAGGGTTGACAAATCCGCAAATAATCGCGACGGGCGTACAGATGTTGATCATCCGCAGTGAAAGAACAGTACTTTGTAACACGTGCTTGAAGTATTTTATTCAAGTTTAAGTGCAAAGCAATTCTGCACGTGGCCCACAGTTATGGTGTCTTGTTGCATTCGAAAGCAGATTGGAATTCCGAGTAATTACTTAGTGCAAAGTTGACCCTGCAAATAAGAGAAACACAACAATAAGTGGAGTGCATTAATATCCAAATATAACTTTTCCCAATCTGCGCTTAAAACTCGAAAAATACCGCTTTCTAGGCTTTGCTCTTTGAATGCCACGGTCGTCAACCACTTGGGTATGGAGCTTTATTTCTATATGGTGGCCAGTCTAGACGAGGTGTGATATGTTACATTAAAGAAGCGGCCACGGGGTTCTAGAATAGTTGCGTGCCTCTGATATACATCCTCTGTGGTTTAAAAGAACTTTTAGACGGGCTGGATGACACGTCTGTCGCTCTGTTGGGGGCAGAAATGCGATTCCTTGAGCGGTTTCGGTGAAGGGGGGTGTGTTGGTTGTTCTACGCATGTGTGGTCTTTCCTATATATTGCAGGTCTTTTCAGTGAAATAAACCAGATGTAGTAGCGCTTGTCCCTTGTCCCGCCTTTTCTCTCGTGTGCGTGTGCTTTCTTTTTGCGCTTAGGATGACATCCTCTGTGGCCTACGGCATCTTTCAAATGAGTTTAGTCGCTATATTTGAAATGTTCGTCATCCACGGGCCGCCAAGACAGACAGGCAGCCTGCCATTGCGGTATACAACGCGGAAGCCTCCGATGAATGGGGCGAAAGAGCAAGCGCAGTCTAAGGAAGAAATTCAATCTAGTTGATGTCCCATGAGCAGTTAAGACAACTAGCGCGTAAGACTGGGACGCAGCAATAGAAAAACATAGGAACGCTAATCGTGAACTGCAATTTTTACTACTACAAAGTTACCGCCCCGTGAAAAGTATACGACCCAAGGGATTTGTTTGTAGGCTTCTTAGGGCCGCTCCTAGCACATCTTGTAGTCCAAAGCTTTCGGGTATTGAGGACGAGGCCCATCAGCCTCCTTTAAAACAGTATGTCCAAAGCGCATCCAAAATCGGTACTCAAGTTGACTAAATTAAGCAAAGCCCTTTCCCCTTGGGTGTATAATATATATATATATATATATATATATATATATATATATATATATATATATATATATATATATATATATATATATGTTTTTGTGGCGCGTACGCACATTAGACAGAACCGCAGGCAGCTAAAGTCACTTATACACACTTGGCAAATTGTTCCTCAGCTCCGTCTTTTTTAAAAACAAGGCAAGAAAAAACGAGCTGAAAGATTATCGCCTTCGCGGCAAACATGGTACTTCTCGCACAATCAGCACGTGGTGGCCTCCTGCCTGTCCAACCAAGCACACATATGACAATCAATTTCTGCTTGCCCGACACCGAAACGCTCACAATTTGTGGCCATGAGGTACTCTCCCTCCCTTTAACCTCCCAAATAAAGAAGCCGTTAATGAATTAACCAAGGCCTCCACTAGCCGATAGTTTAGGCACTGTTCCGACGGTTCGATGTAAATACCTCAGGATTCTGGTTAAGTATATAATGGCAGTTTTGTAACGTAAAACTTTCATTTCGCCACTTATTGTATAGGCATGATTCATTTCCTCGTCCATGGTTTTGCACATGCTTACAAGCGTTTTGGGACAGTTAGTATGTTGGAGTCCATAGACAGACTCCTCCCGTGCCACATATGTATAATGGGTAGAGAAAGTTCCGCAATTAGCGTTATCAATGAAAGGTCCGAACGGACAAATGTTTTTGATTTGAAGTTATTAAATGAAAAGGGGAAAGCTACTAAAGCGACCCACAGCCGAGGAAGCGCGCCCGGGAAGACCCCACGTATCTCCCCTGGGAAGTAACGGAAGGGATGGGTGGTAGGGTAAAGGGAAATAGGAATAAGGGTAGGGTTATGGGAAGTTGAAGGGGAATGTGGGGAGCGTAAGATTTTGACTGACAGACCATTCGAGACTAGCTCCCATTTGGGCCTCCGTAGAGGGAGAGCCCTCGTTCTTAAACTAATATGCGCCCCTCGGCCCTTGGATCATTCCACCACCGCAATACGTTTGCCGGGTCTCCGGCGTCTGAGACAGGTTCCCTACATAAAGCCGCTTTTGAGGTTACCCCCCCCCCCCCCCCCCGATTCTAGTTGAAGTACTGAGAGGCAGATTTCGCAACGTTCATACCTACTTCAAGGTACTCGGCAAGTGACCATACTTTAATCTGGCGCGCACTGATGGATACTCTTCCATGGTTTTCGCTCGGCAGTGTATGTTGAAAGGTACATTTCATCGGCGTCTCTTAGGGCGAGGGTAACGCTTAAATCCCATTCATTACATCGTGCTTATGTCCGCCTCGTGCTGGAGGGCCTTGTATCCTACAGAGGATACTTCCCGGGTGAGCTCTTGGAAAATTGTTCACCGACTACTAACCGTTTCCGAGGTCGACTTTCACGCCCTTCCTACCCTTAACTGTGCCGGTCGATTTCAGTGCATTACTAAGTGCTTTAACACTGTTCAACGCCCCTACTCCCTCCCGACCACTCCTTCGGGGTGTGTAGTGAAAACACGTGTACTCGTCACATCCCTCCGGCTTTTGTTCGGCCATTTCGATAGCTGGTGCACGCGCGGTATGGCTGTTCGCGCCAATCTATTGCAGCCGTCTTGAGCACCATCAGAAAGCACGGATCTGCGATGATTTCTGTCAGGAGGCTATCTACTATTGCTTGTGCTGTTCTACGAGATATTTCGAAACAAAAAACCGCGCGCCATTTAGACACGGACTAAGATAGGATGATACAGCGCTCAGTTCGTTTCCGAATGGTGAGCTGATTTTTTTTCAAATATGAATTACCAACCAGCCCTGTTCTACAACCCTTGCAATTAACGCGATAAATCGGCCTTTGCCAACATATTTAGTCACGTCTGAATTTGTAGTTGCACGACATCTCAGAGGCATCACGTAGATGGCTTTTGCTTATGCCCCGCTTACTCTATTTTGCATGGGCCGACCTATAAGCCATAGTGTCCTTTTTTCCGTGGCTCGTACGCTGAATAAACGCTCGGTTTGGTTTATGGTGCATAACGTTTTAAAGCCGATCAGGCTATCAGAGACGCTGCAGTGGAGAACTCCGAAAGTTTCGGGCTCCTCGGGTTTAACTTCCACTGACGCTGCCGCCATTGGAAACTGACCCTGGCAACGTTTAATGCTAGAACCCTTGCTAGTGAAGCTAGTTTAGCAATGCTGTTAGAGGAACTAGAGGGCATGAAATGGGATGTCATAGGGCTTAGTGAGGTTAGGAGGCCGAATGAGGCATATACTGTACTGAAGGATGGGCATGTACTGTGTTATCGAGGTTTACCAGAGAGGCGACAACTAGGGGTAGGTTTCCTTGTCAATAACTATATAGCGGGTAATATAGATGAATTCTATAGTATTAATGAGAGGGTTGCAGGCATCGTAATTAGGCTTAATAAGCGGTATAAACTGAAGGTTGTACAGGCCTATGCACCCACATGTAGTTATGATGACCAGGCAGTTGAAAGCTTTTTTAAAGTGTAGAATCGGCAATGCGAAAAGTGAAGACGCAGTATACTGTACTAATGGGCGACTTCAATGCCAAGGTAGGGAAAAAGCAGGCAGGAGACAAGACAGTAGGTGACTATGGCATTGGTTCTAGGAATAACAGGGGGGAGTTACTGGTTGAGTTTGCAGAGCGCAATAACTTACGAATCATGAATACCTTCTTCAGCAAACGGAAGAACCGGAAATGGACATGGAAAAGTCCTAACGGAGAGACTAAAAATGAAATCGACTTCATAATGTGTTCAACCCCCGCCATTGTGCAGGATGTAGAGGTAATCGGGAAAGTTCGATGTAGTGACCACAGGATGGTGAGGTCCCGAATTAGCCTAAATCTGAAGAAGGAACGCAATAGATTAGTAAGAAAGAAACCCATCAACGAATTAGCGGTGAGGGGGAGGGCAGAAGAGTTCAGGATCTCGCTAAAGAATAGGTATTCAGCTCTAACTGAGGATGGCGACATTACCCTAGAGGCAATGAACAATAATTTCAGGGATATCATTACTGAGTGCGCAGTAGAAGTAGGCGGTAGGATAGTTAGAGAGGATACCGGTAAGCTGTCTAAGGAGACGAAAGATTTGATTAAGAAACGGCAGAGTATGAAAGCTTCCAATCCAACAGACCAGATCGAATTGGCCGAGATATCAAAGCTAATCAATAAGCGCAAGGTGGCCGATATAAGGAAGTATAACATGGAGAAAATTGCGCATGCTGTAAAGAACGGGGGAAGCCTTAAAGCGGTAAAGAAGAAATTGGGCATAGGCAAAAACCAGATGTATGCGATAAGGGACAAGGCGGGCAACGTCATCACTAATATGGACAAGATAGTCAAAGTAGCCGAGGAGTTCTATACAGATCTCTACAGTAGCCAAAGTAGTCAGGACCGTAATGAGATTGGCGGTAGGGAAAAACAGTCAGACGTTCCACCAGTGACGAATGACGAGGTCAAGAAAGCACTAGAAACTATGAAAAGGGGGAAATCAGCTGGAGAGGATCAGATAACTACAGATTTGCTGAAGGACGGGGGGGATATCGTGCTAGAAAAACTGGCCACCCTGTATACGCAGTGCCTGGTGTCATCGACGGTACCGGAAGCATGGAAGAATGCAAACATTATCCTCATTCACAAGAAAGGGGACTCTAAGGACCTTAAAAATTACAGACCAATCAGCTTACTGTCTGTTACGTATAAGGTATTTACTAAGGTAATCGCTAATAGAATCAGGACAACCTTAGACTGCAATCAAGCAAAGGATCAAGCAGGGTTTCGGAAACGGTACTCTACTATCCATCATATCCATACCATCAATCAGGTGATAGAAAAATGCTCGGAATATAACCAGCCCTTATACATAGCATTCATTGATTACGAAAAAGCATTTGACTCAGTTGAAACCTCGGCGGTGATGCAGGCATTGCGAAATCAGGGGGTAGACGAGCCGTACGTGAAAGTGCTGGAAGATATATATAGTGGCTGCACAGCAACCATAGTTCTACATAAAGAAAGCAACAAAATTCCCATAAAGAAAGGTGTTAGGCAAAGAGACACAATCTCCCCAGTACTATTCACAGCTTGTTTAGAGGAAGTATTCAGAGACTTGGAATGGGAGCAGTTAGGGATAAGGGTAGATGGAGAATACCTCAGTAATCTGCGATTTGCTGATGACATTGCCTTGCTAAGCAACTCGGGGGATGAACTGCAAATAATGATTGATGACCTAGACAGAAAAAGTAGAAAGGTAGGCTTGAAAATTAATATGCAGAAGACTAAGGTAATGTTCAACAGTCTCGGGAAGGAACAGCAGTTTACATTAGGTAGCGAAATACTGGAAATAGTAGGCGAATATGTCTACTTAGGACAGATAGTAACCGCAGATCCGGACCATGAAAAGGAAATATCAAGAAGAATAAGATTGGGATGGAGCGCATTTGGCAAGCACTCGCAGATTATGACTAGCAGCTTACCGGTATCGCTCAAGAGGAAAGTATACAACAGTTGCATCTTGCCTGTACTCACCTATGGGGCTGAAACGTGGAGGCTAACCAAGAGAGTTCTACTTAAGTTGAGGACAACCCAGAGGGCTATGGAACGAAAAATGGTAGGGGTAACATTAAGAGATAGAAAGCGTGCAGAGTGGGTCAGAGAAATAACTCAAGTTACCGACATTCTAGTGGAAATTAAGAAGAAGAAATGGACATGGGCAGGACATGTAGTGCGAAGAGAGGATAACCGATGGTCGCTTAGGGTAACAAACTGGATTCCAAGGGAAGGAAAGCGTAGCAGGGGGAGGCAGAAAGTTAGGTGGGCGGATGAGATTAAGAAGTTCGCAGGGGTCAAGTGGATGCAGCTAGCACAGAACCGGGTTAAGTGGAGAAATATGGGAGAGGTCTTCGCCCTGCAGTGGGTATAATCAGGCTGATGATGATGATGACGCTGCAGGGCACACGGTGACTTTGCTTTTCACCTCCATCGAAAAGCGGCCGCCGCTGTCGGGACTCAATCCCGCATCTTTGGCCACAGTAGTCGAGCGCCCTAACCAATACGCCAGTAAGGCGACCAAGGTAATATGCCCTCTAGCAACGAACCCCCGTGCTTTTTGAAACTGCACACTCTCATTGAACGGTAGTTAATGCGTAAACCTGACTTTGCCTGAACAACTGCCGAAAATATATACACCCATTCAAACCACCTGGGGTCTGTCGCTTCTAATACCAGCGTTCACAAACGCCATAAAATTATCCACTTATATAAACATTAAGTATGTTTTTTTTTATGCTCGCTGTTTCTGAGACGAAGCTGAAAACATCTCGCTAAGTATAGGATCTATGCGAGAGCCTATGCACATTAGCTTTTGAATGTAGAACATGTGCTAAAGCTTATAAAAATAGAGGAGATCGAACCCAAATAAAGCTACAAACCTGTGTGCAATGGACCAAGTAGCGTTTCCAAATCAATTCTTCTCTAACCTTCAGCACGCCAGTTTACTCCAAGAGCTTTGTTTGAAAAAAGTAATAAAGCAAGTGCTCTGCAACATCTACTGAAGATACAAGATTAGCTCCTGGAACTCCCCCGTTTTTCGCCAATAATTGAATAGCATCATTTTAGCTGTTAAGGCAAAAGGTCGCCTAAATCTACAATGATCAGATGCCTTTGTACGTATTAGGATACAAGGCTTCGCCAAGCATCTCTTTCAGATACAATAGCTTCGAGATGCATACATTCTGTGTCTACTACAAACTTTTAGGCATATATTGATTCTTTGAGAAAATTTGTTCATGGGCGAATTGGTTAGATACCATTCTTATTATTTAAAGGCGCGAATAACACTGGACAAACAGAGGGAAGACGACGGGACAAAGCGCCGCTTCCAACCAGAGCATGAACGAAAGTGGGAACAAATTAAAGAAGGCACGCATTTGCCGAAGAAAATGTCAGAGGGCTCTTACTGTGCTTGTCAGCCTTATTATTCTTATGTGAGCACTCTTGGTAAAAGTAGAGACACGTAAGCTAGAGAAATTTACGAAGCATTTTATATCGAAAAGAAAGCCAGCTCGTGCGTCAGTGACACTTCAATTGATTTGTACACGACGAAACAGAAATTTCTTGAGTGTCGGTTATCCCGATAACTTTGATATTAGGGGACGTGATTGCGCAGGTGGCGATAGAACCTATATATGTATGTTTCCAGCCTTCAATAAACTAGTTTGAAGTTGCGCTTCGTTCCGTCGTCTTCACTGCGCTTGTTCCGTGTTATTCGCGCCTTTAAATATTAAGAATTCATTATTTTGACCAGGTCAGTGTGTGGAGAACTTGCAGAAGTTGAAACTTGGCAGGCTTTTTTTTAGTCCTAGTCACATGACACCTTTTCGCCGTTTGCCATTCTGTTAATTTTTGCTATAAACATAGAATGGCCACATTCTAAACGAAATTGAGAAGAGGGCACCCACAACTTGTAAATAGGAATCTATTACAAAGCATCCATTTTATTGCAACCCCTTTCTCTAATCCCAGTAATTCGGTCTCTCTGGTGGTGCCGACGTTCCGCTGATATCAATAAACAGAGGACATGGAAGGGGCAGAGAACAGGATCCATATTCCGATCTTGCGTCGTTTACAGAATTGACGTCACCTCCTTGACCTCGAGTCATGTGATTGTCAGAAATACCGCAATCTGAGCATATGTGCGTTGGAGAGAGATTTCTCGCCGGAGCAGCAACGGCACACCTTACGGTTACAGGGCACCTTCACTCCTACTAATCCGGCGATGTAGTTCCCGATCCTTAGCTATACGCGCATCGCCGCCATCCATCTGGAAACACTGTCTCTTCCCCTTCCGCGATCTCGACTCCTTTCCTTGGCCACATGGCTGAGTTGTTCACACAGCTGGAAGGCAGAATACATGCCGTACTCTCCTTTGTACCGGTGTTTTCCTTCTTTATATAAGCTACGCCTATTTGAGTGCCTAGTAAGTACTGAATCATTCTTGCGTATGAACCGTCCAGTTGTATTGAATCACTTGGAGATGTCATGAATTTCAAGGGGCGGCCAAACGTCTATGTCATTCGCTATTGCAGTTTTTAACGCCTACTCGCCAATCAGCGAGAAAGCCTTATCCGTGATTCGCAGCAGCATACGCGAGTGAGGTTTACAGCTTACTCGCTCCTTGGTGGAAGCCCATAGTAATATAATGTTTCCATGGTCAGTGGAATTTCCTTGTAATTACGGCAGGCAGCCTGCGAACCCAAAAACATTATTGGTAAGTTAGAGTAAAAAACAGCACAGTTCATTCTTCAAATGTTCAGTTCGCCCCAATAGCACTTTAAGTAGTGGCCGTGATCCAGAATACGACTTCCAACGCACGCATCTTGGGGGAACAACAATAATATACGTCCTGATTCAGCGTAAAGTTTCCAGTTTAATATTTTAGCTACTAACACTTTCCATTTGTTTCTGTTGTCTACGAAACGGTCTCACGGAAACGAGCAAACCTACACGGAAACAAAACATTTCGAGAGCACTGTGGAGTCAGCACTCAGAACCTTGAACGCCTAAGCGTTTGCTGGTGCACGCGGTGCATCACGTTCGCTCTCATTATCATTATCGACTAAATGCAACGTCATCATTATAGCTAATGTTATCATTGTCATTATCGCTAATTACAGTCATTGTCATCGCTACTATTATCCTCGCGATAGACGAAGAGAATTTTGTGTGTTTCACGATCCTGTTTTTCACTGGCATATATTACAAAGAACTTTAGAGAAAGAACTACCCATTAATTTTTACAGCATCCGGTTTCTACATGTACAAAAGTGACGAGGTCCCGTGCGACATGATTGTGATGCGTGGCCTCCACAGGTTTGGAAAATGGCGTAGGATATTTAGGCACGCAGATCTGTCAGGGATAACTTCTTGAAAATATAATATCTCTCAGAGGCGTTCTCCGTAGTCAGCTTGAGCAACCTCATTGGATGGCTGTGATGGATGGTTTGGTCAACATGAAAACGTTTTAATATATCGTTTTCTCCAAAGGTAGGGTAGCCGTTTTTATGCCTGCATGTACTTTGCTGACCGGCAAAACAGGGAAGAAAAACCGGGCGTGGCGCAGTCGGTTACAGCCCTCGGCTGGGAATGCAATAGATGGTGGTTCGATTCTCGGGGGCGACAGGGTTTACTTTTTTATTTTTAACTATCTTCCTCAGGGTAGACGAAAAGAATTATGTGCGTTTCGCGATGCCTGGCGTAGCGTACAGGGGTGAACGATGCGGCTGATAGTAAAAATTAGGGTGGGTTAGCGCATTCAAGTGCAACGCTCTGTACGTCAGGACTGCCCCCTGTCACCATTGCTTTTCTGCTTGTATATTGAACAATTCTCCTTCAACCTTAACGAAGGCAACATTTTCTGAGGTTTTTGTTTGCATGTAGCAGAGGTTCACATACTCTCGTATGCCGATTACATTGCCGTCTTCTGCGCCGACTATGAAGGCATTCGCAATGTTGTCCAATTAGTGGACTTTTGTTCTGCGAGCGGCAGTGCTGTGAACTGGGATAAGTAGGTGACTGGGGTTCTGGCATGGAATGTGGCCCACAGCCCCAACGAATGTCGTGAACGTACCTTGGGTAACAACTCCAATGAAACATTTAGGAGTGCCGCTGGAAAATATGCGAGACAGCGAGCGATATTGGAAGCACTAGGTTTTGGATGTACGTACATGAGAAAACCGAGAGACTAAAAGGATTGGGTTGGTCTATTTTCGCACAAGCTACGATGGCAGTTTATTTCCAATAAATGAAATTTAATGATTGTAACTTATTTTAACGATTTGTAATTTACAGCATTGTTCCCTAGTTAATGTGCAGAGAATGCACCGTGTATTCGCTTTTTTGTGTGAAGAAGTACTTGGGAGCGCACGCGCCGACACAGCTTGTTCTATTGCGTCCGCTCTGGAGGAGTTGGTATGGTGCATTTTAAATTTAAGCCAGGTGATAACCGTTGTATGTTATTTCGTGATACGAATGGCCCATTTTCACTAACTATGTGTAAGGTTTGGTTCAGCAGAATTTTGCAAAATTTAGTTGTAAGTTGGGCCCGCATGCAAGAGAGAATTTACGGAATCCTTATAAAAGTGTACATGGTATGTCATGTCTCGCAAGCCGGAGTTTCTTTTGAATATTTGACCTGTATCGCAACAGAACCTTTTTAAGGACATATGAGATTTCATTCTCCCGATCCCAACGCACATTTTGTTCTGTGTAGATCCATAAAATTCTGTCCTTAAACGAGTGAAAAATATGGTTGTATCAGGGGGAGTAAAAGTTTTCTTTTTCAAGCTACATAGTAATACGCTAGAAGTTAAGACTTCATTAGAAATGAAGGGCTTTTTTGTACATTGGTTAAATAACTGCTTCATATGCCGCAAGCCAGAAACTATCTAACACTTTTTTTTTAGACTGTTTGGAAGCATTTTTCTTCTGGGACATCCTGCAAGGAACGATTAAACAAGATCTGTCCGCGGAAGCATTCGGTATTAGATTTTTTCTTTTTTTTTGCATTTGAAGATGAGAATGGGCTACCGCTGGGGGGGGGGGGGGGGGGCGGTCGCCCCTCCAACTTTTGTTTCGTGGGGCCGGCACCCCCGTCCCCCACCTTTCCCCTTTCCGACCGCTCACATTAAATTCACTTCTACGAGCGCTCAAATTCTCTGACGTGAAAATGTAAACTGTGTTCTAAATGAGTTAGCATGGACTGCCACCGTTTTGAAAACTTTTTCTTAGCGTGAATACTCTAAAAAAAAAAAAAGAAAACAAGTATTGATTGACTGACCACAGTTGATGAGCAAGAATCAGGGGATTTACGCAGGTCGTGCGCGAACTTTCGTAACTGAAGTGTATATTGTTCGCGCGTATACTTCTTTGAACTAAGGTTTTTTATATATTGCACACCAAATAAAGCCCTTTTTCATTTCTTTGCCCAAGTTTCGTTCGCTGGCGATTAGTATAGTTTAAAATATCGTGCGGTTTTTATACCCCGCATTTTGCATACTGGTAAGAATACGTTCGTTGAAGAATTTATTTTGTATTACTAAGATTGTCTTAGTAAGTTTCGAGTTTCTTTAGTGTAAGCTAATAGAATAAAAAGTGGAAACGTCAGTCACAACGAACGACAAGAAAAATAGCATCCGCATTTTTAATAATTTCTGTTTAATTCATCATTGTGTTACCCACATTTTAATTTAGGTGAGCTGTAAGTTTTAGTGCGTAGCACTACTAGCCGCAATGACGAATTTCGCCGATGTCTGTCCGAAGCCCCTCTCTCCCTTCATGAACTTGAAGTGAATAAAGAGAAGGTGGCTACGCGCGCGTCTCGCGGCTCTGCATTGAGGAGGTAGAGAGGCCGCAGAGCTGTAGTAGAAGTCCCACTCTCCCTCTCTGTCCATGTATCTCTCCCCGAACTTGAAGAGGAGGAAGGGAAAGTGGCGACGCCCGCATCGCGAGACTTAACACTGAGGGGGCCGAGCGACAGCATGATGCGCCCATTTAGAGAGTAAGACAGTGAGAGAGGGGCGTGTCAGTTGCGGACATGGCGGCAGTCGGTGGGCAGTGTTGCACAAGCATGTGAGCTTTCTTTACGTAGCAATTCATAAAGCCGGGCCGTCTGGCACTGCAGTGCAGGTTCGTTGTGCTCGACGTACAATGATTAGGAAGGCAGAAACGGAAAGCCGGAGGCCCACAAATCGACAGTCAGTGGAGACGCGGCCGCTTCGATGATCAAGGTCACGCAAGGCTGTCAGCGAGCTGACAGCGACCGAGCATAGATCACCTTCGTCGGCTCCGAAGAATTCCCATTTCAAGGGGCAGTTAAGTTTGCGGGCTTCTCCCAGATGCGAAGAGTTCACCGCGGGTCCACTGTCGCGGGGGAGGGGATTTAGAAGGGGCGGCCAAGGTCAAGTGGCTGGTTGACGCGAGTTTATTTGTGACGGCCGCACAGGCGGCCGCTCTTTGGAAGTGGTATTGCAACACAAGGAAACGGGCGACGCCGTCGGTTCGCTCCGTTACGATTCCCGGAAAAGTGGCGCTTCGACCGTGCCGCGAAGGAGGCAAACCACAGCAGTTAAAAAGCACAGCAGAAGCTCAGTGGTTGTGGGTTCGGCGCTAACTGCTCTGTCTCTCGGTTTGAGGGGAAAGGGAGCGGAGGCCATAAATCGCGGCGAAACACGGGCTGGGGAGAATGCGCGGCAGAGGGAGCTGCTATCGGTGTCTTCTCGGGAAGACGCCTGGACATACGTCCCTTTGAAACACCGGCCGCGCGCAACCGACCAAGGGCAGCAATCCGAATGTTTGGGCCTTAGGTTTGTGTGTTGTTATATTAGAAACGCAACCATCGGCGGTGTTTGTCATTGTGACTGCTGCCCACCGCTTGCGTGAGCTGAGGGAAGGTATTGGAGAGATTGTAAATCGCAGATGTGTGTGGAAATGCATGAAAGGTATAGCGGGGATAAGCGGTGCTATGCACCTACTTCTAATTTGATTAACTATTCAAATCAGACATTTTTTTTTAATTTCGCTGTACATTTCTTCCTGGGAAATCATATATGCCAACTGTGATAGCCATCTCGATGTGATGTATACCTACACTACGTCTTTTCCTCATTGCAAAAAGAAAAAGAGAAATAAATGGCAAATCTGTAGTTAAACTTAGCAAATACAGGTACCCGCACGCCGGTCACCTTCGGCTGTTATGATCTTACGTCTTGAGAACTCAACGCCTGGTATAAGAACGGCAACGCTAATACCAGTGATGCTATGCTCCCGAGAGAGTCAATTGATAATTCACCCAAGCGACGGCAGCGATATGGCGCGGAAGACACCGGCCGCTTGCCCTTGATCGGCTGAACGAAGCGGCGATAGAGAAAAACAATTTTCTGTCCGATTTGAAAAATTACACAACGGCACGTCAGACCACTTCTTTCCCACTACAGCATTTTCCACATGAATGTAGAGAACCATTTCAGCCTGGACCTACGGCGCTGTCACAAAACAAAACAGCTCGCGACTGCAAAGCACCAATATTCCTTCTCTTGTGTGCCTAAATGTGTCTGTAGTCATCTGGAGAAAGGTGGAGGGGGGGGGGGGGGTGTTGGTGGCTAGTCAAGTAGTTAGCTTACGTAGCTATATACACTTGGGGACCATCGCTAACTGCTGGTTTATAGTGCGCTTTATATTGCCACGAAGACAGGGATTTATGGGTATCGGCAACAGGGGCAGATACACACAGCCAATACAGAGGTTCCCGGGAAACGGTAACACGAAGACACAAGCTCAAGAGTCCACAGTCCTAGCTAGCCGAAGCGCGCGAGAGTCTCTAACTTCTTCTTCGTTCAAGCGCTAGCTCGAACCGTCAGGTGGCATTATTCCCCCCCTCGAAAAAAGAAAAAACACAAGCTCGCAGAAACAAAAACTGATCCAGATGGCAAATACGGCTTTCAGCGGGTAAAATACGGCTTCATGCGAAGCACATGCACCAGGTCAGACAAGCACTGACGACTAGAACTCGGTACAGTTCCGTCTGGAATAACCTCGTACGTAACTTCTGAGAGGCGAAGCAACACTCTGTAGGGTCCGAAGTAACGATTGAGAAGTTTTTCTGACAGGCCTGGGCGCCGGACAGGTGTCCACACCCGGACTTTGTCACCAGGCTGGAACACGACATAGCGATGGCGGTCGTTATATCGACGTGCATCTGTTGCTTGCTGTTTTGTAATGTGATTACGGGCGAGTTGACGAGCTTCCTCAGCGCAGTTGGTGAATTCTTCTGCGTCAGCGGTAAGCAGCTGGTCGTCAGCCGCACATGGCAGCATAGCGTCGAGCATGGTGTGTACATCGCGTCCGTATACTAGGCGAAACGGAGTGAATCGAGTTGTTTCTTGGACGGCCGTGTTATATGCAAATGTGACATAAGGCAATATCTCGTCCCATGTTTTATGCCGGACATCGACATACATGGCGAGCATGTCCGCTATTGTTTTGTTTAGTCGCTCAGTAAGGCCATTAGACTGAGGATGGTAAGCAGTAGTCTTTCGATGATGTGTCTGGCTTAGTTGGAAAAGTTCTTCAAGAAGACGCGCTGTAAATGCCTTGCCACGATCAGTGATGACGTATGAAGGGGCGCCATGGCGAAGGACAATCTGCGTCATGAAAAATTGTGCCACTTCGGAGGATGTTGCACGTGGCACCGCCATAGTTTCCGCGTAACGTGTCAGATAATCTGTAGCCACGATAATCCACTTATTGCCAGCTGACGATAGAGGAAAAGGGCCAAGAAAGTCCATACCAATTTGGTCGAATGGTACTAGCGGGGGGGGGGGGGGGGGGGGAATAGGCTGCAGGAAACTCGCTGGCTTCAATGGCGGTGTCTTGCGTCGCTGGCACTCACGGCAACCTCTAACGTATCGATGAACGGTGGCGGCAAGTTTGGGCCAGTAGTAGGCCTGGCGCACTCTGGTAAGAGTGCGTGCAAAGCCCAAGTGTCCAGCGGTGGGTTCATCATGGCAAGCATGAAGGATTTCATCGCGGAGATCTGCAGGGATGACTAGAAGATAGGCTCGGTCACTGGTGCCGGCGCTTTTCTTGTAGAGGATTCCGTCGCGCGTACAGAAGGATGACAAGTTCTTAGCAAACAGTCGAGATACTGTAGAATCGAAACCCTCCAGATGATCGATCACAGTTCTGAGGTCTGGATCAGCCCGTTGCCGGGCCTTTAAATCAGAGGAACTGATAATGCCAAGAAAATGGGCGTCTTCATCCGTACTGTCATGGGCCAACTCCACGGGTGGTCGAGACAGTGTGTCAGCATCTTCATGTTTACGTCCGGATTTATAAACTATAGAGTAATCAAACTCCTGCATACGAAGGCTCCACCGTGCAAGACGTCCTGATGGATCTCGAAGACTAGCTAGCCAACACAAAGCATGATGGTCTGTCACAACTTTAAATTTACGGCCGTAGAGGTAAGGTCGGAATTTCATTGTGGCCCAAACGACGGCGAGACACTCCTTTTCAGAAGTTGAATAGTTTGATTCTGCCCGAGAAAGGGTGCGGCTGGCATAAGCGATCACTTTTTCCTCGCCTTGCTGATGCTGGATCAGAACAGCACCCAGACCAACATTGCTGGCGTCGGTGTGAATTTCGGTCGCAGCGTCCTCATCGAAGTGTGCAAGAACTGGAGGATTGTGCAGCCGTTGGCGCAGCTCGGTGAATGCCTCCTGCTGCTCGGAAGACCAGACATACGGGACGTCATCACGTGTCAGGCGCGTCAAAGGTTCTGCAATCTTGGCAAAATCGGCAATGAAACGGCGATAGCACGCGCACAGGCCCAAGAAACGTCGGACTGCTTTCTTCGTGGTAGGGATGGGAAAATTGGCTACAGCGGCTGTTTTATCAGGATCAGGCCGGACACCGTCAGCGCTAACCACATGACCGAGAAATTTTAGCTTCTGATATCCAAAGTGACATTTTTCCGGTTTGAGTGTCAAATCGGCCGAGCGAAGAGCGTCCAATACCGTTCGCAGCCGCTTAAGATGTTGGTCAAACGTTTCTGAAAACACGATGACGTCGTCCAAATAAACCAAACATGTTTGCCATTTAAGACCAGCAAGTACGGTGTCCATCATTCTCTGGAACGTCGCTGGCGCTGAACACAGACCGAAAGGCAATACTTTAAATTCATATAAGCCATCGGGTGTCACAAAGGCAGTCTTTTCCCGATCGCGCTCATCCACTTCTATCTGCCAATAACTACTTATCAATGGAGGAAAAGAACTTGGCGTTGCGAAGTCGATCGAGTGAATCGTCGATACGGGGCAACGGATATACATCTTTTTTGTGATGTCATTCAGTTTCCTGTAATCAACGGAAAAACGCAGCGTGCCATCCTTTTTCTTAACCAACACGACTGGCGACGACCACGGACTTTTAGACGGCTGAATAACGTCATCATTAAGCATTTCCTGGACTTGTGTCCGAATTGCCTCACGTTCTTTGGCCGAAATACGGTACGGCTGCTGTCGAATAGGTCGGGCATCGTCAGACGTTAAGATGCGATGCTTGGTGATAGAAGTTTGCCGGACTTTCGATGATGAGGCAAAGCACGGGGCGTACTTCAGCAGTAAGGCACGTAGGGCGCGGTGTTGACCGAAAGAAAGGTCACTGCTAACATCGATGTGGTCTAGAACACTGGGAGTATCAATAATGTCAGACGCAAAACATTCAGAAACTTCCTTTAACAGTTCGCCGAAAGCGATGGCAGTAGAGCGATAGAGGTGGCGAGATTCATTCGTGAAGTTCGTGACGAGACCCTCAGAGTGACCATTGCTGAGAATAATTAAGCTTCGAGCTGCACAGATGCCATGAGAAAATAAAAGCGAACGTTTGCCTTCAGCTATTATCGGCCCGTCACGAAGCCCGTCGCACACAACACTCACAAACACGCTGGAGCGGGGAGGCACTGAAACACACTCGGCTGAAACCCGTAGGGCGCACGTACGTTGGCCATCGGTGGGGCTGCCAGCCGCTTTCTCCGTTGAGAACGAGACCGTTGGCTGTCGGAGATCGATGATGGCGCCATATTCCCCCAGGAAATCCACACCGAGAATCAAATCACGAGAACATTCCCGGAGAACGACGCAGGTGACAACGAACGTTGATTACGAATCTAGAATCTAGCCGTGCACTGTCCAATAGGAGTAATTACATGCCCCCCAGCCGTGCGTATTTGCGTGCTACACCATGGCGTCATAACCTTCCTAAGGCTCGCTGCCAGTTTCCCACTCAAAATCGAAATGTCTGCTCCGGTATCCACTAAAGCGCTGACATTATGACCATCGATGCACACAGGGAAGTCCAGCGATAGCCGGTCTCGTGAACCAAATGCTGTCGTTTCTGCTCCAAAATCCATATCTGTTCTCATTGGGGGGACTTCTTTGTGCTGACATTTAGCGGCCCCGCCCCCGGAGGTCGCTCTACTCAGTTTTCCCGGTGGGGGCTTGGCGAGCGACCAGGCGGTGCTCGCGGGAAGTCACCAGTTGTTGAAGGGGTTTGCCGACGTGGGGATGGAGACCTGGATTGTCGGCGCGCCATCCGGAGGCTCTCTTGTGCGAGATTGTCTCCAATGTCACGAGGTAGTTGTCCGAACGCGCGTCTAGGTGCGTTGGTGTAAAAACCTTCCGGTCCGAGTTCCCGATAAGGGCCCGACCGGAAAATGTGACCAGGTTCCCCGCAGTGGTAGCAAAGGGGGCGGCTCCGAGGGGCCCGCCAGACGTCCGTTCGTTGAATGTTTGACCGCGGTGGCCGCACGTACCGCGTTGGCTGCTGTACAGGAATGTATTGCGTTGGCTGCTGGACGGGCATGCACTGGGTTGGTGGTAAAGTAGACAACGGAGCTTGGACGGAAACTGGGCGTCGGAGAACGTCAGCGTAAGTCGGACGAGAAAAATCAGGCACAGGGGTACTTTGAGCTTCAACAACATGCAGAGATGGCTGCGTGACTTGCTGAATCTCTTCGCGGATCATATGTGTGAGAGAATCACCCTTGGGTTGGAACGTGCCACAAACCTTCTGCAGTTCCTCGCGTACAATTGCACGAATAAGATCTCGGAGGTGTTCAGTATTGCTTGCAGCAGCTGTAAGAGTCTCGGCAGCAGTCGTAGCGAGGATTAGGCTGTCGTAGACCGCCGAGCGGCGCTGGTGTAGGATCTTTTCCATGGTGACCGCCTCTGTTAAAAATGAGGTAACTGTAGTTGGTGGGCTACGTACAAGACCAGCAAAAAGCTGTTCTTTAACCCCATGCATCAGGTGGCGCAGCTTTCTCTCTTCCGACATGTTGGGATCCGCACGTCGAAATAGTTTCGTCATGTCCTCAACATACATCATGACGGACTCGTTTGGCATCTGCTTCCGAGATTGTAGAGCACGTTCTGCTCGTTCGCGCCTATCCAGGCTGACATACGCCTCTACGATAAGACGGCGGAACTGAGGCCATGATGTTATTGTGCCTGCTCGGTTCTCATACCATGTCAAGGCATGGTCTTCCAGGCAGAAAATGGCGTTCCGTAGCTTTAAGTTGTCGTTCCACTGATTAAAGGATGCGACTTGTTCGAACTGAGTTAGCCAATCCTCAACGTCTTCATGCGCAGTGCCATGGAACGATTTCGGCACTCGGGGGTTTTGAAGGTAAACAGGAGTACCTTGCATGACCGACGTAGTGCTTTGCGTGGCTGGCCGGAGGCTCGTTGTTGAAGTGGACTCCAAGGGCCCTTGTTCGGGAGGAAGGCCCAGGTTCCTCCGGCTGACGCGATGAACTGGCGTGTCCACAGGCAAAAGCTCGGTGTCGTTGGTTCGCGGAGGGGTGTGCGACATTGAGAGGATAATTACCCAGCGGCTCCACCAAAACTGTCACGAAGACAGGGATTTATGGGTATCGGCAACAGGGGCAGATACACACAGTCAATACAGAGGTTCCTGGGAAACGGTAACACGAAGACACAAGCTCAAGAGTCCACAGTCCTAGCTAGCCGAAGCGCGCGAGAGTCTCTAACTTCTTCTTCGTTCAAGCGCTACCTCGAACCGTCAGGTGGCAATATTTCTAATTTTGGTTTCCGTGATCTATTACGTGCTCTCACATATTATCTAATCTTTTTGAAGTGTAAAAGAAGCAAATAAATAAATAACTAAATAATTTTGCTACTTCTGAAGGCTGCTCATCGTCATCTGCCTACCTTCTCTACCTGTAACGAAGTCGTCGGCCGCTTTCCTGATCCAGCAGGGTAGAGAAGCGATGTCTTAAGTAGTGCATGAATTTGTTCGGCGATAAACATTCTTCATCGACTTTTCCGTTTGGCAGAACAATGAAAGGCCAAGGAATAAAAAATGAGGCCCTGAGCTAGACCACATGTCACGGGTGCGAGTAAGCCGTTCTTTCGACGCATCGAATTTCAAAATATCTTTACTTCAACTATAGCCTCGGAATATGAAACATAAGGAGCGTCTGCCAATAACAATGTACTCTTTGTTATGTCCGCCGTTGACATAAAACAAGGCATTCGCTGACACAAGGAAATTATAAATATCCAAAGAAGAGGGCTGGCGGCGTGCAAACAGGGACAAGGGAGGTGGGAAGGAGGAGAAGGGCAATGGCTCCGCGATATGGAGAGGATCGAGGAAAGCGCATTCCCCCGAAGGCTGCAGTTCGCGCATTGTGAGTCTTCACCAGAGACATCTCGAATCCCGAGCCTGGGCACTAAAGTGCCGGGGTCGTTAGTGCTTTCGAAGAGCGGAGGCTGCTGCGGTGCACCTATCACAGCTGGCACTAAAGCTTGCCCCCCGTGCAACTAGCGTGGCCGTGCATGGTGCACACTTTCTCCTGTAGCAGCCTATTGAAATGCTCGCCTCTCAAATGTCTTGCACTGCCTTCTCATGTCGGCAGCTGGCTTGGTTGGCAGGACCAGGGCGCAGGTGGAGGGGTGCAGAGAAGGTGGAGGTGATGTGTTGAGTTTGTACACGCGCGCCCTTATCCGTAACCGTACAACGGCCCTAAACAGCTTGGGGAATGCGCTTTTCTCCTCTCCGTACCGCGGGCACCCCATCCGTCACCCCTTGTTCCTGTCTCCGCCTCCGCATTTGACCACCATAGAAATTAGGGTAGATGCTTTAGAATCGCTCCGACAACCGTTAGCATAGCATGTAGCACGCTTTCCCTGATGGCGGTTTCCGCGTCTCGGGTACAATGTGTCATCTCCTAGCAGTGCTGAAATCACGTGAAGAGCCACGCATGCATTTTCTCGTGTACAGGCTCCCCCTGCTCACAATACACTCTTACCCCACCCTTCTTGTCTGCAGTGGCAAGATGTTCGGCAGGGGTCAGCGTCCTATCCCCTTCCCACCCACACGGCGTCTTGACAACGAGCTTGTAGTCGTTTTTTTTTTTCGCGATTGGAGATGAGGGGCGCGTTAGGGCAATGGAGTACAGGCTGTGGACTGAGGCAACAGCCCAGCAAAAACGGGGAAAATATATTTTCTTCCACATTCTTTTTGCGAGCGTTGACGTGAGGACGCAGTAAATGATTGTGTAGGAATCTTTATTGAACCCACATTACGCAGCATGTTCGCACATTGGCAGCTAAGACCACGAGTGCCCGTTTATCGGTACTCGATGTTGTAAGCCGCGACGCCGAGCTTTGTTTCTGTGCAGCCTTGTGTACAGGTGGGTGGCTCTAACAGCCGACAAGTGTCCATTCAAATTGGCCTGCCTGCTAGTGTTTGGGAGCACAATAAACGCATGCGTCGAAGGCGGCAGGGATTTTTAAAGGGACACTGCAGTGGTTTTCAAATGTACCGATACTATAGGCTTTTGAAGTAGATTATTTGTTGATCATGCCTGCGAAGTTATTTTTTCAATTATGCATAAAGCACCTGAGCAATCGTCGACTGAAAGCGCGCAATTCAAATTTCCCGCGCCCCGCGCGTCTGCTACAGAGGAGGAAAGCGGAGGGAGAAACCTCGCTTCTCCTTCCGTCGTGACGTCACCTTGAGGAGCCAGAGGCATTCAGAGCCAACGGAGGGGGTTTTCGGCATGCGCTGTTCTGACACAACACTGCTCTGCATGTTTTCGGATGCACAAAACAGCTGTGGACGCGACGATGTAATCTTCCATTGTATTAAAAGTTCGCGGCGCAATGCGGCGTTGCCAAAGCCGCAAGCCGACCAAAGGAAACATTCTACTCGAAGCATTTTCATAACTGTGACTACATGCAGTTTCTTCCTAATGCGATTTTTATAGGCATTTGACAAAAAGTCATGGTTGAACCATGGTGCGGTTCTTTGTTTCCTTGTACAAAACAGTCGGGACAGTCATCAACGAATACGTTCATGGACTGCAATTTCCTGAAGGGATGGTCAGACAGCATCGGCGTATGGTTGTATGCGCGTGTCTCGTTTTGTTTTTCGCAAAAGCTTCGCGCAACGCCTCCTGTGCTAAACATGGATGACTCATCAGTAGCACGCGCTGATGATTTTTGCGAACTAGCAGATAATTAAGAAGAGCCCACTGCTGTGTCGAAGCTAGGTAGTGAAGACTGCGAGATCTTCTCTAGCACGGCACGTGCTTGATATGTTCGTGGAACCCTTAGGAAGCATTATTAGAAGATAAGGAGCGTACCGCTCCGCTGGGCGCATTTAGGTAAGGAGCGCAAAGAGCAAGGTTTCCTTCGGTGCGTCCAAGCAATCAATCATCGAAGTTGCTCATACATTGTCTTGTGATTTTGCACCCGTTGCTGCTTCGTAATTTTACATAGCCCTGTCTTGTTTTTGTATGCATATTAAGTTGGAAATGAAAACGACGAAGCTCTTGTAAGAAAAAACATTTCGAAACACGGCTTTCTCATGAAGGTATGGGTGCGGAGGAGCTGCAACTTGGCTTTCAACATGCGTCAGCCGTCAATTCACTAATTGTGCATTGTGACAGTATAAAAAGGGAAGGCTTTCAACGTCTGCTAAATGTCGTATGACTCAAGCAGCATTCTGCGCGCATTTGACTTGGTCTCCAGCACAATGGCTCCGTGAATGCCTCGTATGCATTGCAGAGCGCCGCAACCGCGCTTCTCTTATTGTTGATTTGTCAGGTGACAGCTGGGTACTGCTTCACCCTTTCTTCGTTTCCCCAATGTACCACAACTGGCATTCAAAGCAGGATATGGTACACCAAGCTTTGGGTCTATTTTTCACAACAATGACCTTTCGGGCGGGGCGAAAGGCCTGAGGGGGAGGTAGTGGGCTAGAGCATTGTTCGCTGCCCTTCCTTCCCAGGAATATGCGGGCCGAGGTTTCGCTGAGGGCATGTAGGTTCTGCTAATAATGGCACACAGAATTTTTCAAAATGTCTCACTGTAACCAAAGCAAGTTTTCATGCCAAATCTATGCTTCTCACAACGGAAGCGCTGATACGTTTGTGGGCGTATCATGTACGGATACATGCGGTAAAAATCCCGATGGTGATTCGCGTGGAAATTGCATGCCATAATGACATTCGCAAAGCCGCAGAGAGCTGCGATCAACCCAGCGCAGCGAAGGAGCCGCATCGGCAGCTTCCCCAGTCCTCAGAATGTCGTCACGCGACGTCTTGGCCAATCACGGGCGTCGGCGCGACCCGCGGTGAGCCCCGTCGCGCGGGCTGCGCATCTCTGCTGAAAAAAAAGGCTATTTGTGCTTTCTTCTGCCTAATTTTAATCTGATATTCGAGTTCGCAGCATGAAAAACTATGGCTTCCCGCTGAAAGCCCAACTTTTTCAAAAAGTGCTGCAGTGTCCCTTTAAGTACCGAAAGCGTCCCTCAACGGATGTGAAATAAGTCGTATTTGAACAGCGATGAAAATAATAGTGTTCAGAATGAAAGAATTTTTTTCTTTCACTTCAACGTCGCGATAAGGCGAGAAAGGATAATGAAGGCTAGTCCCACATATTCCAGAGGATGGCTGGTCAAGCTAATAAATTTACTCAATATTTCATGTGCTGTTATCAGAATAAAGTGATGTAGTTACTCCCTCCGCATTTAACGTCATGCGCAGTAGCAAAATACAACACACATTTTTTTTGTGTGTGTAAAACTATAGGCTCTTTCTTTACTCCGCACCTCTTAATTTTTGTCTCTTTCAAAATTTTGTATTCAGTTTTGTATTGTCAGTAAATCTTCAACAGATCTACTTCTACCGGTGCAATTGTTTTCTCTTAGTACCGCTCCCGGCGCACCTTATCTCCCAACGTTCTAAAAATATCTCCCAACGTTACAATAATTCAGTTGGAGCCTAGAATATGCGGGGGATTCACGCGGCTGACCCAGTAACGGCTGTGCACGAAACATGTGGCGTCTAGACGAGTGTAAATAAATAGTTTTCTCGCGTCCGAAAAACAAAACGGCTGCTGCAAAGTCAATGGCTGATATAACAGCAGTGACGAGGAAGCAGATCCCAGTGCAGCGTTATAGGTATACTGATTAAAAAAATGCCACCGTGATTTCCAGCGCAGATGGTAACTATCGCATTGGGAGTGAACAAAACAATCCACTTTCTGAACAGAAATGAACGGAAAGTAAGCATTTTAATGAATAGTTCTCAAATCGCCGCACCTAGAAGGCTTCTGCGAAAGCTCTGACAAAACCGGGTAACACGGCACATTTACCTGCCTCCATCATGCCTCCCTAGCCAACGCCATCGCGAGCGGTCGCACTTGTTCATTTTTCCTTTCCCCCGTGGCACTCACAAAACGCACGGATGGACGTGTTGTCTTTTTTTTTTTTGCTTCTCGTGTTCGTGCGCACATTTCATCGTTCCCTCCCAGCGAGCAAACAATTGTAGCGTCCCCCTCGACCTCCGTTGTATACAGCATTCCACACTTCTCAGCACTGTGCACGGCGCGACACGGAGGAACCGACACTGCGTGTAGCTTAGCCGGTCAATCAACTTCGGTTGCGGGGGCGGCGGGATCGCGGGGCCACGACGTTGGTGAAGGTAAATGTGACGTCACACCCGTCGGCTCACAGTCGGGAGCGCGCTGCCTCTGACCCAGCGGCCGCTCAGAAGTCAGAAAACGTCGAAAATACGGCCATCGGCTCAAAACTAATCCTAATTATGTGTCTGTATTAGTGTAATCGTGTCTTAAGAATGCGGTTGTGCTGCTTTCTCAATATTCTTGGATAGTTCTTCAGTATAGCTTTTAGCTATGCCCGTGCAGCACCTTGGATACGCTCGCTTTTCCCGGACGGATACCTGAATTCAACGGCTTTACTTCGGCTTCGGTGTCACGGAGAGTGCCCAGAAAAGAACCCGCACTTGCTCAAGCTGTGCGGGGAGGTGACGAACGACGCTGTCAGTGCCGTGGTCCAGCCAAGCATGCCAACTGCCGTGGTCTGCTAGAGTACTACACCATCGTAGCTGCACTGAAGAAGCGTTTAAACCCGCGGCCATCTGAAGTCAGCAGCCGGCTCGCTTCCAATGACGAGGCTAGTTGGAGGGAGAACTGTAAACTGGCAGCCGACTGCAACTTTGGAACAATGCCTATACAAAGACAGCAGCCACTGAATAGTCAGCCAAAGCAGTGTCGTCACTATCGTTTGTTAACTCGCCTATGTCCCCATTGGTGGTCATGCTTCCTGACAAAGCCTTAGAAGGGCGCCAGTTCGTTGGAAAGGACCTCGCATTCTAGAAAGCGTGTGGCGACCCATCAAGACAGTGCACCAGACGAGCCGTTCGCACAGCCTGAGCCACAACACGAAGGTAAGTTTGGAAAAACTTGCAAAACTTCGCCGCTGTTGACGATAGCTGTGACGAACAAAATACACAGACATGGCGGTTTCAAGAAGTTACGTGCAACTTTTAATTGCTACAGGCGTGGACACCTAGAAAAGGCTTGCGTCACTATAAAGAAGCACGTTAAAGCAGCTATTGTACGTAGCCACAGCACAGATGCTTTATCCAAAATACAGCGCGAGCAAAGGGGGTGAAAGGAAGAAACCACAGGAGTAAGCGTGTAATTGAAGCACATGCTTTAATTACACAGTTTGGGACGCAACAGAGTGTCAGCTTCGTCAATGCTGTATGACCTTGACACTGCTGCTAACCTCTGAACACGGTCTAAGTAACAGCTCACTTGATCATAAACCACTATTTGATGCAGTTCGAAATGGACTCTGAACCGGAGCGGTGTGCACCCTCATCAGCGAGGACAACTTTCACACAACCTGGCCGGAACAACCACGACGACACGTACCTGCTAGGTCGTGGTGAGGACAGATCGATCCTTTCACTAATGGCCAGCGCTGGCTGTGACGTTCCCAACAATAATGGGGTGAATAGCAAGATGAAACATTTAGTTGTAGAATGAGGTTTGGCGCACTCGTAACAGCGACAAAACGACTGTGGAATATCTCAAAGAAATATATAAAACCTTCTCGGACGGCGTTCCAGCGCACAACACTCTTGTCTACCTGGGCTTGCTATGCGATGGTATAAGCAGTTCCTCTAAACAAGGTCATCTTTTGCCCTGGCATGTTCAGTGGAGGTGAAAATTGACAGATTGCAAGAACAGGTCACCCTGGAGCCAACATAACAATTTCTTCTTGCAAAGAATCTCAAGGCAACTTATTGGGACCCTTAAACAACCTTTTGTTGGCTCACCCGCTTTTTGATTGCTTGAGCTTGAATCATGTTGGTAATTTTGAGTGAGCTAGTAACGAGTATTTTGAAAGTATGAAGTGTAATAGTGTTTTAGAAGGCCATATTTGCGAAATATTTATGGCCTCGTTCTTTTTTAGGGGTAAAACATGCTTTCGAATTGCGTAAAACTAAATTTACGAAGTGTTAAATTTGGGGCCGAATTTAAATAAAACATTTAGATAAAATAATAAAATAATAAAACAAATATAAAATAAAAAAGGAATAAAATTACCTGAAAAATAACAATTATGACCTGAGAAAATTTGCCCCCCCCCCCCCTCGAAAAAATATTCCGGAGTCCCTGCCCAATGCACAGTCCATCAGCAGTTTTTGAACGGCAGGGTCAGAGCTGGACACCGCAGCCTCCCATCGCTCGAGGTCGGAGAGTTGCCAAGTGGCTGGAGGGTGGAATTCCGAACATTTGATCATGATGTGTTCAAAATTAGCTTTAGGTGCCCCACACAGGGTGCACTGCGGCCAGAACCGTCCTGGATGGATCAAAGCTAAGAAAGCAGGGGATGGGAATGTACGGGACTGAAGTGGCGCCACGCCACCTGTTGTAGCTTAGTCAGAGATTTATGAGGAGGAGGGTAGATGGTTCGTTGATCACGGTAAGGAGAGAAATTTCGTGATAGGATACCATGCGCTCGCGAGCACCTCCCCAGGAAGTGGCAGTCCCTGTTCGGCTGACGTATCCTCGAGCAAAAGAGGGAGCTGCTTCGTTGCCTGGGTGACCCGTGGGAGCGGCACGCATATTAATTGAATAGGGTGTTCGGGTGGGAGGAGGGAGGTGAGGAACCGGAAGGCTGGGCCAGAGATCTGGCCGCGAGCGAAGTTCCGTACGGCGGATTTAGAGTCGCTCAAGATGGTGGTGGCTCGAGTAGTAGCTATGGCGAGGGCAACCGCCGCCTCCTCCGCCTCCAGGAAAGTGGAGGCAAAAGTTGTACCGGCTGCGACCGGTTGCAGAGTTGGAGAGAGGACTGAGGGCGAACGCAGGGCGGGAGTGGTATGAGGCAGTGTCTACGTAAATGGTCACTGGCTGGAAGCCATAGTGTTTGTGAAGAGCTTCTGCCCGTGCTTTGCTGTGAGCGACACGGTGCTCTGGGTGCATATTGTTTAGCAGGAGGTGCACCTTAAGAACGCGGTGTATCGCAGGGGGAAGTGTATGTTGTGTAGAGCAGTGACCGGGAGGTGAGAGATGGATGCGAGGAAGGATGTTCCAGCCGGTGAGGGTAGATGATAGTTGCTCCAACTGGGCTGAGCGGTGGCCCTCCGCGAACTCAGCCAGGGAGTTATGGATGCCCATGTGAAGAAGGCGCTCATGAGAGGTGTAGCGGGTAAGTTGAAGGCGGCCTTGTACGCCTGTCGGATAAGGGCGTTAACCTTGTCTTCCTCCGCCCGCGTGAGGAAGAAGTAGGGGAGCGAGTACACAACACAGCTCAGGACAAATGCCTGTACCAGGCGTCTGAGGTCATACTCGCGCATGCCACGATGGCGGTTGGCTATGCGGCGAATGAGGCTGATTGTTTGATGAACCATCATCATCAGCTCATTGATGGTTGCGGTATTCTTGCCATTGTTTTGTATCAGTATACCGAGAATCCGAATTTTGTCCACTTCCGTTATCCGGATGTTGTCAACTATCAAGAAGATGGGGGGGGGGGGGGGGATGAGGAGGAGGGCCTTTGTCTGTACGACACCTAGGAGGTCGGAGTACGATAAGCTCCGATTTGGTAGGGGAACAAGCCAAGCCGACATTTGCGGCAAAAGATACTACAATGTCTGCTCCGACCTGTAATGTATCTTCCATGGCGCCAATGTTACCTGTGGTGGCCCACAGTGTAATATCATCGGCGTATAAGGAGTGGGACAGGGCAGGGATTTGGTTGAGGGCGTGTGCATGGGGATAAGGGTAATATTCAAAAGCAGTGGAGAGAGGACAGAACCCTGTGGGGCGCCAATGCTTCTGAGTTTGAAAGATGGAGATGCGAGCGAGCCGATGGTGATTTCTGCTGTCCGGTGACTAACAAAATGTTCTTCTAAATCAAGAGAGCCAAAGGTCGAAACGCAGTTAAACCATCTCGTAACTAAATAGAGCGCCTTTCGAGATATGTTACAAATCTGGTGTCACTTAAATTGAAATTGGTGACCACAATAAGAACAAAAGCAAATATATTTAAGCCCAACATGAATGCCTGCCGCAAATTTCACATTTCAAGATTAGGAAGTGGTAGGCGAAAATGTGGAGTTATAACAAGCAGTAAGTGCATGTCCGCGCCGGTGAAATCAAAATAAGAAGGAGAATAGATTGTGACGGAACGCATTTGGCAATAGCTCAGATTATGACTCGCAGGTTACCGGTTTCGCTCAAGAAGGAGTGTAACAGTTCCATCCTACCGGCACTCACCTATTGGGCTGAAGCGTGTAGGCTAACTGAAAGGGTTATACTTACTTTGATGACAGTCTACGAAGCTATGAAACGAAAAATGCTATGTCTATTGTTAAGAGATAGGAATCGTGCGTAGTGGGTCAGAGAAATAACAGGAGTTATATTCTAGTAAAAATAAAGACTACGATCTGGGGCCCGGGCAGAATGGATAATCGAAGGTCACTTGGGGTAATGAATTAGATTCCAAGTAAAGTAAAGCGTAGCAGGTGGCGGCCGAAAGTTAGGTGGGCGTATGAGGTTAAGAAGTTTGCAGGGGGCAAGAGGACGCAGCTAGCACAGGACCGGATTAGTTGGAAGAATACAGGGTAGAACTTCGTCCTGCAGTGGGTATAGTCTGTCTCATGGTGACGGTGATAAAAGCAGCTTGTTGAAAAGCAAAATCCCTCGCAGTCTATTCATCGTCCACCTTGAATTGAAAAGATTTTATTCGGTGGTGCAAAGCTACATGAATGTATAGAAGAGGATCCCAGTGCAACGTGTACTAGAACTTTAATTATTTACAGCGAAATAATACATTGTGTCCTTAACCATCAGACTCATAGCAGTGAAGTGTTCATTCTGTATGCGCAGCACGCGTGATCTTTATTTTGTTGGGGCATAGACTATGCTGTACGCCCTGTTGAGATATTCCGCTGCTTCATTCTTGTTTATTTTTGTTACTTCTTGGTATCGCATCTACTAAGGTACAATTATATTGTTACAGACAAAGAAGAATCGGGCAGTGGCGCGGGCAGCAATGCTCGCTCTCGGCCCGCCGCTTTTCTGAAAAAGTCATCTCACTGTCATCGCCTATCTTAGTTCTCCGGCTTAGCGCCCAGTTACATTTTGGCGGAGGTGCTGGCCTGGAGCCTCGGTACATCGCGTCTGCTTCACTGTCGGCAGCAGGCCCCCCGCTCTGACAACAAGACACGATGAAGGAGAGATGCAGCCAAATGACCCCACGGATCCGACAAGCCCCCAAAACGACCACAGGACACCACAAAACACCCCATCAACCAAATACCGCATTGACCCGAGATGCGACCCCAACGACCCAAGACATCACCACACATGAGGACATCACCCCAGCCCATGCCATGTGGTGCCTGTCTGGGCCTCGGCCATTGGATCTCGGCTATCATTGTTCCGAACGCGTCCTGACCAGGCATCATCCGATGATCATCGTGGAGGCCAGCTCTTGTCTTCTTCCGTTGTTTCTTTTCTACCTTCACCCATGCAGTCACGTTCATTGTCATGCCATGGATTCCATCGCTATCGTGAAACTTTGTCGTCCACTACAGCAGCGGTCGCTCTGTGGCCCTGGGTAATATTACACACCATGAAGAAGCTGACAGTGGGGCGGGCAGGAGTGCTTGCCCCACCGCTTTTATTAAGAAGTCATCTCACTGTCATCAGCCATCTCTGTTCTCCGGCTTGCCGTCCTGCTACAATATTTTCATTCGGCTTCGCTGCCGGGCTTGATGGTTATTTTTGTGAGACCCAACATCTGCGTTAAAGCGACTCAGACCCAGCTGAAAATGTCCTACTGGTTTTCTGCTGGAATAGTACTGGTTCAGTACTCTGGTTTATTAGTATATTCCCCGTCATCACTGAACCAGACGGAGGCTGGGTTTCGCCGAAGGCTGCCGAAAGTGGGGTTTGGGTGCTTTCTTTCTGGTAGGCCTGTTGACCTGTGGCAATCTCGGTGCAGCATCTGCCTTGCGCCGTGAATAAAACATAGCTGGAGGACGTGGGCTTTGCTGCAAAGCCCACATAATCCATCTATGTTTCATTCATTCAGAACAGAAGAACGCAATCCTCAGCCTGCCTGTGCGTCTATCTGACAACATGGGGCGGTTTGACAGGCAAGTTGTCGCTGAAACTTGTATCCCTCATGTCTAACGAAATTAAAGTTCGGGTGAACACGTGCAAGAATCGTTGCAGTTGATTTCAATCACGCGTCTGCACTCGAACCATTGCGATTCATCACTGAACTCGGATGCATACCAGTGCGTAGTTATCTTGCCATGCAAGGAGTCTTCTTCCGACGTCATCTATGACACCGACGAGGCTTTCACGAGAGCTGGTCTGCCCATACTCGTAAAGCCAGCAAAAAAAGGCCCCGTGATTCTTCAGATGTCACGTCTTGGACATTCTTCCTGTGTGAAGATTATCTTCAAAGGCGACAGCCTGCCGTCACACATGTTGTCATGCTGCAGAGTCATTCAAATTAAAGCCTCTAAAATATCAGAAATGTATGAAACTTGGCCATGTTCAAGTGGTGTAAGACAGTTCAACGCACCACGAGGCCGCTGCAGTTATTCGCGGAAAACGTATTCGACGCAAGAGAAATTCCAGAAAGGCCACTGCCAACGACAGCCACGCAAACGCGCAGCTGCTGCTTCCTCTTCACCCTTCTCCGGTTCCACCTGGTCCCACTGTGAAACGTCCGCGTACTATGGACAATAAAGACCACGTAGACCATGTGGCCTCAGGGTCGGATTCTTGGCCAGTACTTCCACCATTAAATCCTCCTGAGGCAGCACGACGTCAGTTCCCATCGTCGAGAACATACATCACTAAGGACGGGCTCCCGAATATAGATCGCAAAACCCTTGTGATCTAAAGAACGGTGGTCAACTTCATTCGGCGGCTTTACAGGCTATGTGATCCCCAACTGCTCTACCTTTAACCTTCAATGGCTGGCAAACATCTCACGTTCTGGGAAGACGTCAGAGGCGTCACGCTGTTGCAGTGGAACGCAAGAGGCCTGAGGTTGCAAATTGCAAGTTTTCGGCAAAATGTTTTCACCAATTACTTCCCGATATTGGTCATCGGCGGAACTAACTAAACTAAAGCAGACAGGATCTGCGGATAGGAATCGTTTTTTGCTCGAACATGCGGATAGCGCAGCAAAGTCCTGGTATACATCCACACTAACATGGCGTAGTTTGCTTCCCAGTCCCACCTCACAATGAAAATCAGTACGCATGTTTCATGGTGAAGGGAAAAGCGTTACATTTCACACTGATTTTACAGAATATGTGTCTCGCTCCTCAGAATTGGACTGCGAAAGGCAAAACCCATCATGGAGAAACCCCAGGCTGTTTAGATCATTACTGGTGACCACATCCTACGTACTTCAAGATAATGGACTTGTACGTCCGCCCCAGCTAAGTACATGCAGATCGACTGGACAGTATTTCAAAAGCATATGGAGGAGGCATGCAAAAAAGCCTTCACTTACAGGTTGGAGGAAACTATAGCAAATGCTATGCCTTACTAGTAATTACATCTCATCATCTAAAATACGCAGTGAATTTGACATCGAATTAGAATTTTTATGCGCTCTTTGGCGGCGAGCGGAAAGACGATACAGGCTTACCAGTACCTTAACTTATCTGAAAGCGGCTAGACATATACAGAAAAAGATCAAGTGAAGAATGGATACACTGGCGGACATGCGCTGAAAATTTTGTGCCAGCCATTGGACCCCATAAAATCATGTCCTTCATCTGGCAGAATGTGCGGGGCCTTCGTACATATCCACAGCAAAGAAAGCCATTTTGTGCTTTGGCTGAATATCAAGATCGTAAACAGATTGAGGTAGCAACTGACGTCTGTAAGAATAAAGCAACCAGCGAACCAAAACGGAACACAAGAAGAAGGAGTACACAGGACAGCGCTGTCCTGTGTTTTCCTTCTTCTTGTGTTCCATTTTGTTCGCTGGTTGCATTATGCTTGATTCAAACCAACTAGCCCGCATGGCCACCCTGTTGCAGTCTGTAAGAATATTGCGGGTGCAAAGACTACCTCGGGTTTCCAGCCTCTGCCACCTGCCTCACGGGAATCGGCAATTTATGTCATTTTTTCTCGAGATTTCTTGAGGAAAACTCGACCATGCTCTTGCAAGATGTAGGCATTCGTCTTCACTAGGGCCAGATGGAATTACATACGCTGCGCTGTCCCGTATTGACAATGATGCGCAAGAAGAGCTCCTCAAACATTATAACCACTCTTGCCTCAACGGTGCTGTTACAGAGGAATGGAAATCTAGTCGTCTAGTACCCCTGCTAAAACCAAGGAAATCTCCACTGGAGCTGACATCCTACAATCCAACTGCTTCAGCCAGTTGTGTGGGAAGGTCACAGAAAGTATGGTTTTCACGCACCTTGAGTTGTACCGCGAGCACTATACAATATACCCCAAAGCAAGGACTGGCTTTCGGCGGGATCGCGCCTCTATTGACTGCGTCATTGACCTCGTGGCCACGGTTTAACAGCAGAAACGATCAGAATCATCTGTCCATGGCGCTGTTGCTTGATACCAAAGGTGCCTACGACAACTTGGCTCATGAAGCCATCTTTCATGCGCTGGAAACTGTGGGCATCGGTAGTCGGATGTTTGCGTGGATAGAGAGTTATCTGACAAGGAGATCATTTTTTATTCAGTGTGACGGTGGCTCGACTCCCGAGTATTGTGCCCACCGTGGTGTGCTCCAGGGTGGTGTGCTCAGCCCTTCTTTGTTTAATCTAACACTTATCGCCATCCCAGAGAACCTCCTTTCCACCGTCCAGATATCATTGTACATTGATGACATCTGCATTTAGGCCTTCTCAGTGACACCTCGCCAGGTGCATGCAAGACTTCAATGAACAGAAACAATAACCTTGTCTTATCTTCAGGTGCAAGCTCTCAGCGTTTCACCGGAAAGGTGCGCGCTAGTGGCATTGCACGCAAATTTATGAATAAATATCTGGTATGTATCGACGGTTGTAACATTTCTTACGATGAAACTAATGGTTTTTTTAGGGATCGAGACAGACAGCAATCTATCATATAGCCCGCATTGCATCCCATTGAAAAAAGCTAACATCGATTGCTCACTTACTCCACTTAGCGGAAAATCATGTTTCTCGTCGGTACAGTCTAAGTTGCAGTTGTACAAAGTATTATATTTAGGATTCGTGTGGTGCAGTATGGCCGTGGTTTCAAATAAGTGCAATACTTATTTGTGTACCCTCCAGGCAGTACAGGATTAGGCCGTTCGCACATAAACTGGGCTTCCCTCGGAGCGCATCAACACTGGGAAGTATTACATTCGCCACAGACCACCCGCTTTCAACGTATACTGCTCTACACTCTGCGAATGCCCATACGACATATTTTAAGGGTTCCACACCATTACCTTGTTCAAATGCCTCTGCAGAGACCACATTCTGCATTTGTGAAAATCATAGCAACGCACCAATATTCCATTTAAAATCAGTTCACTCCGGCAGCACAACCTCCGTCGTCAATGTGTTGTCTGCAACTCCCATGTAAGCGCCATGCTATTCCGGCGTTACGAAGACATGGAGCTTATCAACGCCAACCCTTCAGCAACTGACACTGTTCATGCTACACAATGACTATTGGTACATATTCACGTCTATACAGACAGCTCTGTAACCTCTACTAGTTATGCATCCGCCGTCGTCGTTCCTGCGAGACAAGCAAATATTTACCACCTAATTTCGCATAAGACTACCTCTACTGGAGCAGAACTGGCCGCAATTCGTGCTACTGTGAAGTATATCTGTGAACAAGCTCGTCAAAAGTGGGCGGTGTTCTGTGATTACAAACCTCCCCTAAAATGACTTCAATCGATCTTAAGCCATGGCGACCATGAGCAACGTGTAGCGGATAGTCGACATCTGCACCACCAGGCATTACAAGAGGGTCACTAAATAGTCTACCGGTTGATATACCAGGCTACAGTCGAATTGTTGGTAACAACATAGCTGCCGATGGTGCTCGAACAGCTTACGATGCGATCAACGTTGTCGAGGTACCACTGACAAGAGCTGATGCTGCAAGGCATCTTCGACTGATCGCTCGAAACGTGACTAGACAATTATGGTCTAGGCATGGAGGCTGGACATCCCTCTCGCGCCACTTTGACCGCTTACTTCAACTGCAGGTACCATTCGACCTCCCCCGCTGTGATGGCACATTGTTGTGTCGCCTGTGGCTAGGAGTGGCGTTTACAAATGACGATTTCCATCTCATCGGCACGGCAGACTCTCCAACGTGTGAGCAGTGCGGGTGCGTTGAAACTATTGCACACATGCTTTTCACTGCCCTCAGTTCGAGCGTCAGCGTGCCTTCCCAGCTGCTGCACGCCGCCGCTTGTACTCTCGCGATCTTACTGAAGCCATGATTCTGCGCTCTTGGATGACTCATCCCAACGGAAATCAATGAAGGCGCTCCTTAAGTTTTGAAAGGACTCGGGGTAGAGTTTCAACTTTATAAGTGTAGGCAACACCTGGTGGAGTGTAGGCAACACTGAGCCACACCTGGTTAACCTCCACGCCTATTTATTCGATTTTCTCTCTCTCATTCAGAAATGGGGCTTCAATTCCTAGGAACAGTGTTAGTGCATGGACGTAATATCGGGCCTCGTCACTGCTGCTATTACTAGAGAAGCTGCAGGTAACATTGGTGCTAGCCCCACATCGCTGCTAAATGACGCAAGCTTTTGTCTTGTATGCGATGCCAGTATCCAGAGTAGCAAGACCTCCAATAAAACTGACATTCAAAGCCACTGTACTTGTGTTTGTGTTGAGAGCTAAATGCAGTTGTCAGCAACCACGTGATGAAATAGGTAACTTGATGCCACCGCAGCAAAGTTGAAAGGATTGCAGTTATTTGCTTTGAGAGCAGTCCCACTTACTACGCAAGTGCTACTGCTCTACTCAATTGCACCAAAATAATTCTGCTTCACGTTGCATGCCACAAATATTTTTATAAAACACATTAGAAGACGGCTGGCATCAATGCATGGTGACCAAATGTCTGTTGTGGCGATTTGTACATTGGCTTCACGTGACATCACAGGCACCATGACCATGTCCAAGACATGGCTTCTACAGTGCATCTCGAAGCAGGCAGTGATGAGTAGATCAGGAAACCGTGCAGGTTTCTGCCATGCATGGTTGTAGATTCACAGAAGGTGACCAATGAGATGTTACCATCAATTTAAACCACTTTAGCGACCGATTTTTTACTTGTTTACATATTTTTGGCCTAGCTTTTTAGCTTTAAACGCCACTACCGGCACTTCACGGGATCGCGGTACGATAGCACATACCGTGATCTCCTGCATGCGGTTATATGTCCGAGGAAACGCTATCAGGACGAAGATAGGCTTTTAAGGGCCACATGTAAAGCCAAACATACCTGGGGGGAATATTATGGTCCGTTTCAAATTTCGGACCCGCAAAACTGACATCATTTAGATAGTTCGCTATATTTTGATAAGCGGTGGTCATCACTGCCAATTACCCATTCCTCCCTGCGTTATGGCTCTCTGCCTGTATCTTAAAATAAACTTAGTTCCCACAGATCTGCCGGATTTGCATCCAACCTCACCACACTTTACCCAACTGGAGGATCACAAAAGAAGCGACTATATTTACTTGCTTAACATCACCCGTCTAGGCCTTGTAGACGTCGCTTTACGTTTTGTAATCTTGCCAAAAATTGTGAGAGCGACAAGTCTGTTCAAATTTACGCAGATACTTCAGAAGTAATGCCCTAAAATCATTCATACTGTCGATGACGTTTAAGCCATCTTAAAACCGCAAAATACTAACTCATTACACCCATGCCCCTCATCTCCAGCTTCGAGCGTTTTAGCCGATCTTCCGAAGGCGCGTCGTTGAAATCGTCTGCTTCGCGCTAGCGGAGAGCAGACGCAGGGATCGAAGACTCGAACTTTATGCTGCGGCAAAAAAAAAATAGTTTTTCGCATCCGTGACAATTCCAGTACCGCATAGCGGCAGCTAGTTCAGTGTTACTACTACAAGACGAAATACTTAGCTTGTTTGAAAAAATTGTCAGGGGAAAGTACACGCAGGTAACCGCAACAGTTCACTGTCACGGACACACCGCCAGATATAACTCTGCCTAGCTTCAATGTCGTCTTCTCCTACACACCAGAACGACTTCGTCGTCTTGATACTGCACACCGTACCAGTACCCCCTCACAGAAGAAGCACCGTCTCGGTACATACTACACAGGGGAACTCAAATAATACAGTTTCAGACGAGCGATATGCACGACGTTTGGGTGAGCGATTGTGGAAGTATAGTTGGACTTCAGAGGGGTGATCTCATAGGCCACATCGGCGAGCTGCAGCCAGACATGGTAAGGGCCCACCACGTAGCGAGGCAGACGTGTCTCGCAAATGCCCACAAAGCGGGCCGGGAGCCAAAGGAGTACGAGGGAGTCCAGAGGGTAGTGGACGTCATGGTGATGAAGGTCGTAACGACGCTTCTGAGAGCGCTGAGATGCGCCAAGCCGGTCTCAAACAATGTGGCAGGTGTCATCAGCGCGTGCGATGGCATAGCGTAACTGCAGAAATAGTCGTCAAGAGGCAGCAAGGTGTCGAAAGTTAGCGGCCGAAAAATAAATAGAAGGGAAAATATCTGGCGGTACCATGCGTGAGGAGTTATAGAAAAACGTTACGAAAGCTAAAGATACGTCCCTATCACCATAGTGGTCGGGCACATGCACTGACAGCATGTCAGTCATTGTGCCATTAAGGAGCTCAGTAAGAGCACTCGTGAATGGTAGGCCGTTGTGAACTGGTGACGTCTAGAACATGACCGGAGAAGGTCATGAACTACTGAGAGAGGAGAATCAAGATGACGTCATGCATAAGAAAGTCTACAACGCCGGTGGCGTAACTAATGGGGACAGATCTGGTTATAGCATACAGGGTGCTGTAATCAGTCACCAATTGTAATCTATTTGTTCCCTGAAATTGATACCGGGAAAGGTCAAAGAAGATCAAGGCCCGCAGAAGACAATGGCTCAGTCTCCACTGCAATTGTTTGCAAGGGCCCATTGGGTTGAAGTGAGGCTATCTTACGGCGCTGATAGAGCTCACAAGCAGCGACGTAATGACGGATAGAACGGTAGAGACCAGGTAACAAAAATTGTTGTCAAACAATGTCGTAGGGGCATGACACTCCAAGATATCTTGTTGTAGGGGCACCATGAAATTTGGCGAGAGCAGTAGAGCACAAATTAGCCGGAGCGACCAGTAAATGGCCCGCGTCATCTCGCTGCATATTGCATCGGTATGGCTCGTTATAAAGCACAAATATGCTGGAGGAAGGATGGAAGTTCAAGCTGTCAGCGTCTTGGTGTAAATAGCTGATTTTTAAACCACAGTAAACGCATACTCTTGTATACGCAAGGCCCAGCGACCTAAGCGGCCAGTGGGGTCATTAAGGAAGGACTGCCAACACAAACCAGGATGGTGTGTCACTACGCAGCAGGAGCTCCCAAACAAATAATGGCAAATTTTAGCCAACACCTAAACAAGTGCAAGGCATCGCCGCTCGGTTATTGAATAATTGCGCTCAAGGTTGCTGGCATAAGCAATTACGCGGGAGTAGCCATACTGATACTGGGCAAGAATAGCGCCAATATCATGGCCGCTAGCGTCGGTGCAGAGTTCTTTAGGAGCAGAAGGATCGAGGTAAGCTAGGACACACGAAGCAGTGAGGGTCGAAATAAGGGTTGTTAAGGGATGGGTTTCGTCACGGACCCACGAGAAAGGTACGTTTTTCTGTAGAGAGAGGTAAGGGGACGAGCAATGTCTGAAGTTTCTAATGAAGCGGCTGAAATAGGGGCAAAGTCTGAAGAAGCTTCACAGGTCATTTGAGTTATGCAGGGTAGAAAACTCACGTATGGCTCAAATTTGGTTAGCGTCCGGCTGCATACCAGTCTCATCAACCAAATCACCCAGCACTGATTTGGCGGCGGCCGAAGCTGTATTTTTTGGCGTTCAGTTGAAAACAGGCACGGCGAAAAATAGCCAGGATGGAAGAAAGTCAATCAAGGTGGATTTCGAACATCGGAAAGAAAAGACGTAATCTAAGTAGCATAAACACTTTGTCCATTTGAGGTAATGGAGGAGCGAGTCCATCATGGGCTCGAATGTCACAGGAACATCACGGAGGACAAATGGCATTACCTTAAATTGATATAGTCCGTCGGCGGTGACAAGTGCGGTTTTCTCACTATCCCGTTCGTCGACAGCAATTTGGCAGGAGCCGAAACGCATCTCGATGGAAGAAAAATAGCTGGCACCATGCAAGCAGTCAAGTGCGTCGTCAATTCTCGGAAGAGAGAGAGATATTTAATTGGCAACAGGAGATGTCTGCCTGGTGATGAGCCTAGCATACTACTCCTGATGATGGTTGAGGGATGCGGGTGACAAAGTGTGGGAGGGGAAGGGGAAATGAATGAAAAAAAAACTAATCAGTGTCACACACTTTTACATTTTACATGCACATAATCACAGACAGATGAGTTTCAAAGGGTCTCAATCGACCCTGTGTCCTTGGGGAAAGTTAATAAGGCCTTTGCAGCTCGCGCAGCCGACGCTCCGTCGCACCAATAACCCAGGACATGTCCAAGGCGCAAGGCTTTGTCTTTAGCTAAGCTTAAATTATTACGCAGTGTCCTGCGATGTGCTGTAAACTGCCGAGAGGAGGTTACGAAAGGTTCATCACATGTAGAGCACAGAGGGCTGCTCGCTATCACTGTTTTATGTAAGAAGTAGTTTGTATATGACGTTCAAGTGGATTTGGTGTAGACAGTTATGACACATGTTCAATATGTGAGGAATTCGAAAACCGCAAGTGGGATTTATTCGGTGTAGAGGTCGGTGTTGATCGTCCGGGTAACACATCAGAGAGCGTTGCAATCACCATGATTCAGTGGCTACAAGTCTCGGAAGAGAATAAACATCCTTGTTATCTAATTAAGGTGGCGATAGTCGACACAATATATCCAAGTTTGGTCTTTGTTTTTACCTAATAAAACAGGGGACGCCCAGGGACTGCAGAAAAGCTCAATAATGTTGTTTGCCAGCATCTTCTTAACTTCCTTTTGTATGACGTGCAGCTCACCAAGGGAGACACGATAAAACCGACTGTGAGTAGGGCTGGCGTCACCCGTATTGATGCGATGGGTTACAACGGATGTTTGGCCCAATGGGCTATCTCCGAAATCAATATATCACTTTACAACAGCAAAAGGTCGGAGGAAGCTCTGGCTTGATCCTATGGCAAATCGGTGAATATGCCAGAGAAGAGGTTTGAGTGCGATGAAGCCAATACATGCTGCGCCGACAGATGCACAGGCGTTAGGAAACAGGTCAGCGAGTGCTATTTCATGGGGTACACCTTGGGTCGATCGGCTGATATTACCAACGGGGAGATATGTGCGGTTAGTGGTGAGAGTCACGAAGGTATGAGGTTGTATGATGTGATGAAGGACAACATCGGAGATTGGGCAAGTGATGTATGTGCCGTCAGGATGAGCAGGGAACGGGGTCAACGGAACATAGCAGCTTCGGCCAGCAGAGGAACAAATTCGACGGATGGGGGACGGGGCTCGATGCTGGTGTTTTCGGTGCAGAAGGGTGTCTAAGCGAAAAAGGCCAGTGGAGCAATAAATGTGGGTAGTATGGGCAGTTAAAACGTCGATGCCTAGGATCACAACTTGAGGGCAGCGATCGATGTTAGTGATTAGCACTGGGGTAGTGCGACCACAAATGGTCCCACAGGCAGTGCACAGTCCCGCGACGGCAGCGACATTACCATCAGCGACACAAACGGCTGACGAAGCTGGGGGTGTGATAACCTTCCTCAGATGGCGGCGAAATGAAAAGCTGAGGACAGAAATCTGACCACCATTGTCAACGAGGACAATAACAGGCACAGCATCCACACAGATATCTAAATGGTTGCGGTGATGAGCAAGGGTCATCAGAGGAATTGAGGCCGCGTGTGAATTCAGCGTTACCTCCGGGCCCTGCATTGGTCAGTGTTTCGAAAGAGAGCAAGAGCAACGGGGAGATGGTGAACGGCGAGTTTGGGGCAAGGGTGGTCGGCGAATGTGGGTATATGGCGAGCGGCTAGAGATGCGCGGAGCCACAGATTTAAAGTTACGGCACCGCGTGTCATGCAGAATGTTGCGATGAAAGACGCAATCGTCGCTGCGGTCATGATAGTAGCGAGCTTCACGTAGCGATACCACATGGTTTCTGCAATAGCAAGAAATCTGACCGCCAGAGCGGCACATAAAACAGATAGGGCGGTCATCTGTGGTGCGTCATTTGCCGGGTGACAGTAGTGGTAGCGGTCGGGAAGGCCGCAAGAGTAGCAGCAGCTATGACTGGAACATTAGGTTGAAGCAATGGCTGTGCGTAAGACTGATCAGAATTGACGCCCATTTTCACGTGGAGGCCAACATTTGCGAACTTTTGGCGAACGATGGCTTGGATTATGGCTATAGTATCATCTGCTGGCTTAGGAATAACCGCAATGGGTGTCATAGCTTCTAGCTCTTGGCGACCAATCCTCGTCACGTTAGCCGGATGGGACGGCTGATGCTGTGTTTGGCAAGCGGTCGAGGCGGGCAGCAATATGGCAGTGTTCTGCTTGCTCAAACTGCTGGCAAACTTAGAGGACTGAGTCGAGGGTCGTACAGTATTTCCACAGCAGGAGATTAAACGCATCGTCTGCGATTCCCTTTAATATGTGGCCACCTTGTCGCACTCGCAGATGGCGCTGTCCACTATGTGACATAGGACTAGAACCGTCTTGAATATACGACACATACGATTCGGTCCAGGACTGGGTTCGGGGTGCTAGGTGCTTTTTAGCACCGAGCTTGCGTCCGATCGGCTTGCCGAATATATCCCGGTGCTTCTCCTTGCACATAGCCCAGAATGTGAGATCGTCTTAGTGCGTATCAAATCAGACGCACGCCGTACAAACCAGATAGAAAATTACCATAACCAAATTGTTCCAATCATGGATACCCTAAATGGCAAGAAGCTCTTAACTATAAGCAGCAAAGTCCTGGCAAAGGTAAACTTTGGGTTTTGATAATTAGAGCTTTTTTGCAAAATACCAAGAAGTTATTCATTGGGACTAGTAGCGCAACTGGTCCCAGTAGGTAACGTGTTGAAAAATGGCCAGCTGAAAATCATTAGGCTGTCTGCTGGGACCAGTACCGTGCTTATTGGAACCATTAGTTAACCGGGCCAGTAGCTATGACCAAGAAACCCAGTAGGCACCCTCCTGGTAGTAAGGCCAGTAGAAAACCAGTAGGTTTCTTGATGGTTCCTGTAGAAAGCCAGTAGGCTTCTTCATAATTCCAGTAGAAACCTTTAAAAACATATAGGTTTCTTTGTGGTTGCAGTACATACCGGTAGGAACCAGTAAATTCCCAGCGACAAAATTGTACCTGAGGAGGTTATGACTGACGCCGCAGTAGAGTGCTGTGTCATGATCAGTGTTACAGCTGTGGTTCATACGGCTCCTGCAGAGCTCAACGACAGGCTCCAAACGGGAGGCGGAGAACGCGGGACGCCAAACTTGCCACTTGTCACCCCATGACATGTCCCGGTTCTGCGCGGCAGGGAAGCGACGTACAACAAAGTAGCCTCGCTGACGGGCAAGCCGGAAGACATCTTCGCCTCGACGGCGGGCCCCCTTCTATCCCCATTGCACCTCGGCAGATTCGAAATGGGTGACCAGTGCGCTAGCTGATTGGACCTCTAAGACTACCGCCAAGTGCTGCTAGCGGATTGGATAGTTTGTGGGGCAATGATTTCCTGTTGTATATAGAAGCGCTGCAGCTGGGAGAGAGAGCCCGTCCAGAGCATCCGTCCAGTGTAGTACTGCTTGCCAATTTGGGCGCACAACAGAATGCCAACATTGTTGTGTTGCACAATGACAGTGATGTCTCTTTTTGTTCACCTCATCAGGTGTGCCCGGCGCCTTGGCACGCAGACCCAGACGCGAATTGCGACAGCTGGGGAAATTTTCAAGTGGATGGAGTTCAATAACGGGCGCTGCGCTCACAGATTACACGGACACTTTCTCAACAGTTGTTGTCAAGTTACTTGGCTTGAATCTTATACTGCCATAAAAAATGTATGTGCAAAAAAGAAGGCACAAAGAAGACACGAAAAGACAAGTGAAAGGACGAACACTCCTCCTTTCGTTTCTTGGTTTTTCGTGCCTTTTTGCACATAACCTTTCATGGCAGTACAGGACACTTTCTGGTTCGCCTGTACCGAAAAGCAGCCGGTGAGGCCGGGGTCTAACTGGCGTCTACCAGCTGAGTAGCCATCAGTGAAGAGCTCCAACCACTGGATTGAACGCTGTGTGAATTCACTTTGCAGGACTCACCTCAGCGAAAAGAATGTACTTCATCGTGCGCTTGTACTCTGGTGGAAGGCCATTGGAAATCGTCTCCGGGATTTGGCCAAACATCTGCAAAGATAGTGTAATAGAATATTGAATATTACAAACGTGCTTCAGCATACCCGAGCAATATGTACCGTCTTCTCTCATCTCTAAAAATGTTTGCAGCGTTATAGCCCTCCGGCCCTGAAGGTAAAATAAATAAATAAACTGTATACGCGGTACCATCCTAACACTTAATATAAGGGAAAACTTTTCATGAGACAAACGTTCAAATTCATCAACAAACCTAGAGAGAGCTTATTTCGGACAGCGTGCTCTTATATAGCATACGTCTGCGAATATGTGCCATAAAGTTGGCTGATAATGTTTTTTTCTCCTTTGTGTGTCAATGTGAGAATTCTGAGGGCTATGGCATCACCGTGACCAAACTAAGCATTACAATGCGAAAGTGAATTGCGTGAAACATTTCCTTGTGAGAAGACACCGCGTATCACTTTCTACATTCCGTATTCTATGTTTTATTTGTTAACGTGGAGAAGAATAGCAATGAGTGAAAAATTGGCTAAATTAACTTAGTTATTTGCGAAAGTCCTATTTTTGTGAAGCTGGTTGTGTGTGCGGATTGCAAATATGCTGAATGCCTTTTTTCGCTGTACACTTGCTGTGTTTCATGCAACACAGAACTCAACGAAGCACGCCATCAAAGTCTGTAACTGCCTCTTCGCTTAAAAATAATGTTCAGCTAAGAATGTTCAAAAAGCGCTTGTAAAGAAGCCTCAGTGCGAGTCGTGCCTGGGAAGTACACAGAAGGGGAAGATAGGTTCCCATTCTCTGTTCTTCACCTATCGGGTAATTACACTCTAAAAGGAATGCACGAACACGACCCTATGCTAATAGCGCTCATAAGCTGCGTCATCCGGCTCCATTCGAATACCGCGAATATAATTAACCCTATTTGTGGACGATGTGAGAGAAAAGACTAGAAAAATTTCTCAAAAGCAGGTGGAATTCATAACACATTTTAATTGCTAGTTACGCTCGTAGTTTTCACGTTCGCAACGGAATAGTTAAATTTCAGTGCAAGGCGCAGGAACAGATGGAATGCCAAATTATTTCCTGCAGTAATGCAAACAGGCGCTAAGAAATGACAGCCGCTTTCAACTAAATATATCGAGTTCCTAACAAGCGCTTTATAAACATGAATCTACATAGAGTGAAATGCCTTCTAGGAGCGAGTTTTGTTCCGTAACTATAACCATTATTAAGGCGATTGTGGTCCCCAATATTACCGCGAAGCTTTGTGCTTTGCTGACTTTCACAGCGGCTTGCATGGATTTGTGACTTTGACGAAACACGTGCAAGCACATTTTTCTCGAAAGGAGCCAGCGATGCGCTTATATGTTTGCACATTTCTCGGATTGACACAGATGCTTTTGGATTCTGGTCTAGAAGTTCCTTCGCCACTATAAATTAGACAAGGCCGAAAGCAAGAGGCATTTTGTTCATTTATTAACACCTGGCATGATATGTTTGTTCTTATCGCCGCCACCAATTCGCTTACTTGTTTGTTGATGTAAGCGAACCCAATAAACAAATTTGAGTGCCCCGTCAGTTTGTTCTTCTGTTGTCCATGGCACGGTCACAACGTGGCAATATTAGCGCAGTTTTGCTGGGCTTACCTCGGCACAGCTTTAAAGAAATGCAGTTTCAACTTAAAGAACGAGTAATCTTGAACGGCCGCATCGGAGGTAATCACCGAGCATGGAAAATATATGGCGTTGTGCTTATGGAGTCAGTTATATTCTATTTGGTCAGTAGGCTCTATTTACAAATAAAGACGAATATGTATTCTAGAACTGTGTTCTTGTTGGAACCTTCAGAAAATATGTGCTCCTGCCTAAAAAGCGGTTCCATTCATATGAATGGTGTCCCTTACTTTGCCACAGATCAGGTACAGCACACAACACAAAGAAGTATGTATAGACAAAGGAAGCATTCCGCCATGTATATAATGTGTATACATTTTGTCAGATTTTACATCACGCATCTTGGGGAAGCATATTGCGGCACGCTCCCCGCTATTAAAATGTCTCTACCTTTCAGGGCCAGGTAAATCCGATTTATAGGCCACGCGTTTTGTGTACGGTGCCATGCTGCTTCCACTTCACCACATAATTAACTATATTGGCTTCCTTTGTAGATAAACGTGTCTCGTTACCCAAGCAAAAAATATAGACCGATAAAAACTATTCAAGCGACAACAAATTCCAATAATTTTAGTACAGTATTTGAAAGATTACGGACGCATGAAGCGAAAACATTTGTTACTGGTGCTCTTACCGGGAAAAGAAGGCGGAACATGTATTTGGCCACAAGCAGTTCCCCCAGAAGCCAGAGGTGTTCCTACGAGACAGGAAACAGACTTTTTATTTTGCGAGCATATTTCATGATCTTACAACAAATGTGTAATGGCTATTTTTAAAAGGAAAAACAATATACCAAAAAGGAAAAAAGATGGACCGATGCTTACAATAAGGTCATCATCCAGGGCGCATTGATATTGAAGCCGCGCTGAAGAGTGGCGACAGCAACCGTTCTACAGCGCTTTTCGGTAGTGAAGGAAGCATTAGGGTTTACATAACTAGCCCTCACAATCGATATAAAGATGTTATGGGATAATGAATCCACGCTTTGCAGGGGAATGTAACTATTGTTCCGGGGCGCATTAGGGGTCTACGATTGTTTCTCAATAGGAATATATGTTATGGCAACACTCTGCCACAGATGAATGATGTATACACAGTGACATAACATTACGCAGGGGCTTGCAGCCAGGGGGACTGACTTGCGAAAGCTTTACCCGCACCGTTCGCAGCTTGTGAGCTGAACGCCAGTGCAAGTAAGCACACTTCAGCGGTGCCCAGAGTCGTATCAACGCGCAGCTATGTCTCAGCGCTTCACGTCGCATTTCACGTTTGTGTAAGCAGCTAGAAGGACTGGCTGGTATACTCTTTCCACAGCCTAAACAAGTGCGGAGTTCGCGGCCGCGATGCGCTATAGGCAAAGAACAGCGCTGCTGCCCAAGGCCCAGGTTTCGCATTTTATCGGCAGCGGACCATGCTTCGCGATGGACAGATAAAAGATTCGAAATTCATCACTGCCTCACTAGAGCGCAATTCACAATCATGGGTTGCGCGAGGCCTTCGGTAGCTTAGCTAGCAGACGCCAAGCGAGTCGCAGCAGCAGGAGCAAAGTGACTGAAAAAACGCGGCACTTAGTTATGACCACTGTAAACTCCTTACTATTTACTAAGTATCTGCAAAATTTATTCCTTATTGAGAGCTCTGTATCCGTGCGCTGGTAATCAAGGCGAAGAAACAATACTAACGCATTTTTCGCACATAGCCGGTCGACTAATTCCATGTGCGCTGGCAGCGCTAGAAAGCGGGGCCTAGGAAAGAGTTGCTCGCATTTGCTGCCGCCGCTCGCCTGCCGGTGCATTTCCTGCACGCGGGCCATTTTCACTTTACATCTGTTGATACGAAACAGTTTAGAAGCAGGCGTCGAGCAGCAATCGGAGGTTGCAATGACGTCACATCGGCGCGCTGCAGTGAATCGCTCCTCGCGCATGTGTGCCCGCAGTTATGCATACGCTGTTCAGATGCTGGGCACCACAACGCGGGCGCGAGTCTTGATCTGGCTGCTGAATTTCGACGGGGGTGATATGCAAGAGCAGATGTCCGCTGCCTAATGTAAGTGCATACTTAACACCTCCGGGTGGCCTAAGTATCGCGGTGACTTCCACTGCGCCTCCCATTAGGACCTATGTGTAACTTTGGGATGATAAAGCCTAGCCAGCAGGCTGCACCGTATCTAGTGACAAAACATGTTGGGGCCTAAAAGTGATGGCATCTGGACCGCTACGTCGGTACGTGATGTGGGAGAGCATTTATCGAAATTGGATTAACCAAGCAGTACATCTAAGGCATGCTGACGCCGCTTACGTTTCTTATCTCCTGAAGGTTATACCAGCTCAGCTTACATCCCATTTATGGAAAACGAATTGCACAAATACTGTACGAATGCCGCTACATGCTGCGAGGTTTTCGATTTGGCAATGTTTTCGCTTCGCACAGAAGACAGCGACAGTAAGCTGGGCTATACGAGAGCAGCATCAGTCCACAAACCTTAAATTATTTACTTCCGACAGTAGGGCCCAGTACGATCAAACTAAGACGGAAGAAACGAACGGTGATCCTGCCTCCGTCTTTGTGTACTCACTGCATCAGGGCTTGCGCCTGTCGTTCGATTGACAGCAGCAAAGTCTGCGAATTCATTCCATAGGTCCTGGGCGAATACCTGGACATAGGACTTTACTACCTCTCCTCGTGTGATCTGCCCAGAGGATGAGTCCTCTGCAGAAAGGCAGTGAAAAATAACTCCTTACACGGATGTTTGTGCGCTTACAATCTGCTTGACTTATATTTATTCAGTCGATTTCCAGGTGCAGCGGTACCACGCTGAAGCATAGCGGAAACAAGAAGTAATGACCACACGCACCGGTCTTGCCGCTGGAGAATGCCACACAATGAGAAGTATGTGTGACACTCGAACGGCAAAATACTTTTAAGAAAGTCTGATGTAATGTAAGCAATTCACGTAAGCAAAGCATGTGACAACATTACTTATGATATTAGTGACCACTTACCTGTTGTCCTTTGTGTTAGGAACCGTAAAATTAGGCTTCATAATTTAAAAGACCACCTTTAGGTAATTAATGATGAAACTCTCCTAAAGTTCCTAAAAGCTACATTGTGATTACGGGACTATTGAAGCTTGACTTTTTACCCCATACGTTCATTCTAGCGAATTAAAAAGCCGTATCGGTTTAAGATTTCCAAAGAGCTTTAACTGTCTTCATTTTACCGCTTAGTATTATTTTCTTCATTTCATTTATTTTATTTCATTTTTTATTTTAATGCTTAGCCCTGTAACAAATATTATGATATCATTATGATCTCGGAAGCATGGTGCCCCAGTTAAATAGATATTCCTCGGTTAGATAGTTATCAAACGTTCTTTTTAAACCGTGTAACTGGTAGCGGTGGCAGTGGTCGCGTTTTGTTTAAAAAATTATTCCAGCCCGACTTGCTGCCTATGTTAACTACATCCACAAGTGATTTTGAAATTCTGCCCATTTGTCTCCGCAACAAAATTTTTGTTGTGTGTTCTCGTACCCCTCATGGTGGCATTACCAATTTTCTTCATTTTCTTTGTTTTGGTATATTCATGACAGCTGTTCAAAGTTGGTGTTTGGTTGTGATATAAACATTAAATTTTTAGTCTGAGATACACACGTTAAATATCTACACGTTGTATTGAAGACGCATGTTCTCTCGAATGTAATTAATTCACCAACACGCGTCCCAGCTTCCTGCTCGTCCTTGCTAGATGATTTCATAACAAATTTTGAAGCTCGCTGACTTACATCTGGCAACATTATTATGATATTAGTGACCACTTGCCTGTTGTCCTTTGTGTTAGGAACCGTAAAATTAGGCTTCATAATTTAAAAGACCACCTTTAGGTAATTAATGATGAAACTCTCCTAAAGTTCAGAAGCCCTCTAGAAAATGTTGTCTGGACCAGTAATTTTCACGAAACAAACCCTAAGAAAGGATATGAGTTGTATTTAGGCATCAGTAAACTTATATATAATTTGTCCCATAAACGTAGCAAAGCTAACCCGTCTACATGGAAACCATGGGCTGCTCGTCACCTTATGAGTAAAATTACTGAAAAGCATGAATTATATCATATATTTATCAAACCGAAAGAACGCAATAATATAAAGAGATTTAAAATATACCGCAATCACTTAAACAAAGAACTTGATCGAGTAACGACGGACCAGTTTATGCAAACCAGCTTATCTCTACTGCAGGTCAAATAGATGTTATGTGAAAGAAAAAATATATTTTTTTCTGTCTACAATAATCATAACGACATTATCATTATCAGCCTAAATGGAGTTAAAATATTATAACAATTATAAACTAATTCAATAAAGATTTCCTTAACCTTCCTAACCTCTCAGTAAAATCTCTATGAGCATTGAAACCACATTTCTGGGCCCCATCGAAGAACATGAAGTGCAAAGCGCGCTTCAAGAGCTTAATAATACCACAAGTGTACACAGTGATGGAGTGCAGTTAGAAACCTATTAAATTTGCCCTGGATATCTTCCTTACACATATTTTAATCTATGCATTGCTGATGCTGTCTTCCATTCTTAAATGTTGCTTGCTCGTGTATCCATGACATATAATAAAGGCAAAAAAAAATGACCTAGGCAATTACAGGCCTGTAAAAAAAAATGAAAGAAAGCAAACTGGTTATCTGAAGAGGCTTTGCAAATAGCTTAGGAAAGGAGGATGGCAAAAGTTATGGGGGAAAGAGAAAGATACAAGGTTGTCAATGCGGATTTTTCAGAAAATAGCAAGGAGAGATAAGAATGCCTTCCTAAACATACAGTGCGAAGCAGTTGAGGACATCCGCCAATTAAGGAACAAAACAGCTCTGTATAAGACAATCAAAGATATCAAAGGAAGCTTCTGTGCTAAGCTGGGCGTGATAAAAGATAAACGAGGCAAGGACCTCACTAAAGCCTCAGAGATAAAGAAGAGGTGGCAGGAATACCGAAGAACTGTACAAGAAGGACCCGAATGTGCAAACCCAACATGAAACGGTTGTGATTACTGATCTCGAGCCGGGCATCCTGAAGAGTGAAGTTGAATGGGCCTTAGCCAGCCTTGCTAAGAACAAAGCTAGCGGAAGTGATGGCATTCCAGCTGAGTTGCTTCAAAACCTCAACCATGACGCTGTTAACATTCTGCATACATTATGTCAGAAGATTTGGACAAACCTGAAGTGGCCACAGGATTGGAGGAGGTCAGTTTACATTCCCAGTCCAGAGAAAGGCAGTGCCAAAGATTGTTCCAACTACCGCACAATCGCACTTATTTCGCATGCTAGCAAGGTGATGTTGAAAATCCTCCAAGGTAGGCTGCAGCAGTATGTGGATCGGGAGCTTCCGGACGTGCAAGCTGGGTTTCGCAAGGGCAGAGGAACTAGAGACCAATTTGCCAACCTTCGCTGGATCATGGAAAAAGCAAGAGAGTTCCAGAAACCCATCTACTTCTGCTTTATTGATTATGCGAAAGCGTTTGACTGCGTAGATCACAGCAGATTGTGGCAAGCTCTCCAAGAGATGGGAGTTCCAATTCACCTCATCTGTCTCCTCAGGAACCTGTATGAAGGGCAAGAGGCCACAGTCAGAACTGGGCATGGTCATACTGATTGGTTTCCGATTGAGAAAGGAGTGAGGCAAGGCTGCATACTGTCGCCCTGCCTATTTAACCTATATGCAGAGTGCATCATGAGGAAGGCCGGTCTGGACGAGTCTTCAGCTGGAGTGAAGATTGCTGGAAAACGTATCAACAACCTTAGATATGCGGATGATACCACTTTAATGGCAGAAAGTGAAGTGGAACTCAAGAGACTTCTGATGCGTGTACAAGTAGAGAGTGGGAAGTTTGGGCTTAAACTGAACATTAAAAAGACAAAGATCATGGCGTCTTGCCCTATCAAGTCTTGGAGCATCAATGGACAAGAAGTGGAAGCTGTGACAGATTTTCTCTTCTTAGGCTCCAAGGTTACCTCGGAAGGAGACTGCAGCCATGAAATTAGGAGACGCCTGCTTCTGGGAAAGAGAGCAATGGTTAGCCTTGACCGCCTAGTAAAGAGCAGAGACATTAGTCTGCCAACCAAGATCCGTATAACTCGTGTTATGGTCTTTCCAGTTGTGATGTATGGATTCGAGAGTTGGACTGTGAAAAAGGCTGACCGCCGAAGAATTGACGCGTTTGAATTGTGGTGCTGGCGAAGACTCTTGAGAGTTCCTTGGACTGCCAGAAGATCAAATCAGTCGATATTGTCGACCATAAACCCTGACTGCTCATTGGAGGGTCAAATTCTAAAGTTAAAGCTCAGCTACTTTGGTCATCTGATGAGAAGAGAGGAGTCGCTGGAGAAAGATTTGATGTTGGGAAAGGTTAAGGGTCGCCGGAGAAGGGGTAGGAAGCGAACGCGATGGTTAGATGGCATCCTCGAGGCACTGCAGATGACGTTATGTGATGTTAAAAAGATAGTGAGAGACCGGAAAGCGTGGCGTGACATGGTCCATAGGGTCACGAAGAGTCGGACACGACTGAACGACTGAACTGAACAGTCCTCCTTGTATTTTCTAAACTGCTTGAAAAATTATTTCGCAGCCGCTTTGCTAAGTTTGAAAAGGCACAACACATATTAGCATATTCACATTATGGAATTTGTAAACACTGTTCTACTGAGCGTGCGCTATAAATCAGAGGAACAGATATACATACAGGACGAGCAGTACTACGCGCATTACTTCTTTCGTTAGGGTGGAGTCGTACGGAGGGGCCACACCGCACGGTGTCGAGCTTCCGATTCGCGAAACACGAGCTTTCATGGTTTGACTAACGATGTTAGCAAAATATCGTACGCTTGCCAAATCCGCTTGCAGCCATAGTCTGCCATTCTTCTCTACGGGCGGCGATAATCGGACAACACTTGCGCTCACTTTCTCTGAATGTAGGCACGGCGTTGTCATCGAGGAGGGGAAGTACGACGTATACGCGGCAACTGCTGCATAGGAATCCATCATAACAACACGTATAGATGCGATTTACTATGTTCCCGCTGCTTAATTTTCCCGGGTGAGCTACTCTCGCAAATTGTCAACTTTAATAGGCAGTCAAGCGAAGCTGTAAAGGAGAGGTCCTAATATAGTTTCTGGGCGCAAGCGTGCGGCCTCTTATCAAGGATTAGGTAATAAAGAAAAATAAATCTTATCAAGGATTAGGATCAGAGACGGCAGGGCACGATAATATTCGCCAAACGCAACGCAACGCTTCGTGATCTCAGCACCAGTTCTAGCCGGTCATCATGAGATCTGCCCCACATCATCTGTATTCTTTCATAACTAAGACAGTGCTCCCAAAGCTGGAATCTGTTTATATATATATATATATATATATATATCAAAGCTTCTTAAAATATTCCAATACTCGATGTAAGTCTAAGAACGGCATTGCGGACAAAACATGCTTTTTCAAGGAGTCTCTTTTACTGCCAGACTTCAACAGCTTTATTTTTGTTGCTATTTTATCCGTCCCATCACAATATATCTCTTTGGTGGTGGGTCTTGTTTCTTTCCTTATTCACCGCAGGGGTGCTAGGGGAGATTTAATTTGTTCATTGCTAAAAATGATCGTTTTCATAGACAATGATATACTTTTGGCTAGTCGAAAGCGTGAATAATTTCCCTGCTGCATCATGAGAAGTGTGGTGCTTGTTCGCCGGTTTGGTGATATATTTAACTACCGTTTTTCCCAAGCGTGCTTTGAGATATTTTTACTACAGTGTTCTGTCCTCGTAGCTGAAAGACCTGCATGTGCTTGTTACTCTGCCCATTTTACATTCTTCGTCGTGATGGTGCAAGTCGATACATAAAACGAAACCATTAGCGTCGTGCCGCCGGGATGGTGCAATGGTAAGACGCACGACTACTATGCCGGAGTACCCGGGTTCGAACCCGACCGCGGCGGCTGCGTTTCGATGGAGGCGAAACGAAGAGGCGTCCGTGTGTTGTGCGATGTCAGCGCACGTTAAAGATCCCCATGTGGTCGAAATTACTCCGGAGCCCCCCACTATGGCACCCCTTTCTCTCTTTCCACTTTCAATCCCACCTTCCGATAATAATAATAATCGGTTCACAGGAAGGGAAAGGCGCAGTATCTGTCACACTTGTTCATGTGGACACCTGAACCGCGCCGTAAGAGAAGGGAGCAAGGTGGGAGTGCAAGTAGAAAGAGAGAAAGAAGAGCCGTAGTAGAGGACTACGGAGTGATTTCGACCTCCTGTGGATCTTCCACGTGCGCTGGCATCGCACAGCACATGGACGCCTCTTCGTTTCGGTAGTTCTGAAGGCATCATTCCTGAGATTTACTTTTGCATACTTTGCACGCTTCTTTTCAATACGTTTGGCTTCTGAATTTTTAAGAGGTATCTTGTGGAAGTGATAGTGCGCTTAAATTTTAACGGCCAAACATTTTACTTGCCTATTATCACTCTTTATGACGAAAGTTTAATACAGAGGCTCTTATTGCTGATATCTGGACAATGTTACGCGGCGCATCCATAACGTTTTTTCATCATACAACTGCTGCCTAAAACTCTTCGCTACTCTCGACGTCGTATATCGCCGCTCTCAGGTGCAGATATGACAATAAGCACTACATTTTACACGACATTCGGTCACTTTGTTCGTCAGGGGCTTGGCTTTCACCCTCGTTTATCAGTGAAGCATAGAATTTGCAAGTTGTTCTTACGTACCGACTTTAGTGGTCTGGATGTCGAAGACATTGCACTAGTGCATATTTTGTGATAGGTCTGACACTCGTATTATGCTTGTGGGAGACCAGGTATTCACGCATACAGCGGAAAAGTGTCTCAAGATGAGGTATTTCGAGGCATTTCAGAACTACCTGTCTGGTGCCCAGACTTTCTGCTTAAATAAAATATACTTTTATATAAGTTCGTGCTTTCTGAGTGTTGACACACAAATAATAAATCCAAGGCGCTTTTTGTGCTCTTAATGCAGTTTCGTTGCTTACATTAACAGCGAACGAAAAGAGCAGACATTTCCTTGTAAGTGCTCGGGAAAACTCACCTTCATAAAACAGAGCTCTGAAGAAAGCCTTCAGGAAATCTCCCAATGACATAGTAACGTAGGTCTCCCTGAAATAGACATATACTTCACATCGTTCCCAAAGACATCCCGGCTGCATTAAATTGTGCAATGTTTGCATAGACACTTAAAACAGAACGAGCAATGCATTCGGCAATGTTGGACGTAGGGAAAATCAACAAGACGAAAGCCAACAACACTTCTCATATTAGCGTCGGGTATATTATCGAGAGAACATTAAGCTGCTTTTTCCCTACTATGCTCGTTGGGGGCTGATGTTGAAAATGATTTCATTTAGGCATTTGTTTGTGACAATAAAGAAATATGCTTACCTCCCTAGCCACCTCCTTTCTACCACATTTTAGCTAGGGTTCATACGCAATTTTAATATTATCGCTTTATCGGAAAATCAGTGAAAACAGAATTGTTACGGGGGCTCGTGATTCATCATGAATTCACTAGATTTCGATATTGCCGCGAACTGTTTAAATCTTTATTTGTTCCCGTTCGACAACCGCTGGCATGTGACCTTATCGTTGCGATTCTGGCGCGCTTATCAATTATGTATCCCGTGTTTGTTCAGGCGCGTTGTCGCGATACGACGCGTTGTTTTCTTTGTCGCGAACGATGCGCCGAGATCTGTCTCGAAGATTTCGATCACTCGGGTATATTTCTACAATGTTCCAGGTTTTGCTACAAGCAGTTTGCGATTGTTCTGAGCAGCCTTTAAGTTGAGAGTTGACGAGTGTGACGGGAAATTCTTTGTTCGACGGTCGACGAGCAAGTTTGTTGCTATCGCCGCCGCCGAGTTGCTTAGTTCTTTTTCGGGCACAAGTCAGCCCAATAATGAGTTTATTTCAGTACCATCAAGCCTGTGTCTTCTTTTGGTGTCTACGGCCTTGTCACCAATACGTGACAATATACAGGCCGTCTCGGTCAAGAACGAAAATTATTTTTTAAGTTGGGCTCAGTTAGAAGAGTGCTTTCTTCAGCACTGCTTTTTCAGCGGTATAGTGCAACACGATACACTTAATGTGTTCAAACTAGCAGGTTATCAAATTCTGAATAAGGGACTTTTTAGTTAATATTGTTATCCTATGAGAGACCTGCAGCTTGCTATAAGTGAATATAAGTCTTTTTCAATTTCTTGCAGTCTAGCCAGTCAGAAATCTATATGGTTAACATCCCTGCCTTCTCTCCTCCCCTATATTTTATAATTTCTGAAATGTCATTCTCGTCGCCACTACAACGCGAGGCATGTTAGGATTTCGCTCGAATGAGGCCGTAACATTTCGCGCGCTGTAGCGGCGACTAGAAATTAAGGTTACCCACGCTACAAGTTGAAGAAAGTAATGTAAGGCGTTGGCCCTGTATTTTTGTCGCCCCCGCGCATATCCCACGTGACCTCTGCGAAGAGAGACCATGCGACGCGCGCTCTTGGGCCTGGCTATCGCTACCTTAACCCACACAACTAATACACAGACTCTAGAGGGAAAGATGTCCATTCAGACGATCCATTCCAGTGGTGAACGCATGTTTTTCGCCATCATCGAACCGTTTGATGGTTGCCAGATGATTTTTGCTTGCTAAATCTGCCTGATCAACAAGATTTTAACCTGGTAACATAAATCGTTCGAAGATGGCGACGTGCAGTTAAGCAGCGCCTCCTGTAGAGTAGCTGATGTAATTACGCCAATATCGTTGCATCTGGAGCATTTCTTGTTGTACATTTGCATCGTTTATCTACTGTAACCTCATATAGGTGTCAGGCTCCTTCTCTGTTGCTACCTTATGGCCAGCTAGCGCTGTGATTGTTACGAACTTCCCTTGCATTGCTTCAGCCGAGCAGACATGCTTCTGCCCTGTTCCCGATTGCCTGGAAACATGTCGGGATTTTACTGTGTCACAAGAAGGTGAACACAATATTTAAAAAACGCTGACGAATTTGATTGCAGTGCCATGGCTGGCTTATGCTGGATGGCCAGCGCTGCGCACGACAAACGTTAAAGTGGGCCCGCATGTCCGTTTACGGCTAACTTTATTTGTCGTGAGCTCTTTCATAAATGACAATTGAGAATGCTGTGCATAGAGCAGTGGCTTTTGTTCTAACCGGAACGATGGTTTACCCGAGATGCTGAACCACTTGTCCAGCTGTTCCTGCAAGAAAATTAGCGAATGAAAGTGTTCTGTTTGCTCAGGTATGTTTTCGCTCACATGCATTGCAGTCCATAGCTCACGCTTAGCTCTCATTGTGGAAGGAAAAACACTCCATGAAATTTGCAAGCGCAAGTTCAACACCGCGCGTTTGCTCACACACACGATCTTTTTGGAGCTTTACTTTGCATATAACGCATCGCAATGCATGAAAGCGGAAGCGGCTGCTTGTTACGAAGGCGTTTTACTTTTAATCCCTAGATATTGCAACTGCAATCTGAAGTGTCACTCCAAATAGACATTTTAAGACGAAACTCAAAAAAGCGTCTCCTCGAAAGCATGGTTCACAATCGTCCTACATCAACTCCTTATACCCGAAACAATGACTGAAAAGTGTTTCAAAACTTAAAAAAAAAACTTAAACGTTTTGTAAAGCTATATTATACAAAGCAGTTTTTAAAAGTCAGTCCAAACCTTGCTCATTTTTAACATAGCGAGAAAAAAAAACTATTCTGGCCACGGTTATGCGTTTTATGATGGTGGCACTACATAGGGAACTTCTTTTTGGTCTCGGCTTTTGACCTCGTGCTTTATCCCAGAGAGGCCCCAAATATTCTTGTTGTGCAGTGGTCACGAAAATCGTATTTTTTGAAATTCTCGTCATCGTTATTACTATTATCTGCTATTAAAGCATGGATCAGACAAAATAAGTGAGAAAGGTTTTTTTCTTGCAGCTAAATTTTTCTCGGGTTTTTTATTTGATTGTTCTCGCCGTACTTTTTATTGCTCTAGAGCATGTGGCAGTTTTCATTCTTACCTGAATATCGGGTACAGTATAATCGGCGCAGCATAGACCAGCGGGATGACTGCAACAAACAACGCACTGTATCAAAAGCAACAAACGGATCTGAGACGTAGCGTTTCGACTAAAGAACGCGTTTGCTTACAGATGAAGTTCTTCCCAAAGTGCACCTTGAATTCCAAATTGGTTATGTCCGGCCTGGAAACAGGAAGCATTTTAATGATAGCATATGCCTTTCGAAAATCGCTATCCCTAATGTTCAACAAAATATGTAAGAGCCATTAGAAAGGCTTTCGTTAACTTGAAAGTGATTTTAGACAAGGAGAGAAATGAAGTTAGATTTTTTATTTCCTTTTGTACCAGATAAACTTGCGGTGGTATTGGTAGCAGCAGCTATCTACGCATATAAGTGGCAGCGAAATTGTAGTAAACCCAAGGAAAGAGCCTGGTGCTTTCCTTCCTTTTTGCCATTGGTAATAGAGAGATTTAGCTTACCGTGATTCCTACCGCGCGTTCCACTGCGCATTCCCAGACCCCCTTGACGCCGATAGATGGCGCCACATACTGGATGACGGCACATAGAACTGCTGCGTCGAGACCAATCAGCTTGTGTGCCCCTCCCACGCGTGGTAGAGGGTCACGGTGGCGGATCGCGGATCACGGTAAGCTAACTCTCTCTATTATGTCCAAAGTGAGTACACACCATGAATTCCCCGAACGCTGTCTGCAATAAGGTACCGCAAAAACTCGACAGCTCTAATATAGGGCAGACAATTGTAAGCACTTGCCGCACGTGTATCGTTCACAGTATTTTTCCCAGGCCTGAGGCAACTCTAGACTTCGTTGGAGCCTACATGTGTTTCACTTGGCGGCCTCGTGCCGTATGCATCTTCTGGCTCCTCCGTCGTCACGAACCAAGCTACGGCAAATGGCGCGCGGTGTGTCTGCGTTCTGCCTTGTGCTTTTACAAAACGCTAGTGGCGTCCTCTTCGTTTGCTTCACGAAGCTCTGCTGTGCTTCTGAAAAATATCATGCATTTGGCCGTTCATCCATACGGTTCCTTTCGAAGTAAAGACTTCATAAGGTTCTGCAAAGCCCTATGCTCGAAGTGGTGCATTCATTCATCGATTTCTGCGTGTGTGAATTATTTAAATGCAGGTGCGAATATCTGAAGCCAGGTGCCATTTTGATTGCGCAGCTGATCCAAAGCATCAATCCAGTCTCACAGGTAGCGAAAACAATAAAGGTTTCGGAATCACAAACGTTATGTAGCGAACAGGGATTTTCATTCGGACAAACGCGGGTCATTCAAACATTGAAGGGCGGTACAAGAAAGAACAGCGCGCCCGCTCGGAAGACATCATGATGAGACTTAAAATGTCGCATGGGTGCCATCCCTCTCGAGAAGAGGATGAACGTTCTCAACGACCGCCATTAAACCTCGTGAAAGCTCTTTAAAAGCTGATTAACGCCTACTTTAACTTCAAATATTAAGCACAATCCAGGCGTGAATAGCTTTCACGCTGACAATAACTCACTCCATTTGGTAATTGGTAAACCAAAGATAAGTCGTGTTGATGGCGCTGAAGCAACTCCAAACACAACAATAACTCTCGGTGCTCATAGCAATATACTGTAACGCACTCTTATTTGGATCGAACCCAAAATTTACAAAACGTTCAGAGTCCGAGTGGTTAACTTATGTGCCGTTCTGTGAGAAGCATTTAGAAAGTTAGAAACGCTCTTTTTCTCGCCCGTCAGGAAGGCAAGAGCATGCTAAAAAAAGAATCTAAATGTCTTGAGAAACAGGAGATGTGGGTTTTACTTCTGAGGAAGGGCCACATTGGCAGCCATAAATAAAAAGGCTAGACGTTCTTGAATATGGAAGAACTGGATCGCAAATGTATTCAATATAATGACATGCCGTTTAAGCCATGCGTGAAGTGTCCTGCAACGACCGGTGGCGGGAGGAGCGCGCGCAGCAACCGGAGAACACGAAAGATTGGGAGGGCGGGTGGGAGGAGGGAGCACACGTAGCGGCCAGCGGTGGCAGGAGCGCGCGCTGCCCCGGCTGCGGACAAGGGACAACACCTGCGACGCCGACGCCGACGACGACGCGAAACGCAGGAACGGGCTCCAAAGAGCTGCGCTCTAAAAAAGAATAAGCCTATCTTTAGCCCTTCGGTTGGCGGTAAGAAGCAATAAATTACTGCGACATTGCAACTAGTGTGCAAAAAGACTAAGGACAGCGAAAATAAGGTAACGACTGGACAGCACGCTAGACTTCAACTCTGATTTCCTAAAACGCACCAACTAGCTCAACTGCCTTTCCTGATCGTAAGAAGCCGATTCCGTCATTACTTTGAAACATAAATGGTAGTTTTAGGACTGCTGTTGTACGTTGATACGGATATATATTTTGGCACAAAATTCAAACTTCTACTCACATCGCTAAAATCTTTGACGCCTCCCTTCAGTAAATGCACTTTCGTTACTGCTGTCATGTTGTGGTGCAGTGCGGCAAAGAGGCGCATCACTTCGACATAACTGAAGAACATAATCGAAGTGGCATTCTCCTGACAAAAATTGGCTCGCACAGAGAGATTCGTTTCCAAAAAAGGGGAAACAAATGTTCAGTCTAGATGAAAAACATGAGGTATACAGTGTTGAAGGCCGGGTGCGAAAACGTAAGTGTGTGAAGCGGGTGCTCCAGTGCACTGACCCTTGGCCTCACTAACATTACGTTACGTGGTAACGTCACGAATGCTACAGTCAAGTGGTTTATCTCAATTTCTCTCAGTTAAACAAGCCCTGCGGGCTTTTGGTTTCTGCTCTCACAATAGGTTGTATGACGATATCCACTCCTATTATGTACAATAAATAAAATCTTTTTCTAAAACGAGCCCCCGTTCCGCCCTAAATGATTACAAATACGGCCAGGATAATGTATTGACGATTCCGGTCATCTGCCTGCTTAATTTAGGGATAGCTGCACAGTCATTTCTCTCCGATAATATCCCGTTATTGGCGCCGACTATTAATGCATTTAGCCCCGCCGCGGTGCTGCAGTGGTTAGGGCACTCGACTTCTATCGCAAGTATGCAGGCCCGAATCCCGGCCCCGCCGGCCGCTTTTCGATAGAGGCCAGAAGCCTGGCACTCGTGTGCTGTGCGATGTCAGTGCACGTTAAAAAAAACCAGATGGTCAAAATAGAGTCCTCCACTAGGGCTTCTCTCGTAGCCTGAGTCGATATGGGACGTTAAATTCCATAAACCCTATCCGTACAGTAAACTAGCCTTTTTTCCTCTTCTCCTGTGTAGACGCAAACGAATAAGAATGGGATTGGAACCCTGCGCATGATAATTTCCCCTTAGCCGTGTACACGCTTTGCAGTGAGTCCACGCTCCCACTGCTCTCCGTTGACTAATATCGTTGTCAGTAAAAGCCTGTAAATTGGTAGTTTCGACAATGTGGCAAGAAAAGTATTTATTATAGCTACCGTTTTCACCGTGCACTCCTGTCACGCAAGTTGTGAAAATTTTACCCATCCTGAAAGGAGATGTGCTTTAAATGATTGAATTTTTTACCCCGCTTGAGTAAAAAGAGAAATGCTGTGCCAACATGTTTACTTACTCATATGAGGTTGGACTGCTGAAGCGAGCATCCCACATTTCATTGGATGTTCTTTTTAAAGAATTAATAAAATACATCAGGACGACGTCGTCTTCAGTGCTACTAGATGGCGTTCGTATTGATGCCTGCATAAAAACAACATTTAAACACAATTTTAAATAGCAATATCAGAAGATACTAGAATACAGGGACTAAAGCATAGGTCACTCGCAGGTTGTGTCCAGATTCCATATTTAACTCGAATATATGTATTGTACATAAAGAAAGAAGTTTCGATTGCAAGATATTTTGGGGTAATAACGACTCACCGCTGCAACACGCTGCACAACAAAATGATGGTTCCAAAGCTTACAGCCGGGGCTTAGGTAGCAGATAAAGTAACACCAAAGCATCCTGCTCCTCCCTATGTACGTACCCACAATCCATACCACGTAAACGGCCCGTAATCGAGGAAAGGCGGCTCTGATGAAGCGCATGATGTCGGGTGCGAGTACTAGGCATCATCTAGGAGCACGAACAGAAGGGTGTGTACGTTGCAAGTTAGAGTGGCTTGGGGAAAGAATGCAGTTAAAATGCTGCCTGGTGCCGGATACTGTCTTGCGCCTCAAATTTTGTAGCATTGCTTGTTGTCTGAGATGTGTGGAAGAGGCATAGTGAAAGTGTTCGGTATTCGCCATGTCGTCTGATATGAGGGCACTGTCAATTACGCATGCTTGAGCAGCGCGGAACGTTATCTATCAAAATGCGACGCTTCCTGTCAAAAACGGCTTTTGCGTGGCGGCCACTGATGCGTCTGTCTGCTGCTTCGGAAGCGGACTCCACACAATGCGGGCTATGTATAGAAGCGTGCGACGTCCACCATTCACTCTGTATTTCAGCGCGCTGAGCTCGTTCTCTCCCCCTTAGCACGAAAAGAAATCAAGAAAGTAATTTCAATTTTCTCTGCCTTTTTAGGAATTAAATACAGAGATTGACGCTGGTGTACTTACGTTGCACTTCATATTTGCAACAGGGTCCCTGTACTTTGGCAAAATGCCGACATGCATCGCCCGTCCTCCCTGGAACAGAATTAGAAACTCGAGTGAATGAGTGATAGTTCTTAAAGACGGACTGAAAGGTGTACTCCGAAAGACTGAAATGAGAAGCTATAAATAAGCGTTTCGTTGTTATGTGCCTTGATACGATGACCCCGTGCAAGCGCCACCAATCGTGGTGAATGTTCGACATACCTTCATTGGGCCGCAATTCGTTTGGCAATTATTTACACATAAACACATCCACATGCTTTATTTTTTCACGAAGAGGTGGAAGGAGGAAGAGGGGAAAGCCGTGTACCTGCGTCTTGAGAAGTCCTCGACGTTGTAAAGGCGCAGGCAGCAGCAGAGTGGGACATTTAATTCTTTTTTTTTTTTGCAATGCGAAAAGACTATATGGGGTGCATCAGACAATAGAAACGGGGTAAATAAAAATGAGAAAAAGAATTGTGTTTGACTCTCTCTAGAAAACAATGTACGTATATGTCACGATGCCACTTACTACAGAGCTAAATGGAGAATAATGGTAATCTACCTTCTCAGGGAGGAGAATGGGCAGCAAAACATTTGTACATAGCTCAGAAATAGTTTTTGAATAAATCATTGCCTTTTTTTAAGAATATTCAATAACCTTGGAAGATTATGTCGGAGCGTTGGTTCTCCATATATTGTGCGACATTTTGGGGAGCTTTCCACTGTTCCGGAACTCGGGTGGTGGTGGTGGTGGTGGTGGTAGTGGTTATTTATTGTGTACACAAAAGGAAGGAAAAGATGTTTGCCAGCCCCGGTATTTGCAGATTGGATTTTTGGTGCATACTTCTACCACTTCGAAAACAGCTTAACTCTGTTATTCGTTACTTATAGGGTATTGGGGGCATAATTTGTATTCCTTACTTGCATCAAATCAAGCAATGGAAATGTGGGAATTCTCTATCTTGAATTTACATTTTTTGTCCATAGAAAGGTCTTTTTCCATATCTTGGCAAGGATTTATTTAACGTGGTTTCATTCTTGACCCTGTCTCCTCTTTTTCTGTATGCTAATGTGCCAGCTATCATTCTTGCAGTTATCATATGCAAAGTTAGGGCGTCCTTCTTATTTTTTTCCTTCTCACCGATAGCTGTTTGACGGAGTTCTTCGTTTATAACGTTCTGCTTAGAAATTAGTGGCGGGTAAGTTCGGTGTTTTCCGTAAACTGCATCGAAGTAGTTACGAGCCACTTACGTAGGCGTAGTATCTAGAATAATTGAATGCAGCTAAGCGAAAAAGCAATAGGAAGTCAGTACCATACCGCCAAGGAGGCGAGAAGTTTGCACCAGAGCACAGTTATTTGCTTACGTGTCTGAGTAAAGTTACCTATGTCATCACTTCCGCAGCTAAAAACACTGGAAAATAACTGGTACGGTGCTGTATAGAGTTGCGTACGTTTATTGATTAAATACTGCTGGAAAAGATTCGCTTCTTTGTTGTACAAACAACTGTTTGATGATGGTCTATATGAGCACTGGCCAACAGTGAAAATCTCATTTCTGGCCACACAGCTGTTCACTGCAGAATACATATGTGCTCACGTTAGTTCTTAAAAAAAGGCAGCGTTCCCAAAATAACTGAAAATTAGTTACCAACAGTGTAGCTACAGATGTTTCAGCGAGCCTTAGGGGCTTATATCGGCGAAAGAGCTAATACAGTTTGCGTTAAGCGCGTAAATAAAAACCTAGACTCCACCACGAACGTTCTTCCCTCACAGGGGGAAGATTTCCTTGACTGTGGCGGCTTGGGCGTAATTATTGCTTCAATAAGCTATCAACTGTTAGTTCTATTAACTGTATACCTCGTGTCTCATTCTCTCTCGCGCGTTTGCTTTTGTGTTTTACGCACAGATCTTTCTGTTGCCTCTTGAAGTATTGGGTAATTAGGAACCGTCCTATCTCGTGGCCGCTACCAAGCAGTAAGTGGTAGCAGTCATTTTACTTGTTGAGGTATTCAACAGGCTCCCAAGAGGGTGTCAGCTTACGTATTTTGTCACCACGTAGGTCTTGAAATAATCACTTTTAGCAGCTGGTCCAGGTATCACGGTATCTATGCCTTCAATGAATATCTTCATGTACTTTCGATATATGTCCACTAGAGCAGCTCCCTGAAACCAGAAAGCGGCAACCGTTTAAAAACGCGATTTTCAGCAAGGAAAATTAAACACCATTATTTGCATAGTTGAGAAGGTATTACGCGCATAATAAATGTGGTTACTTCATAAGCGCCGCCCGCGTTGCTTGTTCCTTAATTTTTTTTTTCTTTTTTGAGTTAATAGCCTGCCCGTTAATCCCGTCGCCTAAGGCGGAAAATGATAAGCCTGCCGTTCAGTTGTAGAATGATTGCTTCAGTCTTAAAAGCCGTCAATATTAACGCAAAAGGCTGCTTCATAGGCAATATATCGGAGAAGCATCCTGCTAATAAAATTTATACCGCAGCAGAACACATGTTGCATTCTCTAATTCTCTACCTTGCCGACATTCCAATTCCTTCAGCACACTTCTTTATTAAAGCAAGGTCCCATAATATAGCCGCCTTCTTTCTAGACATAGGGTATTTATTACAAGTAACATGACTTCTTTCTATGACAATATTCTTCTAAAGAAGGTGCTGGCCAATCGCTCTAACCTATATCGACTGCCGCAGCAAAATGGTGTTTCTACCTGGCTTCTTCATTTTGCACTCGTGTTAAACTATACTTAGCTCGACGTTTCCCATCCTGGTTCACGCCCAGTAGGCAAATATTCCATTTCCGGGACCTACTATTTATTGCGTTGCTGTAGTGTAAACCGCTCTCATACCTGTGTTGGACATTGAACACAAAATGATATATTAACGCGGGTCTTTAACATCATAATTGCTCTTCTCTCACCATACGTGTATTTAATTCAGCCTTTATGCGGCTAAGTGTCCTAAAACAGGCATCAAACCCCTCACAGGCACCGCTCATTACAAAATTGCGGTTTTTAGATCACCTTTTAGACCTTCAGACAGAAAGCAATACCCATGCTTCACTAACCGCCGTTCGGAGCATTAGAACTGAGGCAAATTAGTCGGACAAGAGACATGACCTAGGCGAATACGCAGCGACTGGGCTACTAGTTCAGTAGTCAGTTCGTTTTATTGAGAGATATGTATCACAAAAATCTGCTTTCGTTAAATTTATGGAGGAGGAGGCCTCAAAAGCACCGGTGTCATGGGGACATCCTGTAATAAAATGTGTAAAAAATGCGCTAAATGGCAGAAATACGTTATAAATATGTAAAATCAAAGCGCAACAAAAGCATACAGCACGTAAATAAAATAAAAGGGAAAGATAAAAAATAGCATGGTCGTTAATTCGCTAATGACAACTGTTTGAAGGTGACTAATGTGACCCCTGGGTGACTAAACTTAACAAACGAAAGAAATGAGGCCCATGAAGTTACGGAAGAAAACAAAAGTTTGTTTTGCGGAATTAATGTGAACTTGGAAGTCGCAAATTGACATTCTGGGAAAACCTAGACAGATTACTGTTGTGAGAGAAAGTTAATAATATGCAGTAATTACAATGTACCCGTTAGGAACATTATTCGAGAGCGTAATTTTCGGCGGAATAGGCTGAATAAAAGAAGCATATATGAAGTTTCGGCACAGTGAGGAGCAGAGACATTGAAAAGGGAAAAAATAATTATTCGAAATGCACCTTTTGCTAAACAGCGAATGCTTGTGAAGTAAATGAAACACGTATTCCCCCAAGGAGATAATCTATATTGTTAAGTCAGTGTCAACACATGCTAAAATGCCCAAGGATCAACTTACCAAGCGTAATGAAGTGTCCGAAAAAGTATCCGAACACCAGAAGGAAAATATTGTTGGGATAGTTGGTTCATGACTTAGAAGAAAATACCTCCTCGTGTCTGCGCTTCTTTCCTGTCATCCCGTGGTTTCGCGCTGTTTTGTTCTAACCAGAAGGAGCTTCCTTACATTGTGATCATTTATTTATTTATTTATTTATTTATTTATTTATTTATTTATTTATTTATTTATTTATTTATTTATTTATTTATTTATTTATTTATTTATTTATTTATTTATTTATTTATTTATTCAACATACTTTACAGCATCCTTAGGAGGAGCATTGCGTTAAGGGGGGCACATGAACAGTGAAACACAAAAATAATTACAAGCTACGGCAAGATAGATTATACAAAGCTAAAATACAACGAGGTAATGAAAAAGACGGTCTGTTATGAGAAAAGGAACTAACTCTACTGCAGGCCCACGATACCTGCTTGTTGTTATAAAGGCTACGTGTCCTCTATTTTACGTGTAATGCAGGACGACTACGCATACGGACATCTGGACTCCGCATACGGACTCCGTCTAGCTCAAGAGCGGTTTTACTGGGCGAGAATGCAATCCATTACAGAACAATACTTGGCCAGCTGCACATAGCGTCAGCATCATAAACGCCCTACCCCCACTCCACCTGGCCTACTTCACCCTGTGGCGCCTCCCAGCAGTCCTTTCGAGCAGGTTGGAATTGATCTGCTGGGACCCTTCCCCAAATTTTCAAACGGCAATCGGTGGATCGTGATATGGAAAGACTACCTTACTCGCTATTGTGGAACAGGAGCTCTACCATTGGACACCGCGCATCATGTGCCACTGTTACTTTTGAACTCGGTCCTGTTGCGGCATAGACCTCCACGAGTAGTGATCGGTGACTGAGGCCCCAATTTACTGCCGATATCATTGATGAGTTGCTACGTCTATGCAGTCATCTACAGTCACTCAACACCGTATCACCCACAGAAAAACGATTTAAGTGAAAGCATAAACAGGACACTGACCAGCACCATAATCATCATCAGCAGCAGCAGCAGCAGCAGCAGAGCGAAGGCATTTCCCATATTTCTCCAATTAACCCGGTTTTCCGCTAGCTGCATCCACTGGACCCCTGCGAACTTCTTAACCTCATCCACCCGCCTAACTTTCTGCCGCCCCTTGCTACGCTTTCCTTCCCCTGGAATCCAGTTTGTTACGCTAGGCGATCATCGGTTATCCTCTCTACGCACTACGCGTCCTGCCCTTGCCCATTTCTTTTTCTTGATTTCCACTAGAAAGTCAGCGAGTTATTTATCTGACCCACTCTGCCCTTTTCCTATCTCTTAATGCTACCACTACCATTTTTCGTTCCATAGCCCTTTGCGTTATCCTCAACTTAAGTAGAACCCTTGGTTAGCCTCCACGTTTCAGCCCCATAAGTGAGTACAGGTAAGATGCAACTGTTGTATACTTTCCTCTTGAGCGATACCGGTAAGCTGCTAGTCACATTCAGTGAGTGCTTGCCAAATGCGCTCCATCCCAATCTTATTATTCTTGCTATTTTCTTTCTATGGTCCGGATCTGCGGTTACTACCTGTCCTAAGTAGACATATTCGCCTACTTCTTCCATTGCTTCGCTACCTAACGTAAACTGTTGTTCCTTCAAGAGGCTGTTGAACATTACCTTAGTCTTCTGCATACTGATTTTCAAGCTTACCTTTCTACTTTTCCTGCCTAGGTCATCAATCCTTCTTTGCAATTCATCCCCCGAGTTACATAGCAAGGCAATTTCATCAGCAATCCGCAGATTACTGAGGTATTCTCCTTCTACCCTTATCCCTACCTGCTCCCATTCCGTGTCTCTGAATACTTCCTCTAAGCAAGCTGTGAATAGTACTTGGGAGGCTGTGTCTCCTTGCATCTAACACCTTTCTTTATGGCACTTTTATTTATTTTTGTTTCTTTATGCAGAACTATTTTTGCTGTGCAGCTATTATATATATATATATATCTTCCAGCAATGCACTGATTTCGCAATGCCTGCATCACCGCCGAGGTTTCTACCGAGTCGAATGCTTTTTTCGTAGTCAATGAATGCTATGTATAAAGGCTGATTATATTCCGAGTATGTTTCTATCACCTGGTTGATGGTATGGATATGATCGATAGTGGAGTACCGCTTCCAAAACCTTGCTTGATCGAACCCCAGGCGGTCGAAATTTCCGGAGTCCTCAACTACGGCGTCTCTCATAGCCTAAGTCGCTTTCGGACGTTAAACCCCACAAACCAACCAACCTTTGCTTGATTAAAGTCTAAGGTTGTCTTGATTTTATTAGCGATTACCTTAGAAAATAACTTATACGTAACAGACAGTAAGCTGATTGGTCTGTAATTTTTAAGGTCCTTATCGTCCCTTTTCCTATGAATGAGGATAATGTTTGCGTTCTCTCATGGTTTCGGTACCTTCGATGACTGCAGGCATTGCATGTACAAGCTGGCCAGTTTTTCTAGTACGATATCCCCCCCCCCCCCCCTTCCTTCATAAAATCTAGTTATCTGATCCTCTCCAGCTGCTGTCCCCATTTTTCTATTACTTTCTTAACGTCGTCTTTCGTCACTGGTGGAACGTCAGACCCTTTTTCCCTACCGCCAATATCATTACGGTCCTGACTACTTTGGCTACTGTAGAGATCAGTATAGAACTTTTTGGCTGCTTAGACTATCTTGTCCATATTCGTGATGACGTTACCCGCCTTGTACCTTTGCGCATACATCTAATTTTTGCCTATGCCCAATTTCTTCACCGCTTTAAGGCCTCCCCCGTTCTTTGCATCCTCGTTCTTAACAGAATGCTCAATTTTCTCCATGTTATACTTCCTTATATCGGCCACTTTGCGCTTATTGATTAGCTTTGATATCTCTGACAATTCTGTCTGGTCTGTTGGATTGGAAGCTTTCATGCTCTGGCGTTTCTTAATCAAATCTTTCGTCTCCTTAAACAGCTTACCGGTATCCTCTCTAACTATCCTACCGCCTACTTCTACAGCGCACTCAGTAACGATATCTCTGGAATTATTATTCCTTCTAGAGTAATGTCGCCATCCTCAGTTAGAACTCAATATATTTATTCTGTAGTGAGATCCTGGACTCTTCTGCCCTCCCCCTCACCGCTAATTCGTTAATAGACTTCTTTCTTACTAATCTGTTGCGTTCCTTTTTCAGGTTTGGACTAATTCGGAACGTCACCAGCCTGTAATCATTGCCATACTGCCACCAGCACCATACTGCCGTACATCACATACGCTTTCAATACTGCAACTCATGAAACTACCAGATACTCTCCATTCTAGCTTTTGTACGCTCGTCCGCCACGCTACACCCTCGACGCAATGATACCGTTTTCTACCAGTGAAAATCGGGATGTCACCGAGATACTGTCTTTGGCTAAAGAAGCTCATTGGATTGCCCACTTGCGATCGATTGCACCAAAAGAGCGTTCCAAGGACCGCTGCGATGGCCGCTGCCGGCAAGTTACCTACGCTCCGGGCAATATGGTTTGGCTTTGGCGGCCAGTCCGGGGCCGTGGCTTGCATCAAAAGCTACTCGCCCGCTGTGATTGCCCTTATGTGATCGTGGCCAGAATTAGTCATATCGCCTATGAAATTGCGCGCGTGTAACCCCAACTGGTCGCCGTTCCGCGAAAACTGAACTGTCGCACGTCGCTCGCATGAAGGCATGCCACTCTCGGGAGACGACATAACTCGCCCGGAGGAATTCGGCTGTGCAGGGGGACATCGTCACGGAGGAACGAAGACAAAGTAGTGGGAGGAGGACGGAGGTGTGCGTGGGGAAAGAAGTGGAAATGCTGCGCTGAACGGGACCAAGATCTTCCGACGACTGGCGCAACCCCGTCCTGCGTGAACGCTTCATTCACCCCGTAAAAGTATTTCTTAAAGAGGCATAAAAGGGCTAGTTTTCGATGAAGTTCTAATGGTTGAAGTGAAATGTCCTGTTTAATTGCTCCAATGCTAGAGCTTGGTTTGTTAAATTTACATTTGGTAAATTTGCGTTTTGGTAAATTTTAAATTTTCTCTACTAGCAAATTAACTTCCAGGCATGCAGTGTGTTGAAATACAAAAAAAAAAAAACGGAGCAATGTTAAGGGGTTGTCTACGATCTAAATGAAACACCATAAAATTCGTTTTTTAGATTAATTTAAGAAGGTTCTTTTGGCACCAAGCTTAGCCAGCACTGATCTGATTGGATCATTCATGTATTTGTAGCGGGTATACAGTGTGCTATCCACGTATATAGTATAGGTAGAGTTGGTAAAATAAAGAGTCAAACAATTTGCATAATGAGCAGAGCACTCGTCCTAAAATTTAACTCTTTTAAAGGATGCTGCCTGTAATAAAATAGAGGCATACATGCAGTCAAACGTAGCTGCTACTATTTCAAAGTGTTTAGTAAGAAAATTGTGTATACGACTTTAATTTGGGCAGCAGCTTTCAAGTGACTCTAGTTAAGAAAACCGAATGTCCAAGACTGTCGACTATTAAAAAAAATAATCAGCTTTGGCGCTTCAACTTACCCAGTTGGAAGCTGAAGTGAAGTCTTTGAACTTCATTACCTTGGTGCTGTAACAAGAATTTGGAGCGATGATTGCAGCAAAATTGCGAGAAGCTTCCTCCTGCTTTGTATTACAAGAATACATGGTATGATTACCGATTATTTAAGTTGCAATATATGAGACGGCATAATTATTTCGAATATTTTCAGCACGTTTGTAGCATACATGCTTCTTCATGAGGCGAACTGTACGTCCTAACGAGGGGGCTTTTAATTTGACACTAAACGTCGGGCACGTATATTGGTTTTATGGCGGAAGATACTATATGATGCATATCACGCGGTGTAGAGACTGAAAACACAAGTTTAGATGGCAACATTTCGTTCACTATATGTAGACTATAGAGCAAGGAGGTGCATCACGTCATAAATAGTGCAGAGTTCCGGTCTAATAAACAGGATCAGCACGTGAACAGAAGCAGCAGTGATAAATAATTGAACTCTGCCGTGCAGCGTGAAATAAAGTCTGTCGACCGAGACACCCTTGTCTAGTACAGAAGTGTTTTATTTAGTAAAGTGGAGTTTACACGTACTCCTTTGGAAAGCTAAGATAACATTAAAATAAAGTTAGCTGCTTGGCACTTTAATGCGCAGTAGTGTTTATTAACACGGGTCTATTATAAATTATTGAGATTAGCGCGCACAGACTTAGCTGACACCAACAGCACTTAAAGATTGTGCAACGAGCGTGAACTAGTAATCTGCTTGTACAATATACCTCTCATAAGGAGGCCATAAGTTGACATCATAAGAAAAAATAAAACTTAATCCTTCAGGAATGAAAAATGGAGAAACGTTCCTGTGAGGAAAGGAAAGGAATTAGACGGTTAGTATACGCCCCCAATCTTTGTAACATACCTCAAATCTGTGGCCTTGAGCATGATTTATGCTGCTATTTTTACTGTAATTTAAATAAGTAAAATATTTAAGTGGTCACAGCCCCCCTTTCTAGAGAACGCTTTCACACTGTCCCTTACTGTTCATGAACAACCAAGGTTTACCTGAATTACTGACGAATTGTTTTAGTTTAGGGATGTTTTAGTCATTGATAAAAATAAGACGCCGGTATTTCCTGCGGGGTGACTGGAAATCAACCGAGCAGTGAACGCAGCATTTCCGCACGGAAATGTTGCGCGCACAATCCGCACGGGTGACCTTTTAGTACCGTCGAGAAATTGCGTGCACAACGGCGTCACGAAGAGATGTACAACACCCTTTTGTTCATATCAGCCTTCAGATCGCACAGAGGCAACAACAACGGTTTTGGATGCGCGCGGAGTGCCATCAATCAATACAATACTAGAACAGTCCCCCCTCCCCTGCCTATTTTCCGAAACGACTGACGATTAGAGCAAGCGCAGGCCTTGGGGATAACTCTAAATAAACTAGAGCAGACATTCATAGCTGCGAACTAGAAATTCTAATACTCATACACAAAAAAAAACGAATGTGTTAACTTTCGCTTTGATGCTCTCCTAATGCGTTAATTATTCTTCGCATTTCATGAAGCCAGTTTGGTTGCAGGGTCCTTTTTCCAGTAATCTTGTCCACACGCAGCAGCGCATCGTTTAATATTTTATTAAGTTTCATTATTTCCGCTTTTCAATCTTATGACTTGTTGCACATGGCTGTTAGGTTTCGGTTATGGGGATTTGGCGTCCCAAAGCGACTCAGGCTATGAGGGTCCGTAGTGGATGGCTCTGCAAATTCCCTCCCCCCCCCCCCCCCCCCCCGAGTGTTTTGTATGACTAATATAAAAGATTCCCTGTATGATTTCTGTAAATCATGCGACTGCATGCGAACATCAATCTCGAATTGTTTTTCTGCGGGGCTTGGATGCACGTTTAATGAAGAGGTATTTCCAGAATATTTGATAATACTATTTAGAATTATGCACGTAACGCTTGGTAAACAAATGGCCTGCTTGAAATAAGCTGAAAAGGGAAAAAACATCACTGCGCTAACGCGCATTACAAAAATGCCGAAGAATTTTTATCAATAATTTCCGTGTCACCCTTATCCCTAATTTTGTTGCCATTAATTTACTCATCACTAATTTTTTATCATTGTTTTTCTTTTAACTAAATTTGTTGTCATTCTCTTGTCACTGATTTCTTTATTCCTGATTTTCTCATCCCTAGTTTTCTTGTCACTGATTTAATTATGCATAAGATCCTTATCACTATGTTCCGTATCACGGATTCATTTCAGTAATTCATTATAACAAATAATGTTTTCACTACTTGTGTTTCATTTTCATCATTATGTTATCACAACAAGTACCACAAACATATATTGGCTTAAGTTTTTACCTAGACATTTTTGGCTCAGTTTTAGACAAGAAAACATAGCCTATTAATGTTTTCGTCTAAAACAACATTTAAAATCTCTGACAAAGTTCAAGGAAGCCTTGAGTTCGAGCACACCCAGTGGTGCAGACACGTTCGGTGGATCATTTTATGGATATTAAATTGGCTTGACCTCAAAGCTATATGCACGTTTAACGGGGCGGATGACCGGATGTTTGATACTGTAAATAATAAACACAGTTTGTGCGTTTTATGTAGCGGAATATGCTCACATGGTTCTTTTCACAGCTCTACATGCACGATAGGAGCAGTCACGCCCTAGCGTAGCACTTTTGTCTTGTTGTACTGTTAGGCAGTGGCGAGATAATGCTACCATCAATTCGACAAAGGTAACATAGTGAATTATACTAATCAATTGAGTCAGCCAAAACATAAGTTGCAGAGTCACAGTTCTTACACAAAAAGTGTTCATTGTTTAAACAGTGTGAACTTCTGGAAACGGCTGAGTGCAAGAATGGCTCTCTACTCACAGCAATGCGACAGTCATCCCTGTTGGGCAAAACTTCTCGGCCAGCTTTACGCAAGAAGGAAGAAACTTTTCATTTCCGATCGACATGTAGTGGTCGTTGGGCAGGCGTGGTGTGGTTTTCAGGTAAGCGTCGGGCAGCAGCGGAGCAATCACGTACCACGCCAACAGCATGATGTAATTGAGTACGATGTGCCTGTTCCATAAAATAAAGCACTTAGCAGTACACTATAAAGAAGATTGTCCGGAGGCTGCAGAATGAACTTTCCAATTAGTGGTGTGTTTTACGCACTTATGCAAAGCTGTGGACTCAGAGACAGGCTTCAAATGGAAGCGGCGGAAAATTCTTGACCACTTGGTGGTTCTATGCCTGAAGACAAATTTAAGCACGAGGAACTGGTATTGAACTTTTTCGGCCATGGTAATGCACTAATTATAAACGGGACTTTGCCCGCTAATTTGGATTTCAGACTAAACTAATTGTTAGGCGATGGGGCAGGATCTCTAAATACAGCTTGCACTATGATCATTCCTTTCAGATTTTTTGGTACCAGAAACACTAAACCCAGTCGCTACGACGCTTTCATTGATTTGTGTCTTATTTATTTTACCAGCGCAGTATGCGAAGGACAATTACGACAAATTCAGGTTGGCTTGTAAAATGATTGACCACCAGAGTAATGCATTCAAAATGACATTATTCCCATTCGAAGTAAGACATATTAAAGCTAGGTTTGGCCAAAGTATGGTATGCAGGTATCGCTTTTAAAGATAATTTTAGGAGCAAACTTCACTGCATGGTTTCTGGCAAACTTCCTCAAGCTGGGTACATACATAGGCGCCTACTTAGAACCGGTGCTCTTAGAATATTTATTGTTCCTGACGTCATGATCTGGCATGGAGCGGCTGCAAAATCAAAAACGGAAATCTCATAGCTGCAGTGCATGTTTCTGCGCCGGAATAAAGTGAGCGAAGCCAGCAAAAATCATACATTCTATTTTTAGCAGAACCAAACTAGTGGCTTCGCCCATTGGGTCTAGGAGCGCCCCCTGCACTGCGATTATTAAGCGTTTACGTGAGGTGCTACAGATCGTTAAAGGTATTGTAGAGGAACGCTACCCTTAACTAAAAAAAAAGGACAAGTGAACGGAATTCCCGTTTTCAGGTGCTAGGCATACATGTCTTTAGCTTCGTATCATGCTTGCACTGGATAAATGGAAGATGAAGTCTCTTGGTCGTCCTGACGAAGACGACGCTAAATGTGTAGAGTTAAGCGACGCTCATCGATCCTGGACAAGTGTTAGACACTGCGTTGTGGTTTCAACCCGTAACATCTTTGGTGGAGGTGATCTATTCGATCCCGTGCCACATGCTGGATCTCCGCAGTGGCCGCCACTTCGGTACCGCCACCATGTCTACAGACGCTCCACCCACCCTCCCCCCAACCCCCCCCCCCTACGACTGACGCAGCAGCTGTCGCCATGGCTCAACCCCGGAACCCGGGCACCTTCTTCGCGACCGACGACGCTGATGTGGACGACTGACTGGCTGGCCTTATACGAGCGAGCCAGCAAGCACAATAAGTATGGTGCAACACTCATGTTCTCAAATGCCATCTTTTATTTGGCGGCTCCGTACGGGTCTAGATTGAGACACGCGAAGACGAGCTGACATCTTACAAGCTAAAGCTCCACGGCACCTTCGGCAAGCCTATTCGACACCAACTCACCGCCAAGAAAGACCTGGCATCTCGTGCCTAAACTTCATCCCAATCATATGTCACTTATATAAAAGATGTCCCGTTCCTGTGCCGAAAAGGCGACCCAGCCATGACTGAGGCCGACAAGGTGGGCGACATACCTCCTCTTGTATAAGGACTGCTCTACTATGGACTGTATTCTTCAGATGTGTCGGTGCTTCGAGCAGGCGAAAGAAAAGCGCATATATAACATTTTGAGTGCCTGCTCAGCAAAGCTGCTAGCTCGTTCTGTGATGACCTGCCTACTCTCCGCCAACCTTCTAACCCCAATACCTTAACCCGTACCGCCCGCCGCGTACTTGAGGCCATGGCGCCCGCTCTTTCCCCATGGCGCCCGTTCTTTCCCCATCGCCGCTGACGGACAACACCCTGCCTACCATTACCTTCATTCAGGCTATTGTTTGACCGGCGGTTGCTAATAAGGGCATTCTGGTCACGTGCCGGACACTCTGGACTCCCACCCAGCCCTCCTGCGATAGCTGCTGACTCCTCCAACACCAGCTTCATACCTTGATACCGCTACCGCACTCCTACTGACTATCATACCCCTGATGATCGCCTCATCTGCTTCACTTGTTCTCGTTTTGGCCATACTTCCTGTCACGGCCGCAACCGCTGATACACGCAGTCGTCCCCATTTTACTACGTCAATCGCAGTGTAGACTGCAGCACGCCGTTCCTCTCCTTTCCAGTCGGTCGCCTCCCCCGCAAGCCCGACGTTCCCGCTCTCCTCTTCCCCGTCGCAATTCTTTACCGTTCTGTGCCGGCCGTTTCTCAGCAATCTAGCCGTTGCAGCTCCCGGAAGTGACTCTGCATTCGTGACACGGACTGAAAAAGCTCTGTTGACCCCTCCTTTACAGTCTAACCTCATCAAAGTCCTTGCGCATGGTGTTCCTGTTTCTGCCCTTATTGACAACAGTGCCCAACTTTCCGTTCTGCACTCCTCATTTCCTCGTCACCTCAAGAAAGTCCTGATGCTAGCAGTTTCGTCCATCGTTCGCGTCACCAATGGCAGCCCAGCTGCCATGCTTGGCATGTCTACCGCTCGAGTAACCACTACTGGTCCTCACGCATCAGTTTTAGTCACCACGCTCCAAGAATACCCTCATGAGCTGATCCTTGGCCTTGCCTTCTTGACCGCCTACTGAGCCTTTATTGACTGTTTAAACGACATTTTTCACTTGGACCTTCCCTTCTGGTCTCAAGGCCTCACCCCCTAACCTCGCCTTCGCTCAGCAAAATTTTTATTTAGCACTATTTATTAAACTACACTTGCTGCCTTTTGACCTGCTTCGTCAGAAAAACGCTGCTGAATGTATTCACAAAATAGTAAGTAACAACCTGTCCTTTAATATATCTATATCTAACATCCCGTCACGTGGAACTCGAAGCCACACTTACGAAAATATTAATTTACCCATAAAAAGATGGTGAGCGTATGCTGCAGTTTATGGACGTTAAAATCTGGAATTCTCTACCCTATGACATAAAGCTTGCCAAGAACTTTTCCACTCCAATAAAAGATCACTACCTTAAAATAAATGAAACACTGAGTCCAAACTTGCACTTGCCTACTACAACTTTACATCATTCGCCTGGTATTACCGACATTACCAACCCATACATATACCCGTATTTTATGATGCAATATTTATTTGGGACACGTGACATTATGTACTGTTATAGTGAGGTGACATTATGCATTCATCTTTCGTTGCTTTAACTTTTGTATACATTCTAAGCGCTTTTGTTTGATTTGTAATGCTTTAGCCTATAGTTTCTTCTCTTCATTGGTAGTATTACGAATGTATAAGCGATAACTAACTTTCATCACGTTTATTGTAAAGTTCCTTCTTCTGATTTCTAACTTTGGCGAATGGGTGCCTGCAACCCGTGTACTTTTTCCATTGGACCCTTTACTAGCCGCTGGCTATGGGTCCAAGCAGTGTGTGCCTATTTTCCTGTAGCGCACCAAAGACCAATAAAAAATAAGTTGTTGCTTTCTTATAGCGCTATTTTTGAATTTGCGACCCGACCTCCGACCATCCTCTGCTGTAACCCACGTCATCGACGCCGGCGACGCTACTTTTATTCACATGTGATCATACCATATCTCCCTTTCCAAGCGCCAGGTGATTCGACGCGAAGTCGACAAGATGCTGAACGACATTATAAAGCATGCGAATAGTCACTGGCGTCATCTGTTGTGCTATTGAAGATAGATCAGAGCTTGAGATTATGGATTGACTATTGTCACCTCAACAAGCTGACCAGAAAGGACGTCTACACTCTTCCGCGCATCGAAGATGTACTTGATTGCTTAGATGGAGCCTCCCACCTTTCCTCCATCGACATTTCTTCTGGCTACTGGAAAATTTCCGTCGATAAACGGCCCCGAAAAAACAGCATTCATCACTCCCAACAACCTCCACCAATTTAGAGTCACGCTCTGTGGCCTTTGTAACGCGCCTTCCACTTTAGAACGGATGAGGGACTCGTTGCTGGGAGGCTTCAAGTAGAAAACCTGTTTTAGATTCTAAGACGACGTTATTGTTTCTCGTCCACTTTTAAAAGCCACCTATCTCGCCTTTCTACCATTCTCGAGCTATTCCACCGCTCCGGCTTTCAACTCAACTCCAAGAAATGCAGCTTCGGCCACCGGGAAATCAATGATTTTGGGCACTTGGTTATTGCTGCCGGTATTCAACCAGACCGCGATATGATACGCGACATCAGTACTTTTCTCCTGCCACATTCATCTAGGGATGTTCGAAGTTTTATCGGCTTGAGTTCTTGTTTTCTAAGCTTCGTATAGAACTTCGTAGCCCTTGCCCGCCCTCTAACCGCCCTGTAGAAAAAAGATACGCCTTTCTCTTAGAGCCCGGGCCAAGCTGCATCTGTTTATCTGCATCTGTGTTTATTGCTGCTCTCACCAATCTACCCGCCATGGCCAATTTTAACCCTTTCGCCTCAACTGAGCTCCGTGAGGAAGCAGGTGGCCACGGCATTGAAGCTATCCTCGCTCAGCAACACCACGGCTGCACAAGAGTGATTGCGTACGCCAGCAACCTAATATCTAAGGCTGAACAAAATTATATTAAGTGAGGCATGCTTAGCGCTGCAGTCTATGTCAAGCGTCACATAGGTTATTGGCGGCTTTCACTAGCTAGTATTGATGGTTTGGTTTAGATTAGCACATAGGGTTTAAAGGTGCTCTGAAACTGTATCAAACTGTATCAAGTACTCTCTTCAGTTGGTAGAGGTGCGTTCGTGGACCCCACAACCGTCCTCGGCCTTCGTTCTTGTTTGGGCTACTACGCAATTCCGCCCTTAATTGTTCGGGTGACCCTCTACTGCTATCACGCACCACCGGGATGCCTTGAGCTGGCTTTCTTCACTCAATTGGCCTTTTAGGGCGCTTGGTGTTACTGTTGCAAGAATACACCCTCTCCGTTTACAAGTCTGGTCGGTTTCACCAAGATGCAGACTGCTTGTCCCGCCACCCTGTCGATCGTGCTAGCCCTACGGACTGTAGCATCGACGCATGCATCCTGTTTTCATCACCCTTTCCCCACACTGCCGACAAACGGCGCTTGCATTCTGCGCTACGATCTATGATCGACCATCTTACTACCGGCCACTCTCATCCTACCCTCGCCATGTTCGCACTCCACGCGGGCGAACTATACCGCCGTAATATACTACCTGATGGTTCTCAGCTCTGCTCGCTGTTCCCAAACATCTGTGCTCCAACATCCTCCAACAGGTCCAACATGCTCCCACGGCTGGATGCCTTGCCGTGTCGCGCAAGTATGACAGTGTGCACCTACGTTTATACTCCTGGGTCTCTGTCGCTCCATTATGTGGCCAAATCTGAGCTGTGTCAGCGTCTAAAGAAACCATCCATATTGCCTTCTAGACAACTGCAGTCCATCTCCATACCAACTGACCCGTTTGTCAGTGTTGGTGTCAACTTGCTTGACCCCTTCCCAGTCTCCACCTCGGGAAACAAATGAATCGCCGTTGCGATCCATTATGCTAGGTGCTGCGCCATTACCCGCGCCATCCCGACCAGCTGCGTTACAGACGTCTCTGATTCGCCAGAATAAAAGCTTGGGCGAGTTGGTGACGGTCCACATTCCACATAGCGCTAAACAGACAAGGTCACAGCGATACAAACAAGACGAGCGCTTCCTGTTTGTCTCGCCCGTCCTGTTTTGGGCGCTCGTCGTGTTTGCCTCGCTATTTTCGTGTCTGTTTAGGGCTATGTGGCAAGTGTCTCTGATTTCCTTCTCCATGATGGGATACTCCATCATAGTACCCCTCGTGAGCTACTCACAGATCGTGGTCACTGCTTCCTCTCCAGAGTGGTTGACGAACTTGGTCTGTGCACCGTCCGCCACAAATTCACCACCGCCTATCACCCTAAGACCAACGGCATTACACAACGCCTCAACCGTACGCTCACAGACATATATATGTGTGCCTCTGACGACCACCGGGATTGGGACAATATTGTACCGTTTGTAACATTCGCCTACAACTCTTCTCGTCATAATACCGTTGACTAATCTTCATTTCATCTGCTTTTTTGCTGAGACTCATCACACCCTTTCGATACATCACTACCCGCTACTGACGCCGTCCCCAGTACTTACGCACGTGAGGCCATCGTCCATGCTAAATGCCGGCCAGATTGCTCGCGACAGACTATTTGCCTCCCAAGGCTCCCAGGAATGCCGTTACAACAGTCGTCACCGCAATGTTCATAACGCTCCCGGCTCTCTCGTTCTGCTTTGGCGTCTATGCCGCCGAACAGGCTAGAGTGAAAACCTTCGCCCGCCATACAGCCGCCCTACACAGACCCTTACCATATCTTGCGCCGAGTCACCGACGTCCCATACAAAATCGCACCTCTGAACGTGAAGTCCTCTGTACCATTAGCCTCCAACATTGTTCATGTGACACGCCTCAATACATAACATTCACGCTCTGCGTTAATGTAGAACGCGCTGGGACTGTGCTTTTGCGGAGGGGGTAATATTAACTGGCGTACCATACTGCGAGTGAAAGACGAAGTCTCTTGGTCGGTCTGACAAAGCCGACGCTGTATGTGTAGCGTTAAGCCATGCCTATCGCGCCTGGACTAGTGTTGCACGCTACTATGTGGTTTCCACCGGTAACAATATTAACAGGGTGAGAAGTGTTACTCTATAGAATTTTACATCTCTAGTCAAGCTCTTGGTGTAAATACTACACATGAAAAACTTTCCATTAAAGTTCATTTGAGCTACGGCTTTTTGAAACCGAATTCTGTAATACGTGTGTGACTTGAGAGCCCTTTCAATTCTGCTGCTTTGTTGAAATACGCTTCTTCAGCTAGAGGGATTACTTTAAATCTCATCTAACTCATGGATTAGTTTTCGCCACATGACATTAGTAGCTAGGTCCTTGGTAATCTTGCACCGGATTTGTTTTCTAGATGGCATCGGCACGGTAACATAGTAAAATACTTCAATAAAGCACTCCATTTGGCTTCGATTTATTCAGTTTCGTCAACAAAAGAAATTTCAGTTAGCTCCGTACCAGTGTCATTATGAGGTGTTACATTCCTACGCTGCGTGGCAAATGAAAAACTGGCTGACGATTACGATACTCGCCAAAGCGAATTTGAGCATATAGTTATTTAAGTACTTTTTTTTTGCAATATTCATCGGTCAGTAATATGAGGCACGTTTCTGTATATTCCCTACAAGCCAACTCTACGTCGTCTAATTGTCATCCTTCAACTGGCACTTAACCTTTTAATAGCTCTTAACTGTTATTAGTGAGAGGCTTTTCTGACACTTTCCCGCGCCACCACCATAGTTCAATTACCTCAATTTGGGTGGCGTAAAAGCAATGCGGGCGCGGTGCTCGTATGTCCTAAGATGTATGCCTAAGAAATTAACACTTTCCTAGAGCTCTACCATTAAGGATGCAGCTCGATAAGTTAGCGTTATTGACTCTCGTCTTCGGCTTCTACTCGTGGCTGAATTTGTTGTTTATCCACTCCAGTATTTGCTAATCACTACTGTTTTAATTAGTTAAATTATTATATCCCACGTCGCCTCAAACATACATGCCATACAGTTTTAACGCAGGCGCCACGAAGCCTCGGCCCAATATTGGTACTTTGATGGTAGTGCACTGGTCGTATATATTGTGAGCCTTCTGTGAACGTTCTTTAATTTGTACATGCCATGATCTTCCTCTTTCATTTGTACATACCATCATCATCGTCCAGCGGCGCCGGCTCCGGCGCGCGCCTGGGTTTTTGTCATCGGAATAAAACGCCAGACAAGGCATCCCTTGCCTTGCCGTCTCGACCTGGCCTTCTTCCACAAGTGGTGGAGGTAGGACTTGATCCCCTTGCTGTTTTGTACCCTTCCTCTCGCTGGAGCTACGTTCCGGTCGCTGTTTACCGCCTGCCACCATCGTTATGACTACCGAGAGTACCCACGAATCGGCAGCACCCTCTACCTCGGCTGCACCACCCCCTCCGACTGTTCCCACACGACAACGCGACCCGCCGCTGTTCGCTGGTCGTCGCGATGAAGACGTCGATGACTGGCTGGACACCTATGAACGCTGCAGTAACTACAACCGGTGGGACGATGCTCTAAAATTTCTGAATGTTTCTTTCTACCTCATTGAGGTCGCCAGAACCTGGTTTATTAACCGCGACCCCACACCACTAACTGGACCACGTTCAAGCAGCAGTTCCGCCAATATTTTGCGGACCCAGCAGTTCGGACTGAGGTCGCGAAGAATAAGCTCGCCTCTCACCTCCAAGGTCCCGATGAGTCGTACGCGTCTTACATACAAGCCATACTTCCACATTCCCGGCGTATTAGTCCCACCATGCCGGAACCTGAACGCGTACACCACATCTTGAAAAAAATTAATTCTGTGGCATATAACACCCTGATTGCCCAGAATCCTTCTACTGTTGACGCCATTATTGCGACCTGCCAACGTATCGACCAGCTGCAATCCTCCCGATTGCAGCCCGGCATTGCTACTGGCCCGACCTCTGCTGACCTAGATCTGCGGGCACTGATTCGAGCCATCATCCGGGAGGAGATCCAAGCCCTCAAGCCTGTCTGTCAACACGGGTGCGATCATTCTTCGGTACCTTTTAATGACGCCGGTCTCCGTAACATCATTAAAGATGAGCTGGTAACAATCACTCGACCTATGGTGTCAACCCTCCTGCACCCCGCCCAGCATCGACTTACGCACACAATGGCAGCATCACCTCCTTGTTTTGTTCCGCCGCCCCAACTAGCACCGCCCTACAACCACATCAACGCCGTTACGACGGCTCAGCCTACGCCACCCTATTACGCACCTTGGCGCCCCTCTCGCCCAGTGTGCTACTACTGTGGAATCCGAGGGCATATATCCCGCTTCGGTCGTCGACGCATTCAAAACGAGCGGCGTGGTTACGACGCCTTCGAAAGTGACGTACCCTCATATTATAAGCGGCGACCTATTCCCAGCCTACCTCGTCGATCCTCTCCACCGCCGGTATCCTAGTCTGAACCAAATGGCGCCCATGTATCTCGGCGCCGGTCCCTTTCCCCATACCGCCGCTCAATTTCCCCTCTCCGCCCCGCAACCACTCTCCCTGTCCGCTATCCGGAAAACTAAGTGTTGCAGTTTCCGGAGGTCAAACTGCACTCTGCGAACTCACTAAAAGTCCTCCTGATCGCCCGTATAACGAGATTGCTGTTATCGCTGAAGGTTTACCGGTTGAAGCTTTGATTGATACAGTGGCTGCAATTTCTGTCATTCACGCTGATTTGTGCTACCATTTGCGAAAAGTGACAACACCATATGATGGGCCTGAACTCCGTGGAGCCAATGACGTCCCTTTGCGCCCTTCAGCGAAGTGCACCATACGAGTTGTTATCGACGGCATCCGCCATCATGTGCAGTTTGCTGTGCTCTCCCCTTGTGCGCATCTGATAATTTTTGGATGGGATTTTTTGTCAACCGCTTCAGCGCTAATTTCTTGTGGTGAGCGTGTTATCCATATGACAGACAGCGATTTTTCAGCTGACTTTTCTGAACGACATCATCCCCTCGTTGCCGCCGCTTACACTGTTTTGCCTCCTCAGTGCGAAAAACTGCTTACTGTTGTTTCTGACCACATAACTGACGGGGACGTACTCATAGCACCATCATATAGTCATCTTGCACGCGGCATCGCCTTCCCGCCAAGTCTTGTCCGGTTCCACAACAGCTCAGCGACAGTAGTGGCCACTAACACTTCACGTGAATCCCTCGTGCTCCCAAAAGGAACTTCTCTGCATTGCATGGTGGATGTTCAACCTTTTTCCCTGATGGTGCTCACCGCCCCTCCGCCTCAGCAACGTGTTTCGTCAGACGTCTCTCTTCCTGTTCTCGCAAAGACTATTAATCCTAAACTCACGCCGAACCAACGCCAAGAACTGCTGACATTGCTTCGACACCACCAAGCCATTTTTGATGCCACTTGCACACCACTAGGACCGACTAGTGTTGCGCACCATCGGATCATTACTGAAGGTAACTCTATCGTTCGCCGACGGCCTTATCGGGTTTCCCTCTCTGAACGAAAAGTAATTGAAGAAAATATAAATGACATGCTCCATCGCAATATAATTCGTCCCTCAACAAGCCCATGGTCCTCGCCAGTTGTGCTAGTTAAAAAAAAGGACGGCTCGGTACGCTTTTGTGTTGATTACCGCGCACTCAACAAAATTACCCGCAACGATGTATATCCGATGCCGCGAATTGATGACGCCCTTGACTCTCTCCAAGGCTCCGAATATTTCTCGACCTTGGACCTCCGCTCAGATTATTGGCAAATACCTATGCACGAGGACGACAAAGAAAAAACCACTTTCGCAACACCCGATGGCCTTTACGAATTTAATGTTATGCCTTTCGGACTTTGTAACGCACCAGCGACATTTGACAGAATGATCGATACTGTGCTTCGTGGCCTAAAATGGAGAACCTGTTTGTGTTACTTGGACGACATTGTTGTCTTTTCGGCGATCTTTAATGACCATCTCACGCGCCTGAATGAAGTCCTCACCTGTGTCGCTTCGGCAGGCCTTCAGCTCAACACCAAGAAATGCCACTTTGCACAGAAGGAAATTAGAATATTGGGACATCTGGTCAGCCATGACGGCATTCGCCCAGATCCTGAAGAAATCATCGCGGTCTTGAACTTTGCTCGTCCACAACGGACTACAGATATGAGCAGTTTCCTCGGCCAGGCGTCTTATTTCCGGCGTTTTATAAGGCATTTTGCAACTATTGCTGCACCCCTTCATGAGCTACTTAAAGAACGCCGCCCTTTCGTGTGGCCTGAACAGTGCGAAACTGCTTTTAATGACCTAAAGCAGGCCCTTACATCAGATCCTGTTCTTGGCCACTTCAGTGACAGCGCTCCAACTATCCCGCACACCGATGCCAGTGGTCAAGGTCTTGGCGCTGTACTTAATTCTGCAGAATGATGCAACATCGCGTAAGAAAGTGATTGCCCTTGCCAGTCGGACCTTGACTCCAGCTGAGAGAAACTACACCATTATCGAGCAGGAGTGTCTTGCCGTCATCTGGGCTGTCCAAAAATTTCGCCTTTACCTATACGGTCGGCATTTCACAGTTGTGACCGACCACCATGCCCTTTGCTGGTTGTCTTCACTCAAAAATTTGACAGGCCGACTTGGCCGCCGGATTCTACGCCTGCAAGAATACCATTTCGACGTCACTTATAAATCTGGTCGCCAACACCAAGACGCCGACGCTCTCTCTCGCTGTCCCCTTTCGGAATCAACTTGCTGTTTTTCTTCCCAATGCATTACCACCTCTGACCAGAGCCGACCGTCTCTTTGCCCGACGTATATCACAACCGTTTGTTTTGACGACTCTGAGAACAAGCACGCTCTGAGCTCACAGCAATTAGCCGATGCCTACTGCCGTCCTATTATCGGCCACCGTATCGGCATTTCGGACCCACCCAATGCTAGGCTTCGCCGACAGCTTCGCAATTTCAAGCTCGAAGATGGCATCCTACTCCGCTATGTGTATTGCCCTGATGGAACTCGCTGGATCCCAGTCATGCCGCGTGTGCTTCGCCCACGTATACTGGCGGCTCTCCACGATGACGCTACTGCAGGTCACCTTGGTTTTGACTAAACCTACGACCACGTGAGAAAACGATTCTTTTGGCCTGGCTTATCTTCCACCATTGCCAAATACGTCGCATCCTGCCCTCTGTGCCAACGTCACAAACGGCTGACTTCTTCACCCGCTGGCCTTTTACAACCTCTTCCTTGTCCCGCCACGCCATTCGACGTAGTCGGCATCGACTTATATGGTCCCCTACCTCTCTCCGATGGGAGTAACCATTGGATTATAACAGCGGTCGACCACCTCACACGCTACGCTTAGACAGCACCTATACCGACTGGTTCCGTTGAAGAAGTAGCAAATTTCTTTTTGCAATCAATTGTATTGCGTCATCGCGCTCCTCGCGTGCTCCTAAGCGACCGCGGTATAGCCTTCTTATCGAAAGTCGTTGCCGAAGTTCTTCACGCGTCATCCACCCTTCATAAGACCACCTCAGGCTACCGCCCCCAGACTAACGGTCTCACTGAACGATTTCATCGCACTTTATCGGACATGATATCCATGTACATCACACCAGATCATCGAAATTGGAATAATGTTCTACCATTCGTCACATTCGCCTATAATACAGCAGTACTGCGAACTACCGGTTACTCTCCATTTTTCCTTGTTTATGGCCGTCCTCCCACTACAATTCTCGACGCTTCCTTCTTCTCTACGCCCAACTACTCCACGTCAGTACCTGCCCATTTTTTTATCTCGTTTGGCCAGATGCCGTCATCTGGCCCGCCTCAACATGGCAGTGTGCCAGGAAGACCGCAAGACTCGCTATGATTCTACACATCGAGTGGTCTGTTTTCGTCCTGGTGACGAAGTACTGCTTTATATACCATTGCGCACCCCTGGCCTTAGTGACAAATTACACCACCGCTACTTAGGTCCCTATGAGGTCATAAGCCAAACTTCCCCAGTGAACTACAAAGTGACGCCTTTTAATCCCCCAGCTGATCGAAGCCACCGTGGAACTGAAATTGTTCATGTGTCTCGCTTGAAACCATTTGTGCGCCGCGATGCATCGGTTAGTTAGGTTAGGTTAGGCTGGCCGCTTCCGACCCCCCGGGCAGATCGTGTGAGCCTTCTGTGAACGTTCTTTAATTTGTACATGCCATGATCTTCCTCTTTCATTTGTACATACCATCATCATCGTCCCGCGGCGCCGGCTCCGGCGCGCGCCTGGGTTTTTGTCATCGGAGTAAAACGCCAGACACGGCATCCCTTGCCTTGCCGTCTCGACCTGGCCTTCTTCCACAATATATATACATATATATATATATATATATATATATATATATATATATATATATATATATATATATATATATATATATATATATATATATATATATATATATATATATATATATATATATATATATACATACATATATATATATATATGTTGGGCCGGAAATTGCCGACAAAGTACAAGAATTGGGTCACCAATGATTGGTGCTGCCGGGGAAGTTGCCAGATATGGTTGGTTGGTTTGTGGGGTTTAACGTCCCAAAGCGACTCAAGCTATGAGAGACGCCGTAGTGGAGGACTCCGAAAATTTCGACCACCTGGGGTTCTTTAACGTGCACTGACATCGTACAGCACACGGACGCCTTGCTTTTCGCCTCCATAGTTGGCAGATATGGTGAAAAATCTCCCCGAAATGTATACAAGGTGTCCCTTCAACCAGGCCGTCCAGCTCCCTGCATAGCCTAACTCGAGTCCGAGTGTGCCAACTTTAATTTCCGTGCCACATTCTCCCCTGACAGCTTCTGAGCTGTAAGGATGACGCTGAGGTAACCGTCTGTGTCACATCTGTGCCTGCAGTCCATATTACGTGTCAACTTCCAACGTGCCTGAAAGATTTTCGCCTAGCGTCCTTCTCCACTTTCCACCTTCAACTTCCACCTTCAACTTTTCCGCCGCTATCCACTTTACTTCCCACAGATTGCTTCATTTCGGCGCACAGATCTACAGATTGCATGTCGTCACCAATGAAGGCGGAATATTCGCAACATGATACACTTTTATCAACATCTCAACCGGCCTGTTTTATCACATAGTTTAAAAAGCACTGTTTTGAAGATACGGGTGCGCTTCGCGTTAAGAAAAATAACTCCGTCTCTGACAGACGCTGTAGGATGACCTCACTCTAAGCTAGTTGGTGCATATTAAGGATGGAAATATAGCATAACAAGGAAACAAACACAAGGGAGACAAGACACACCAACCTCGTGTCTTGGTGTCTGCCTTGTGCGTGTTTCCATATTAGGCTGTAGTTCCACGCTTAATCCTACAGACGCCTTTATTCTGTGACGTCATTCCTTTTTTTCCCATAACAAGAAACAAACAGTAAAACCTACAAAGCTGTAGATGGAATCAATGTTTGTAAGAAGAGCGGCGAAGGCTAAAGCCACTACGTTGTCGTGTCGGACGATTAAAAGAGGAGCTCATGTGTATTAACACATATTTTTATGCTTCTTCTAATGCCCCCCGTGTTTGTCCCAGGTCTCTATAAATGAGCAGGTTGTACGAGCGGTCTGATGTAACGTACAAAGTCGACTTAACAATCCTGGCACTCACGACGCACGCACAACGCGGTACCTGGACAGAATAACCTGCTGCTGTGCGCTCATGGTGCGTCGATCACCTGCTTAACTACCAACAATGCATCGCTGCTTAGAAGATTCACTAAAATTCATTTGATGGACAACCTTTTATAATTCTACTGTGTTTTTGTGCTCTAACTAAATTAGAACGGCGCAGAAGATATGAAGTGGTAGGCGATGGCTATGGTTGGGTTATGGTCTAAACATGTTTTACCTTGGCTTGCTGTGAATGGCTTTCATAACGTTAGCAAGGATCTCGTGGTCCCGAACCGTGACATTTGTCTTATCTGTGAAGGTGAAACCTCCTGTGATTGGGAACAGTGTTTTAAAGAAGAGTAGCCAGTTGAAGACCTGAAAGAAAAAATCACTATTTGTTATGAAACTTCGTAGCATTTTTGCGAAGCAACGTCTTGAATGACGTGCTGCCTGTTACAAACATTTAATTAACGACCCCACTTCTTTGATTTCAGGATGCCCTCGTGAAAGAACCTATCATATAAGGCCCTTAGGTGAGACTATAGTAAAGAAGGGAGCCTATAACCATTCTTTTTATTAGCGTCCAAATCTTGAAAATACAAACGAAGCCTGGCTACACAACCGAAAAATGTGATTTATTATGTCGCGAGAACAGTTGCACACTTCCACACAGCGGATGAGTAGAACAGAATCACTTCAAAAATAGCGTTCCCTTCGACAACTTGTCTTCCTATGACACAATACAGAGTTGCATTAAAAAAAGTATAACTTCCTCAAAAACCGCCATTTCAAGCTTATCTTAGCAGTCACCTTACGTTTATTTTTAGCGCAATATCTGGTGTATAAAAGCAGCAGCGTTCTGCGAGGAAGAAAGCTTGTACAAGCATTAGGGCATGAAGGAAAAAAAGCGTGGATGTTTCATGCTTCGCCGTACTGCAGCTGTTCAAAGGCAGCCTAACATGAGATAATTATGAAGAAGTGCAGGATGTTTTGGTTGTATGAGACACTAAGCAGAACCGCTTTTTGCGCACACTCGAAAAACTTGCAAATTTAATTTTTTTTCTCCGGAAAATATAATAAATAAGATTACACAATTCTGTCTGAGCTATAGGGTATCTGCACATAAAGGCTCGAAACAGCAAAACCTAGGGTAGTAGGCAACCATATCATATACAGAAATTACGCATCTCTTCGAACAGCCTTGTCGTCAGCACAAAGAAACCTATTACTTTAACGAAGGGTCATAAATTCTAAATGAAACAGATAACAGCCGCAGATCCTGACCACGACGAAAGCGAATAGAAGAATGTACTTCGGCTGTAGTGTCCTAGGCAACTGTGATCGGAATATGAACGTCAGGTTACCAATGTTCCTCCAAAGTAAAGTATATAACAACTATCTTATCGGTGCTCACCTACAGGGCTCGAACATTAAGGCTAACAAAGAGCGTTGAACTTTAACTGAGGACCACGTGGAGAGCTGTGAAACGACAAATCGGATACGCAACATTAACAGACAGGAAGCATGACGAATGGGTCATGAAAGAAGTTCTAGTGGAATAATCAAGCAGACATCAAGATGAAGAAATGGGCCGGGCACGGGGCGGCGCGCATGGCATGTAATTCAAGGGAAATGTAACCAGTGGTCTCTGTTAGCGTCAGGCTGTATTCCAAGCAGCGGCAATCGCAGCAGTGTTCAACAGAAAGTGACGAGGGCGGTTGGAAATTTGCAGGAATCAAATGTGTGTAGATGGCAGAGGACAGAGTAAATTGAAAGGATCTTGGAGATGTATTTCCCCTGCAGTTGGTGTGTTCAGGCTGCTGACGATGATGATGAATAAACAAGGCCTCACTACGTGTACGTTGTAAGGCCGCAGTGAAAAGCGACTCGCACGTGGAATCGAGCTGGCGGTCGAACCCCCCACGCGCCGAGGCCAAAGAGCGAGCGCTGTTGTTTTTTTTCTCCTTTTCTCCCCTTTTCTTGGGCGCGGGCTCGCGGGGCGCGCGGGAGGCCTGGTTTGTTTCGTCCTTTCGCCCCGAGGCGTCGCCAAGAAGCAAACGACAGACGCATCCAATTATCAGCCGGGAACAACAGTGGCACGCTTCTGCGAACCACTTTACGGCCAGCTCGTCCAGCAATCTCAGCGATCTCGCGCCGTGGCGCCAAGCATGGGTGCATGGAGACGCCGTTAATGAAGCTTTTTGCACTGCCACAAGCGCTCGCTAAATGTCCTGCAGAAGGCAACAATAGGCGCGGAACTCAGCCCCCACGCAGCGGCTCATCGGGTGCGAGCAACGGCTGTACACTGCTCTGGGACAGTGCCCCCCCCCCCCTTTTTCCTCGAACGGGACGGCGGGGTGGCCTAGTCTCCAGACAGATCCCCCGCGGCGTGTCTTTCACAAAGGCGGCAGCTGCAAGGTCGCGTCGCAAACACGCCGGGGAGAAGAAGGCAAAGACAGGCGCCGTGTGAGAGGGTTTGGGGACCAGCCAGTGGAGAGAGTGTGTGTTTTGAATGTTGTATTTTTATTTGAAGTAATTAAGGACCTGGGTTCGAGATTATTCCCAACCCAGGGGGGTTGTGGCATGTTTTTAAATAATTTGATTGGCCGCTTCATTTTCGGGGCGGATCACCTAAGGTAACTGCCCTTGTTTCTTTGTTGATGTCTGGTATCAAAAAGCGGTCCTCGGACCATGCTCTACAGTCAAGATTGAGGCTCCGTGCTTAGCACGTATTTACAGTCCCTAGGCTTTAACCGAAATGCTCGGTAGAAAAGTAAGGGCTTGTAGAGTGACTTCTCTGTGTGAGAGTCTATTTTGTTTTAAGTTGCAGTTGTCTGTGTGACTCTTGTTACTGTAACTTACAGTTTGCCAATGTAAACTATTTTGCTTCTGTAAATATATATCTCCTCCTAACCATCATCAGACCATCGTCTTCTGCTTTCTCAACTTGCGATCACTGTTTCCTCACTACCTGCCGAAGACAGCTATTCATCACTGGCGCAGTCGACAGGATTCGGCAACCAGCGACCACGAGCATCACCCAGAGCACCCAGGCCCTGGGAACCGACTAGGCAACAAGCATCCGCACGTCCAGCCAGAAGCAGCAAGGTGATCCAGGCCCCGAACCAGAGGCAGCGTTCTGGGGAAGGACTCGGACGAGGCTGCGGCACCAAGGGACGGAGGCCCCAACTGGCGACACCAGCACGGATAAGCTGGATTTCTTGCGCTTTGTTGAAGTGGCTATGGCTCAAGTGTAAAGTGGCGTATGGTTTTAACACGGCGCATGATGGCGAGCGTAGGTGAGAGAGAGACAGGGGGAGATATAACAGATGACAGCGAGCAGTCGCAGCAAGCGACAACTCAGCCTGTAGCAGGAGCGCTACGTGAAGTAGCGGGGATGTCGGTATCCGATGCGGTTGCAATTCGCCGCATGGAACTAGATTTTGAGCTGGAAAAATTGAAAATTCTTTCACAGGAACGCCTAGAGTTACAGAAACTTGGGCTAGATCCAGCGGTTGCAATGGCGTAGGCGGGAAGCGGGCAGACGTCTGTAAGGTCAGACATTGACGATCAGCGTCGAATGCGGCCCGATCCAGTCTCCCAATGCGCTAAAGTCCTTAAGGGACTGAAGCTGCCGTGTGACGCGGACGTGCCGTTATGGTTCGAGGAAGTCGAGAGATTTTTCACGACGTACAAGGTGCCAAACGAAAGCCGCGTTCACTTAATCATGCCAGCACTAGCTGAGCGTGTCAGGTACCTTCTCCGTAACCTCGGGGACGATCAGTGTGGCAGCTACGAGCCGGTAAAAACAGCCGTTTTAAAGGAACTGAAGCTTAACCCCTTAGAATACCTCGAACGCTTTGAGCGCGCGACGAAACGCCGCGATAAAACTTGGGCGCAGTTCACCTCGCGCACTAAGACGTACTTTCAGTACTACCTTCGGTCACGGGACGTAGAAACCAAAGACGACCTGGTATCATTGATCATCGCATATCGCATGAAGGGTAGCTTGAGCCCTAGGGCTTAGAGTATGTGTGTCTTCGTGAAGAGGAGAGGTGGCTAAAACCGGATGAAATATCCGACTTTCTCCAAACGTTCGAACAGGCTAAGGGCAAGGGGCGCGCAGCGAAACAAAATGTGTATGCGGAAAAACCGAAGGGACCCCCGCAAGCGGTGAACAATGATAGCAAACGGCCAATTCAGTGTTATCAGTGCCGCGCATCTCGCCACCGAGCCAAGGAATGCCCTCGCGCTTCACAAAACGTGCAGAAGAAGGAGAAACGCGCTCGAGCTCAAAAGGTAGCTGTAGCCAACGTAGAGGCATGCAAAACACCGGCGTCAGTAACCTCACAGACAACCCTAGTAGCAGAGATGAAAACGCCCCAGTCATTCTACGAGGTACGCAAATCGAAGCTACAGCAGGTGGAGATTGAGTGCGCCGGGATACCGGCGACAGCTATAATTGATACCGGTAGCGAGATAACCGTGGTTAGGGAAGGCCTCGTGCCAAGTATATGTCGGGAGCCATCCGGCTCGATAAAGCTAGTTTCGGCTTTTGGGGAGACGGTTAACGCAAAACTGGTCACTCTTGCGGCAAGCATCAGGCGGCCCACCGCACACATAGCAGGGCCCGAGGCAGTAGACATTGTATGCGCGCTTTCTGATAAGCTGGCGGAGGGAGTGGATTGTTTGCTCTCCAGAGAGGATTGGGAACTGCTTTCGGAGATAGACAGTCGTTACGAGGCGCTTGTTATGAATAAGGCCTGCCCTCTGTCTGAAGCAGTTAACGCGTCTGTCACCATGGCGGAGCAGAGCACAAAGCTGAGCTCTACATCACACGAGGAGCAAGCGGCGGGGCCTGAGGCAGACAAACTAATGAGTGGTGAGCAGGGTGTGGCGACGGAACAGCCCTGTGAAGTAGATCTGGAAGAAAGCGAGAAGGAAGATGTAATCTCGATCCAGGATGACGCGGACGCAGCCCTACAACAGCGCCAGGTATTCAGATCCGACCAAGTATCAGACGAAACCTTAAAGAAAGCGTGGGCTGACGCAAAGGCAGAGAAGGCAGGCATGTTTGTTTCTGACGGCTTGTTGCATCACTGGGACTCGATCTCCGGTAGCAAAGTGAAGCAGCTTGTGCTCCCCCTTAGCAGGCGTGAAGAGGTACTCTGCCTTGCGCATGAGTCCCTTTGGGGAGGCCATTTGGGGCCACGGAAGACAAAGACCAGAATCAAGTACAGCTTTTTCTGGCCAGGCTTAGAGGGGGCGTAACGCGACACTGCAGGACATGTCACGGCTGTCAAGTCCGCTCAGACAGGCGAATTAAAGATAGGGTTCCCATCACACCTCTCACCAGACCCGACCATCCGTTTCAGGTCGTAAATGTCGATATAATCGGGCCGCTCGATGTTCCGTCGGGCAGGGGTCATAGGTACGTTCTCTGCCTCGTTGACCTGTGCACGCGGTGGTCGGAGGTAGTCTGTTTGCGATCCCTAACCACTAGGACAACATGCGACGCCTTGCTTACGATTTTCAGCCGCACAGGCATACCTGAGGTAGTCTGTTCAGATCAGGGAACGAACTTCACGGCGCAGCTGACGTGTGTGATGTTAGCAAGACTGCGATGCGCGCCGCGTTTTTTTACTCCTCAGCATCCGGAGAGCAACGGAAGAGTGGAAAGGTGGAACCGCGTTTTGAAGAACGTGTTGTTCCATGCTATTGAGAAAGATCCCAAGAACTGGGATAGACTGGTCCCGTTCGTTCTCTGGGCGTACAGGGAAGTCCCCCATGACACTACAGGCGTGGCGCCGTTCCGGTTCTTATTCGGTAGAAACCCTATCGGACCGCTAGCAATTCTGCAGCGAACATGGACAGGCCAGCAACCCCTCCCGAACACACTCAGGGAAGAACCCGCGAAGTATTTGCGACAGCTACGCGAGCAGCTAGAAGTAGCAGCAGAAGTAGCGGGTTTGACGGCGAGCGCACGTCAGGGAAGTTACGCGCGGGCGTATAACAGGCGCGCACGGAGCAAGACGTTTGTCGTCGGAGACCAGGTATTGCTCTTTGACACAGACCCTGGCAGTAAAATGGTCCCCAAATGGCTCGGTCCATTCGTCGTAACCGCGCAACAGAGGCAGAACTCGTACAGCATCGACAAGGGAAAAAAGGCTACAGTGATAGTGCATGCGAACACGCTGCGACACTACTACGCACGTGTCAGCCATGTCGGAGTAGTTTTCGAGGAAGACGAGGAGTTTGGTGAAATCGAGTGCACCCCTCGGTCTGTGCCGGAGAGATGTGGTGGTTGTCTGATAGATGCGGAGAAACTCGCACACCTACCTACTCAGGACCGCCTCGAGATCTCGGAGGTGTTTGCCGCTTACGCTGATTTGTTCAGCGAAACGCCGGGAGTCGCACGAGTTGGGGCACATAAGATAGAGCTGCACGAAGGCCACCAGCTCAAACGCACTTTCCCATATCGCGTGCCGGAGTTATTAAGGAGTGAGGTGAGCCGCCAGGTAAACGAGTTGCTAGACCTCGGGCTGGTGTATCCGGTGGAAAGCGAGTGCGCCCATCCCGTTGTATGCGTGGGTAAAAAGGATGGATCGGTGCGCATGTGTGTTGACTATCGCGCTTTAAACGCAGCGACGCGCACGGATGCACTTCCAATGTCTCCCCCTAAAGAGCTCATCATGAGGGTGGGCCGCGCTAGGTATATCACTCTTATAGACTTGCGACGCGGATACTGGCAGGTGCCGGTAGCTCCGGAGAGCCAACATCTGACCGCCTTCGTAACTCACGAGGGACAATATGCTTGGCGCGTCATGCCGTTCGGGCTAAAGAACGCCGCGGCCACCTTTCAGCGGATAATGAACACCCTCCTCTCGAAGCATCAGGCTTATGCGGCCGCATACCTCGATGACATCGCCATTTTCTCTTCCTCGTGGACTGAACACTTGCGGCACTTAGAAATAATTTTTGATTTGTTGCGCGACGCCAAGCTTAAAGTGAGCCGGGAAAAGTGTCAGGTCGCACAGGCCCACATTAAGTACCTAGCACACATAGTGGGGGGCGGAATCCATGGGCCCGACTCAGAAAAGATATCGGCATTTCGTGGGCTCGTGCCCCCCGCAACAAAGAGACAGCTACGGAGTCTGCTAGGCTTATGTGGTTACCACCGCGATTACGTTGAAGGATACGCCGAGGTGGCCGCACCACTCACGTCTTTGACGAGGCGAGGTGTACCTAACACGATTCCGTGGAGCCAGGAAGCGCAAAACGCGCTCGACAGGCTCAAGTCAGCTCTGTGCGAAGATGCATCGCTGAACACCCCCGACATTAAAAGGCCATACTGGCTGTTCACCGACGCGTCCGACGTTGCAGCGGGGGCTTGTTTGGCGCAGATGGGAGACGAGGGACGGGAAAGGCCGATAGCGTTTGCCAGCCACCTATTCACGCCAACGCAGACCCGCTGGTCTACGATCGAGCGGGAAGCATTTGCCATTATCTGGGCACTAAAGAAATTTGATCATTGGGTGTACGGGGCAGAAATTAACGTGGTGTCTGACCACAACCCCCTCTCCTATCTCACTACTAGCACGCCTCATGGGGCAAAACTCGCGCGATTGGCGCTGGCCCTACAGCGCTACAATGTGACGGTGACCCACAGGAAAAGGTCAAGCAATGGTAACGCCGACGCGTTAACCCGTGTCCCCAATGTGACTTGGGGCGTAGAGCAAGCACACGCTTCAGCCATGGCCTTTCGGCGACGCGTGAATGTTCCCGCGTACCCGGTGCAATGTGTGATGTGAACGGTGGAGTGCGCGTGAACTTGGAGTGAGGACATCCAATTGCTCGCGCGCGGGACTTTCACGAACACTGTCCGGTCCGCCGATGCGAATGTGTGATTTGTTTTGTGTTATACCCATCTTGTGTCGCGAGATTCATTTGGTGTTTCATTCACGTGCGAAGTGTCTCACATGTTTTGTTTTCTTCGCGGGTTGTTGCGGCCTTTATTCTATTACGCTGAAATGACCGGATTCCAAGCTCATTTACCCTCTTAGGAGGGGCGTGTAAGGCCGCACTGAAAAGCGACTCGCACGTGGAGTCGAGCTGGCGGTCGAACCCCCCACGCGCCGAGGCCAAGGAGCGAGCGCTGTTGTTTTTTCTCCTTTTCTCCCCTTTTCTTGGGCGCGGGCGCGCGGGGGGCGCGGGAGGCCTGGTTTGTTTCGTCCTTTCGCCCCGAGGCGTCGCCAAGAAGCGAACGACGGACGCATCCAATTATCAGCCGGGAACAACAGTGGCACGCTTCTGCGAACCACTTTACGGCCAGCTCGTCCAGCAATCTCAGCGATCTCCCGCCGTGGCGCCAAGCAAGGGTGCATAGAGACGCCGTTAATGAAGCTTTTTGCACTGCCACAAGCGCTCGCTAAATGTCCTGCAGAAGGCTACAATAGGCGCGGCACTTAGCCCCCACACAGCGGCTCATCGGGTGCGAGCAACGGCTGTACACTGCTCTAGCACAGTGCCCCCCCCCCTTTTTTCCTCGAACGGGACGGCGGGGTGGCCTAGTCTCCAGACAGATCCCCCGCGGCGTTTCTTTCACAAAGGCGGCAGCTGCAAGGTCGCGTCGCAAACACGCCGGGGAGAGGAAGGCAAAGACAGGCGCCGTGTGAGAGGGTTTGGGGACCAGCCAGTGGACAGAGTGTGTGTTTTGAATGTGTATTTTTATTTGAAGTAATTAAGGGCCTGGGTCCGAGATTATTCCCAACCCACGGGGGTTGTGGCATGTTTTTAAATAATTTGATTGGCAGCTTCATTTTCGGGGCGGATCACCTAAGGTGACCGCCCTTGGGTCTTTGTTGATGTCTGGTATCAAAAAGCGGTCCTCGGATCATGTTCGACAGTCAAGATTGAGGCTCCGTGCTTAGCACGTATTTACAGTCCCTAGGCTTTAACCGAAATGCTCGGTAGAAAAGTAAGGGCTTGTAGAGTGACTTCTCTGTGTGAGAGTCTATTTTGTTTTAAGTTGCAGTTGTCTGTGTGACTCTTGTTACTGTAACTTACAGTTTGCCAATGTAAACTATTTTGCTTCTGTAAATATATATCTCCTCCTGACCATCATCAGACCATCGTCTTCTGCTTTCTCAACTTGCGATCACTGTTTCCTCACTACCTGCCGAAGACAGCTATTCATCACTTACGTGGAGCATGGTTCGCAGATAGTGGAAAGAGACCCGTAACCCAGGCAGATTGTAACAAACTTTCTACGAAATAAAACCAAACATTGCTAATGATTTATATAAAGAAATACGAGGTAAATGCAAAAAAGAAACTTCACAGCCAACTTAAGGTGCACCTTTAAGGATATGACTCCACAGCAATCAAAAATCAGCAATTCCCCTTGTGCATGCTTGCTTTGTGTACAAGCATATCGCCCTTCACTTAATCACTGTTCCCTTACCCTTGCCTCCAGTATCGCGTACACACTCTCTAAAATATAGTTGTAAGCTATTATATCATGTGAAAACATGCCTGGCATGAAGCCTTCTGAGCCAAGCCGTGCGAACGCGCCTGCGTGGTCTACGTGTAGCGCGCCTGACTCTTAATGAAAGAGTGCTGGAATATTCATTTTCTCCTCCCTCACATCTCAATTGGGAAGCCGCCTATCGTAAACGTGAGGCACAATGGCACATTTCAGCACTCCTTTTTCTACGAAAGGCAAAATAGCAGAGGAAAGGCCACCTCGCCTATTTCACTCAGCAAATCGGTCCCTTTCTGAATCCGCCATTTAAAACAGTCATTCCCCTCCTGATTTAATTTGTTTCACACGGCTATTTTTTAAGTATAGCAAGCATTATAATATTGAACTTTACAGGATCCTTGATGTGCAAAAAGTGTAAGTTAATAAATAAAAAGCGAAAGATAAACAAAAGACTGTTTGATGTTTATAAAGTTAGTTTTACCGGCAGCAGTCTGGCGCATGCGCTAAAGAATTTCCGCATTTGAACGGAAGCGCACTCCTGCATACGGCGAGACTGGAGGAACAAGCGCCGGTCAAGCAGCTGTTATACCCGCGCCTAGTCACGTGGTAGACAACGGCGAGGAACCTAGCGAGCGCCGTTGCTCCGCCTCTACACGGCAAATCACGTGGCGTGATGTCATACAGAGACAGCTCTGCTGCTGCGGCTGAAGGCGAATGTAGTGCCAAACTCAACATATAAAGTTGCTGTGCGGAAAGCAGAGCGTCGGCTCCAAAATTAGATATCAGCCATCACAAGCAAGTGACTATATACACGCTATTTTAGCGGAAACTGAGAGCACCAATTAAAAAAATGTAATTGAGGAATAGACCATCCCAGTTACTAGACCGCTATCTTCGGCATAGCAATGCTAACCGAGTAGCATTACAACCATTGTGTTACAATGCATATCTTACCATTGTGACCTCAGTAAAGCTTTGGGACATGCTAGCTAGCAGGCCTATCAACTAATAATCAGGATTTAGCAGTTTAACCATTTCTGGCTCCTTATTTCTGAAACATTCAGCATACCATAAGCACTGTCCTGAACGGTTTTTTTTTTTTTTATTTCTATAAATCTAGCCGTGGTTCAGATGCTGAGCAGCGGTGCATAGAGGTAAATTATCCGCCTCGCTTGCAAAAAGACCATGGTTCGAATCCCGGTGCCGCGCAAATTCTCCTTCTGGTTAAAAAAAAAATACCGCGTGTCGATGAAATTGAATAAAAATAGGTTTAAGGAGCGACCTGATGCCGGTGAAATACCCCCCGCCCCCCCCCCCCCCCCCCTTCCGGCAACGGGCTCCCTTTCCAGAACAGGAGCTGGCCATCGTGCTGCAATAATTAGCTACAACCTCCCATGACTAGTCCTACAAAACCTTGGCCCTCAGTCAGCAGCGGCAGCGGAGAAACTCATCGCAGCAGCGGTCAGACCTGTGACGCAGCGAGGTATGGTAAGAATTTCTGGCTCCAAGGACAGGCTGCCTTTGGAAAACTTACCATGGCAACGTTTAATGCTACAACCCAAGCTAGTGAGGCTAGTTTAGCAGTGCTGTTAGAGAAAGTGGAGGGTATGTAAGGGGATATCATAGGTGTTAGTGAGGGGACGAGACGAAATTAGGTATATATTGTACTAAAGGTCGCGTACTGTGCTATCGAGCTCTATCGGAGAGACGAGAACTAGGAGTAGGTTTCTTATCAATAAGGATATAACTGGTAATATCGATCGAAGTAGCATTACTGAGGGTAGCTGGCATCGTAATCAAGCTAAATAAGCTAACCTGAAGGTTGTACACACATACCCACCTACATGTAGTCATGATTACCGGGCAGCAGAAAGCTTCTATGAAGATGTAGAATCAGCAATGGGCTAAGTAACAACACATTATACTGTACTGATGGGCGACTTCAATACTTCAATACTACAGTAGGTAGAAAGCAAGCTGGAGACCACGCAGTAGGCAACTATGGTATTGGATCAAGGAATAGCAGTAGGGAGTCACTAGATGAGTTTGCTGAATGCAATAACTTACAAATCATGAATACTTTCTTCAGCATACGGAAAACCCGGAAGTGGCCATCGAAAATCCCTAACGGGGAGACTAAAAATGAAATTGATTTATACTGTGTTCTAAACCCGCCATTATGCGGGATGTAGACGTAATCGGAAAGGTGCGATGCAGTGACCACAGGATATTAAGGTCTCGAATTATTCTGTATTTGAAGAGGGAGCGGAACAGATTAGTAAGTAAAAAGTCCACAAACGAATTAGCGATACGGCGAAAAGTAGAAGAATTCAGGCACTCGCTGCAGAATAGATACTCAGTGCTAACCGAGGAAACCGACCTTAGCATAGAATCAATGAAGAATAATTTCAAAGATATCATTACGGAATGAAAAGTAGCAGTAGGCAGTAGAATTTTTAGGGAGGATAACGGTAAGCTGTCTAAGTAGACGAAAGCTTTTATTAAGAGACGCCAATGCATGAAGCCTCCAACCCAAAAGACCGGATAGAACTGGCAGAGGTATCAATGCAAATCAATGGGCGCACGGTGGGCGACATAAGGAGGTGTAACATGGGGAAAATTGAGCATGCTCTAAAGGCGAATAATAGGTGAAACTTAGATCTCTGTACTGAGATATTGAGAGACAAGGCAGGCAATGTCCTTACTAACATGGACAAGATAATCAAGGTAGCCGAAGAGTTCTATACAGACATCTAGAGTAGCCACAGTAATGAGGCCAAGAATGAAATTGGCTATAATGAAGAGCAATCAGACGTTCCGCCAGTAACGAAGGAAGGTTAAGAAAGCTTTAGAAGGTACAAAGAGAGTGCAAGCAGCTGCGGACGATCAGGTAGCCACAGATTTGTTGAGGACGGAGGGGATATCGGGCTAGAAACACTGGCCACCATGTATACGCAATGCATGACGACATCGAAAGTAGCGGAATCATGGAAGAACGCCAACACTTATAATTCATAAGAAAGGGGACGCTAAGGACTTGAAAAATTACAGGCTAATCAGCCTACTATCACTTACATACACGGTATTCACCAAGGTAATCGCCAGTAGGATCCGGATAAACCTTAGACTTTAATCAAACAAAGGATCAATCAGGATTGCGGCAAGAGTACCCTACCATCAATCATATCCACATTATAAAAAGGGGACAGAAAAGTGTTCTGAATATAAGCAGCCCCTATACATAGCATTCATAGGCTACGAGAAAGCATTTGATTCGATCGAAACCTCAATGTCATGCAGGCATTGCGAGGTCAGGCTATAGATGAGTCATATGTGAAAGTACTGGAAGATATAATACAGAGGCTACCCAGCAACTCTAGATCTGCATAAATAAAGTTATAAAAGTTCAATTAATAAAGGTGTTCGGCAAGGAAACACGATCTCCCCAATGCTATTTATAACTTGCTTAGAGAGTGTATTCAAAGCCATGGAATGGGAGCAGTTAGGCATCAGAGTCGATGTAGAATATCTAAGAAATCTTCGATTCGCTGATGACATTGCCTTGGTAAGTAAGTCAGCGGACCAACTGCCCCTAATGATAAATGATCTAGACAGGAGAAGCAGACGGTAGGCCTAAATATTAATACGCAGAAGACTTAGGTAATGCTGAACAGCCTGGGAAAGGAACAGCAGTTTAAAATAGGTAGCGAAGCATTCGAAGTGGTAGGCGAATATGTCCACTTAGGACAGGTAGTGACCGCCGATGCGAACCACGAAAGGGAAATAACTAGGAAAATAAGATTGGGATGGAGAGAATTTGGAAGGTACTCAAAATTATGAATAGCAGCTTGCCGGTATCACTCAAGAGGAAAGATTATAACAGTTGCGTCCTACCGGTACTGACCTATGAGGCTGTAACATGGAGGTAACGAAAATGCTTCTACTTAAGGCGAGGACAACTCAGAGGGCCATCGAACGGAAAATGGTAGGTGTAACGTTAAAAGATAGGAAGCGCGCTAAGTAGGTCAGAGAAATATTCGAAGTTACTGATATTGACACGTGCATTAGAGGTAGTAGAAGAAGGAGCGCAATCGGTAGAAGTAGAGGACGTTGAAGTGTCGGCCCGTTCCCGTTGCCCGCGCTCCTGGTTCAGCTTTATCGGGGCCCTCGTTCAGCGGTTGTGGTAATTCTTTAGTGTAACAATTGTTACAATATTCTAGTTGAAATTAAGAAGAAGTAATGAAAATGGGCAGGACATGCACTTTAAAGAGAGGTAACCAGTGGTCTCTAAGAATAACGAATAGGATTGCAAGGGACGGTAAGCGTAGCAGGGGGCGGCAGGAAGCTAGGTGGAGGGATCAGAATAAAACATTCGAAGAATCAAGTGGATGCAGCTAGCACAGTACCAGGTTAATTGGAAGAAGATGGGAGAGGCATTCGTCCCGATAATAACGGTAATGATGATGATGGTGGTGGTGGTAGTGGTGGCTCAGATTCAAAGCGAGCAATTTAGAAGCCTCACTCGTCTAGAGGGAAACTGAGGCGGTAGGAGGCAGCTCAAGCCACGTCTACTATTGCACCTGTGGCATGGCCTACGCAGCTTACGGGCGCTCAGTTTCGCCTTTCACCGAGTTAGGCCCCATAATAATTGCGCATCAACGACGGTGAGAATAGCAATTACAAATTTAAGAAAAAACTGAAATTAATAATAATTAAGTGCTTACCATCGGTGACTTATCTAATTAATAAGGCGATTAATAGCATAGTTAGAAAGAACTAATCATTCTTGGTGAATCTGACGGCTATAAACCAGATCCTGACGATAGTGTTACGCACGATAACGCTGGGTATTTTATACCGAACACAGCGCGATGTGAATGCAGTCCAAAATCTGCTGGCAGTATTGGCTGAAACACCTTGTATTGTGCGCGCCTTATCACCACACCCAATCTCAGAATGTTTCGTACCTTTTGAGTTCCTGAGGCTGCAGGCGCTGCAGGCGCTGCTCCGGTTGGTAGTTGGCTAATGTCAATGGTCTGGTCAGTCTCTATTGCGGTCATTTTTCCTCGCTCCTGAAAGGTACCCATATTAAAGCACTGTGTTCCACAACACGCTTCGCTTGTATTGCTTTCTGGCATGCCAACGTCAATAGGGATGACCAGCAACGCGTCGCGATACTTATTAACTTCGACTCGAGATGCGTAGGAACCACGCATACTGCATAAAGTGTAAAGTCGCTAGAGGTCGGTGTGTTTCAACTATGGAATGCATATTGCAACCGCTCGAAGCGACAGGGATAAAGAGAAGAAAGCACAGGACTGGTCCTGTGCTTTCGTCTCTTTGTCCTTGTCGCTTCGCGCGGTTACAACATGCATTCCATAGTCAACTACCAACTACCCCGCCTTCGTCTGTTACGTATTTCTACTGCCTGTATAAGCCGTCTATAGCACGTCACATTCCTCTGCAGATGTTCATGCAGTCCAATGTCAGCTACTTTACGTTGTTCATCAGACTGCAGGGTTACTCGTAAAAAGTTGTTCACGCTATTTCGTATGGTCCTTAATTAATTTCCGCAGTTCGGATAGTGAAAGCTGTTTTTGTAGATTTATTTCAATGTCAAATTTTGTCTGAATAGTTAATTTATCTTCGGAGTCTTTTTATTGACAGCACCATGCTTCAAACGTTTTATGACTCATGGGACCGTGTTCGACTAGTTCACTTCTCATTTTCGTGTAAAAACCACCATATCGACATCGGCTTTTCAGCGGCACGAGGCCCTTGACGAAACATCGCAGATACGTGTTCCTACGGAAGTGTTAGCGTCGCTTTTTATTTTCAATATACGGCACCATGCGTCACCGCCAATGCGGCAGAGATAAGGCGGTGCGTGTATACGCTGGCTCATCCCATTAGCCTTAAGCACTACGAGATGCGATGCGCTGCTCTTGCTTTCATGTAAACACGGCCAGATTCATTCCCACGCCTCATTGTTCTCTTCTCGCTTCGATATGAAGCCTTTTCGTAAGCTACGCTCGTTGGTACTGACCGCTCTTCTCTTGGAAGAAGGCAGCAGAGCAGGTAACAGCAACACATAGCGTAAGAGGCACACACACACGCACACAAGGAAACGCTGACAAAAAGGACAAACTGACCGCACCATGCGCGCTGGGTGTTCAGCCCAAACAATTGATGCGGCTGCACTCTAGCGAAAGCCAAACTGAGAAACCACAGACAGCGCTAAGAACATATAAGGGTGTGGGGATCACCACCGAGATTGTAACACGCGAGCGCATAGGAGCAGCCTACGTCATGACTGCGGATGTACGATGATGAAGTTGAGAGCTGACTTCGGTGCATTCACGTGTCGAATGAATCATTTTCGAACATTTAAAAACTCACATGGGTATTAAGGTAGTTTTCAATTATCTTAATAAATAAGAAACCTAAGTGTCAACTTCGGTAAATTAGATAGCCAACCTTCAAGTTAAGAGGGCTTACCTGCAGATTCACGCACAAGATCACTGACATACAATGCTGCAGAAAGTGCACTTTTTACTCATGAACTCCGCTTTTAAAACGTGATCACACTCTTCATAATATACCTCGTATATGTAGTGGTACTAGCGTTAAATGACCTTTTGAGCATTGGAAGATGCTAGTTTTTTTTTTAAGTGGACTTTTGCTAAAGGACTAAAAATTGCAAGTCTTATGCAGTAGCTTTTCCCTCCTATGCCTCTGAATCAAAGCCGTCCAGTGGCTGTGGACAAGCAATGACAGGTCGACAGAACCACGACTAGGTATCCAGCGACACGGAGAATAATAATAGCACATAATAATAACAATAATAATAATAATAATAACAATAATAATACCAATAAGAATAGTTTTACCTCAGAAATATTCCGTGCAAAGTCGTAGAAGTCCTTGCTGATGTACTCGTAGAGCTTGCCATGCGGGTCCATGAGATCTCTCGTCTTGAGGAAGTAGTACATGAACTCGCAGTACTCGGTCGCAATGTTAGATCGCTGACGTTCGATTGCCAAGTGATTGACCGGCAGCTTCCGTAACTGAAAGGAATGACCATTGTTAAGCGCTGCCAAGCTGAGCACATATTGTGAACGTCTTGCGCTCGGGAACAGCCGAGAGCAAAAACATGGAGGGGGTTATTTCACATCTTTCTTGCGCAGATTCCAAACACGTCAGCATTTGAAATGAAGTAGGCGATGGAAAGGGACGTGGGAATGTTGGTAGAAAGAACAATGCAACTAAATATTCAAGAAATGTGACCTATCTATGGTCTATCTAAGTCTTCGCCTCATACCAGCTTATCATACAGCTCCTCGATTGCTTCGTTTGGTTTGGTTTGTGGGGTATAACGTCTCAAAGAAACTCAGACTATTAGAGACGCCATAGTGGAGGATTCCGGAAATTTCTACCACCTGGGAATCTTTACCGTGCACTGACATCGCACAGCACACGGGCGCCTTGCCTTTCGCCTCCATCGGGTAGCGGCCGCCGATGCCGGGATTCGATGCCGCATCCTTGGGATCAGTAGTCGAGCACCATAACCACTACGCCACCCCGGCGGGGTTGTCCTCGATTGCTTTCGCCAATGCTACACGCATCATCGCATTGATATGCCTTCTTGCTGAGCTACAGACACTCCAGGGCGCCTAATTTCAGTCGTATGGCTTAGTTGTCGAGGACAAACGTTTTTATAACCAGGTAAAACTAGCTGGAGATAATACTGCACAATCTAGGAGTCTTAAGTGACAGTGCCTGCATAAATTAACCGCGTAATAAAAACACAAATATGCAACATGAAATTAGTGATTACAGCAGTGGCAGTTTTCACTAGGTGTGACTAGTAATTGTTAGTGCATATATTATTGATCAAGTCAAAATCGACAGGGGTTGGAGTATCAGTATACGCGGGCGACACAAGTAAGTTTGTCAGGAACAAACGTTAAGCAGCTAATGGTAGAGACCAACGACATTTTAGCCAAACAGATAACCGCCCAGTAAAGGGCTACTAATAAACACCAATAAAAAAAGGACCGTCGTTTTTAAATAGAAGAGCTAGAATTACAGCTGCGGCGTTCACCTCACCCTAAGACAACAACGTAACAGAGTTTACACATGGGGTCAAGACAATATAGGAACGTACTTAAGGTAAGAGGCCACTTCTCGGAAAAAACTTTATACGATACACAAAGAATATTTTAGTCGTCTATATTAAAGATGGCATTTTTTATACTAATCAGGAAGTTGAAATACGCGAAATTTCTTTTTTATTCTTATTTAAAACAAAACTAGAAATATGCATCCCAAGCCAGCAATCATAACTGTTAAATACCTCGGCACAGCAAAACTTCCTTTTGCATTTATGTGCATAAAGACGGCAGCTGTGCAATTAACCAAAATAATTTCCATATCAGAAAATGTCGGTATTTAATACCATATAATTACCTAAAATAATGGTTTTCAATGAAAATATTTTTGAAAAAAGGTAACAATAATAATAGTTATAGAATTAAGTTCCATATATCAAGAATAATTGCGCAAAGCGGTATTGAAATATTTATTCGGGGGAATACGCTACGCATGGTCATGTAAGCCGCGATTGCTGAAAACTGAGTTTTGAGAAAAAGAATAAGAAAGAGTGCATTTTCCAAGAGGGTTAAATCGCTCGCTTTTATAGCCATGATCCTCCTTCGCCTTCTCTTCACCTGCTTTTGCCTGTGCATGAGCTCGCTTTTTTTTTCCTCGCGTTTCTTGCGACACGATATAGTGATGGGAAGATTTCTTTATGCGATATTGGTTGCCTGTCAAGCAGCCTTTCCAAACAGGCTTTCACCTTTCCGATGTACTTAAAGGGCGTAAACAGCAAGGCTAACGCATAAAAGTACACGAGGCCGCGAACTCGTAGTCCGTAGGTACAATTCACACGGGAACGCACCAGTATACACCACCTACGTGGTCTAGATGTTATGCATCCCTCTTATGATAGTCTGTGTTCTTAACTACAAGCAAAATTGCCATTCGTGCATGGGAACACGTGTGAGTATATTGCTTAGAGGTTCAAAACCCTAGCTATCTTCGGAACGATTTTATTCGAAAGTATAATTTTTGTTAATCCTTTAATGATGTTTATTCAATTGATAAAATAAAATTTAAAAACAAAATCCGTCCGCGGGTTTCACAATTCCGAATAAGAATTCTTGCCTACTGATGTGATCGCGGCTCACGGCTGCAGTCGGCGCCGGTTTTTAGATTCACTGGCTGAATTTTCAGATCTTGGCAAACCTTCTCATCATGTCACCTCCGTTGGAAGCCTGATGCCTGATGCTAATGCAGCACATAGATATAGGGAGCTTGCATGAAGCGATGCATGCTGGGTAATCCGCCATAATGATGTCGCTGGTAGCAGACGGCTGGCGACGCAGCCAAGCTCAAGTGAGCAAGACGATCCACCGAGCAAACAACCAGCTGTTCGTGCGTTGTCATTATGTTCCTGCAGTTGTCGGCAGACTCTTGAGGAACGTACACGTCAACGCTCTGCCCGAAAAATCGGGCGCGCATGCAGAAATGCAAAACAGTGCGACGCGGACCTGTTCGAGCTACGCGCAGACGACCAACGTTGCAGACGAGTACTGCACTTAGCGTCTGGATCTGTGGCAATCCGTCCAAATCGCCGACATTCATGATTTCTAGTTCTGGCGAGCACTTGTCCCAATTGACGTCGATCTCGCGTGTGTTAGCCCGTGCGAACCACTCGCGTCGGCGTCGCTAGACGAATGCTTTGCCTTCTCGCCCTCGTGCAGACGTAAGTTTGTTTGTTTGTTTGTTTTTGGAATCGTGAAGAGCCAACAGTCGGCCTGTCTGATCGCGCCAGCATCATCTGCATGCACAACACGACCATGTAGACGAGGCTGTGTGGCTGTGCCCAGCTGCGTCGTATTCTGCAAGTGACAACATCATGGCGGTTTACCCAGCATGCATCGTTTCATGCAAGCTCTCTATACTTCAGTTGCAGCATAGTTGTTGCCAATCTTTAATGTTACATCCTAACCCATATAATCGATCTTGAGCTACAAAGCTGCAGCCTACATGTAAGTCTGAAGTCTATCGTGAGAACTTCCCCCATCAATTTTTCACTTGTGTCTTTGCGGTGTGGAGATAGGGGGCTCCGACAATTGACTGCCCTCTCTAATGATATCCTTCCTCCACGGTCCCTAGTCTCCACATTAGTAATGCATTACGTCAGCGAGCACAGAACATTTTAACCATAGTTTCACGAATTGCCTTTCTATATGAAAATGCGTGTTTTAAGCTAGCCGTTCACATTGCTCTCTGTAGCTTCTGATGCTTTTGGTCGAGCGAAAAATGTGGCTCGCGGAGTTGCTTCAAGAGAAAGTGCAGCTCAGTTAAGAGAAATATTAGCAGTTCACTAGAATAAGTAATAAACATGTATGCGTTCTGTTCAAATAATCACCCTCAATTAAGTTTAAAATTAGAACCGAAAATTACAATAAGAATGAAAGTTATGTCCAATTGTACACTTTTTCTCATCTTTTGCAGAAGACACGAGTGCTTCGTCCTCCACACTGCGAGAACTCGGACACTTCAAAGGGAGAGTCGCAGTGATCCCCGGCACTAAAGTACTGTAAAATTCTGTGAAGCAATTCTATTAACGGGCATAAATATGGGTGGAATAACGGGCTTCACTATTAGAGTTTAATACCTCTGTCACACGGTCATTTTCGATCCTCATTGAACTCGATCTGAATTCAACTCAATGCAAATCGAGGTTGTCACACGGCAACTTTAAAGTGCAATCGAGCTCGATCCTGCTTGACTTCAAGCTGGTTCCCCAATCGCTCTTGAGATTTCAAGCACACTAGAAAGCGGTCGTCGACACCCTCGTTATCAGTGAGCTCTAAATATAAAAAGAAATGAATATTACTGCAAATATTAACAGTTTTAAAAAGCATGATAGAAGATTGATAGAACATTGTTAGAACATTATGCCTATTAATTTTTACTCTCGACATCCTGCTCCACCGCCAGTTCAAGCAAAGATGGCGTCTTCTTCGACTGCGGCGGCGCGAAAACTGTGAAGTGAGCGGGAAACCGCAGCTTTGATAAACTGCTGGGAGGAGAGATTGGAAGACCTGCGGCGTCGCGGTCTGCACTAGAATCGCGCAAGCACTGGTCACGCTTGGCTTTGAGTGAAGTGGAGTGGAGTGGAGGTGCGGCAAAAAATTTGAAATCTTTCTCAGACGTACCGGTAAGTGAATTGGCGCTCATATCTATTAACATGCGACAGGCGCTTGCAGTGATTCACTGTACTGCTCCTGGACATAAGCACCGTAAAGCAGCATTTTTTCGCCATCCTTCAAATCCCCAGTCCTTGCACCTTTCATCGGGACTGCTGCCCGCACACTAAATGCACGCTTCGCGTGATGTCGCTGCATTGTCCATGCTTAACCAACACTTGCCGTGGTCACTGAAATTCCCGGAAACTAAGCCCAGTTAACTGGAGACCACGTTCGGCGTAGTGTGTATAAGAATGTGGCCATTTGTCACCCGTTAATAATTAGGGGGTATTATTAACGATGCGCCCTTAACGGTGCGCACACTCCCAGACACCCTTAGAGTGAGTGGGGATAGCTGTTCCGGTCGCAAAGGAGATGCCCTCGACCTGCGTGGCAAGCTCAGCCGGAATTCAACTACCTTGTGGTGACACAAGGGGGTGGTCGTTTGGTGCCCAGCGGTCGCCGGTTCAAACCAGAGAAAGGATCGGAGTCAAAAGTAACAAACAAAACACAATTTATGCACAGCAAGAGACGATACAAAGGAATACACAAGATCAATTGAAATACACAGACGAGAGGTTCACAGAATACAAACGCTAAGCATGCAATTACACAGGTATCCAATAACGTAGAGGCTTTACAACAGATGAAACACGAGAGAGTACATAAACAAACACCAAATTGTTCACCGGGCACTGTTGCAGTCCGACGCCTCAAGAGTCACGATGTGGCCGCCATACGAGACGAGCGCCGCTCCCTTGAAAGTCCGTGGGCTTGCCAGCAGCGGGTGATCCCCGGGAGTCCAGTCGAAACACAGGCGAGCACGTCGCAAAACACCTGACGAACTGACTGACTGACTGACTGGCTCAACAAGCGGCGCGGTCGCTTTAAATAGGGCGCGCCGCGTCTGTTTGTTAACACGCGCCAAAGCTAGCGCGCACACACACATAGCTTCGCTGGTTATAGGGGAGAAAACCTGGGCCAGGGGGCGCTGCGCCGCACTGTGCGTCAGCGCCCTCCATGGAGACCCCGTCAAAATCTACGCGCAGCCCGGCCGCGTCGTCTGCTAGCCGCCGCATAGAAAAGCATGTTGTCGTCTGCTCCGCGCTGCTTTCTAGCACGTGTTTGCGCGCGCGCGCTCGGTTGTTTCTCTCCTCCTCCGGCCGCATTGTGGCCACCGTCGCGCTCTAACAATGAGGGGGGAAGAAGAAAGAAAGAAAAGAACTAGAAGGAAAATAATGATGGCGCACTTTTTTCGCGAAGCTTGTGTGGAAACGGTAACGGGATGGTTCTGGGCCTTTCTTTTTTCTTTTTTTTTTCTTGGGGGGGGGGGGGATATCTCGTACCGTTCGTGTGTGAAGCAGCCATCGTGGAACCGGGTCGGCCTCAAGAAACAGATATTCGTCATTAATGCCACCACTTTACGTCAATCATCCTATCCTCATACGCGATCCTGCTTCGGGAGCTCAAAACTGCGCGTTCGCTATAGGAGATAACTGAACTAGGAATTGCGCAGCGTAACAGTGGAATTAAGAAGACAAAGATTTCCGTGGAGAGATGTCCCCGTCTGCATGGAAAGTCGTCAGACATTTCCTCGCTGTTCGTCTCGTGGAGATGAAACTGCCGCAAAAATGGCATGCCTCGGCTTCTGGGGAATGACCCAGGTCGTTAAGAAACCCCTCATCGTTAACGGTAGCTAGGTCATTGATTTCGGATGGCAGCGCCGCAGCAGTGAACTTCCCCTGGCCGGTGTCGGCAGGAACCAAAGGGTAAGGCGGCATGCTTTGTGCCTTTGTAGGGAACGCATCCTAAACGCGCCGAAAACAGGCCCCACGGCGCCGGCAGCACTGCCTAAAACGTTTGTCCCCAAAGAGCTGAATAGGCCCCTTTCAAGTGACCAGTCACAAAGGGAAAGGAAGGAGCACTCGAAGGCTGGACCCTTCATTCTGTGAACATGGACAGAGGCATCAAGAGGTGCCGCCTCAAGTCCTTCAAGATACCTGTCGTTTGCCTCCCGCCTTCAAGCAGCGAATCCGCGTTAATTTTTTTTTTATGTATGTCTGAGCCTGCCAACAAGCGCTCTTTGAAAACAATGTCCGGCGATCAATTAATCATAATTTCTTGCTTTCAAAAGCCCCGATAAAAAACATGCCTCCAGCCAGCCTCTATGTCAGCCGGGGCACAGAAAAAAGCAAAATTAAGAAATCCCACTGGCAAAGAGCGCCGGCTTTGCGCGCGAGAACGCGCCACCAACCCCCCTCGTCCTCACTCTCCTTCTCCCGCTCCGCGTGCACGCGCGGCTGAACGTAGCACGCGCTCCCGAGCGAGCGGGCTGCGCAGACTCCGCAGACAGCCACGCGCAGCGCGGGCGCGGATGCGCGTAGGTTTTGTAGTTCCTCTCCGCTCCGCTGGAAACCGAGCGCTGGCGTCGCGGAGCAAACTCCAGCTTTGGTTCCCTATAGCTCCCTCTTCTCCTCCCGTCGAGCCGCGCGTCGTCATTGGCCAGGTCCCATAGTAAGTTCTCGAAAGGCCTGGCACATTCCTGGCCGATGAACCACCGTCCTCCCCGGGCAATGGGAAAGAGGGTCACGGCAACGCGTACAAAGCTACGCGCTCTCCCGCGCGGGGAAGGGGGCTTTGCTCTCCATGCCTTCCACGCGACGCCGCGCGCGCCTAGCGCTGTACCGGCTTGCTGAAAATGGGCGCCGATTTCGTGACACTGCCCCTCCCTTAAAGAATATTGTCCCACAATATTCACAACAACCACGAACATCGCGCACACATGCATGCGCTCACAAATATATGGGGCAAATGACCATATCACACACATTGCACAAATTTCACAAACTGCAATAACACATTACGAAATTCACACATCAATGCCATGAAATTCACAAACATAGCAACATACTGTTGTTGGATACATGCCAAGGATCAGTAACATAGAAACACACAAATATTCAAATGTGAAGCACCCAAACCTAAGCCATGCTTTCGCCTATATTTCCACACTCGGGATGCACCTTCTTGGAACGTATCAGTTCCTCTCCAACTTTCAGGAAAGCGAATTCTCCTTTTTACTAGACACTGCCGTTTCTTCCTCCCGCGAGTTCGGCTCTTTTTCCGTTTACTATAGAGCCTTTTCCATTGCGAGTTGTTCTCGCTCCGGTCTTTACTCCTGAGTTCTGCCTCCCGATCGGAAGTTAGGCCAGATCTAACGCTACCTTGCCTAGCAGCGCTTCGAGCAGGCCGTCTCATTCTTTCTCGGTCTGGGCGGCTCCGCATGCGCTTGCGCGTCCAGGCGTTCGGCCGCTTCTTCCTTCCTTTTCTATAGGACATTTCCCTGTCGACTTTGTCTGACTTGGCAGGTTTGGATTCGTTTCTTTTTGTTTCCACTTTTATTCGCACCTTTGGCCGAGGAACGTTTGATCCAGTTTTACCCGCATAATCAGAACATGGTTGTCTGAAAGGAACGTCCTTTTGAGAACTTTGCTCTCCCTCAATCCCAATTTTCTTTCTTTTCTTTACGACCTTCAGTCGCACCTTCTTTAAGCAGAGCTCAGTTGCAACTGGAGGCTCATTATCCTCACTTTCAGTTACATCCCGTTCCCTACAAGTTTCCTTAAAATGTTTCTTGAATCCTTTCATTGCAGTACAGTCTTCGCTTTCTTCCCTTCCTGAATCCTCAAGATTAGGATCTGTACTGTCGCCTTTATCCCAGCTTTCGTGCTCACTGCAATTTGAAATCTCCTCATCCCGGTCACTCATGCACTCAGCCATGGTGTCATTTAATGAGGAGCTACAATCCTGCCCTTCTTCACCTTCAGGCTTTGAAAACACCGAGGTTTCTGGCTCGACATCTGCCGTTGCAGCTTCTCTGCAACCTGTCGTCTCGGAGGGCACAATCTCTTTTTTCTGAGAATTCTGAACTTCAGTTCGGTCATCTGAAGTTTCTGTTGCAGGAACACGCTGGTCCACAACCTCATTCTGGCTGCTGGAGCCAGTTTCTACAGTACCTGTGGTTGTCAATGTATCGCTTGGTTCACTGTACTTTCTAATATAAGGAAAGGTAACCTCCGGAGGCTCGGTAATACCTTTCAAACGTCGAACTTCAGCCAGCTTTTTGAGAAGGATATCTCTGTCTTTTAAGAATTCTTTTTCTTTTTCTGCCTGCTTCCTCAGCCATTCTTTTTCTCTTTCGGCTCTCTTCCTGAGCCATTCTTTTTCTCTTTCTTCTTGTCTCTTTGCCTCTGCTTGTTTCCTCTGCCATTCTCTCTCTCTTTCTTCTCTTTGTCTCTCTCTTTCTTTCTCAGCCTCTTCTCTTTCCTTCTTAGCTTGTTCTAGAACCTCTCTTTCTTTTCGGTCCACCCATTCTCGCAGTTCAGCTCCTTTAAGACCCTTCTCTAGGCCTGAGGCAACAATCTCCTTGATATTCATCTTCAATCTGAACTGCCTAATGCTAACACATAGCACTCTCAATGGACCTTACACAACCGCTTCAGCGCGGTACCTCTAGCTATCGCTCTGCTGCCACTCTGTTTACGACCTCTTCGTAAACTCTTCCAACTCTTTCTCCGTCCTCTGAGCTTGAGTGCACCAAACGTCCTGTCGCGGACGCCAGAATAATTGTCACCCGTTAATAATTAGGGGGTATTATTAACGATGCGCCCTTAACGGTGCGCACACTCCCAGACACCCTTAGAGTGAGTGGGGATAGCTGTTCCGGTCGCAAAGGAGATGCCCTCGACCTGCGTGGCAAGCTCAGCCGGAATTCAACTACCTTGTGGTGACACAAGGGGGTGGTCGTTTGGTGCCCAGCGGTCGCCGGTTCAAACCAGAGAAAGGATCGGAGTCAAAAGTAACAAACAAAACACAATTTATGCACAGCAAGAGACGATACAAAGGAATACACAAGATCAATTGAAATACACAGACGAGAGGTTCACAGAATACAAACGCTAAGCATGCAATTACACAGGTATCCAATAACGTAGAGGCTTTACAACAGATGAAACACGAGAGAGTACATAAACAAACACCAAATTGTTCACCGGGCACTGTTGCAGTCCGACGCCTCAAGAGTCACGATGTGGCCGCCATACGAGACGAGCGCCGCTCCCTTGAAAGTCCGTGGGCTTGCCAGCAGCGGGTGATCCCCGGGAGTCCATTCGAAACACAGGCGAGCACGTCGCAAAACACCTGACGAACTGACTGACTGACTGACTGGCTCAACAAGCGGCGCGGTCGCTTTAAATAGGGCGCGCCGCGTCTGTTTGTTAACACGCGCCAAAGCTAGCGCGCACACACACATAGCTTCGCTGGTTATAGCTCCCTCTTCTCCTCCCGTCGAGCCGCGCGTCGTCATTGGCCAGGTCCCATAGTAAGTTCTCGAAAGGCCTGGCACATTCCTGGCCGATGAACCACCGTCCTCCCCGGGCAATGGGAAAGAGGGTCACGGCAACGCGTACAAAGCTACGCGCTCTCCCGCGCGGGGAAGGGGGCTTTGCTCTCCATGCCTTCCACGCGACGCCGCGCGCGCCTAAAGTCCCTTGATAATTTGAAAGTAGCGACACTCTCCTCCGCGCCGCGCTTTCCTCCTCGATTCTCCTCGCGCGGCGGCGGCGAGCGCTGCGCACGACACGCTTTTTCCCCTTGACGCCCGCCGGCCGGCCGCAGCAGTAAGTGAAGCGCGAGCTTTTGGGCCAGGTCTGCACTCCAGGAGTGCACAAAATTTTTGAAAAATTGCGAGAAAAGCATTGAGAATGCCGAAAGTAAAGTTCATGAATTGATTGGTTTCTTCTTAGAACTGTTTGAATGGGGAATACTGATAAACAAAGCTTTCAGGCGAGTTCTGTGCTACAGACACTTTTTAAGTCTCATGATAAGGTTTTACTTTGTGAACTTAATCTAGTACTGCCTCTGACTTTGTGTTTGTTTTTTTTAGAGCGTGAAATCTGTCACCGCGGTAAAACTTCAGAAAACGATCCAGGCTGGTGCTTTGAACTTCAAGATTAGAAAAGGTTAAAGCAGGACTTAGTCTATTTCGCTACTGTCAAGCTATCTCTCTAAGCATAGTATATGTCACGTGATCAACCATGAGATTGGATTATTGGTTAATTGTACATGTATTTCGATCAATTACTGGGCCAAATTAATTGATATTTAGTAAATTGCAATTAAAATCTAAATTTTAGCTGCAACATCGAACCGTATACCGTTGGAAAGCTTAGGCCAAGTGTAATGGCACTGTGCCAGTTAGCGATCCGCGATAATCTGCGGTCATTAGTTAATTTTGTATAAAACCAAATTTTGAGCTGTTCCTTGCTGCTTCGAGGCAAGGAACAGGTTTGCCACGGCAGTCTTGATATGATGCTGATGGAGGAATTAAATAATTTTATGAGTACGCGGCCCCTCACTGACTTCGGGTGTGGTTAAAAGACAGCAGGGTACACTGGGAGAAGTGGTGGGCCCTATTGCCGATACACTGAAGTTCTGGGGCAAGCATGCTGTGGTCTCATGCGCTGTGTAAAAGAGCTTGATTTAATTGAACGCAACAATCAAATAAAAAAATTACAAGGTGCACATAGGTCTTCAACGTGCGGAAATGAGAAAGCATATAAGTGTAAATTCATTAACTATCGCTATCCTATCTATCACTATATCTACTAATGCCAGAGACCTATCGTAACTGTCACTATCCGCAACGAACACTATCACCTCACTATCCGGGCCTATTACTATAATTTACTATTATTATCCGTAACAGTCACCATCATTACCTATTACTATTCATAACCATCACTATTTAATCTGATGCCGTCCCATGACCCATTGATATACTTCAATTTTCATTGACTTACGTTGTCAGTCATATCTCTATTATCTCATAATATCTGACGAGACAACTATACATTGACTTTTAATTCTTATACTTTCTTGTTTTCTCATAAATAGAGGTGGGAAAAGAGCAAGCCACAGAAATAACTGACTACTATCAGCGCGAGGTTCATGTCTCTGTCGAGGAGGCTTCCTTTACTTCAGGACAGGTCGGTGAGAGAAAATTGATGGAACTGCGTTTGGCCTGTTTTTTTTTTTTTCGGGTTCGTGTAATATTGGCGGCTCAAACTGGTCTTCAGTGAAATGTAGCTATAACATAGAGCGATGAGATAATTACTCAGGCTAGGTGAAAAAAAAAATCTTCTTGCATACAATTGAAATGAGTAATATGTTAGTGTTAAGAATTGTTGCTCGCAAAATGTTCCCCTATTTTTACATAATAACTATAATCATTATTGATTGTTTAAGTTTCGTAAATACAGAAAATTGATGCAATGATTCCGGCTGATTTGACATCGATGGGATAACTTTTCTCGCAATAAATGAATACGCGGAATCGCGCTTTTAGAGCTCCAGCTTTCAAAGCGAAGGTAACCTGCCAACGCCTAGTAGTCATGGTCAAAGTGAAGCGTGTGTGATCATATGAACACCTCCTGCACATTGGCCGTATCCCTGATAAAACGAACGCATATTTTTTAACCCACGCGTGCGTCGAAGCATGGCAAGACACATTTAAGAATTGAAAAAAAAAATGCCAGACGACCTAACTAGTGCAGATTACCCGCAATACCTCGGGTTTACTTGCCAAAGAGTTTTTCAGGGCCAGCATTCATTGCTCCCGAGTAACCGACGCACACTACAAGTAAAAGCTGGAAAGGCTAGCTCCTCTACAAGCCCGAATTTCGATTTTTAGTGAAGGAGGCCAGGGATCCTAGCATAATCGCGACAAATGCAATCGAGAGACTGTAAATTTCCAGTTATTTCTGACAGCAAAAAGCAGATTATAGCGCCCTGTTTCTGACTGTACATAAGCCGAAGCGTGTTAAATGATGGAGCCTTGGAGCCTCGCAGAATATTCAGCATGCTGCAGAGTACAACCTTATTTTTATACAATGAACATGCTGCCGCCGCAAAAATATTGAGCAGCAAGCAGGAATAAAAAACGCAGCGTCAGGTGACGCGTTATTACGGGGAGTGAGAAAGGCACCCGACGTCGCAAACAACTCTGTTGTTTCTAGGAATAAACGTCTTTCGACTAATCTTGTGAATCCATTGACTCGTGCGCAAGCCGTCACGCTTCCCTTGAGATATCATGAATACCGCATAACCATCTTCAGGCCGTTTGCAGCAGTTGTACGCGCAACAGCACGGCATAGAGCTTGCACGCTGCAATAAAAGCACAGCGCGCAATATTCGCTCGCCGAGACTAGGAGAAAAATGGCGCGAAGGAAAATGAAAACACAAGGAAAACGCCGGACCCGCGTCGGTTTCCAATGGCAACGGCAGGGAGACCAATCGTCGCTCAGGAAATCGGGCGGAGAGCCGGCCTTCGGCGAAGGGGCGCGCAAGGGGCGAGGAGGAGGCGAGGAGGTAGCGCGGCGGCGGCAAAGTTCAATCGTTGGCGTAACTTTCAAAGTATCAAGGGGTTTTACGCGCGCCTAGCGCTGTACCGGCTTGCTGAAAATGGGCGCCGATTTCGTGACACCATTATAAACTTTCCTTGTTACATCTGTTCCCCGACAGGCTACTGAATACATGATGGTTACAACCTCGCCTTTGGTTCTTTTCTTTGCTAATGCTCCGCCATTAAGCAGTTATCTGAGGTTACACAACTTTCCAATTTTTTCCCAGGGACTAGAAAAGAACTAGGACTGACACTGGCTCTGGAGCCATTGAATGGCCCCATTTCTCTAGACATGCATTCCTGTTCGGGGTCATTGCCTGTCAATGACCCCGCGCTTGTCCAGCAGACAGGCTGCGCTGGAACATGCACTGTACAGCAGGATGGGGGTCAAACTAAGCACTGAAAGTTGCACTATTCTAAAAAAGATGTTGCTGCAATGCAGTGCTTGTATTGTGTTGTTATATTGATCGGCACACCGTTAACTTTAAAAACTGGTCCGTATTGCAGTAGCTATAAGCTTGTCATCATAAGTAATATGTGTTACATGTAAATGCGACAAAGATTGGTTGATGCCATAAACAAGGTACAGACAGCATTACTTTTCTGTTGTCCCATCTTTTATCACTGGCATGTCACAAAGGTCACGGCATGAGCTATATATAGTCTCACTTTTACTACAGTGAAGTTTACTTCAAGTTGCTTCTCAGCATTATATAAGACAGCTTTGTCATGTTTTCTTTTAGCACTGCAAAGCTTCACTTAATTCAGAGCACCAGCAACTTTTCATTTCAAGTGTGTTCATGCTGAAGACAAGAAATATGCTATAGGTGGTTGTCAGAAATCAATTGTTAAGGTGATATGTGAAGGCATCATGCCTTGCAAAAAGGTGTTTCGAAAACCAGATTGAAGCGTAACGGTTGAGAGTTTCCACTTGCTTCTATAAGAATCTCTAAGTGTGTCAGAAACATTAACACAACTGTTTTGGTTCATGACTAGTGACTTAAAGTACTGGCTTTTATGCATATTGCTTTGAACGCCATTGCAGCACTAGGCGCCACCATAAACTCGAATTTCACAAAACTCAAAGCATTGTGTACTAATCCTCTAGGGACACATTAGAACTTCTCGAGGCTTTGATGGTGGATTTGCTGATGATATTGCCTTGCTAAGCAACTCGGGTGATGAACAGCAAATAATGATTGATGACCTAGACAGGAAAAGTAGAAAGGTAGGGTTGAAAATCACTATGCAGAAGGCTAAGGTAATGTTCAACAGCCTCGGGAAGGAACAGCAGTTTAAGTAGCGAAGTACTGGAAGTAGTAGGCGAATATGTCTACCTCGGACAAGTAGTAACCGCAGATTCGAACCATGAAAAGGAAATAACGAGAAGAATAAGATTGGGATGGAGCGCATTTAGCAAGCACTCGCAAATTATAACTAGCAGCTTACCGGTATCGCTCAAGAGGAAAGTATACAACAGCTGCATCTTACCTGTACTCACCTATGGGGCTGAAACGTGGAGGCGAACCAAGAGGGTTCTACTTAAGTTGAGGACAACCCAGAGGGCTATGGAACGAAAAATGGTAAAGGTAACATTAAGAGATAGGAGGCGTGCAGAGTGGGTCAGAGAAATAACTCAAGTTACCGACATTCTAGTGGAAATTAAGAAGAAGAAATGGACATGGTCAGGCCATGTAGTGCGAAGCGAGAATAACCGATGGTCGCTTAGGGTAACAAACTGGATTCCAAGGGAAGGAAAGCGTAGCAGGGGGCGGCAGAAAGTTAGGCGGGTGGATGAGGTTAAGAAGTTCGCAGGGGTCAAGTGGATGCAGCTAGCACAGAACCTGGCTAATTGAAGAAATATGGGAGAAGCATTCGCCCTGAAGTTGATATAGTCAGGCTGATGATGATGATGATGATGATGATGATGTCACAAGGTGAAAGTTACTGGCTAACGAAAACAGTCCCAGACTTTTCATGCTCCTCTTCATCAAATAGAATCTAGGAAACTAGCGTTATCAACTCAACTAAAATTGTTGTTTTTATTTCCCCCATGTCGATTCAACTGAAATCAATGTGTTTTATTTCCTCCATGAGTACCAAAATATTTGCAGACCAGTGCATGGTCCCACAGTTGAGGATCCATTTAAGAAAACAGCATGGTTACAAGGAGTTGTCATGAGACGTGTGGGAAAGCTACTGTAATGAAAAACAAGTAACACAGATATGATTTACAGACAGGAAACATTAAACAAGCCGGAATAACATATTATTACGAACGAGGGAACAAGAAGCAGGCCCTGGCATGGGCAGGCACGCTCACGCTAGGCCCGCCAACATTCATTAAAAGTCATCTATCATCGCCATTGGTAATGTTTCGTTTCCTTTCTTCATCGGCTTGCAGCCTCGTGAAGTTACTAATACTTGCTCAAATTCCTAATGTAATTCCTGTTTTTGTATACTCCATGCAGACCATCCACACCAGCACAGAGAGCACAGAGAACACAGCACAGGAAGACAGTGCGACCTGACGGTATCGTTGGATCCAGCAAGTGGTGCAGATGATGGCAATCGTGATAGTGAACTCATTTCAGCCGATGTTGTGGAGGACAACAGGACTGAGTGTGACAGAGAAGTCCCCCAACCGCAGGTATATAGAAAAAGGAGGCGAACCACCTCTGCATCTGACTTCAGGCAGGCGCTTCTCACTGAGCAGAGGCTCTTCGAGAACCACTGGAATCATGTCATGCCAGAAAAGTCTAGCTCAGGCAGCGACAGCTGAACCTGCAGAAGTTAGTTTTTGCGGTGACAAAACAGTTTGAGTGAATGTTTTTGTTGCTTACATATATTCGTGAAGATTTTTTTTTACATTTGTTTGCTTCTATGCCTGATCATGCCTGGCCACTGCCTTTCTATAATAATAATTATTTCACAGACAGCGAAAGGTGCAGCATCTGTCACACTTGTTTCTGTGGACACCTGACCCATGCCTTAAGGGTAGGGAGAAAGGAGGGAGAGAAAGTGGAAAGAGGGAAAGGGGAGCCGTAGTGGACGGCTACGAGGTACTTTTTAGCACCTGGGGATGTCTACAATGACCGGGAATTCATCACAGTATGACAGTGTGGGGATGTAGCTTGGTGAAAGCTTCTTACAGATCACCCATAGTTATTCAGGAATCTGCCCCATATGCATTGCGCAAGTAGCCTGTATTTAATCGGTGTGCGTGATATGTCCTTAGAGGTTACAGGGTCTTGGGAGAAGCCCAGAACACGGGTTCTTGAAAGAAGCCCAGAATACTAGCGGTGATTGGGGGAATCTTTGCAAGAAGGGGATCTGTGTAATAGTGAAGGGTCTGTCACTACCTGGTTGCCGCTTGGAATGGAATAAGCAGACATTCCGACCCGACTGCGATGCACCTGTTTACCTGTGGTCGTGCCTGTAGGATGCACATGGTTTTCAGCACAAAGTATGTCAGCATGGGTCGGTATTTGTTGCATAAATCTTTTTTTAATGAAGCTAATTTGAAGCTTCTCCGGGAGAGAGGAAGGAGGGGTAGTAATTGGTGTGTTGTTAGGTTTGACATCAGCTTGTTTAGGTATGCAGCCACCATTTGGAGTTTTTCCTATCTTTTTCGATGATGTCTATGAAGGATATGTGAACTACCCTGTGGAATGAGTGCGGAGGTGATGTATATATTGGAGCATTAGGAACAGTTTTATGCAAATGTACAAAGTGCAGCCGCCAACTGATGTCCTTGGTGACATCAGATTGCCTTGCCTTGCAGATTAAGATAAGGGGTGGGAATGTACAAAACATTCTACTGAGGGCTAATGCTGGCACTAGTTTTTGCTACCTTCCTGCGTTCCACTTTTGTCTCCTGTGATGCGTTTTCTTTTTTGAGGCCATATTATCTGCGCGCACTACTTCTACATGTGGCGTGCAAATGTTTCATATTTTGAAGCATTGTTTTCTGTTACTTGTATTGCATTTTCCGTACCTGAGGCATCACATGCGTGGTATTTAGCAGTGATGCGTGATAATTGAGTGATGCTAAACGTCCTGTTTTGTTAAATGGTAGTTGCTAAAATATGTAAACACTGCCTGTATAACTCTCTGAATAGCAGTTTTAGCACCTTTTACGTGTGTCCTGTGTTTTTCGGCTTTTCATGCAATGTCTAAAACTGAATTATTCAAACCAACCAGAATGACAGAAAAAGCTGTTGTAAACGAACATCACTTCTTACCTCAGCCTTGCATTCGTTGCTTGTAGTGTTTGGCGATGGCAGCTCGCACTGCAGCACCTGTCGTGGTTTGAGCAGCTATAACCCGCCGCGGCTGCTCATAAATGGTCTCGGAATCTTTGGCGTCAAAGGCCCAGTCTTGCATTACATGAATCTCTCACAAAAGTTGTTAAGTACGCAGCAAGCACGAATCACAAGTGCAGCATTATCCAACTTGCATTCCATTCGCTTCGTGCAGTAGCGGAATCTCGCCTTCATTTGGCCAAAAGCGTTCTCTACCCCCCTCCTAGCCTTGGACAAATGGTAGATAATTTTTTTCTTGTTGTCGTCTAGGTTGGCGCTGTGACTGAAGTGCTTTATTAAGTGCTCTGTCAGCGGGAACGCTTGGCCACACAGGATCAGTGAGTGAACGGCTGTTCCACTGATGATAGCAGCTGGATCTTGAGACGCTGGCCCTTCAATGAATTCTTTAAGCTGAGATCGCTGGTAAATGTAGGCATCATGGCAGCGCCCCTAGGAGTCGACGTATCTGTGGTCAACCGCGGCCACCAGCACAATACTATATCTAGAAAAAGGGAAAATATATTAAGAATCACCATGAGCCACGATGTTTTAGAACTAGGGATTTCAGCGCGAGTCAGTTAACAATGTTAGGAGCTGCCAGTGCTTCTAGTGACCACTCGCAGTCCCAGGAAAATTTTAGCGTATATTTAGCTGACCTGCTATTTCCATTGAGCTGCACATGCAGGTAAAACGTTCGCGAACACACATCTGTTTAGGGCTACATACAAGTCTAACGACATGAGAGATAACTTACCAGTATTTGTAGTTGTAGTATACCGATGCGTTTTCCTTTGGCGGTGGCACGGGAAAATGGCACTCGTCAAGCGCCTCCGCTGCTTGCGGAAAGTAGCAAACAGCACCCAACTCTCGTATGTGCTTCCCCATTCTGTCTGCAGAGGGCATGTTAACCCACGTGTCCTCAAGCAAGTACACCACGACATCACACAACTCTCGGTATATTGTGTTCGCAGTGGAGCGCCCAAGACCGAAAAGGTTAGCGATAGACCTATCCTCTGCTGACGAGCACAGCTTGTAAAGCAGTACAGCAACGCGCTTCTCAACAGAAATCGCTGTGCGCATGTTGGTGTCGACACGCTACAGCAGAGGCCGGCAAGATTCGACTAGGTAGCGGAACGTCCACGGCACCGCACGGAAGCTTTGCCTGAAAAATTTATTACCGAGGTGGGGGAGCGTGTCCTCGAGCCAACGTTCGTTGCGGTCATACCTCCACCGCTCGCGTTGCACTGTACCGCCGTACGCAGCTGCAGCTGCGACACATAACCCGTTTGTGAAAATCAGCTGCCTTTTTAGACTCTCCGTAGCTGTTTTTGCTAATTCAATCTCTGCTTCGAGGTCAGCAATGACCACGGTTATAACCCCAATCTCCCGCTTCCTTTTGAGACTTATTGCGACTGACTACAGCAGACGACAAAGCTTTGCATTTCGCACAAACTACTGGCTGGCTACGAATTTGACTGACGACTATATTGGTCGCACAGTGTTGCTGGACAGCACCTTGCTTTGGCTGTCGGCAGAACATTTGGCGTCACCTAGCGCACACGAGAAAACTTTCTCAATGCTCATTGAAAACGCCCGTGTCGCACGGGACGTTTCTATCCTCCTTGAAAACCTCAATTCAGATCGAGTTCAATGAGGATCGAAGGTGACCGTGTGACAGAGGTTTACCACTTTCGGGCTTCTAAACGGCCGGTCTAAATAAACTAATTTTGAAGGCTTTATCGGGATGCGCGTAAATTTCGTGCTATTCACAGGCGGTTATATGGTCCAGCATCTATGGAGTAGATACAACTTACTATGAATTTTCTCACAGAGTTTTCCATGTCGACGTCGACGACAAAAAATATCTCAATGTTGAGATTCCTGGTTACTTTGGCAACCACTTCGGCAATGTCGGGCAGGACACTTTCGTTCCGTGCAGTGTACGGGATGCTTGGTAGTCCGATCAGTGCCAATGTGCGCTTGATATGCCCTAGGGAAGCAAAGTCATTCATTATTAAGGCAGAATATAATTTTGTATGATGAATAATGACATTATAATACACACAAACTATTTGGTATATTACACATACCGATGGCAACTCTACTTCCCTCCGGCCTGACCCAGAGTGCCTTATAGCAAAATGTGATAATGATTTAGAAACGGTATCTGCCTGGTGTAGTTTAAACCGACTAAGTTTAAATGCAGCAAACTCTGAAGCAATAATATTTCGCGCCAAGAATAAGGTTATACCCCACAGTTATGTTTTAAATTTCTGAGGATATATGATATATTGTAAGCGAACACTCTAGGAACGTATTTCTAAGCTAATTTTTTCATTTCATTTCATTTCATTTATTAATACTGTCCGCCACCATAAGGGGCTGTAACAGGAGTGGAAAATACAAAACGAAAAAATGAGCAATATAGAACACGATGAAAATCAATAGTCAATCAAAAATTGTCTCTGAATGCACACACAAACCAAACAAAAATGAATTACACAGAAATCGGAACAACAGCCATCCTACACAACAGCAATAGAACCTCATCACCCTGTGGTAGTGCCATAGATGAAATTTTCTAAATGGCGTACAAATTCAGATAATGATGATGATCGAACAGCAGAATCTGGAAGAGAGTTCTAGTCCTTACAAGTTCGCGGGAAATAACTAAACTTGAAGCAATTATTTTTTATAGCCGGCAATGGAATGAACCTACTATGACGATGCCTTGATGTCTCATTAGTTTTCATCTCAAAGTAGTCTGATTTATTAATTTTTAGATAATTATTGATAATGAGGTAAAGAGTTTTTAGTCTTTCATACCTGGTTCTGCTTTCTAACATTGGTAGTTGGGCTTATTGGCAGAGGTCTGTTGAAGAATGGTTACGGCGGTATTTATTACATATAACCTTTGCAGCGAGAAGCTGAATCCTATCTAGCTTGTGAATGTTAGTTGCTGTGTGAGGATCCCATACTACTTTGGCATATTCAATGATTGGTCTGACTAGGGTTTTGTCAGCCAGGCACTTTACATCCGGGGTAGCACTGGGCATTGTGCGCCGCAGGTACCATAGTGTTTTAAAAGCTTTGGAGATGACATTTTCAATGTGGGTATTCCATCGTAGGTCTGATGTAAAAGTTAAGCCTAGGTATTTATACTGATCAACTCTTTCGAGCATGTAACAATTTATTTGATAATTGAAATTAAGAACATTCCTTTTCCTAGTTACTGACATGAACACAGACTTTTTTAAGTTTAACTCCATCTGCCAGTCGTTACACCAACTGACTATTCTTTGTAGGTTTAAATTTAATTTCATCTGATCATCAATCGTATTTACTCTACTGTACATCACGCAATCATCAGCAAACAGTCTTATTGGAACATCAATGCTACTTTGCAAATCATTAATGAAGATGAGAAAGAGGAGTGGGCCTAAAACGGTACCCTGCGGCACACCAGAAGGAACAGGAAGAGTGCTAGATTCACAACCTCTTACAAATACATGCTGTTCACGAGAGGATATATACGCGGAAAACCACTGTGTGAGTGTTTGATTTTTAAAGACCGCATTAACCTTAGATAACAATTTTTGGTGTGAAACTTTATCAAATGCTTTCGCAAAGTCAAGGTATATAATGTCTGTTTGACCACGTGAATTTATTGCTTCTACGAGGTCATGAACTATTTCTATCAGTTGGGTAGTTGTGGACAGCCCCTTTCGGAAGCCATGCTGGCTATAATAAAGGATATCATGCTGGTCGAGGTAGTCGAGCAGGTGTTTAGATATGATATGTTCAAGCAACTTCGAAACTGTACTAGTGAGCGAGATTGGGCGATAATTGCTAACAGAATTATTTCCGCTCTTATGGACTGGTATAACTTTTGCTCGCTTCCAGTCAGTTGGGAAGCATCCGCTAGTAAAAGAAGACTGAAATATTTTGGTCAAGTATTTAGATACCCATTCAGCGTACCTATATAAAAACTCGTTAGGGATACGATCTGGACCTTGGCTTTTCTTGATGTCAATATGTAATAGCATATTTAGAACACCTTGCTCATCAATTTGTAAGTCAGTAATTGAAGGCCTTTCAGTTTCAGCATTAAAAGGAGGCAGTACACCATTATCACGTATGTAAACAGACGAAAAATATAAATTAAAATCTTCGGCACGTTTATGGGCGTTCTCCTCGGTCTCAGCATGGTGCAGAACCTTTGACGGATTTATATAGCGCCAAAATTTACCAGGTGACTCGCGAAGAAATTTTGTGAGCGTCACATTATAGAATCTGTCTTTTGATTCCTTAAGAAGTCTCTTTAAATCCTGGCTCATGCGGCGAATACAAAGTTTATTTTTGGGGTTTTGGTTTTGTGAGGAAGCCTTACGTTTACGTTTATTTCTTAGTTTGAGATGAAGAATGTCTCTAGTTATCCAGGGACTCGTTTTATTGGTGCTCTTAAATTTCTTAGGAACAAACTGATTAAGGCACCACTCTGCTAATTCCGAAAAGATAGTTGGTCAGTACTAGCATCAGAGTCATACAGCTGCACAAAATCTTCATATGAATAATCGAGGCAGTCAATCACAGCAGCATCATCAGCGTCATGAAAATTGAAGAAATGTTTTTTGGACAAAGTACCTGTGGAATCTGGTGTTGCCTTTAAGGATAACAAAACCATCCTATGATCGGACAAGCCATCCAAGATCTCACATTCACAGAGAGAGGTTTGTATACGTTCAGAAACAAAAATCATATCCAGTATATATGATGACGTAGTACATATCCTTGTGTAATCAGATACAACTTGAACTAAATTATGACAAAAAGCCAGATCAAGTAACTGCTCACAAGGTAATTTCGAACACCAGTCAATGCCGGGTAGGTTGAAATCTCCTTATAATAGCATCCTACTATCGTGAGGCAGGTAGGAGTCCATAAATGTTCGCAGATTTACCAAAACGTCTACCGGGGCATTTGGGACCCTGTAAACACCCCCGATGAAGACTGTTTGTTTATCTAGTTTTATTTTGACCCATAGCGCTTCTACGCCATTTACATCTGGAAGTACAGAAAAAGCTTTGTTGTCCTTGATAATTAATGCAACTCTCCCACCTCTGTCTTCTCGATCCTTTCTCACTATTTTATAGCTAGGAGGAGTAACTTCAATGTCGAGTATATCCCTATGCAGCCATGTTTCGGTGACTACTACTATGTCTGGTTCATATTCTATGATTATGCTTTCTAATTCGACAATTTTATTTAATATGCTTCTGGCATTAACATTTATGACTTTGAACGGTTTTGATCCTGTGTTCCTGCGTCAATCGCTACTCCCAGAAGAGGTATGACATTTGTACATTTGTTTCATAGTTTCGTCCCAGGCGTAAAGGATTTTGTTCACCTTCATCTTATCGAATACCATCTTAACCTTGGCCCCATTTTTCCTTTCGTCTACAGTGGAATTCCAGAGGTTCTTCCGTATATCATGCACTCTTTTAGAATAGTCCTCTGAAATGCTTATTTGCCCTCCTTTAGCTTGTAGCAATTATTCATAATCTTAGTTTTTTCCCTAAAATCACCAATCCCAAGGATAACTGGGCGATGCTTTCCCGGAGACAACTTACCGAGACGGTGTGTTCTCTCAATGGTACTTAGCTTCTCTCCGAGTTTTACCTCAAAAACTTCGTCGTTTACTTTTCTCAGCAATGTTTCTTCGTGTTCATTTTCTTCTTCCAGTATACCTCTTACAATCAGGTTGTTCCGCCGGGAGTGATTTTCCAAGCCATCAAGTTGTTTAGCTAGTGCAGCGATTTCCGCCTGGCAATCACTCACAGTAGCCTCAATATTAGATAGCCTTATTTGGGATAACCACATTGACCATGTGTGGAAAACCTTTTTGCTGTTTTTGGCGCCCTATCACGATGCCGTGACTGCCTATAATGTGCAACAATTGATTATGCAGTGTTTTAAACCTTGCAGATAACCTTAGGCTACATCTACAAAGACTAACATGAATAAATTGCTCACACTGCAAATACGAATTGTCCGTTATAGTGCAAACCTTGAAAGATCGAAACCACTAAGAACCGCTTTGCAAGCACATTACATCATCAGCGTAAATACATGTGTGTGAATTTAAAATTTTGCAACTAACAAAATTTTCCGCATCCATATTAAATAATATCTGTCGAATTTGGCATGCTATAGTCTCGCGAAGCTTAGATCTGCGGCAAAAAAAAAAAAAAAAGACAGGATGCTTGGGCCCTACCTTCTTGTCGTTACAATTATAGATTACAGAATTTAAATCATAGCTAACCTTGTACATTAATTGCATTAAAAGCAACTACGGAATGATTTTGTAAATCTGTGAAACTAAGGACAGTAATATCGTTCTCATTGTTATTAATTTGTTTAACTTGTTAATTGCTTCACGCGAAACTCCAGTGCCTTTCGTTATTCTGTTTGACATGCCTGTCACCTATGTAGTTGCTTGTTTCCGTTCTCTGTATTATTAGAGATTTTGTCGTCTTGTGCGCATTGCCTCTTTTTGTCGTTTGTACATATTTATTCTATTGTGTTTTGATATCCTCAGTTGTATTTGTTAGTTTTCAAATTAGTTATTGCATCTCAGCCATGCCTTGTATCGATTTCCTGGACCTCGTCAAGCTACGTGAGGCGCCTTTATCCAGGGAGCCATCCATAAATGTCTGGTAAATTAAGATTAATTGAATTTTATTCAAAAAAACATTATGTAGAGCCTTGCGCACGTATATATGCTCAACTATACTTCCACTGCTTAGTATGTCTGCTCCGTATGTCTATAAAAACGTTCCAGCCGGATACTTTTAGCAGCTAAAATGTACCCATTGAAAGTAACTTTAGATTTCTCATTTATTTTCATATACTCAAGTATCTAACAACTGCCAAATGTATTTTAAACACTTCAATAACGTACTTGAACCATATGGCGGCAAGCTATAGAGACCCATAATATGTCGATCACTTTTACGTATTTCAGGTAATAAATCACAGCAATAAATTACACCTGATTGCGATACTGATGTATCTTCCTTCACAATACTCAAGAAGGTAGAAATACAACTGAGTGCTACATTTCAAATCCCTCTTCTTTGGATGAAAGTGGGCACCATTTTCTTACCGGCAACAAGTCGCCGTGAGAGCTAAGGGCAACTACTTTACTCCCCTGTATATCGTGTCATCTAGACAAGTTTTTCAGTGATCGAGGATGCGCTTATATCGTTTTCATTGCGTTCCACCTTAAGTAAAGAGATCTAGCAACCAAGAAACCTTGAGAACTGAACAAGCTTATATTGCAAACAGAGGAGAACCGTACTATAAAGAGCGTTATAGGGCCACAGAAATGCAGCAATCCACTTTAGGTTAAAAAATCCGCGTTTAAAAGAAATATAGAAGTTGTGCAAAAAATACGAAGTTGTTGTTGCTAATATTCAGAAATAAAACCACAGGACTCTGCTTACTACCATTTTTTTTTGGCATTGCTTTTGTTCTTATAGGCAGCACGCGGGCAATGGAAGCTGAAAACATTTACTTTGGCTATACACCAGATTTTTTCGCAATCTTCTGGTGGAGCCAATTTACCGCGACTGGCACGTTACGGTGCGAGTATTTCCTTGGGAACTGCGGAGTAGCGGTCCACCAACATTGGTAGCGCTGCTACTGATGGCTGGTTGCTCGGTTTCCGCGCCTTCTTTAAGTTTTGGGAACTGCATTTCAACAACGTTGTGTTGTAGCTTTCGAGAGCACCGAAATGTCTCTTGTATGTGCAAAAAGCTTCATGTCTGCAGCATCGATGAGTGCATTGTGTTATGTAACATCCCGCGTGAGCGGGTTGTTCAGTTTCTTAAACATGCCAATGTAGAGGTGTAAAGTTCCACTATGAAATACTGAATGTATTCGTCGCTATCAATCCTTATCTCTAACAGTTCCCATTGCAGTTCACTGAATACTTCCTCTAAGCAAGCGGAGAATAGTACTGGAGAGATTGTGTCGCCTTGCCTAACAGCTTTCTTTCTGCGCATTTTATCAGTTTTTATGGACGTCCGTGGTTGCTGTGCAGGCACTGCAGACAATGCTATGATAGGGGATGGTTATGCACCAAACATATTCATATCACCTGGTTAATTGCATTGATATACCGAAACCCAGCCTAATCATTTGCGTGATTAAAGTCTAAGGTTGCCCCGATTCTATTAGCGGGTGCCTTAGCAAAATAAGTTTAGGCAACGGATATCAAGTTGATCTGCCAGTATTTTTTATTTAGGTACTGCTTTATGTGCTTCGATAAAATTAGCACTCTTCGATGACACCGGTACTCATGAAGTCATCATAAAATACGCATACAGGTTAGCCAGTTTTCTAGCGCAATTTCTGCACCATCATTCAGCAAGCTGATTTCCCTCTTTTTAATGCTTCTCATCAATTCTTTACTTCGTTACTAGGTGAATGCTGATTTGCTCTGTGTTCCTTTTATTATGATTACTGCCCTGGTTTGTTCGTTCTTACTGGAAATGGCATTGCCTGCCTTGTCTATTAAGGCATTGATCGGATTCTGGACTGAAGTTCCATTTCTGACATGCAAAGCTGAAGGGTCTATCGCGTTGAGCAAGTACTTTGAAGAGTCGTCGCATGGTTGCTATGCACCTAACGGCGTGACTCTCCTATCCCCTGATAAAACTACGTGTGCTTCTCGGTGCTGCGCTGAGCTATGGAAGAACCAGTCGAGGTACCATTCGGTGCACTGCGAACCATCGAATACCCGAGGTCTAATCTGACCGCTCTGTAGATCTAGGCCGTGAACCAGCTCTTTCTAAGGACCACAAAAGGAAGCGTGCCAGACTAGCAGCAGCAAGCGAAGATGAAAGAGAGGCTTATCTTTAGAGACAGCGAGCAAAACGTGTCAGCGACACAGTGGAACACCCCATTGTACCTGGTGTTCCACAAGTTTCCACTTGGTTGGGCGCTGAAAGTTTCGGACTTCAAACTACGCCAAATTGTTTCATCGATCACAGGACGGTTCTTTGCTTTAATCCGCAGCAAACACAAAGCTTTGCCCTGTGCTGAAAATATGATTGACTAAGGCTTGAGCAATAAATGATAAACAAAAGCTAAACAGTGTCTAACCACGCCTAACTTGGGTTTTGCTCCGTATAATAAGGTTCAGCTGAGTTAAACCTCAGCCATTTTTGCCTATGACTCGCTTCCTCGCGACCTCTTTCAGACTATGGCGCCGTTCTTCAGAGCATAGTAAATTGTTTCCATGCTATGCTTCCTTATGTAACGATTATGATTAACATCCTTATGTCCTTATTAATATCCGATTCCTTATGTAACTTTACGATTATGATTAACATCGATAGCCCTTCCCAGTTCTGCTATGTCTACTGGTTTGTAGGCGTTCATGTTCTGGCTTTTGTAAACACAATTTTTTTCGTTGCGGAAGCAACATACGCCAGCCAGATCGGCTCGTCGCGTATGCTCGTATGCCGTAGCCGAAAATGGCAGGAGCTGCCAGCTTGAGTCTCTCGCTTCACAACGGACGGTTATGTCAGAATCAACCTGCCAAACTCTGGTATTTACGTTACCCCTATAGACCACTGAGGCACGTTCATAAGGCTTGGTTAAAGCGTGGCTGTATATGTGGGTTGGTAGCCTACGCTATCGCGTCATAGCCTTAAAAGCGGAGCTTAAGTGTATCCCATATATAGATGCAATAAACGCCTTTACCACCACCGCCTAAAGGCCGGAGGAATTCGATGAGTTCAACCGAACGCTGGTTGAGTTACATGCAACGCTCGGTCGCCCGCAGCTAAAGCTTTCGTTCCACACTCGTATGCCGTGGCCAAAAATGACGGGCGCAACGTAACCCTTCGAAGATGGCGTGTAGCAGAAACGGATGAAGAGCGCCTTGCACGCCTCGAGAAAAAAAAGGAAGAGGGCTTTGGCCAGTTTAATCTTTGAGCTTAGAGAGGTCCAAAAAGGTCGGCGCGTCGACTTTGCACACAGAGTGGCAGATCACGAGTCGGTCACGCGAGAGTTTCACCGCCGCTTCACGAACAATGCCTTTGGCAGTATGTTGTATTCTGTGTGCGACCGGCCGTGGCATAAAATGACCCAACACCGATGAGCGAACTTATGCATTGGACTCTTCATTTCGCCACAAGCGTAGCCATGCAGCCATTGCTTTCGCAATTCAACTACGGTTAATCAGAGCTGAACCAAAGCTAACTTCTCCTTAGATAGCTTAACGGTACCCTGCGTACCTACACTACTGCCTACTTCTACCACGCACTCAGTGGTATATCTGAAATGGTCGTTCAATGCTTCCACTCTAAGGCCGTCCTCCTTGACTATTGCTGCGTATCTATTCAGCAGCGATATCCGTAATTCCTCTAGTTTTCCTCCCACCGCTAATTCGTTGATAAACTCCTCCCTTACAAGTTTATTTCGTTTGCTCTTTAACACCACACAAGTTCGATACCTTACCACTCTGTGGTCATTGCATCGCACCTTGCGGATGTTCTGCAGATCCTGTACAGCGTCCGAGATAGAAACAATTATGAAATGTGTTTCATTTTAAACTCCCCGATTCGGGCTTTTCTATTTGCACTTTCGATACTTCCATATGTTGAAGAAAGTATTCATTATTCTTAAATTATTGCGTTTGGTAGATTCTGCCAATAAATCTCTCCTGCTGTTTCTAGAGCTCTTTCAATAGTCTCCTACTGCCTGCTCTCCAGTCTGCTTCATATTTGCAATAGCATTAAAGTCAGCCGCCAATACTGCATACTGCGTTTTTCTTCACCCACTGACAATTCTACGTCCTCATACAATCTGTCGAATACGTGGTCTCCATGACTCGATGTAGGCGCATATGCCTGTACAACATTGAATTTATATTTGTTATTAAGCTTAATTACGATACATGTTACTCTCTCTCTAATCCTAAAAAAATCTTAATTTCAGCTGATGCTTTCTAAGCACGTATCCCACAGCTAGCTATTTCTCGCACCTCCGCTAACCCATGATAGCATACTACCTGCCCACCATTAAAGGGCCCCTCAAACATTACTTTCTCCGGTATGCTAGTGGAAGAAATCAATAGACGTGGTCGTTGTCAGTATCCAAGCCAAATAAAAAAGCTTTGCTTGGAGCTGATAATTTACGCACAATTAAAAAACGCTCTCCGCGACCGCTTCCTTATGACGTCAACCTTTTTATATGACGTCATTAGAGCTTACTGGGCGCACCCCCTCATTTGACGCTCTCAAGTGACGCGAGCGGAACGGAACTAAGTGGGCTCCGTAGAGGCTTGTTTTCTTTTTCTTCCGTACCGGCGCGCGTTGATTTGAAGGTGGAGAGGAGCATCATTTTCTATCACCGATAGTTTCGGTGTTAGTAACGCTAGCTTAATAATATTTGGGTTGAGGAGGGGACTGATGCATTTCCTATTTTCAGTGGAAAGCTTTTCAGGGGCCTTTAAGTACACTATATACATAATGTGTCGTCTTAACCTCAGTAAGCCATGGTATATCGCATTATTATGCTCACTAGTTCAACGAATATTACTGACAGACAAGCCTCGCTTACAAGGTTTAGCGTTTAGCTTCATCAGGTTTAGTTTTCAATGGCGCCCTCTCCGAGGCCAGAGATTCTTAGCACCCTCCACTGCGTGGCAGGTCAGAACGCCGTCGTGATCAGTTTCTCCGCAACCGCTAGGGACTGAGGCCGGAGGTTAACTGGTATATTCATAGCACGTGGTGGCCACTTACTGCACCAATGTGGCCAAATTCTGTTCTGGTGAAGGAATGGATTTTTGAGGTGGTCACTGGGATGAGGCCGCCTCTCTCACATGGTTTGTACTAGTGTATCTACACGAGGTTAATTTTTACCGGGTGGACAACTGCCAGGCAACGGCATTCGATCTACGGTCCTTTTACAGGCGAGGCGAGTGTTCTGCAACCGCTGCTTAATACTATTAATACAGCAGTCTACGTGATAATGTGCTTAGAGAAAATATGAATGAAAAATCCATAAGCAGAACCCTAATATAGAAATAGTGTTATCTTCAGACGTTAGCGCCACGGCTTTTTCACGCTGACTTTAGATTAGAGGCGCTGTTTTTAACAGCTATAACTTAATAGAAAGGTAACAGAAGTGACATATAAGACGTATGCATAAGGCAGGTGACGGGGATATTAAGTATATGTTTAAATAACTCCCTGGTAGTAACTAACACAGCACAGCACAAGTAGTTGATGTTGAATTTATGGGCTACCGCCCCTCAAGACCGTGTTATTCTTATTTAAGTAAACATTCTTGCGTGTTTGAGATCCCGCACTTTGGGACTGCTGACTTCTAAATCGTACTTCGCTAGACCTAAGACCCGGACGGAAGCACGTATCACTCCACCTACAAAGGATATTTCCATTTGACAGTAATTGCTCATTCAGTAATAAAAATATTACAGTGGTATGGTCTTGTGCAGGTCACTCTAATAAGAAAAACAATCCATTTTAAGCATCAACATATAATTACGCTCTAATACTATGTGGTAAGTACACTTTCATCAGTCTCGTAACTAGATTTTTCATTAGTTATGTATTCAGAACGCAATTTCCGGCATTCGCAAAAAGTAATACAAAACTAAGACTTTATTTGCGAGCTATCTGCTGTCGTTAATATAAGGCGGACAAATGTTTTTAATAATTGTGTCGCGTCTGTCGAAGCTTTCTCAGCTTCTACAATGTTTGCCTGGTGCCGACCTTGATTAAAAAAATTACAGGGTCTCCTAAAGTGCAGCTTAAGAGCAGAATGGTGAAACCCTAGTATTAGTAATTGGTAGTCATTTTAGCCATTACTACTTATTACTAAGAAATTTAAGTCATTTCTAATCAGTTATAGCCGCTACAAGTCGTTGTTAGTCATATGGGCCCTTACAAGGCATAAGTGGTCATTTCTATTATTATTATTATTTTTATTATTAATAAGCATTTCAGCCCTTTCTAATAGTGTTACAAGCTGTTCGACATAGTGGTCATTAAAGTCATTAGTAGTCATTTTAGACATTACTGCTCATTTACTGAACATTTTAGTCATTTCTAACAAATCGTAGTCACTACAAGTCATTAGAGAAATTTGGCAATAAATCATTAGCAGTTATTTAGTCATTACTCATTACAAAGAATTCTTGTCATTTCTAACCAATTTTCGTTACAGGTCATTAGACATATTGGGCATTTCAAGTCGTTAGTTGTCATTTTACTCATTACACATCGTTACTGAGTAATTTGCAATCGTACTTGCTACAAGTTGCCCTATAGACATATTGGTAGTCATTAGTAATCATTATTAATTTTTACTCATTACTAAACATTTTAGTCATTTCTAACCACCTGTAATCTTTTAGACATATTGGTCATTATAGGTCATTAGTAGTCATTACAAGACATTAGTAGTCATTTTAGCGAATATATCGTGCGCCGCCCGCCGAAGAAAATAAAGACGGCGCCTGGTCGCAGCTCGAGCAGCCTCGACGGGCAGTCTTGTTATGGTGCCAATCAACAGGTGTCTTTTTCCTTCGATGTTAAGCGTTAAGTCTTCATCTGGTGACCAATCCCGCAGCATCCACGGGACAGCTCTCACGTCCGCTGGACGCCTCGTCACTGCAGGTTCATCTCCTACCTTTCTGGCCCCAGAACCCGTAAGTTTGGTTCCACCAGATCGAGCCGCAATTTTTTTTTTCCTTGCCCGCATCAGCTTTGAGATGACGCGATACTACTATGTCGCTTCGAGCCTTCCTTCCGGCGTTGCCAGCGTTCTCTTCGCCCGCATGGGTGATACACCATATCAACATCTGTAAACCAAGGTGCTGGAGAAATTTATGCCATAGAGCGCTACCACCTCCAGCAGCTCCTTACCGAGGAAGAGCTTGAGGATTGCCGCTCTTCACAACTCCGGCGCCGGATGTGCCAGCCTTTCGGTGAAAGCGATACCTCCAACCCCTCGGCGTTGCTTCGACATCCTTTCCTTCAACCCCTTCTCTAGCCCATCCGCCTCGCCCTTGCGGCGGCTAATGACGTCAAGCTCGACCGCCTGGCTGAGCTCACCAATAACATTCATGAGGCGACCTCCCCACCCATCACTGCTGTTTCGCCGCCTACAGACCCGGCGATTTCACACCTGGAGCCCGTCTGTCACCCGTTAATAATTAAGGGGGTATTAATAACGATGCGCCCTTAACGGTGCGCACACTCCCAGACACCCTTAGAGTGAGTGGGGGTAGCTGTTCCGGTCGCAAAGGAGATGCCCTCGACTTGCGTGGCAAGCTCAGCCAGAATTCAACTACCTTGTAGTGACAGAAGGGGGTGGTCGTTTGGTGCCCAGCGGTCGCCGGTTCAAACCAGAGTAAGGATCGGAGTCAGAAGTAACAAACAAAACACAATTTATGTAGAGCAAGAGTCGATACAAATGAATACACAAGATCACTTGAAATACAACAGACGAGAGGTTCACAGAATACAAACGCTAAGCATGCAACTACAGAATGATTCAATAACACAGCCTTTACAACAGATCAAACACGAGAGAGTTACATAAACAAACACCAAATTGTTCACCGGGCACTGTTGCAGTCCGACGCCTCAAGAGTCACGATGTGACCGCCATACGAGACGAGCGCCGCTCCCTTGAAAGTCCGTGGGCTTGCCAGCAGCGGGTGATCCCCGGGAGTCCAGCCGAAGCGCAGGCGAGCACGTCGCAAAACACTGACGAACTGACTGACTGACTGGCTGGCTGACTGGCTGACTGCCTCATCAAGCGGCGCGGTCTCTTTAAATAGGGCGCGCCGCGTCTGTTTGTTAGCACGCGCCAAAGCTAGCGCGCACACACACATAGCTTCGCTGGTTATAGCTCCCTCTTCTCCTCCAGTCGAGCCGCGCGTTGTCATTGGCCAGGTCCCATAGAAATTTCTCGAAAGGCCTGGCTGATTCCAGTCCGATGAACCACCGTCCTCCCCGGGCAATGGGAAAGAGGGTGACGGCAACGCGTACAAAGCTACGCGCTCTCCCGCGCGGGGAAGGGGGCTTTTTCTCTCCATGCCTTCCACGCGACGCCGTGCGGGCCTCGCGCCGTACCGGCTTGATGAAAATGGGCGCCGATTTCGTGACACCGTCTCGATGAGCTTAAGGCTTCAGATGCCGCGCTCCGCAGCCGATGCCGCGCTCCGCAGCCGCAGACCCGCCCGCATCGTCTCGATCACCGCGCTCTTTCGGGCACACGTCAAACTCGGATTCCCAGCCCTCCGGCTCTCTGCTGGTACCACCGATGTTTTTGACACCGGGTCACGATGTGTACACCGCTCTATTCTTGGTCGGGAAACAACCGCTGTGACCACTAAATGCGGCGTGTGGTCGAGCCAGTCATCAGAGCTGCCTATTTATAGTAACTGCCACATTCTACGGCACCCGCTTCCTTATAGACAGGGGCACGGAAATCAGCGTGGTTCCACCGACTAAGCCTGGTCGTTTCAAGTCATCAGGGCAGTGCTCCGTGCTGCCAACGCCTGGTACGTAGCCATGCACGTATTAAGATCTGTCACCATCGACTTCTGGCTTCGCCGCACTTTGCTGGGTATTCGTCATCGCAGACGTGGTTGCAGCATGAGTTTTCGTCATCGCAGCAAAGTTGACCTGGTGAAGGCATGCCCCCAAATTCCCATTGAACCCGCCGACATACCTAAGACCGCTATTATGGCGCCCTTTGGTTTGTTTCAGTATGTGTGAATGCCTTTTGGACTACGCAATTCGGCTCAAACCTTCCAGCGGTTCATGGCTGATGTCACGTGGGGCCTGCCTTCTGTCTTTTCGCGCCTGGATAATGTTCTCATCGCCAGCCCTACGCCTGAAGATCATGAGCAACACCTACGTGCTCTGTTCAAGCGTCTACTGCAGTACGGTCTGATTATGAACACCTCCAAGTGTGTTTTTGGTGTCTCTAAGCTCGCGTTCTTGGGTCATCACATATCCTCGGGTCATCACATATCCTGCCCTCTCGTTTCCACTGTCCAGGTCATCAAGAATTATCCCCAGCTTACAACACTGCGCCACTTCGGCAATTCCTGGGGCTGATACATTTTTCCAGCCGCTTCATCCCACACTGTGCAGAGCTGCTTCACCCGCTCATTGACCTTCGGTCAACCGCTTGCCCGTCCTCTGTCATTTCTTAGTCATCAGAAGCACGGGCGGCCTTTACTTCCACAAAACAAGCAGTCGCGAATGCCGTGGTCCATCGGTGCAGCAACGCCCCTCCGAGATTGATGGTGGATGCCTCCCGCGTGGCTGTCGGAGCCGTCTTACAGCAGTACATAAACTCCGAATGGAGACCATTGCCTTTTTACTCTCGGAAGCTACTTCCTGCTGAGACCCACTACAGCGTCTTTGGCCGAGAGCTCCTGGCAGTCTACTCCGCGATACAGTACTTTCGGCATTGTGTAGAAGGATCCCAGTACCACGCGCTGACCGATCATAAGCCTCTGGAGTATGTATGCCGCTCCATTGCCTCGAAGCACGTTTCACGCGAACTCCGCCAACTCGCATATCTATTAGTTTACTACATATATTCGCTATGTACAAGGTGCTACCGACACTGTCGCTTATGCCCCCTTTCGCATTGCCACGGTAGACACTCCATCTTCCACGGTCCACTGGTTTCGATTATCTTCCGTCCAGCAAAATGACCGTGACCTCGCCGCTTTTCGGGAGAAACTCCGTTCCTTCCCATCCCTGCTCGTCATAGCCCTTGTGGTACGATTTGTCAACAGACCTCCCCCACCCTTTTGTTCTGGCTTCACTAAGTTTCCCCATTTTCCATTATTTACATGGCTTATGCCACCCAAGTATTCGGGCTTTTCAACAACTTCTCACCCAGCGCTATGTTTCGCTCATACTCAAAGCTTATGAGCGCACTTAGACGCACCTGTGTCTTCCCTGCCAGACGACCAAGGTCTGCCCTCATGCCAAGACCCCTTCCCAGGGCTTCCTACCACCTGGCCCTCGTTTCGACCTTGTACATCTCGACATCGTGGGCCCTCTACCCGTATCTCGAGGCCACCGTTATATCCTGACCATGGTCGACCACTTTACTCGCTGGCCGGAGGCCGTCCCCATTCCTCACATCACCGTGGAGACTGTTTACCGCGCCTTCATCTCTGCATGGGTGTCTCGATTCGGTTGTACTGGCACCGTTACAAACGACCGTGGCCGCCAGTTTGAGTGCTCCCTGTTTGCTTCCCTTAATCATATTCTCGGCGCCAAGCACTGCCATACTTCTGCATATCACCCGTATGCCAACGGCATGGTAGAATGCCTTCACCGTCAATTGACGGCCGCTCTAGCTGCTGGCATCAATTGCACCACCTGGGCCGACTCCTTACCCCTTGTGCTCCTTGGTCTACGGGCAGTCATCTGGGAAAACTTACGGTGCTCAGTTGCAGAGCTGGTGTATGGTAGGGCTCGGCGTCCTCCAGGAGACTTCTTTACATCACAGCAGCTCCCAGCCCAGCTCCAAGAATTCCTTCAATGCCTCTTGGACTGCATTAGACCTCCGGCCTATGCCACCGCGTCAGTCCCGCCACCATACCATATTTGTGCACCCTGACCTGACCACTTCGAGCCACGTTTTTGTGCGCCATGATGCTGTCCGAGCTCCACTAACGGCGGCTTACGACGGACCTTTCCGCGTTCTCCACCGCACTCCAGAAACGACTACCCTCCACCAGAACGGTCTGGCAGAGACTGTCAGCCTAGACCGCCTTAAGCCGGCTTGCTGGAGACCACACTGGACAGCCTCGCATCATCGCCTGGTCTCCTGCTCCAGTGGTATCACCGGTCCTCCCTCCGTGCGTGTCGACTTCGTCTAGCGGGGTAGAGTCACTGTATCTGGTGGTCCTGTAGGGCCCTCTTGGATGGAGCCGGGAATCCGGATATCGCGCTCCGCCCGGCAAAGAAAAAAACGACGACGCCTGATGTGGCTCGAACAGCCTCAGCAGGCACTCTTGTTCTGGTGTCAATCAACAGCAGTCGTGTTCCTTCGCTCCTGAGGAGTTAGGCCTTCAAGTCACTTGTAGGTCGTTTTAGTCATTGCTACTCGTTGCTACGCATTTTAGTTTGAGGGTGGCGCTGGTGAACACTCACAAGGTTCGTATACAGACAACATTAATACTCGAGAAAGTAGCAGGGTGGACAGCGGCCGATGTAGCTCAGTTGGAAGAGCACCGGACGCGATATTCGGAGGTCGTGGGTTCGGTCCCCACCATCGGCACGTTGTTTTTTCTTCTACTTTGTGTTTAATTATCTTTCCCCTAAGCAGATTACATTACTCATTTCTGTGATTATCCAAGTAAAAATTAAAAAAAAGACATAAAACATAATCCCCAATGCTTTCCTTGGCCTCGCCGACTGTTGGCTTCTTTCCTTCATGTATTATAACGAGCACCCTCATTTCCCCTTCATTTATCTGCTTGTAGCTTACGGGGGTCACGGTTCTGGCAGTCTTGAAGTCATAGGTTGCGTAAGAGGGTTCTAGCACAGCTTTCGCCGTCGCTCTTGATCACGATCTACGTGACGCTGGCGGTAACACAGGACGTTCCACGTCCGTCGCTATGGTTGAGGGTAGCGCTGGTGAACACTCTCAAGGTTCGTATACAGACAACATTAATACCCGAGAAAGTAGCAGGGGGGACAGCGGCCGATGTAGCTCAGTTGGAAGAGCACCGGACGCGATATTCGGAGGTCGTGGGTTCGGTCCCCACCATCGGCACGTTGTTTTTTCTTCTACTTTGTGTTTAATTATTTTTCCCCTAACCAGATTACATTACTCATTTCTGTGATTATCCAAGTAAAAATATAAAAAAAGACATAAAGCATAATCCCCAATGCTTTCCTTGGCCTCGCCGACAGTTCACTTCTTTCCTTCATCTACTCGTTACTAAGCATTGTAGTGATTTCTAATTAATTGTAGTCATTACAAGTTGTCGTTAGATATATGAGTCATTACAAGTTATTGGTAGTCATTATTATTCATTACAACTACTACCGATCTCTATTATAACTTCTAATAGTCACTACCTTACACTATCAATCAATTTTCCTTCTTTGATGTGTCGCCCGTCACGCCCGCTCGTCACTTTCTGCCGATTCACTATGAGCACAAAGCACAGTAGGGCACAAAGGTCAGTTTCTGTTCCTCTTAAAAGACAACGCTTCAAGCTACGTTTAACCTAGAGACTGTTCAAACATACAAGATAAAGGTTACTTGTATCTTTTGCTTGTATGTGTCACCAAAAGCTCACCTATATTCACTCTGGCCCGGTCTTCATCTGTAAGAAAATGAGAGAGAACACAATTACACTTGCGAGTGCGCCAAGAGAGCTCGTGATATTCGAAAAATAGTTAAAGTAGAATAATACAGAATGGATGCGAAAAATAGAGGAAGAACGATGAGGACAAGTACTACAGAAATATACGACCATTAGTTAAAAATTACTGGGGAGCAACTTAAGTGACCACGTGCAGCAAGGCGAAAGCGTTTCGGCCACCCTGCTGCGATCTTTGGAACGCCCTCTAGAGAGAACGAGAGAGAGGAGGGAGTCTTTATCTTAAGAGAGAGAGAAATACCTATCTCTCTCCCTGTCTCTGCTCTCTCTTTAGAAAAAGAAAGGGGATAGGTGAGTAAAAGAAGGAGAATTTAAGAGGGAGACAGTCTCTCTCTCTCTGTCTCTCTCTCTCTAGATGCAGAGTAGAGAAAGGGGCCCTTTCTCTCTCTTTATTATAGCTGGCTGTCATTCTATATCACTAACTATAACTATTGGTCACTATATACCAAAACCTCATCAATATCCAACAGATATCCCGCGGAATCTCGCGGACTCATCTTGCGCTCAGATCTCGCGCACAGTTTCTGCGAACCCCACTCAGGAACTGTCAAAACCTTTTGCCTTATTATGCAGGGTACAGAAATGGTGTTTTACGCTATAGCGTAAGGGGCTTGTTCGTGTCGGAAAAATACGCAAATCAAGAAAAGAATTCCTCGCCACTTAGGTTCGCACCCCAGGTGGTGAATGGTGGTCGGGGGCGTAACACATAGGCCTCGAAGGGGCATTGATGCCAAGCGCGTTAGGGGCACCTCATAATTACGTTGCATTGCGGATAACTTGGTTCAGTCTGCTAGGTCTGTGTAATAATATCTTTCAGTAATAATAGCTTTAATATGTAAATTACTCAAAAAGGGCAATTTTAAAATCGCTGGATGAAAAGGCAACATTTAAGCTGCTATCCCGTCTAGTTAAAACGAAGTTTTAGCGTTGTCCTAATAGGAGCTCTTTAGTCTAACTTGAACACCAGGATAAACGGATAGTAGACAGCCTTCACTAAAATTTAATAAGGCAAGTTTCAAATCATACGAAAGTGTGAACATGGCAGCAAAAAATCATTCACTGATGTGTCATCAGCTCATGGGAAAGTGTATATGTTAATACAAAATTATTCGCCAGTAATGAACACGATACAAAAGTAGAACGTCCCTGGGCAAAGCAGCCATCGCCACTTAGGTACAACAGCCGTGAAAGTGAGTGGTGTGACAGTCTGCCAATCCCCATGTGATCCGGGGGCATCGTTCTCCACTCACAACAAGCAAACACAGCGTGACACATCTTGCCACTTAGTTTTTCCCGCGACGTTGAGTGGCGGCCGCGATTTTCGACTGGTTCGCCATCAGCTTCCCCTTTCCACACCTTTGCTCAAAAGCAAACGCATTTTGTTAGATCGAAAATTCGTCGACGTAACCCAGGATTTCATAAAAACGCGTCGGAAAAATTATCCAAGTCGCTTTCTTTCAACGTTGTGATGCTACCTTTTACGGTCCAGCACTCAGGGGGCTGTTAAACCATTTCTCTCCCTATTTACAATTCACCTGGTAGTAACTAGTTTCTGATAGGGATTCGAACCGAGTACATATGCACTTCGAATGGTACACCATTCATCGTAAGCGCTGGTGTCCACCGAGACGCAAGAGAGATGCGGCGCCTCCATTTTCCCTCAAAGCAAAACTAACGGCTATTAACATTTTTTTCCGAACTCTGTGCCAGTCCCACCATGGCGAAAACTAGCGTAATGAAAACGTGAAGTAAAGGCGCTATGGATTGCAGCCTTTAAGCGTCCTCCTAATTATTACTATTCTCCTTTGCTTCGCTCTTCATTTCTGCATAAATAGAAGAGGGGAATTCCTTTTCATGTTTTTCTCCACGAAGGATCCACAAACAATGCCAACGCCGTACAATTGTCCTGTGAAGAATGTTTTGTGCTAACGAATTTTAAAAATTAGTCTCTTAGATGTCTCTTAAGAGGAAAATGGCGAAAGCCTACCCTCTCTCTCCTATTAATTGCCTCTTATCGGCGTTTGTTGCAGTACTACATATAATTATAATTAGGTTACAGGAAAGGAAAGCCACAGTATTTGTCACACTTTCTCCGGCAAGTGTGAGTTTGAACGTTACATCATCGCTCCTGTCGCGTGCCGTTCCTTCAAGCGCGTTCAAATATGGCACTGCAGATGGCAGGAACCCTAGGCAAGAACAAATATCGCTGATTGTTGCGGCAGGTGACAGATCTCGAGCACAGATCTCGCGCACAAATCTCGTGCACGAATCTAACGCGTAACTCTCGCGCACTGGATTTCGTTTCTAGAGCCAAATTGCGGGACAGCTCGCAGTTTGTGGGCAATAGTGATATTTGGCTAGCAACTTCCTCCCGGATGAAGTCTAAGCTGCTGAAGCTGCGAGGAGGTCTCCGGTATACAGGACAGGCCAGAAAGTGATTCCACAGGCGCGGAAAGCTGTCGAGGGAGGAGGTGCTGCTTGCGCAACTCATCGTAGCTCTGACAAAGGCTGACAACTTGGGCAGCAGTAGTCAAATCCAGAGATGTTAACATTTGAAAGGCGTCATATTCGATGCCTTTCAGGATGTGCTTTATCTTTTGTGCCTCGGACATCCGGGCGTTGACGCGACTGCTCAGGTGAAGCACATTTTCAGTGTAACTTGTAAATGTCTCACCGAGCCGCGGTGATCGATCGTGCAGACGTTGTTCAGCACGGAGCTTGCGTACAGCAGGACGACCAAACATGGTGTTAAGGTTCGCCTTGAACGAGTCCCAGTTCGTGATATCGGCTTGATTGTTACAATACCACAGGTTGGAAACTCCGGTCAAATAAAAGATAACGTTCGTTAACTTTGTGCAGTCGTCCTACTTATTGTACGAACTCACTCGCTCGTATGAAGCAAGCCAGTCATCACAGTCGGTATCGTCAGTCTTACTGAAGAGAGCAGGGTCTCGCTGACGTAAGGAGCCAGAGCCGATGACCGGCGGAGTCATCGGGGCGGTTGGTGGGTGCTCGTCTTCGGCCATGCGAATTGCCGGTAGCGTGCGGGTGCGAAGCTCTAGTGTGCGGCAAGGGTATGAAGCCGCACCTCCACCAAATGTCCATCTTCTTCTTTACACTACAAAGGCTTTCGCCTTTCGCAGGAAATCGTGAAAAAAACCTTTCAGCTTCCCTTTAAAATCATGGAGCGCCTTGGGTTCGAACCTATGGAATTTTCGAAACAGGCAGGTAACGTACAGCCTTTGCCAAAAGTTTAGAGCCCAGAGGCTTCGCTTTTAAGCTGTATGTTATGACTTCTTTAAACCTCGTGGAAATTCTGGCCATTGGTGAGGGTAGGACGAAAAATCTTCTTGCCTTCAGCAAATTTGTAAACCTGGGAATGCATTACGAGCCACATTGTATGGCTCAGAAGTAGACCCCCCGGGCTCTAAACTTTTGACAAAGGGTGTACCTAGAGCATCTAGGGGTACACTGCACCTGGTATTTCACGAAGGCATACACAAAGATAGGGCTTTGGCCCGACAGGTAAGATTTCAAGGTGTATATCCGATCCGCTCTACACGAACGCTGCTGAATACGGAAGCAAGGCTAAACACATAGCAGTAGTGGTTCGTGAGAGTAGAGACCCGGTTTCGTGCTGTACCGTTATAACCACAAGTGCAACTGAGGAAGAATTTGCCATTGCTGTGGCAATAACTCAAAACAGGACAAGGGTGACAGTGACTATAAAGCAGCCATTAGGAATTATGATACGGGCAGAATTACCGATGACCCGCTGCGGTGGCACAGTGGTTAGGGCGCTCTACTGCGGTGCCCAAGGATGCTGGATCGAATCCCGGTCTCGGCGCAGCTTTTCGTTGGAGGCGAAAAGCAAGGCGCCCACCGGGTGCTGTGTAATGTCAGTGCATGCTAAAGAACTCCAGGTGGTCGAACTTTCCGGAGGCCTCCACTACGGCGACTCTCAAAGCCTAAGTTGCTTTGAGACGTGAAACCCCACAACCGGGTCATACTGTGGAGAGCGCGTAGTTGAATGCCGCCATTCTCGAGGGATCTATAATACAAGGATTCGCTCGTTGCTGTTGGTAATGTGTGGTCTTTCTCTTGTGTTCCCTCGAACCCAAAAAGCTGTTTGGCGGCTGCCAAGTGAAGGGTGTAACGCAACCCAGAAAACCCCAAAACAACGTGACCAAACCCGCTTTTCTCCTCATTGTGCTACTGAATAAGTGGCTAAGCTTCCTTTGCAGTGGTCATTGCACCTTCTCACTGTAACACAATTCTAGAAGCTCGCCGTGCAATCTCAGGCAGATCATTTTGCCATGAAGTAGCTGCCTCTTAGTGCTGGAAAAACAGTTCCACCTAGTATTTTTTGATCTCTTGCCGAAATTTTGTGCAGGCATCAGTACGTTCGTATGTAACGCGTGATAGCGCTCACTTGCAGTGCAGTTCTTCAGAAAGTACAGGGTCTTGTATAACGCATTCTCCTTGATGGCGTCGACAGGAGTGGCAAAATTGTGGTAGTCCACTGCAACGACAGGCGAGATCATTCATAATGGTCAGCAATTACATTCCTCACTAGCTGTTTCATCCACTAGAATTATTATGTAGGCATCTATCCTTTCCGTCGCGCTTTCCAATAGCTGACAGGCGCCTAGACGGTGTTGCCTCTGTTCCTCCTCCCATAAACCACCCAAATAGAATTAGCAATCTCTGCTGAAAAGTTATGCTTCGTAAATTTTTGGTGGTGCTAACCAGACTTAACAATGCCGGCATCGGTTTTTCTGGATCTAGATCTATTGTAAATAATTACGTCCGCAACAAGGAAGCTTTATAATCAATCTCGTTGGTCTGGAATCCCGCCAAGAATAGACGTGTTCGGACGTACCTTGAGCGAGAACGTCTCATAGCAAGAATTTACTTTTTTTTTCTTATGAAAGGCAACGCATGGGGAGATTAAAATATATTTGAAGGTTATGAAAATTTGCTAAACCAAAAGTGCCTTTTTCTATCTTTATAAAAATGTATGCATTTTGGCGTTTCAGCAAGGTCGAAAGATTCAATGCGATCTTACACTTGACATTTTTAAATTATAATAATAAAAGCTGGTTTGAAAGTCGAAACTTGTCGTATATAATACTTTCTTATAAAAAACACATAATTTGCATTTCGTCGAGTACTCTTTTTCTAGAAATAATCTTTAAAATGCAATACAAGGAAGGATGTTCCCAGTTCTTGTATAACTGAACACACACTGCACGAAGACTACTTTTGATGTAGCATATATATTTACCGGTTTTCAGTTACTTCAGCACGTGTTGGTCTTTTAAGATCCGAGGGAACTCTGTATTGCCATGTATTCAAATCGTGATATGGCATGATTTTCTCTTGATGTGTAAAAACATAGCTTGTGTCCTACCTAGCGTGAATCCGCATTCTTATGTACATTTCATGCAGCTCTGTAGCGTATTTTTTTTGTTTTCGTAGGAACAGAAAAAGCAGCGTAAACGCCGCATATACTTGGCAAGAGGTTTCTCGGCAGACACAAATCTCCCAAACGGAGAAAATACACTCGCTGTCAGTATATTGCACACCACACTTACAGCTTTTATACGGCATCGACCACTCTATTACAAAAGCAAGACACCAAATGTAGCATATTGTAAATGGCATGCCCGCCTAGCACACTATATAGGCTCATGCACAGCAGCACAGCATGCCACGGCAACACATGGCAGTGAGAGGGGCCCGCTTCGAATGGTTTTAGGGATGGCAGATAACAGAGAAGGTCTCCAGAACGGGAAGAACAAAGACAGCAGAACAAAGGTGGGAAGAACCAAGTAGCTACACCCACACCCCTCTTGAATGTCTTCTAATTTTAATTCCAAACAAACGCCGAGAGATATTAATACCTTCCAAGTAAAGGCATAATTTATTCATTATTTTTGCAAAACAAATATATTCTTTTTTCTAATATATTTTATTGAGGCTGGTTATTTCCGGTAAATATTTTTTTAAAATTCGGCGCTCATTTTTCGACGTTTATATACTTCCTTGAATCAATGGTTTTCGGTTAGTTGTGCAGTGGGAACTTTAGAGCGCGGCGATTATCGGTGGAAAAAAATATCAAAGACCACAATATTATACAAGCAAAGAGGCACGAAACGCTAAGAGCGAAGTTCCCTTTCTGATAAACTCAGGAATGCCCCCACTTCAGTTCAAGATGGCACCCAGCAGATGCTAGGCTGGGAATGGAAGGAGAGCGACATTCCAACTTGACCCCACTAATCTCTTAAAATTCAGTGCTGAACAAAACAATTTTGCCCGTTCATCTATTGGTAAACCTAAGAGGAACAGCGACGAACATAATGAGACAGCATCAAAAGCAGATCTGCTACTACTACTTCGAAGACGAATATGGGAGTGTCATCTGGATATGGGTCCTTTCTATTGAAAAACAAGCCTTGGGGAGAAGCTGGCTTGCAGATTTATTGAAGATGCTCGTTGCAACAGCAACATATATATACTAGCGCAAGCGTTTCGGCGGATGGCGTGGCAGAGCCCAGTGCGTCTCCCCATAACGGACAGCTTTTCTGAGTTCTGCTGGCCAGTTTCAGTACTTTGAACGAAAAGAAATACGTTTTGCGTAGAGAATAAGTCCTAGCCTGCCATGAGCATACACAAAATTCGCGCTTTTAGTTTTTAAATCAATTTTTTTTTGTCCGCCGGATGAATATTAGCGTTTTTAGATTATAACAGGAAAGGCCATGGCCAGTATATATTGCTGTTATGTATAGCAAAGGCCATTGAAACTGTTAAGCAAGGAGAGTGCTCAATAGTCACTGGCAGTCTCGAATTATCGTCTGCAAAATTTGCGTGCAGCCCGGATGAGAATAGTAAGTGTCGGCTTTCCCGGATGATGCTTAGTGTGCGCAATAACTTCCTCCAGTGACGATAATGAAGACGGCGTTTACTTCCACGCTGTTTCCAAATTCGATAGGCGATTACGGCGAAGTGCAAGGCGCCTGTGTTCACTGCGGCATTGTCGCAGATTCAACAACCTCAAGTTGCACATATTTCCGAAGCCCTCCACCCCAGCAAACCAAAATGAAACTTAGCCCGCGTTACACTGTTCAATACCAACATCTTGCACTATCCGGTTAATTTAAAATCTCAAGACCCTTTCGTTTCTAAACACTTAGCACTAGTTGCATGGAATAACCTGTAGAACGATTACTAGGGCTTGGGTCATCATTTGTGAGATATTTTCTCTATCGGTACTTGCCACATGCAGGCTATATTTTTTATATCATACTTGTGTCGTAAGGCATCCTTTCGAATTGAACGCGTGAATCACCCTTTCTGCGAACTGGTTACTCCTATGTCGCCACGAGAACTCCTAACAACGTAAGAGAGAGGAAAAGACATACTGCGTAAATTATTAGACATATATCCTGCGGCAGAGGGAGGAAATAAAAACCAAGAAGCATTTGTTAATACCACCATGTCCAACTTCTGCTCTCGACCTGAGCACATATGTGCATACAATGCTTCGCATAGGACAATGTTGCAAAGCGAGATTTGTGTTGTGCTTCAAGGGACAAATAAAGTTTTAACAGACAACGGCTTTCGGCCTACACTGCTCTCATTTTACGGAGTGAAGAAGTCGGCTTTGCGGACCGAGGACACGGATGCGAAAAAGGCACCTCAGGTGTGTAGCGTGACGCAGCACTTGTCATGATAGGAGAACGCTGTGTCTGTCTCACCCCGAACAGCCCTCTGAAGAGCGTTGTAGATTAGATAGAGGCTGCTGTAGCGATAGGGCCACAGCCACGAGTCTCTCCTCTCGGCGCTGTAGAAGTAGTTGTCGTTGCACACGGAGCTGAACAAGTCGGAGCACAAAGTGGCCTTGGTGATGTGCTTGTCCATGTACATGGCTGAAAAGTTGTTGAATATTTGTTACCAGTGAAGGAGAAAGATCTAGGTCGTGGCTATGGGGCACAAATCTTAATTTATGTAGATGATCGTGTCTACACGACTATGAGCTGAAGTAGGAAGAAGGAAAAAAAAAAGGAAAATTGCAGGAGGTATTGTTCTCAATCCTGAATGGCTGATCCTTGATCCTTGTTCTGGGCCCAGACGAGTCAGAATTCAAATAATCTTTCGTTATAAACCTCATTCACCCTTTCAACGAACTGCAATGCGCGAAGGAGAGACAAATACACGGCGCGTTCACTGCTTGCACTTGGGTTTTATTGGAAGGCCAACGGGGCCACATAGGACTTTTCCCGTATCGTCTTAGTGCGACATTGAGAAGACTACGAGACAACGTTCCAACTGAAGAGAAAGCATTTGGAAGCTACAGACCTTTTTGTGCTCATCGACGCCGACCCTTTGCGCAGATGTCACGAGTTTAATGCGAATGGCACGAATAATAATTTCTAATCCAGCCATTTGGCAAAAATGGATGTTTTAACTTTTGACCCTCGGTGCCCCCACGAAGAGCAAACTTGCATGTCGCAATCAGCGTCGTCAACTGTTTTTAAGCCTGTCAGTTTTGAAGACATAAGAACATACTTCGAGCAGGCTTTCAGTGCAATACCGTTAGTGACCTCAAAACTGTAAAATTGGTCAGAAGTCATCGGTGGCGAACGTTTGAAGACTCGCAGTCACGAATCATTACGGACACGGCTATAGCTGGTGACGAACACCGCGACTCTTGCACCACCCATTTGAGGAGCAGGGGGTAGTCACGAGCAAGCGCCTGACAAGGTCAATGTTGGAAGGTGTCATGGCAGGGCACCGATTGGTGGGAGGTGCAACAGCGCCATGGTTCCTGCATTTCTCTTCTCTCTTGGATGTCGACAGATGCCTGATTGGTCGAAGGGTTGTGTGGTGTCAAAGGCGGGATGTCGCTTGATACAAAAAGGGAACGCCTTTATTGAAGTTTTCGCATTTAGTGAAGCTAGTTAAGCCCCTGACAAACCGGAGCCCCGCTGCCTTGACAAACTTAAAGCAGAGGACACATATGCGATAGCCTCACCGGCATTCGGCACCGATCGCCGCTTGAGGACTGCCGTCTCAGCAACAAGCCCCCTAGAGCTGACTCCTTGATGCTGCGCTCACACCAGCTGTCTCCGTGCAGCAGCGTCTGACCACTGCTTTGCGTGATCAACTCCACGTTCGTACAAGAAAAGACAAAACTACGATGTTATCAGAATGACTGTCTACTGTACTCATGCAAAAGAAGCATGAGGTGGTGGGAATTTCTGTAGTCCTCCACTACGGCGTCTATCATAGCCTGAGTTGCTCTGGGGCGTTAAACTCCACGAACCAAACCAAACCAATCTTCAAAGCACATGCGAAATCTGAACGAAATGCTGCCTGCGTGAGAGACCTTGAAGCGAAAATCTTTACTATCAATGTTTTATTTTCAAATGTTTCTATGAGTTGACCCCCTTACCCCCACCCGTGCGTCGGTTGCAGGCGACGCATAATCGTGTTTTAAAAATACATCTGTTTGGAACGACGCCCGATGCTTCGCTGTTTGTTCTAGGGTGCATTCAGCTTTTCTTGAGCATGGAACGACATAGTGATGCACTGAGAATGCACTGAGAAGTTATCAAAACGCTTTTAAACCTTTTGCTTATATATGTGCTCAAATGGGACAACATCCCATGGTCGTGGCGCTTGGAGGGTGCAGAGATCCTATTGCACTCTTACTCTTTTATGAAATTAAACGCTTGGAAGAGGAGAGGATACCCGTGCTTTTGTCATCCTCTTCCTCAAGTTCGGAGGAGAAGTATGGGCCGCTGCTGCGTTTTTATGTTGGGAATACACTATTTGCGCCCAATACATAAACGCGCGCAAAACGACTAAAACTTCGATGGTGCCAACATCGATTCTGCTAATGTGCTGATAAGTTGCTTTGTATCCTGCCTACATTTCCTCTATGGCATCTACTTCTTTGTGTTCATGTCGTTTGGTTCTCTGGTTAACGTTGTGGTTTGAAGCCACCAGGACAGCAAAGTGAATGCAGAAAAGAATCGAATAAAGCTGTAAGGAATTCGCTTAATAACCAATAGTAGCTGTAGGCTCAGAGTAATAGTAGGATCAGAGATCTGATCTCTGATCCTTAATTCCTTTGCAAAGAACAATGCGCGCAAAAAAGATACGCTTCGCAGCGGCATTTTCCACGCACTGCTCAACAAACGCGCCCAAAGTTATGCCGCCTCTGCTCGCTGTTGCGCTGATGTACACGCCGTTGCTCACCTTCGGGGAGGCAGTAGATTCCATTGGCAGTTATGCATTCAGGCGGGAAAGTGTACCGCACCGAGCTCTCGTCTGCGCGCAAAAGCAGAACACGTGTGATAGCGTGGGCACTTTATATGCACAATATATGATTTAAGCTTATCGCACCGTATGTCCAAAATAGGATGTTGCTGCCGCGTGTGTTCGAAGGGCCTTTGCATCTTATACGGCTCCACATTGAGGAAACGTGGCGCCTGCACAAACGAACCTGGAGGAGAAGCCTCCCATAGCCTGCCACTTATTCGCATCGGTTAGCGGCTGGTTGGTATACAGTGCCGCTCCAAAGAGAGCTGTCATGCGCTCACGTGTTCAGACTAAGAGCGGCGACACTCCACAACAGTGTCACACTGTAACTGGATGAGAAAAACATTACTGCTGAAGCAAAAAGTTAATCCAGTAGTTACTGGAGAAGGTGAACATCTGGCTGTATTACTCCACCCGCTTGAGGCTGCGGTCTTAGAATGAAGTTTGTCTTATTCCAATAAAATATATATTTGCGCCTGCCATTTAACCTACCTTGTTCACCACTATTTACACGCTCTTAGCTCAGAACGGTATTCTTCTTTACAAAGGATTCCTTTGCATCAAGTTTCAAAAGTTGTCGCTCACTCCACTTGTGTTTTCTTAGTTTGTTTCGGCTTAGCTACTTTTTTCATTTGTGCAGCCTCGAAGTGTGAAGCCCGGTTGGGGAACATTAGTGAATCTTTAAAAAGCCATTTATTTAAAGGTTTCACAAACGAGGTTAGAAAACATCAAATTTATATTTAGGAGGCTTTTAGCAAATGTTCGATAGAAATATTTGCAAGCAATGCCCTGCCTGTATCCTGAAAGACCATGAAATTCCGAGATATTGCGGACATGAGGCTACTGTCGCCATCTTTGCTGCCCAGGAGCCTCCCCAGACGATCTTCATGTTGCACGGAACGCACGCTCAATAATGCAAGCAATTGTGCCCGTTGCAACTAGATGACCAAAAACGGGTAAGGTAAGGACGACAAGTCGACCGACGAGGTTATGCACACCACGCGGATAATTCACCATGCTTTTGGTATATTTGAGGGGTGGGTTGAGTGTGTGTGTGTGTGTGGGGGGGGGGGGAGGCGTATTTAACCAAGTTCTATTTTCTAGTCACACATGCTAAGCGCGGTAATTCTTCTATTGGCCTGACTAGCCCGGAAGCAAGAGATGCATAATGCAATATTGAATGTCAATAGATGCTTCCTTGTTTCATATAATAGCAGTCTTTACTGGTTCGCAGCCTTCTGTCGAACATAAAGAGAGCTCTCAACAGTTGTTTTTTTTTTATATTTCATGCAGTTGCAGGCATTCACCAGCTTGAAAGAACATGGTCCGTTCGCTACATATTAGCGCTTAGCTTAGTTCCACAGTCTTGCATTTTGTCGTGGAATCGTTACCGTAAGCCCTAACACCTTTCATCGAGGGAAGGACGACGCGCTATTACTCGACGGCGCTTCCTGGCTCCAACGTGGGTGGGGAAGTACGGTTGCCAGCCCGCGTCGCAGTGATCCTAGAAAAGTTGGCAGTGATGTGCAGGGAATTTAAGCGGTGCAGACTTTCGGGCGGACATCAGTTAGGTGAAGGAAAACCTGGCCTCTGATGTATGGCGCTTGAGGTAGAGGGAAAGGTTACATTCATCGGCTAGGGTGCGATTCGAACCCGTGGTAGTAGGAACAGGCCAGCTTCGCTTGTCACTGCTTAAGACCACCCGGCCTTTGACGCAGCCTTTGTCTGCATTTTCAACCGCCACTCTCTCATGCTGTTATTTTCAAATGGTCGTCAGCATCCCCTTTCATCCGCGCGCTAAACAGGTTCGCGGGCAGTGAAGCGCTGGCAAAGAGCTGCCACAGATGACCAGGCGACAAGTGGTGCGTGATTGCAAGAGATGTGCATTCCTTTAGTGTTTCTATTGCCCGAGCTAGCGCTTCAAGCGTCACTGCGGCAGCCTGTGCAGAGCGCTCAGGGACGAGAAGGCAAATGTACCCGCTAGGTCCCTAATACGAACTATCCCGGCTTCGGCGGCCACTTTTCGTTGGAGGCGAAAAGCTAGACACCCGTTTGCTGTGCGGTATGTCAGTGTACGTTAAAGAACCCTATAGCCTGAGTCGCTTTGCGACGTTAAACCTCACAAGCCAAACCTAATACCAACCAGCTTTCGATGAATAATCGAATAAACCAACAAGCGTATGATTCAATAATGTTTTTCAACCGAGCTAGCATTTTTAATTCCGCAATGATACTATCTTCATAAACATCAAGTACTCTCTGCGGCCTGCTTAATGCGAAGTACAAAGGATCGTGAAATCACTCCAGATGGATGGTATAGAAGATTCCTTAGGAAAGAAGAAAGCCGTGGAAACGGAAGTGCAGCTTACCAGCAACAGTCACGTTTGACACATCCACTCCTCCTAAGGTAAAAGAAAAATACGTGAATTGTTCTTTAATTTTTGTTTCTCTACAGACGTGTTGCCAAAAACGATAGAGATAGCGTAAACGATTTTCTCATGTGGCCCGGGATCCTTTAAAGAAAACTGACATGCAGTTTAAGTTTTCTTGCATACCAAAATAATTTTAATCCCGAATACTTTTAACGACTACATTTTCAGCTCCCAAATTGTCCGTCACGTCGTCACGGTTGCATTTACCAAGGCAGATCACCTTCGCCATGTCGACCGTTTACTATCAGAATCTTTTTAGAAACTCGTGTGTGTGGTAGTTGTAAGTTTTACTTCAGAATAATGTCAGGTAAATACTTCTGTGACTAGTCTACTATTAACTGCGTGCAATATTACATAGCGAAGGTACAAAGTTGTTAGTCTGAGAAAGATTGTGGCCTGGTGCCAAGGTCTCTTTGGCCTGGTCTCTGTAATTTTTAACGTAGCGAAAACTGCCGCGCGCGCCACTTAGGATCCTGGAGTAGACGACGCCCATGTTAAATTGCGGCATTCGTTAGTTGAAAACATATCTCCACATGCGAGGCAATAAAAGCTACTGCATAAAAACTAGTCGCATATAAATAAAAAGAGAGTAGAGTGTTGATTTATTGGATTCTCATTTATTGGATTCAGAGATATCATAACTGAGTGCGCTATAGGAGTAGGCGGTAGGATAGTTACAGGGGATACCGGCAAGCTGTCTAAGGAGACGAAAGATTTGATTAAGAAACGCCAGAGTATGAAAGCTTCCAATCCAACAGACCAGATAGAATTGGCCGAGATATCAATAAGCGCAAGGTGGCCGATATAAAGAAGTATAACATGGAGAAAATTGAGCATGCTGTAAAGAACGGGGGAAGCCTTAAAGCGGTAAAGAAGAAATTGGCCATAGGCGAAAACCAGATGTATACGATAAAGGGCAAGGCTAACAAGATAGTCAAAGTAGTCGAAGAGTTCTATACAGATCTCTACTGCAGCCAAATTAGTCAGGACCGTAATGAGATTGGCGGTAGGGAAACACTGTCAGACGTTCCACCAGTGACGAAGGACGAGGTCAAGAAAGCATTAAAAACTATGAAAAGGGGGAAATCAGCTGGAGAAGACCAGATAACTACAGATTTGTTAAAGGACGGGGGGGGGGGGGGGCATATTGTACTCGAAACACTGGCCACCCTATATACGCAGAGCCTGATGTCGTCGACGATACAGGAACCATTTTCCTCATTCATAAGAAAGGGGACTCTAAGGACCTTAAAAACTACAGACCAATAGGCTTACTGTCTGTTACGTATAAGGTATTTACTAAGGTAATCGCTAATAGAATCAGGACAACCTTAGACTGCAATCAAGCAAAGGATCAAGCAGGTTTTCGGAAACGGTACTCTACTATCGATCATATCCATACCGTCAACCAGGTGATAGAAAAATGCTCGGAATATAACCAGCCCTTATACATAGCATTCATTGATTACGAAAAAGCATTTGACTCAGTTGAAACCTCGGCGGTGATGCAGGCATTGCGAAATCAGGGGGTGGACGAGCCGTACGTGAATATATATAGTGGCTGCATAAAGAAAGTAACAAAATTCCCATAAAGAAAGGTGTTAGGCAAGGAGATACAATCTCCCCAGTACTATTCACAGCTTGCTTAGAGGAAGTATTCAGAGACTTGTAATGGGAGCAGTTAGGAAGAAGGGTAGATCGACAATACCTCAGTAATCTGCGATTTACTGATGACATTTCCTTGCTAAGTAACTCGGGGGATGAACTGCAAATAGTGATTGATGACCTATACAGGAAAAGTATAAAGGTAGGCTTGAAAATCAATATGCAGAAGACTAAGGTAATGTTCAACAGCCTCGGGAAAGAACAGAAGTTTACGTTAGGTAGCGAAGTACTGGAAGTAGTAGGCGAATATGTCTACTTAGGACAGGTAGTAACCGCGGATCCAGACCATGAAAAGGAAATAAAAAGAAGAAAAAGATTGGGATGGAGCGCATTTGGCAAGCACTCGCCGATTATGACTAGCAGTTTACCGGTGTCGCTCAAGAGGAAAGTATACAACAAAGGCCTTAGCCCTGCGGTGGGCATAATCAGGCAGATGATGATGATGATTATTATGGCGTCTTATACGGCCATATGGCAAGCAATAAGCAATAACCAATTATGATTAATACTAATTAAATTACTGATTAAGGACAAATTAAAATTACTAGTTAATTACAATTGTGTAAATACTGAATTGCTAATTAATGTCGCCTTTACATTAGGTAGCCAAGTACTGGAAGTAATAGGCGAATATGTCTACTTAGGACAGGTAGTAACCGCAGATCCGGACCATGAAAAAGAAATAACAAGAAGAATAAGATTGAGATGAAGCGCATTTGACAAGCACTCGCAGATTATGACTAGCAGCTTACCGGTATCGCTAAAGAGGAAAGTATATAACAGTTGCATCTTACCTGCACTCACCTATGACGCTGAAACGTGGAGGCTAACCAAGAGAGTTCTACTTAAGTTGAGGACAACCCAGAGGGCTATGGAACGAAAAATGGTAGGGGTAACGTTAAGAGATAGGAAACGTGCAGAGTGGGTCAGAGAAATAACTCAAGTTACCGACATTCTAGTGGAAATTAAGAAGAAGAAAAGGACATGGGCAGGACATGTAGTGCGAAGAGAGGATAACCAACGGTCGCTTAGGGCAACAAACTGGATTCCAAGGGAAGGAAAGCGTAGCAGGGGTCGGCAGAAAGTTAGGTGGGCGGATGAGATTAAGAAGTTCGCAGGGGTGAAGTGGATGCAGCTAGCACAGAACCGGGTTAAGTGGAGAAATATGGGAGAGGCCTTCGCCCTGCAGTTGGTATAGTCAGGCTGATGATGGTGATGATGATGAATGTCGCCTTAAACGGCCATTTGGCTATAATTAACCACTTACTAACAATGGCTAATTAATCAATGTCTAATTGAATAATTACTAATGAATCACTGAACAATTAATAATTACTAATCAGTGACAGCTGTGTATTTAGAGAGTTCTACTTAAGAGTTCTACTTCTACTTAAGAGAGTTCTACTTAAGAGAGTTCTACTTAAGTTGAGGACAACGCAGAGGGCTATGGAACGAAAAATGGTAGGGGTAACATTAAGAGATAGAAAGCGTGCAGAGTGGGTCAGAGAAATAACTCAAGTTAATGACATTCTAGTGGAAATTAAGAAGAAGAAATGGACATGGGCAGGACATGTAGTGCGAAGAGAGGATAACCGATGGTCGCTGAGGGTAACAAACTGGATTCCAAGGGAAGGAAAGCGTAGCAAGGGGAGGCAGAAAGTTAGGTGGGCGGATGAGATTAAGAAGTTCGCAGGGGTCAAGTGGATGCAGCTAGCACAGAACCGGGTTAAGTGGAGAAATATGGGAGAGGCCTTCGCCCTGCAGTGGGTATAATCAGGCTGATGATGATGATGATGATGATGTGTATTTAGCTAATTAATTATTAATTAATGCCGCGCACCTGGTAAAATCGCGTAACAGAATGCAGCAGTTAGGCTTTCGCCTTTCATCGCGTTAGTCGCCAAAAAGTCCTCGATTTTTTTTTTTACCTACCCTGTCCTTTCTCTCTATTGCTCACCTGTTTGACTTCGTCTACCGCTTCCTCACTATCCCTTCATTTCCGCCGCCTCGGTTCAACTGCTTCAGATATCAGATAGCAGATACCGGGGCTGGCAAACACCTTTTCCTTCCTTTTGAATAAATAATAAAATAACCACATACTCCTCGAGCAGTCGTGCAGTTAGCGAAGGGTCAAAGTCTTTCCGTCCGATTCTATGAAGCCACACGTTTCTTCTGGTCAGGTTCTGCTTCCCGCGAGGGATGCAGAGTAGCTTCTTGCAGTCCTCCGTCCGGTTTCAGCCCCCAACCGAACAACAACAAGGCATTTCGGCCCTTCCGGAACGAGATTATCAAAGCACTGTGCACGTTCGGATATCACTCAGAGCTAAAGAGCGAAAAACGAAATGAATTTGATGAAAACGAAAAGGTTGCGGCGCGTAAGCAGAGCAGGCGAAACTGCGATAGCCGTCCGCTTTGTCTCCGCCCGCTCTCCGCCCGGCGCGCAGGAACTTTCATGGCGGCATTGGTTCACCTGTCACAGATGAGCCAATCGCTGGCGTCGTCGGCTGGATCAAAGCCTTTCCATACTTTAAAATTATTGAGGGACTTTACCAAGGCTGGACTACTCGACACCTTGCGCAATTTACGCGCACCTTATTTTGTTTCAATCGTGTTAACGCCACCAGAAAGGGCAACTTTTCCATAAAGCGATCATTTTGCCTTTTGGATATCCCACTCGTGCACTGCCACCTGTAATGCTAAGATGCTGTGAGCTCACATAATGCGTCTTCACCAACGGAACCTTCCACGAGTGCCGCTGCCAATAGCCAAAAAAAGCTTTCGACGACAACGAGACCGTTTTCGGAAGCGACAGACGATAACGCTAGCCACGGAAAACGACGGGACGCTCCCCTGCTCATCTGAGGCGACATTATTTTTTGTTGATGCTAAGAAATCGTAGTGGTTACCAGTCTCCATGCATGAATTACTTGGGGTCACAACTGTTAATAACCACTTCACTACACTAGCATGCACTATTTCTCTTTAGTTATCACATGCTGTTACTCGCCGTACTGCATGATAGCACAGCAGCACACACGTGATTAAAGACAAGTTTTCTGACAATCTGTACTTTATGCAGACAAAACATGGGCAAGCATGCATGCATGCCTACAGTGGAATAATCTAGGGGTAGCACGGATTAGACCACCAAATTATTCCTAAAGGATTGTTTCACAGGAAAGGTAGCTGTTTATTTATCTTTTACCCACAGCGCCATTTAGCATTACAGTGTATTTGTGTGTGTGTGTGTGTGTGTGTGTGTGTGTGTGTGTGTGTGTGTGTGTGTGTGTGTGTGTGTGTGTGTGTGTGTGTGTGTGTGTGTGTGTGTGTGTGTGTGTGTGTGTGTGTGTGTGTGTGTGTGTGTGTGTGTGTGTGTGTGTGTGTGTGTGTGTGTGTGTGTGTGTGTGTGTGTGTGTGTGTGTGTGTGTGTGTGTGTGTGTGTGTGTGTGTGTGTGTGTGTGTGTGTGTGTGTGTGTGTAGGGGGGGGGGTATACATATTGCGTTGCATATAAATGCTTGTAAAAAAATAGCTAAATATAGCTCAATGTTTCTCAGAGGTCAACATCAGCTAACCGCAACCCGAAAGTGTGCTTCACAAGAGGTGTAACATCCACTAAATGACAAAGCTATCATTTTATTTTGGTTGGCAGCCTGAACATGATGCTAAGCATAGCGGCCACATCGTGACTCTCGAGGCGTCGGACTGCAACAGTGCCCGGTGAAAATTTTGTGTTTGTTTAACTCTCTAGCGTATTGTTCAGTGTTGTTGTAAAGCCTCTGTGTTATTGAATGCCTCTTTAGTTGCATGCTTAGCATTGTCTTTCTGTGCACCTCTCGCCTATTTTACGGGTTAGTGTGAATTTCTACGCCCCCCCCCCCCCCCCCCTTATGTCGGCATCTCCTTTGCGACCGGAACAGCTACCCCCACTCAATCTACGGGTGTTTGGGAGTGTGCACACCAATAGTGGCGCATAGTTAATAACTAATAATTATTAACGGGTGACGATTATTCTGGCGTCCACGACAGTACGTTTAGTGCAATCAAGCTCAGACGACGGAGAACGAGTTGGAAAATTTTACGAACAAGTAGTAAGCAGCAGAGTGATAGCGACAGGTGCCGCGCGGAAGCGGTTGTGTAGGGCTGACTAAGTAGTGCTATGTGTTAGCATTTGGGCAGCTCAAACTCAAGATGGATCTAAAGGTTATAGCATTGGGCCTAGAGAAGAGTCTAGAGAAGGGTCTAAAAGGATCAAACCTGCGAAAATGGGTGGACCAAAAGAAAGGGGGGTTTAAGAACAAAGAGAGAGGCAACGAGAAGAAAGAGAGAGAGAATTACAGAGGAAACAAGCAGAGGCAGAGACAACTAGAAGAAAGAGATAAAGAATTGCTCAGGGAGGCAGGCAGAACGAGAGAGTGAATGGAGCAAGCGTAGGCTTCAGGAATAAAAAGAATTCTGTTCTCCTGAAGAAGCTGGCTGAAGCTCAGCGGTTGAAGGGCATCACCAAGCCTCCGGAGGTTACCTTTTCCTATATCAGGAGGTACAGCGAAACGAGTGATTTGTTCACAGCCACAGTTGCTGTGGATGCCAGCTCCAGAAGTCACAGTAATGTTGCGGAACAATCTGTTCCTGCTACAGAAATTTTAGAAGGAGAGGACTTAACAGAAGCTACGAATTTTCAAGAAAGTGAGAATATGCCCTTCGATACGACAGGTTGCGCTGAAGCTGCAAAGGCAGTTCTCGAGCCATAAGGCTCATCCATGTGCTGTTCGCATCAAGTGATTCTAGCTCCCCGTCTGTGTGCATGACTGTCCGAGATGAGGAATGGTCAAATAACAGTGAACACGAAAGCTCGGAGGAAATATTATAGTCCGTTTGCAAGCTGCGTGCAGCATATAGAAAGAATGACGGCCGGAACTATAATCACAATGACGCGCGCAGCGTGATTAGTGCAGATTTTAAAATCAATGATTAAGAGATGGAAGAAAGCGAGGGCTTCACTAGGAGGAAAGAGTTCAAAGAAACGTTTTAGGAACAAGATGTAATTGGAAGTGCAGAGAATGAGTCTACAGTGGAAAATGAGCCCTGCTCTATGAAGGTACGACTGAAGAAAAGGGAAAGAATTAAGGGAGAAAAAAATGGCTCTTTGCGAGATGCTCCTTTAAGAAAAAATGCTCTAACTATGCGAGTGAAACCGGAGGAAAGGTGCCTTGGCCAGCAATCCGGAAGAAATTAGGAAAGAACATTGAACACTACCAACGTAGGCAAGGTCGAGCGGGAAGGGTCCCGAATAAAAACAAGGAAGAAGCGACTGAAGGACTGGAAGCGCAAGCGCCAAGAGTGCAGCCCATGACGGAATCGGACAGCCTACTCAAAGCGGTCCTAAGCATGCTAGCGCTAGTTCTGGCCAAACTTCCGATTGGAAATCAGAAAGTATAAACAGAGAGAGAAGCAAGATCAAAACGCTAATAAGGAAAAACAGCAGGACACACGTGAAAAAGAACTCACTGCTTTGTCGGTTTCTCATTGAAAAACATTTGTTGTGGTTTTTTAACTCTGGTTAAACCTAGTTTATTTGCGAAAGCAACGGCGGAAGCTCCTTTTGCCTGCTACGTTATTCCCCTATCGCGCACTATCAGTGTCATGTGCTACATTATGGGGGACACTTAAGCTCATCCTTTAAGAGTATGACGCGAGAGCGCAAGTTACAAGTCTTCTTTTTCTTCTGCTCCTCCTCCTCGGCTGTTCAAGGTCAAGAGTGGCCTCCGCCGGGACAACGCGATGGCTCGAAACCTGGTGCAGTATCGCTAACGCAATTAAAAAAAGAACTGCACGCTTCTATCTTATGTTTGTGAACGTCATTGTAGTGGTGTGTGTTTTGGGACTTCAATGAAGTTTGTGAAACTCGGAATATTGATGTATGTGAGTCTTTGCCTCATGACGTTTGTGAGCGCAGGCATGTACGCGCGATGTTCGTGTTTATTGAGAATATTGTAGGACAATTTTCTTTAAGGGAGGGGCAGTGTCACGAAATCGGCGCACATTGTTGCTAACTCGCGCGGCACGAAGAAAGCCCGCGCGGCGCCGCATCCAAGGTTCCAGCACATTGGAAATTCGCCTCCTCCGCGCGAGGACAGCGCATGGCTTTGTATGTATCCGCGTCACCTTCCTTCTCCTCACTCGGCGGCGACGGTAATATACGGTGGCTCACCCGACCGGAAGATACTCGTTCTCTCTAGAGATTTCGGCCGTGCCTAACCAATGACGACGCGCGGCTCGGTGGGACAAAAAGGGAACGCTCCAACGAGCGAAGCTAAGTATATGTGCGCGTCAACTTTGGCATGCTGGAACAGACAAACTCGACACGCCCTATTTATTGAGGTCGCGTCAGTCAGCCAGTGTTTGAGCTAGTATTGCGGTGAGGTCGTAAGTGCTTCGGCTGGACTCGCGGGGTTCACCCGCTGCTAGCAAGCCCAATGATCTGTGAGAAAGCGGCGTTCGCCTTACATCGCAGCCACATCGGCACTCTCCGGGCGTAGGTCTGCAACACTGCCCGGTGAATAATTTGGTGTTTATTTGACACTCTTGTGTGTTGTTCGGTGTTGTAAAGCCTCTGTGTTATTGAATGACGACTTAATTGCAAGCTTAGCATCGTCTATCTCTGAACCTCTCACCTGCGTATTTTAAGTGTTAGTGCGAATTTCTATGTATCGTCTCTTGCTGTGTATAAAGTTTATTTTTGTTTGTTACTTCTGACTCCGACCCTCACCCTGACTTGAACCGGCGAAGTTGGGCACCAAACGGCCACCCCCTTCTGTCACTACAAGGTAGTTGAATTCCGGCTGAGCTTGCCACGCGAGACGAGGGCATCCCCTTCGCGGCCGGAACAACTACCCCCACTCACTGTAAGGGTGTTTGGAAGTATGCGCACCAATAGTGTCTCATCGTTAATAACTAATAATTATTAACGGGTGACATAGCGCATATATTAAAGCTGAATGGCATAAGTTTCTGCAGCTGATACTATCTGAAGCGCAGTCAACCTCCAAGAAGGCAGCTTTTCCTCCGGCCGCCTTTCTCTGCTTGTAAAGTTGCGAAAAAAAAGGTACTTAGATTTATTCATTGAACCAGCGTATCTGCTTCGCAAAAGGTAAGTCCTGGTTTCGACTTCCCCCTCTCTCAAATTTGGCTCAGGTTTCATTTCCAGTCAATTATTTTCCTTTCGTACAGACCTTCATTGAGAAATTTTACGCAAATCTGAAAATTTCAACCTGCTCCTGAATTTTAATTTCCACCGGGATTTTCGTTCACGGTCAATGACGGCAACGCCGGATATTGTGCAACACGGTAAACTTAGAAACATCGCTTAAAGTCTCGTGAATTCGGCCGATGAAATGATATATTTATAAGAGAGCGGTGTTAGCATGTTGTAACGTCGCGTGGTGCAGAATGTCTAATATTTTAGGTCTAGGTAAGTATATCCCTACACGCACATAAGACATGATCTCACAAAACAAAGGCAAGATCTCACAAAACAAAGACAAAAAAAAATGAAAACAATGAATGCTCTCTTGAAGTAAATAGTCAGCCGATGAAGCATACCCACATTAAAGCGAGGCTAAACATTGTAGCTGGTTATTTAGTGCTTGCCTGTAGGAGGCATCTCTTTGCACCCATTAATTTTTCCTAAATGGCTACCAGGCTCACCAATGTTTTCGCTTCTACACAAAGGTCTGCCTTAATTTTACGCTTCAGGCCACTGTAGAAGATCTCCGCCCGACCTGAAAAAAATTCGCCACCGCGAACGTCGACAATTCTCGCAGCGATGCATGAGCAGCGCTGACTCGTACCCCGGAAAGACTTTCGAAAACGATCGATAGGAAGCTTTCAGTGGCGCCCCTACACACGGCATATACCACAAAATGTGAAGCTGCCAACCCAACCCGCCACCCCCATTCGTGGTGGAACAGGCCGAAGCTAGCGAAGCTCTCACAGAATTCTCGTATTAAGGAATCCACCGAATAAGGCATTAAAAATGTCCTAGCACTATTGCTAGCCATGCAGTCTTTCACACATAGCATGCGCTAGAACGATGATGAGTGGGCGTGCAGCGCTATGGAGCGAAAGAAGATAATCTCACCTGAAATTTCCAGATAGTCGAGGATGAGCTTGGAGGAGACAACCAGGTAGACGGCCGCGAGAGCGACCAGCCCCACAAAGGTGACGACGTCACGTGTTTCCTGGCTGAAAATATGATGATTCGCAGTACAGCCAGAAACCATACACAGTAATTTGCCTTCATTGCTGCCACTGCACGTGCATTTCTTATTTCATTTCTATTAGTAAATGTATTATCCTTAAATGATTAAATCGAGGTTAACAGAAGTAATACGACGGGAGGCTGCAGTAGCCACACTGCTTGGAATACGAGTGGCCGGTAGTGCAATCGAAGCATGATGTAAACTATTTCTGCTGCATATTAGTGAACTTGTACGTTTTATCTACGTTAGTGTCACTTCCTTCTGCAAATCATCCAAGCTTGAGATGCCGAGACAAATATCGATGATATAATCTTTGTCGCTCTTCAATATTACTACTAAAAGTTAGGTGTTTATACCAGGTGTTCCAAGAACGCCTGCCAGATTTTAAGATGTTAAGAAACTCCTTTGACCGATAGCAGCTCCGGCATTTTCACGCATCAGAAACAGATGAATCGCTCTAACTGTTGAGATGTTATAATTTTTAACATTTACCTTCTACAGGCATCCTGTTGATATTGGAGACTTGTAGCGTGTCTTAGAAATAGCAGTAAAGGTCGCCAGGTAATTAACTACGGTACTTAACAAACCCTCGCTTTTACGGTCAACAGAGACGCGGGATCCCCTTTACGGTTACCCGTCGTCCCTGTATGAGGTTTGAGAACACATTTAAAAGTTAGGCCGGTCAACCCGTGAAGTACGTGTGTCGGTGTGTTGCTGAGGATAAGTTCAAAAAGGTCACTTTCTTTTACAAACAATTGAATATTTATGAATAGTAGTCCCAATTACACTGTATAATAATAGAGTACAATGAAAGATAAAACGCCACGACATGATAGTGATTAAAGACGACTAGTTAAATGACAAGAGGAAAACCCGACAATGAACAAAACGATGCGATAAAAAGGAGACTATAAAGATAACAAAGCAAGTATTCGAGATATATTAAGTATGGTTACATACAAAGCATATCGTAAAAATATCAAGTCAGATCAAGGTTGAACAAAGGCGAAAACAATGTTCGATTAAACAACAGAGTGGCCGAGTGGCGACACCAACCTCTTATAGATACGAAACTGTCGAGTGTTCCCCAGTGCGTCTTGGCACAACTTTGCTTCCTTAAGCCTGAGGCAGACGCTGGTCACGCTAGCAGAGTGTATAGAACTGGAACAGAACTTCAAATCGAAATCGGAACTGCATCCGATTTCTTTCCCAGAACTACAAAAAAAAAACCGAAGTAAACTCCTATGTATTCGCCATCTTCGAACCGAATCCGAGCCGAAATGATTGAAAGGTACCCGGTGGAACCGGTTCGGTACAAACTACAGTTCCACAAGGCAGAATAAGAGGTCTCGAAACATTGGTTTACTAGCAGCATGCTTCCCTGGCCAATGTAAAAATCTCACGTTATATGCGACTAAAAGAAATTGGAGACAAAAGTGGCGACTATGACTACGAAAGAAAATACATGGTTCTATAACGTGCATTTTTTATTCCTTGTTACAGCCGCCCTATAACAATCTTCAGGTTGTTAAGCTCCTTATTTAAGATCTTTGATGAGACGTTTGAAAGAATCGTTAACTGCTTGCACTTGGAAGGCTCGTGTGTGAATAGTGCTTTTTTCTGTATGCGTTTATCTCCCGAATGTGAAAAATAGAAATGTGAAAAATACCCAATCGGGACGCAATTTTTCAACTATTGCTTTCAAAGGCATTGACAATCTATGACATCCGATGCACTGACATCTGTATAAATCGTGACAGTTTTCTGGTGAATCCTGGCATTATTTCTCGTGCAAGGTACAGCTTAAAAGGTGTGCTTGGGGAAGTTGTATAGGTAGTAAAATTATAAGGATTGAAACGGGTTTTCTTCTAATATCACTCTTCACTAAGTGAGTGCTACTGGTGTGTGGCAGCTTTTGCTTTGGTTAATTGAAAGGAGCTAGTATTTTATTCATCGCCTATAAGGTGAGATTATCTTCAATGACGTTTTGTTTGAAAGCTGTTATGTTGAAATTTGAACAATCTGCTGCCTCTACTATATTTCGCTCGGAAGTCACTGCTTCACATCAAGCCCGTTTATTTTAATTCCCTTCCCTAAAATATCAAGAAACAGTCGCGAAATGTTCGATCAAACGAAACGTATTTCCAAAACAATTACTGTGGAAACATTGAATACGCAGTGCATTGTTACCCTCCTTTGTTGCATGTCTTTGAAGAGTGAAGCAATGAATTTTACTGATAGGTGATGTTACCATACATAATGTTAAGAGCTGATACACACTTGAAAAATCTGCGGTTTCTAACGTGATTGCGTCGAAGACTCCGTTAACAAGAAAAGCCGGCGTCGGTGTTGTCTTCAATAAAACGTCATGAGCATGTCGCTGGCAGGCGGTAGCTGAGATGGCACCAGGGTTGCCTGACTTTACGTTTGGTAGGAGCTGCCATCTCGGGCCTTTTCTTTCGTCAGCCTGCCAGAACCTTGCATTCGCGTTACCCCTAGGCCACGCAGACACGTTCATGCGACTTGGTTAAAGCGGTGCTTAATATGTCGGTTGGCAACCTATGCTATCGTGTCGTATCCTTAAAGGCGCAGCTTAAATGTCCCCCATGAATTTTATCCCAAATCGTGATCGTGGCTTGGCTTGGCAACTTGAATCATTTTAAAAGAGCCGCTACTGAACTTTGTAAAATGCTCGCAGATGAGGATGCTTGAAATTTCGCACATCAGTGTGAGAAGTGCTCGTTTCGGTCGGGACAGTCACAAAAATGAAAGATGTTGTTTCAATCCCATTTATTCCTGTTCGCAATTAATCTAGCTCCTCGCAAACACGTAATGGTGAAACCTGTCACTGTATTTCCCCCTCTATTTTGTTAATGACTTATAACTCGGATAATGTACAAGGTTTTACATTCCGATATGTGCCTGGAACTCCGTCCTTGAAACTCAGGTGCGGCCCTGGCTCGGCCACCCAAGAACCATCACTTCCTGGTACCGCGGATGGGTCACGTGACCGCGTTATGCGGAGCGCGCCTAGCAGCGAAGGAGTTCTTCGCTAGCAGCGGACGAGAACTGCTGCACGGGGAGCCTGCTACCTCTTAAGGGCCTGGAGCCCTCTTATTTCATTTTGGAGCCGCAAATTTCTAATTAAAGACCCCTCTTAAAAACCTTCATGGAGACTGCAGCCCGTACCTCGCAACAAAGGCCAACGTAGTTCATAGAAACCTAGGCCATACAAACGTCAAAACGAGCACACGGTCACGTGGCTAATCGTAGGATCACATGTTACCTGAGAGTGGGCCCGTGGCGTCAGTATTCGGTCACACGAGTGCATGTTGACGGCCAGCGGTCTCAATCCAGCTTGGACAGCTCATGCAACAGATCTCGCTGTAGAACGCTGTCGTATATACAGCAATACCGTGTAGCATTCAAACCATCGGCGGTGAAAACACGGAACCTTTGCTTCCCAATACGTTAGATCAGTTGGGAATCTACAAGCCTGTCGCTCCACGAGTTATAACAGGAAACCTCTCGGTGCCATCGTTTTAAGACCTAGCTCTACTCTTTCTACTGTAACTACGATCGTCGTTCAATAGCGCGTTTACCTTAAGCCGTCGGTGGGGGCCTAGCACGAGTTCTTTTGCCCACGCCACTGCCCTCTTCATCGTCTTCCTCGTACCGTAACGCTACCCGAGGCCTACGACGGATCGTCCCTCATAAACACGGAGGCTCTACGATAGGATACCACGTGAACAGAAGAGAGAATTAACAACTGCCCTGCTTTGGCTTGGTTGCTCAGTCTCCCTATATATGGTTGAGGAGTGTAGCGTTCCAAGTGCGTCAACGTTTCGGCGTAGACCATGCTGAGACTGATCACCAACCGATATAACACGGAAACAAGCAGCCACAAAGAGAAAGCGCAATCGGCTAGAGGCAGAGACCGACCAAGAACGAGAAGCTCGCACAGAGAAGGAACACGAGTACACCCAAGTGGCCATGGTTAACATAGCGCACACACAAGTAACTAGGCTTAACCGAGATAATTCTCCTCAATATTTGGTCTCGTGCAGCATTCCAGTCACTGTCTAGACCGTTCATTGTTCGACGACGCAAACTTTTGCTGAGGCCTTTGAAGACCTGAGAATGCTATAGCCAATCAGGGCGAAGACAGTGAGATACGCTGGTCGCGCTGCCAAGTGCGAGATTAAAAATAAATTCGGCTACCGGAGGAAGCATTCAAAAGATTAGAAACGGCAAAAGAGTCCGTGTGTTCCGTCCTTCTATGAAGAGGAAGATCCTGCAAATCAAGTCGACCATGCGCGCTGCTTAACATGTAGAGATGAAGCGCGTGGGACAAGGACACGTTCAGAAACCATGTGACTATGCTAACAAGGTATGATCTCTGCACATGCGTTATAAACCGTTATTGTAATGCATTTCATGCTTACGTCTGCGTTCGGCAAGAAGATGAGCAATACTGGCTTTTATAATCCATGAAAGCTGTAGAAGGGAGTTTAGAAGGGAGAAAGGGGTTAGAAGGGATGAGGAGAGGGAGAGAGGATGTTCAGGGGAATCTCTCAGGTAGAGCGAATTTCTAATGAGGTAACAATCACTCATTACCAATTAGCTTTTTACAGTAATCTAAATGTTGAAGAATAATCTGTCCTCATCTAGAGCTCCAATTCAAGATATTCGCCTGTCCGGACCAGTCGCTTCAACACCTACGCTATTAAAGTTTATCATAATTACGAAGTATCTGCGAAACCTGTGCAGCTTTTTTTTCTACCCGTGCCAGTGGGCTGGAGTGAATCTTAATGTATAATAATGTTTTTAACACCCTTTAAGGTATTTCTTATGTCTTAAACATTTCTCGATAACCCTATTTATAAAGGGAATGTTGTTGCTGGAACCCTCTGGCGTGCGGCCTTATCAGTGTACTTGTATCGCGCAGAAAGATGTGCTCTTTGCATACATTTGCATGGTGGTGACAATGCCGACGGCATTGTCACCACCACGTGACGATAAGATCTGTTGTCAACTTTCCTTTCTAAAAACCCTGTTGTGGTAGACTGAAGTGCAAGGTTTCTTTTATTACATCAGCAATTTTCTTTCGCGAATACCTCGTCAGAAAGGCACAGTAACCTACTACGTTAAGAATGTTTTATTGACCTTTTTTATTGCGTACACTGGATTGCAAATGCTTTCTCTGCCGCGATGTATCTACCAACCCTCTCCTTCAATATCGTTCTTGAATTTCTAAACTTCGCCATTCCTTTCTACAATGCCGTAAATGCTTAAATTGCTGGTAAATTTCAGCTTTTCCTCACAAAGGCACAAATACGCCTTAGTGAGATGCCTGATATATTGTTTGAAAAGTATCGAAATATGACGAGACTGCAAAAACAACCAGATTTTTTATGCATAATAATTTATTTTAATTTCTTTCACTCTGTAGCTGTAAAAGCAAATTTTTTTTCCACAATGCCACGGACAGCGGGTGTAAATTGGTCAAGCTGAAATATATCATTTAAAAGAGTGGTCGCCCTTTTAGCTCTCACCACACATGATAAGATAAGCATCAAAAGGGCCGAATAAAATTCCATGCCATTCTCAATATCGCTCGAGCTTGTTCGAAAACACTTCCAACTGTTACAAATAGAAGAGGGTCTCACTGAACGCAGAGTCCAAAAATACTCTGGTTCTACGTCGTGCATTATGGATCCCTTCGTAGTAATAAGAGGAAAGTATAAGGAAAGTATAAGAATAGTTTCCTACCTCATGTCGACAATCATCGTTTATGGCGAGTGCTAAATAAGCCCGTGAGTCAAGGCAGCCACGTGACTATCAGTTCCGCTTAGGCTGCGGAGCTGGCTGCTACATCTGCAGCCCCAGCTCATCTTAGCGAGAGCAGTCCTCGTGACATGCGTCTCATAAAGAAACGTACGTCGAGAGCCTTGTACTACTTTCGCGCCAAAGGCTGGCGCTTTTCGAAAAGCACACACGACATGGCCAGAATTGGTTGCGTGTCTGTGCCTTCAGGCACAGACACGTCTGAAGGCAACTATGTTTTGGAAATTCCGGAAGTAGATGAAGCTTTTACTAACGATCAGCGACGAATATCTCACTGTTGCTGTGTGTCTAACAACAACAGTTTGGAAGATTAGCCATCAGCAGTTAACGAGCTCGCTTTCATTGTTACCGTAATTTATATTTTTTCTGATTTTTTGTCCACAACAATATTGCTTTGAGCGAGGAGACACATGAACACTTTAAAATCAGTGTCCTTTGAAACTTAGTGGAGTACCTTCCTGAAACACCTGGTATATTATCTGTCTTGGGATCTGAAAGGATGGTGACCTATTGCGTGAAGTTTGTTTATTCTTGACTTTAATAATACTGCTGGTTCATAGAATAGATTGTGATTTCGAACATCATTAGACAGGTTACTCTAATCAATGGGCTCTAGAAACCCAATTTTTATTTCTTTATAATAACCAACTATAGTTTAAAGGAGAGTATAGTTATGAATATTCATTAGTAAACAAGTCCTTCCATCCTTTCGTTGAGATTGGTCATTAGTAAGAACAAACATGTGTTGACCTTCATCTGGTGTGCAGATGACTCAGTTACAGCTACGGCTGCTTCAAGTAAAAGAACCACTTACAAACGTTGCCCGAACTTCCTCTGGATGATCCGTAGCATAGCCGGTAGAACCGCTTCACTGAAAAGAGATCGCGAATAATTTCATGCGGCAACTTTGTTTTCAAGGTTCCGACGTTACATCTACTACTTCATGGCTTCAATGCTGTCTCTTTAAGTAAGACCACCTTGCATACCGGCAAACGGGACTCAATAACGGAAATTTGTCCTGAAAATCTCCGCATGGAAAATGTGCGATCAGAACCGATGATAAGGCACAACATTCATTTCACAACAAACGACGGCATCAAACAGCTTCGCGATTCGACACAAAAAGAGCTGGGGCAACGCGACGTTGGCGCGCAATTATCCGAAGATGACGTTGATTAGAATGATTTGTTGCGAATGGCAATGGCGAGAGATCAGTTATGCAATCACGGGGCTGAAATGCAAGACTTTCGAGCACTATCCCAAGGCGAAGACCTGTAACCAGTTGCCGTGCCCACTTCAACAGCGATCAGTTATATCGCGCTTGTAAAACCGTTCGTTGCAGCAACGGCCTTGGAGAGGAGCCCATGGCCGCTCAGCACAAGTTATAGAAAATGCCCTTATAGAGCGTGCTTTGACAAATCGGATGCCCTTAACAGACTTAACATTAAACGGTGTACTTGACTGTTTCCATATTTCTGTAAGCAAAGTATGGAAAGTTCCCTTGCTATGATCTTTGGGTAGAACAGATGCGAATGGTGCGACTTCCAGGTTTGTTATATATGGTGGTGATGGTTAAAACATTTATTAACAATTGAATGGTTACAGAGAGGTGGTTTGGTTAGAGCCTTACTGGCCTACTTCCTTCACAATACTAGGTGGAGCCCCTATTCCTAGCCCGATTGGCAAGCAACGCCGCCCACGTCCGTTTGACCAAGGCCTTTTGAGCCTTGAAGTCTTGACAGCCGAGCAAGGCTGCCTCCCAGTCCTCTTTATTTGGATTGGGGTTGGGAGGAATAGATGGATTTGACTGGCAGGCCCAGACCACGTGGAAAATGTCAGTCATCTCCCCACAGTACTGGGATGCGCCGTCAAAGGATGTATTGAAGTGTTTAAGCACCGCCGAGCACAGTAAAGTATTGGTGAACATTTTGATGAGGAGGCGCTCGTCAGCGCGATCAAGTCCGTTACAAGGGGCCGGGTAGCGCCTGTGCACCTTCTTGTAATAATCGGTGATGTCTTTGAATGTAAGGGCCAGATTGTCTGAATGGGAGTAGGCTTCGAAGGACAAGAAGATAGCCCGGGGAGAGAGCGCGCTGGCGTCCTGATCGGCCTGTTCGTTTCCCTTGAGCCCCTGGTGACGGGGTGCCCAAATGAGGTTATGCGGAGTTGGGTCTATCTATCGGCAGCTAGTTTGTAGCATATGCCGGGCAAGGGGGGAGCCCATCCCAGCCTATAGTTTCGACAGCCCCCTCGTGAGTCGGTGATGATGTGTTTAGACTTCGGAATACTGAGAGCCAAAGCGATAGCAATCTCCTCCGCGTGAGTTGTGCTGTAGGTTTTGAAAATTAGCCCGTTAACTGTGTTTGTGTCGTGTACAACTGCAGCGGATACCACCCTCTATGGCATGAGCCGGCAAAGCCCACATAGTACACGCGTTGCTGGTGACCATAGTATTGCTCCAATGCTTCCGCGCGCGCCTGGCGATGACTGTTATGGTCTTCTGTGGACGTTTGGGGGAGGGGTTGTACCCAGAGGGCGCATCTCCAGAGTTCTGGCACTCCCACCTTTTCCTCAATGTGGTAATCGTGTTCGATGTGTAGTCGGCTCAAGAGCCGGCGACCGAACGTGATCTATGTAAGATGCGTGTATTGATTTAGTAAGTGGGCTTCTCCTTGCTCCCGGAAGGTGTTCACCACGCCCAGGGCCGGAAGTATAGTTGGACGTGCTGACCGGAAGGTCGAGAGCCCGCTTGATGACTTTCCGGTGGATGGCCTCCAATCCGGTCATCATCGTGTTTGCGCAGGTACAAGTTGGGGGTCGAGTAGAGGATCCTGCTCGTTACAAAAGCATGGGCAAGCCGCAGTGCATTCTTGATTCGTAATCCGCCCCGCTTGTTGGAGACCCGGCGGACCATACGGCCCATGTGATGTCATCCGCGTGAAGTGCGTGACGTATCCCGGGATGAGAAGCCAATTTGAAGGGATGATGAAGCATGGCCAAATTGAAGAGGAGATCTTCAAGTTAATGTGATACAGGAGTTCACTTGGCATTCATTTATATTGCCGCGTTGATTCAAGTCTTTATTTGTTCTTTTTTTGACAGCTCATGCGGCCTTATCATTATGATTCTAGCGCGAGGACCGATTCTGTCTATTGTATTCGTTCATGCTCGTTGTCGCGAGATGTTACTTTATCATTTTCTTCGTCGCGCAAGATGCGTCGATAGGAATCTAGAAGATACCTGCCATTCGCGTGTGTTTCTGCAATGTTCCAGATTACGCTAGTCACGTACGGTCTGCCGCTTTATCCTGAAAATTCCTTAGCGGCCTTTATATTGACCGTTGGCACGTGCGATGAGCATCCCTAGTTTGACGACCGACGAACACGTTTGCTGTTATGGCCGCCGCTGATTGCTTAGGTATTTTGTGGGCACAAGTCAGCCCAATAAAGAGTTGATTCCTGTGAATATCAAGTCTCCTCACTTGTTACCAATGGCATTGTCACCACCACGTGACAATATAAAGGGTAAACATTACTCTTACTTCACAAGCGGGATATTATTTTACATTAAGGCCGCGCGTTTGCCCGATAAGGCACTTTTGTATTTCCACTTTATCACAGGGATGGGCAAAATGAGAGAGCCCGTTGGCATTGTTTCTTTTCGCAGCAAGAACTTGCACGGTTCCTTGCCTGAAACGCTTGTGCGCTGCTGTCCCAGAAGTAGGCTTCCTAATAGGGCGGAATTAGCCAGTATGCCATTATTAGCAGTTTTAAGATTGGCAGGTATTCCACAAGTCTTCTGTTTCAACCTACATCCAACCTTTAAATACTCGCGCCCTTGTTCCCACAGTGAACGCGAAAATGTCGATGACGTGAATTTTTAATTTACCCTCCCATTGTTTAATTCTAATTACACTGCCACGTTCAGCATTAAGCGTTCATAGGTTGCCCTACTCCCTAAATTCGTTCATTCGTTGATGAGCTCTTAATGAACGGAATGCATTTGCATACAGGCAGACAGCACCATATAACTGCCAAAAGATACAGAGGTCGCCATCCAGCACTTTCCCAATTCTTCTACCTATTGTAAAAAAGCCGTCCAAAGACTATTAGATGACTACCTCACTTCTGTGTCGTTTTGGCGCGTTAAATGAAGGGAAACGAATAGAAAATGAATGTTGTTTTTCCGGACTATCGCCACCATTACTGTCTTAATTTCCGCGAGCTGAACAAAGACATAGGGCGATGGAGTGTATGATCTCACCAATCAACAGCCGATAGTCGAAAGTTTTTACAGGGGAGCAAATATTTCAAAATAACTGCACACGCGAAGAACGTGACATCTCACAAGATTTATATGGGAATACATTAACAAATATTGTTGCTAAGGCATGGAGGCAGCACATGAAAAGCAGTAGTTCTGAAGTAGTCCTGAGCCACACAAAGAACACGCGCAGGTGGCTGTTGCGTCAGTCCCTCGGGTACACTGCTATGGCCGGAAAATAGGGGCCCATTGTCGCATAGCCATTTTACGAGCTAACTATCCCCACATTTTTCTTCTCTGTTGGAGTGACAAACAGGTCATGATAAGAGAACAGAGAAACGAGATGCTTACTCTCGATACACCGACGGCCTTCTGACGTTGGTGCCACCAGAAGTGGAGCGTGTGCTCTCGGTCGTGTGGTCCCTCGAGCGACTGGTTGTAGGCGATTCACGAGGGCCCGGCGTCGACCCAGGGGCGCCAACAGGCTCCCCCACGAGCTTTTTTTCTTCGCCCGCCATGATAACTGCACGAAACGTGTCATTGTATTGAAGAGGCCCAGCGCCTCAGAGTACGGAGTACGGCATGCAAATATAGCGAGAGGCTGTTGAGGGTCATAGTTTACATATCTTCATCTGATGACACGAGAAGACGCTTGCGTCCTGCGAGAGTAGCACACTCTAAGGACTGTCTCGAATACAAATGGCGCATTTATTACCTAACTGTCAATGGTGACGTTATCCCCCGAAGGATGATGGTTCCAATCATGAATTCGCAAGATACGAAACTGTAATTTCAATCACGTATCACGTTCTTGTCTCGCCTTTCCGTTTTAAAGGCACAAGCGCTCAGAAAGGGTGTCCTGCTGCACTCATTGCCGAATGCGCCGCTGTAAGTTAATAGGTGCCTAATGCGCATCAGTTTTCTTGCAGCTACGCCGCTGTATCAGGAATAGTTTGAGCGTCCGCACGGAATGCGGAGCATTACTCATTCCCTGGTGCAGCTTTGTATCTAATGGCTTCCCAGGGCGCAAAAGCTTTTCCCTGGCTCGCCGGTCGCCTTCACTGCGGCTATGGTCGCTGATCCCAGCTGTTTATTTATGGCTCCTTTAGCGAACCCGTGCAATGTTGTATTAAAATCAAATCATTGTCGGCGCAAGCCATTCGCGAGCTTAATACAGATATTCCACGCTGTTGAAACCACTTTAAGCGAACGTCCATATTGAAGGTAGCGCAAAAAAACGAGGACTAAGGAGCAGAACGACACAGCCCTACCTTCTTACGCTACCTTCAATATAAACAAGATTCAACTCGCCCTACTTTCATCCTTACTATTGAGCGAACGTATTGTAGATAAATCAATTTGTCTTTTCGCAACCAAGTGATAGCTCTGGGAAGGGAAGTTCAGACTAGTCCGTTAATTATTGGTATGTTTAAGGGTCATCATCTTCACTGGTAAAGGTCTACCGCAGGACAAATGCCCTCGGCTGCCCTCAGCTATATATGCTTGTCTTCTCTCAGAACGCATTTCGTCGCCCTTACGGATCCATCGCTGACCTTGTCGTCGCATCACACGTCATGTCAATGCTCGCTTCTTGTTCACCTCGTCTATAATATCAACGGAGTACAACGTTGGCGTGGTAGCAAAAATAAAAAAAAAATTACATTGCCGTTCCCCACGTAACTTGTTCGCAATCTGAAGATTCAGTATAGGGTTCTGATACCGTTAAAGGCTGTCATTGAGGCTATGTACATTCCATGAAGGCGAAATGCTCTTTATCATAACTTGTTATTGCTTTTAAGTTGTTAGAACACTGATACGAGCCACTGCAAGCTTTTTTGTTTTTGTTTTTGTTTTTAATCGAAACGTTCGCTACAAGGCATAAGCTGAGAAACGGGGAAGGGCTGCAAGAGACAAAACGTGAAAAGGAGTGAAGTCCAGGTTGGCGGTGTCGTGGTTGACCAATGTCCACTTCTCGTAATCACAATCGCGGTTCCACCGCAGACCCACCTACATGAGCAGCCGTTGTCTAACTGGAGCCGTTGCTCGACACGTCCACAAGTGATGCACATCAAAGATCTCAGGTGCAGTGTCACAGTGATGGCACCTGTCAGTCACTGGCAGATTTTTATCACGCCAACGATGACGTACAGATGGGGTCAAATCCGCCCCTGTCCGAATCCGGCGCACTGATACCTCCTCCTGCCGAGTAAGATTACGAGGGAGAGGATGCGAACACGGAGGAATGAGAGCGCGTGTTCGCTGGTGCAGAACTTGAGAATCGGAAACCTGGGACAGGAACGGATCTGGGGGAAGAGGCGAAGGTGGTGGATCGCCTGATGTGTTTATGTGCGTCATAACATCCGCTTGAATATTATGTGGATCGCGAGCATGACCGCGAATCCAGTGTATGCGCACAGGACATGGGTAATTTGAATAGAGCAAATGAATGAACTGTGTTATTTGGAATGTGCGTCGAACGGCCTTAAGCTGTTTAAGACCAGTGAAAAAGTCGGTGTAAAGATGAACTGCATTGAATGTAGGAACGGGCGGAAGGGAATAAATGGCATTGTAAATGGCTTGAAGTTCCAGTGCCAGAGGGGTGCGCGTATCCGCGGTATATGTCATGTGAGAGTTCAAATTCGGATTAGAGGGACTATACAGAGAAGTAACTCATCGCTCTGCAGTATGTGATGCATCAGTATACATTATATGCACCCTTCAGGCAGATGTGCAGATGATACCGACGGGGAAGTAGTGGGGCGATTGTCTGTGAGCTGGCAGTACGACCATGAAGGTAGTGTCTTTAAACGATAGAGTTGTAAAGACTGTTTGCGAGCTCTGTTTGCCATCCGCTGATCATTGAGTTTACTGAGCGTATTTAGCTGGGCGTACTCCGGAAGTACTGGTGTGGGTGTTAGACGGGGGTGACATGTAATGGCACGCATAACCTCACGATTGATGGCCTCAAGGGAGTCCCACTGTCTGCGAGTGAGACGTTGAAACTATGCCTGGTAGATTATGCGCGGCTGGGGGATAAAACGAATAAGCTGGCGGGCCGAGTGAGCACGCGCGCCGCCAGAACGCATAGCTATGCGACGAATCAGACCTATAGTAGAGTGGAAGCTTTATTTGTCGTTCTCAACAGCTACCGGCGCGCGGCTTTATCCCGCGATTGGAGCGCATGGAAAGACATTGTTCATGCTGTTTGTCGCGAGACGCGGCTTTATCACTTTCTTTGTACCGCATGGTACGCCGAGATTTTTCCTGGATGATCTCAGTGAAGCACAACTTTTTCCGTACTATTCGACGCAATTCCGGGTTTCCTTGCTCGGTTATCTAGATGGTTATCCGTACACTTCAAATTGAGCGCTGACAAATGCAACGAGCATTTTCATTGATTTAGGACCGCCGAGCATGCTTGCTGCTATCGCCGCGCAAGACAATCCAGCAAAGGGTTTATTCCAGTCACTTTCAAGCCTCCTCATTTGTGGCCAACTACATTGTCACCAGTACGTGACATCTGGTGGAGCTGTTGAGTTCCGTTAGCGTGGGATACCCTCAAATATGCCGGACGGACAGAAAACACCGGATGGACAGAAGCCCCAAGAGTCCCCATCTTCCAAGGACTGCCCAGTGAAGATGCAGAAGACTGGGTGCACATCTTCGATCGTGTGGCAGGATTGAACCGGCCTATAAAAGCCCCTACAGCAGGGAATTTGCCAGCGGAGACAGCCTTCGGGACATTATCCGCGAGGCTGTCCGAGGAGAACTGCGCAGGTTGTTACCTTCGTGACAACAGCTCCAAGCAGCGATGCTCATTGACATCGCCCGCGAAGAAAATGAGCAGGCTCTTGGTGTAACTCCGATACGGACGGCGGAAATCACCGTTCATGAGCTACGCCGACATGCTACGTAGCTCGCCTCTCCGACATGCGACGTCAAGCCCCCGTCGCTTCCATCCTGTTCCCAAACGCCGCCCCTTGGCCCTCGCACGCCAAGCCTACGAACAAACGCTGAAGCCCCAGGAAATGCGACACCTTAAGTAGTGGCAACAACCGCCCAATGTGATTCCATTGCGGTGAGGCCGGCCATATCTTACGAATCGACCTCCGCGGGTTTGCAGCGCTCCACGCGGTGCTCCACTACCCCACCCTGGTGAACAGCCATAGGAGATATACAACTACTTGTTTAGGAGCGAGTCACAAAGCCGTCGGCACCCCTCCCCATCACCATTCAGCGTCCGCTTTGCCCCACCGGGCCGCGGCTTCGATCGCACTGTGCACGGAAGGTCCCTCGGGCCCTTTAGACAGCAATATGGGAGAGGAGGTTGCTCAACGGCGAAAAAACGAAGACTCCCCCGGCGACGATTAGTGACGAAGCTATATTTACGCCGCCCTACACGCATGAAGGCAGCATCGACGACAACAGGACCAGACCCCGTGCCGACACCACCTCACCGCGTAGCGAAGTGACAACAATGTGATCTGGACGCGACCACAGTACACGACGGTGTCGAGATCGGACACGTAAACCCATGCGCTGCGAGGATGCGAACAAACGGCCTTGATATCAAAGCTATTACCTAAGCATAACAAGGCCGACATAAGTAAGTATAACATGGGGAAAATTGAGCATGTCTTAAAGATTGGTCGTAAGCTGAAAGCAGTAAAGAGGAAATCAGGCAAAGGCAAAGGAAAATATCAAATGTACGCACTGAGGGACAAGGCAGGCAATGGCATGACTAACATGGACAAGAAAATCAAGGTAGCCGAGGAGTTCTATACGGACCTCTACAGTAGCCATAGTAGCCTGGACAATGAAATTGGCTGTAACGAAGAGAAAAGAGACGTTCCGCTAGTAACGAAGGACGACGTAAATAAAGCCTTAGAAGTTAAGAAGAGGGGAAAAGCAGCCGGGGAGGATCAGGTAAATACAGATTTGTTATAGGATGGAGGGGATATCGTGCTAGACAAACTGGCAACCCTGCATACGCAATGCCTGGTGTCATCTACGGTACCGGAACCATAGAAGAATGGAAACTTTATTTTAATTCATAACAAAAATTTGACTAGTCTGCTTGCTATCTGTTCCATATAGAGTATTTACTAAGGTAATTGCTATTAGAATCAGGAAAACCTTACAGTGCAATCAAGCAAACCATCAAACAGGTTTTCAGAAAGGGTACTCTACTATCGATCACACCCATACCATCAACCAGGTGATAGAAAAATGCTCGGAATGTAACCCTTATATAGAGTATTCAGATTACGAAAAAGCATTTGACTCAGTAGAAACTACAGGGCTCATGCAGGCACTGCGAAATCAGGGTGTAGACGAGCCGCACGTGAAAGTCCAGGATGATATATATAGTGGCTGCACAGCAACCATTCTTCTGCACAAAGTACCAAAATTCCTATAAAGAAAGATGTTAGGCAAGAAGACATGACCTCACCAGTACTATTCACAGCTTCCTTAGAGGAATATTCAAAGACTTTGAATGGGAGTAGTTAAAGATAAGGGTAAAGGGAAAATACCTCAGTAATTTTCGATTTACTGATGGCATTGCCTTGCGAAGTAACTGTGGTGAACTGCAAAGAATTATTGATGACCTGGACAGGAGAAATAGAAAGGTAGGCTTAAAAATCAATATGTGGAAGACAAAGGTAATGTTGCACAGCCTCGAGCAAGAACAGCTGTTTACATTAGGTAGCGAAGTACTGGAAGTAGTAGGCGAATATGTCTACTTAGACAGGTAGTAACCGCAGATCCGGACCATGAAAAAATAACAAGGAGAATAAGAATGGGATGGAGCGCAAATTGGCAAGCACTCGCAGATTATTACTAGCAGCTTATCGGTATCGCTCAAGAGGAAAGTATGCAAAAGTTGCATCTTACCTATACTCACCTATGTGGCTGAAACGCGGAAGCTAACGAAGATGGTTCTACTTAAGCTGAGGACAGCGCAGATAGCTGCGCCCGTCTTTTGCTGTTGTCCGTGTGTTTTTTATGCGCTTTCCAGGTTTAGCAGATACGGAAAAAAATGGTAGGGGTAAATTCAAGCGATAGGACATATGCAGAGTAGGTCACAAAAATAACTCAAGCTACTGACATTCTGGTGGAAATCAAGAAGAAATGGGCATGGGCAGGACCTGTAGTGCGAAGAGAGGATAACCGATGGTCACTTATGGTAACCAACTGGATTCCAAGGGAAGGAAAGCGCAGCAGGGGGCGGCAGAAAGTTAGCTGGATGGATCGGGTTAAGAAGTTCGCATGGGCCAAATGAATGCGCATAGCATAGGACCGGGTTAATTGCAGAAATATTACTGATGATGATGATGATGATGATGATGATGATGATGATGATGATGATGATGATGATGATGATGATGATGATGATGATGATGATGATGATGATTACCCTACGAGCTTGGTGTTTCTACCGCAGTGTTCGCGCGACTTGATTTTGGGCGTGGACGTTCTTAATGAACACCGGGCGATCTTCGCTCAGAGATCATCAAGCTTACGATAAATAGTCATGTCCACTGTGGCAACATCGACGCATCACGTTGCTCTAAACGCTCTCGACGAATAATAAAGCGTACCGCCCCTATTAAGCGTCTTTGCACGGATAGCGCAGATACCGAAACCACTGAAGGCGTCGTCGAACGGAGCAACATCTTGCTACTGGGCCGAGGATTGGGCATCGTAATAAGCGTCGCCCATATTTAAAATGCACAAGCTGAGGTGCTGGTAACGAAGTTCACTGGAGAACGCCGGCATCTCAGCAAAGGCTTTAGGTTTGGATTCCTCGATGAGTTAGCAGTTATCCGAGATGAGTTCGCCCTTCCTAGAAAAGCACCAGAAGATGCGCCAGACAAAGGCATCACACTATAATTGACATCAATCAAACCCTAAGCAGAAGCAGACAAGCCCAGATACGGCTTCTTGAAAGCTACAGTACTCGCTTTTCTTCGGCATCGAAGGTGCGTCAAATTCGGTTGGCCAAACACCGCATTATCACAGTCTAACACGCCCGACTACTTCGTCGCGGCCCCTACCATGTACCCCCGCGGAAACGCCGGGCCATCCGGGATAAAGTTGAAGAAATCTGATACCATCATCCAGCCATCGAAGAACCCCGATGCGACACCAGTTGTTTTAGTTAAAAAGAAAAATGGCGCACTTCCTTTCTGCTTCGATCAGCAACGCTTGAACAACGTGACAAAAAGATGTCTGCCCGCTACGCCACTGGGGTCCCGTTATACGGACTCCACCTAGTGCTTGTCAGGATCAGCCCCTTGAGGGTTGATCCAATCAAACCTTCATGTATCGAATGAGTTTCGAACGAGTTATTCAATGTTTGCTCCTCCTCCTCCTCCCTCGCATCGATGACATCCTAGGCCGTCTCTGCAACGCTAAGTATTTTTCGTCCATGGACTTGAAGAGAAGGTACTGGGAAACAGAGATCAAAGAAAGGACACGGCGAGAAGGCAGCGTTCAGTAAAGACGGCTTCTTCGAGTTCAAGATAATGCCCTTCGGCCTCTGCTCCACACCAGTCATGTTCCAGCTAGTAATGGCTACTGTAGTGGGTGGTTTGAAGTGGCAGACTTGTCTGGCATGCAAGCGCGACGTCTTTGATTTCTCTTCGAACATTTAAGACCACCTGAAAAGGTTTCGTACAGTGCTTGACGCAACCAAGTCGTCAGGGCTAATGTTGAAACCAAAGAAACACCGCTTCGCCTACAGGACTTTCGTTTCTAGGTCACATCTTTAGCAAGCTGGTGTTGGCCCATACCTGATGAAAGCAGCGCGATCGCACAGTTTTCCCCGCCTGTCGACAAGAAAGCTGTGCGCAAATTTCTTGGCCTGCGCGTTCACTATTAACGATTTGTCAGGAACTTTTCGTGCATCACCGAACCGTTGACGCGGGTTGCTAACACTGACGTGCCTTTTGAATGAGAAGTGCCGCAAGCAGAAGTTTTTGAATCACTTAAGCGCGGCCTACAGTCATCTCCTGTCCTAGGTCACTTTAATGAAAACGCCGCGACCGACATTGACACCGACGCAAGCGGTGTGGACCTAAGCGGCGTTCTCGTTCAGAAGATTGCCGGACAGGAGATAGTTATCGTCTACTCTAGCAGAGCCCTCTCAAAAACCGAAGTAATTTACTCGACGGCAGAGAGGGAGTGTCTCGCGATCATCTAGGCCACTTCAAAATTCCGCCCGTACCTATGCAGTCGGCTATCCAAGGTGGTAAGCGATAACCACGCGCTCTGCTGGCTGGAAGATCCTACGTCTTCAAGAATTTGACGTGACTGTAGTCTACAAGTCTCGCCGCAAGCATTCTGACGCATGCTGCTTATCAGAGGTCCCGTCGATGCTCCCCCGAAAGGTTATGACGATGCTTTTTTGAGACTGGTAACCACCACCACTGTTTCGTGCCTATCTAATCTAGGATCACCCTATTAACGGAGGACATCTTTTAGATGGGGATTATTGAAAGTTTATTACAGTCTGGGCTACATAGGTCTGATTACGTGCAATACATGGATGGGTCTGCTACGTAGCAGTTCAAGTGGGGACGCAAGTGGGGACGCCGCGGAATCCAAGTCGTCTGCTCGTTGTTTATATGAGGGTGAAATGGACGGCGACCGTCGGGCCCGTGCGCTCGGCGCATCGCTTTCGGCGGAGCTCGATCGCGGCTGGCTGCTGCTCCGACAGCGGAGAGTGCGTCGCTGGGACAGCTGGCGCCATCTACAGAAGCGTCTTGTAACATCCTCTCTTTTTGTACCTTGCGTTGCCGTAAACCAACCAGATAATCGTGAAGTCGATTTGGGAGCATTCTTGTTCTTTGAGGTCGTGCTGACGTGCGAGTCACATCAGAGCGCTGCTGGGTGTCTTGCTGTTCAGTTTCATTCGTTTTGTTGTGTCCCGTTTCAGCATTTCCTTCTTTGGACTCAAGCTCTCCCTTGTTCCTTTTCGTTGCGGGTTACACTCTTCGGTGGGCTTCTTATAAACCCGCGGTTCCTTCTCAGAACGCTGTCTCCCAAGTTGACTTCATACGATCTGTCATCTCTTTTTGTCGCGGTTCCTTTAGACCACCATCATCATCATCAGCCTAAATATACCCACTGCAGGGCGAAGGCCTCTCTCATAATTCTCCACTTAACCCGGTTCTGTGCTAGCTGCATCCACTTGACCCCTGCGAACTTCTTAATCTCATCCGCCCACCTAACTTTCTGCCGCTCCCTGCTACGCTTTCCTTCCCTTGGAATCCAGTTTGTTACCCTCAGCGACCATCGGTTATCCTCTCTTCGCCCTACATGTCCTGCCCATGTCCATTTCTTCTTCTTAATTTCCACTAGAATTTCGGTAACTTGAGTTATTTGTCTGACCCACTCTGCACGCTTTCTATCTCTTAATGTTACCCCTACCATTTTTCATTCAATAGCCCTCTGGATTGTCCTCAACTTAAGTGGAACTCTCTTGGTTAGCCTCCACGTTTCAGCCCCATTGTACAGGCAAGATGGAACTGTTGTATACTTTCCTCTTGAGCGATACCGGTAAGCTGCTAGTCATAATCTGCTAGTGCTTGCCAAATGCGCTCCATTCCAATCTTATTCTTCTTATTTCCTTTTCATGGTCCGGATCTGCGGTTACTACCTGTCCTAAGTGGACATATTCGCCTACTACTTCCAGTATTTCGCTACCTAATGTAAACTGCTGTTCCTTCCCGAGACTGTTGAACATTACCTTAGTCTTCTGCATATTGATTATCAAGCCTACCTTTCTGCTTTTCCTGTCTAGGTCATCAATCATTATTTGCAGTTCATCCCCCGAGTTGCTTAGCAAGGCAATGTCATTCGAAGAACTGGACCTTTAGACCATGGTCCACTTCTAATCGTTCGGACAATCTCATCTTATCCTTATTTCAGTGTTGGCAGGTCCTTGGCATGTTTCTCATGATAAAAGATTGTTCGTTGTTTTTTTCTTGCCTGTCTCTTGCCCGTCACGTTTATTGTTCCGGATTCGAGCAGCTTTGCTGTGGTCGGCAGTGCCGTTCTGGGGCGGCGACCCATGAGCAGTTTTGCCGGGCTGGCGTTTAATCCTTGCAGGGGTGTATTTCGAAAGGCTGTGGCTAAAGGTACGTCGGTCGGACCCGATCAATGGTCTTAAAAGATACGTCCGACGGCCCCAGTGCGTTTTTCTCCGGGATACGTCGGACGGAGCCGGGAAATATTTTTCAGAGGTACGGCGGACGGACCCGATCAGGAGTGGACCCGAGGCGTTTTTCTCCAGAGCACATCGGGAAAGTCGAACGTATCCGGGAAATATTCTTTAGGGGTACGGCGGATGAACCCGATCGGTGGGGTTCAGGTTTATGTCCGACGATCCCGATGCATTTTTCTCCGGTATACACAAGGTAGATGGGCCTTGGGATACATCGCAAAAGCCGGACGGTTCCGAGACCCCAGATTGTGTGGTTGTAGCGGTTGCAAGGGTGGTTGTAGCAACAACTTGGTACCGATAGCCGAATGTAGCCACGTTGAAGTTGATACGAGGTGATGGGCCTTGCGAGGTGTGCGAGGTACAAGAGTATGTACTGCATACGTGAACTGTGAAATTACGAAGAGTACTACAGTGGCAAGAATAGTGCCTAGAATGGGTGATAGACTACATTATAGCATGATGATGGGTTTACGTGAGTTGGACCGCGGCAGGGTGGCAAGCACGACTAGAGCGCAAGCGCATGTAATCACAGTATTGAAGGCCAGCCCGCGGCCTGCGCGCCCGCTCATTTGGTCTTCGTAGTTGTAGTTTTGATTCTTCAAAATTGTCTCACTATCATCTGTGATGAGATGCGTGACGGAACGCGTCGCTTTGTGCTCGTATTGAGGATCAAATGTGCTTTGCGATGCTGCAAATCCTACATACATACAAGCGACACTGAAAAAGCTAGGTACCGCCGGCGTGTCTCTAGGCCAAGCATCACGTCATTTTTGTTTGCTGTACGACTGGAGGTGTAGGCGTGTAGGCGCCGGTTTGTGCTTTCCGTGAGATGCTGTGATGTCCGGACTACGTCCTACAAGACTGGTCTGTGAGACTACGAGAGTGCTGGGATGCGTGCGCCGATGTCCGAACAGACATCAGCGTATCCATATATGATCACCGATGTTCCACGCGCATGTTAATGTTTATTAGGTGCAGTGGTAACTCCAATAACGTGGCGTAAAGAGAGCTTCGTAGGAATTCATTTACATGCGCTGTGTCAAACGATAACATGTCATCGACAATTTATTATCAGACTGTGCTACAGAGCTCAAAACTCACCCGGACAATGATATTTCTACAAAGTACACGCTTATAGTTTACATTTGCGCGTTTTGAAGCTTCGAAAAAAAATTAAACGGCAATACTTTATTCTGGCCTTGCAATACGTTGTTGGGAATGCGCATGATACAGTTATCGCATGTTGGAGTGAACAGAAGATTAAGTGTCCAGCCCCCACCGCTGAGATTCACATTACTACAGGTAAAATGGTTCAGGCTTCTGTAAAATGCATTTTGTTCATTTTTATTATAAGCGATGGACATATATGCATACCTTAGATAGCTTATGATTGTGAGTCTCATTTATTCCTATGACTTCCAAAGAGTTCCTATCGGCAGAAGCCCTGCATTTTATGAAAGCTGGTCAGGGTGAATATGCTGCATGAAGATACCAAGAAGCTTGTACAAAGATAATTGAAAGTGAAATCACAGAAATTTTGAAGCATTGAAAGAACAACAAAGTACACTTTGTCAAACCTGTCATCGAGGAATGGAAATCATGCAGTCATCAGAAACATACATGGAGGACATTTTATGTCATCTTCCCAAAAGACAACCCCACACCTGACACACAGCTTCATACTTATGAAAGAGAACAAACCAACATGCAAGAAGTGTGGAGATAAACTAACATTTAATAAACCATATCTTATCTTACTTACATGTGCTCCAGACTCGATAAAATAAGAGGAAAACATTTTGTACAATTTTGCAAGAGATCCCTCTGCATCCCGGCATGATCCTAGGAGAGACTGCACTAGTTCAAATCCCCTGCATTTTCGGTTTCCTAAAATGAAAAATGAAGCAATGTTCCTAAACAAGCTAAATCCTAAAGTACGTTTCAGTTATTACACACAAAATAAATGCATAAACCTTGTCCTCAGTACATGGCAGCATTAGTCACTTATGCACCATAAAAATCAACACAACGCTGTAAGGTATACCTTGGTTAGCTATATTATATGAGAAAAGCTTTCGGCCTGGTATGGTCCTTATTTACTAGACAGCGCTGTCATGCAGGTCTAACATCCCAGTGATCGAAAAGGGGCCTTTTCCAAATTCTAGCCTAAATTTAAGAACCGTGAAGGCGATTCTACACATCCTTAAAGAAGCGTGGTTGTTTGGTTTCGACTGGAGTAGTCAACTGTTTTATCAGCGTCCGCCTGCTTTATTTCTTGAAGTCAGCGTGGAGTGAGAGTGTTAAATATAAAACATTCTTGAACATTTGGCAAGTTTCTGAAGGCGTTGCTTTCTATTACGGGGCCCACAAAAAGTGCTGAATGTCAAACGCCGCCTAGGTAGGCTTTCTAGCAAAACAGCGGTGTAGAGTGAAAAATCGCTCCGCCGGTCCAGCGCTGGCTGCGGAATTGAAAGGCGAATTGTGCGAACTTAAAGCTACTGACCACACCTGAAACACTGAGTTGTGAACATTATGAAACTCCCGTCCTCTCATCGATCATTGATATGTCCCCAGTGGAGCATTTATGTGTCTTAAGGTAGGCCAACCGTGGGAACACGGATGCGTGGTTGTAGCAGCGATCGCTTACATGGCACCTGTGGTAGACGTAGCCGGTAAAACAAGCAAAACTGTTTATTTATACATCACGTAATGGCGCCCGTTTTCGCTCTGCTTGGCGCGGTCGCCCATGCCGAGGCCTCCCTGTGGTCTGCCTGGTTAGCTTGCCGCTTGGGGCGCTGTCGTAAGTGCCGCCCATAACACCCCCCTTTCTTGAAAGGTTTGATCTCACGGGTCCAGGTGTTCTGGTCGCTTCTTGTGGTGCTCGTGTCCTGCAACGGTTGTAGGCGTCTTGCTGTACGTCTTGCTTGTCCTCTGTCGGTTTGTACAACGTAGGACCTTGGTTCTGAAGTTGGCTGTGTTACCACGTCGTGTGATGCAGCTCCAGCGAGGATGCGCACCGCTGTGCCTGGTGGTAAGCGCTCTCGGCTCTGTACCTTGTGCCGGGTGTCGTATGATCGCTTTCCACGAGCTCTGTAGACTTCATTATTTTGTCTGAATTCGCTGTCGTCCCACTTCGGGGCTAGCAGCTTCGAAGTGGTTGATACTGTGGTGTTCAGACGACGACCAATTAAGAGTTCTCCTGGTGAAAATCCTTCCATGCTGGGTGTGGCCCTGTAGGCAAGCAGCTCTTCGTGTATGTTTGAAGACTTCCTCAAAAGCTGATTTGCTGTCTGCACAGCGCTCTCAGCCATACCGTTGCTCTGCGGGTAATAAGGTTTTGAGGTTGTGTGTGTGGCTCCCCAGAGATGCACTATTTCTTTGATCTATGTGGAAGTGAACTACGGCCCGTTGTCTGTGCGTATTGTCCGTGGAACACCGTACCGTGCAAACATTGGCTCCAAGACTAGGGCTATGTTTTTTGTAGCTGTCCTCGGCAGCTGTTCTAGCTCGAAAAATCGGGAGTAGTAGTCTACTACTACAACATACTCTTTCCCCTCCAGCGTGAAGAGATCCATGCCGACTGTGTCCCAAGGGTGTGCTGGCAATGGGGTTAGAAGCAGGGGTTCTGTTGCTGGCTTTCTGTGCTCTCTGCAAGTTGGACACTTTTCCACGTATGCTTCAATGTGCTTGCCTATGCCTGGCCACCATATGCATTCTCTTGCCCTCGCTCGGCACCTCGTTGTGTCCAAGTGTCCTGCATGGAGTTTTTCCAGGACCGCTACTCTGATGTCTGGAGGGATGATTATTCTTTTTCGCCTTTGAATAGCAGACCATCAACGAGCGAAATCTCACTAGCCACCTCGACGTACCTTTTCAGGTCAGGTGACAGCCCATGCACAGTTGGCCATGATGTAGTGCAGAAGGCAGCCACCCTGGAAAGGGTTTCATCTGACTGGATGCTTGCCCTGATTCTGTCCAGCATTTGGTTTGAAGCAGGGAGCTGTTCAAGTGCTAATTCTTCAAACTCGCGCACTGCACTGTCGATAGTTCTTTCTTTGTCTGCTGGTTTCCCAGATGGCTTCCGGGACAGAAGGTCAGCTGTGTACAGCTTTTTGCCGGGAGTGTGGGACATGGTGTAGTCGTACTCCAAAAGGCGCATCCTAAAACGTTGAAAGCGAGGACTCAGCTCGTCAAGTCGTTTAGTCGTCAGCAGCGGTATTAACAGCCTGTGGTCCGTTTCCACGTAAAAGGTTGATCCCGGCAGGTATTTGCGGAAATGTTCGCAAGCCCATGTGATTGTCAGTGTCTCCTTTTTGATTTAGGCATATCTTTGTTCTGTATCCGTAAGGGAGCGTGATGCATATGCCACAGGTAGGAGCATTTCGTGCGACTGCTGTAGAAGTACAGCCCCAAGACCGTATGAGGAAGCATCCACAGACACTGTGTGAGGCGACTGAGCATCGTAGTGAGTGAGAATCGGCGTCCTGCTTAATGCTTGCTTGAGTTTGTCAGAACTCTGCTGCTGAGCTAGGCCCCAGTGCCAATCGGCGTCTTGGTGGAGCAAGTCTCTGAGAGGATTCGTAGAGTCTGCTAGCTCTGGAAGAAATTTCGCTAGGTGGTTTGCAGAGCCCAACAAAGACATGACTTCTGACACATCACATGGTGGGCCGAGCCCTGACCTTTTCCGGGTCGGCGCTGACTCCTGTTTAGTTTACGACGTGTCCTGAGAATGTTACTTCTATTCGTTGAAAGGAGAACTTGTCGATGTTGAGGGTAACACCTGCATCTTCCAGCTTCCTCAGCACGAGCAGTAGGCTGGTGTCGTGCTCCTCAGTTGTCTTCCCTGAGACAATTATGTCATCTTGTAGACAACTCACAACATCTAGTCCTTCGAGCACACGGAGCATTTCTCGTTGGTAGAACTCTGGCGCTGTGGAGGTTCCGAAGGGAAGCCTCAGGAACTGGAACCTGCCAACTGGTGTGATGAAGGCTGTGTATTCGCAAGAGTCCTTGGACAGTGGAACCTGCCAGTACCCTGCTCGTGCCTCTAGGCGGCTGAAAACTGTTGCACCTGCTAATTTTTCAAGACACTCGTCCACCGTAGGCATGAGTACACGTTCGCGTATTATTTGTTGGTTGCGTTGACCCTAGTCCACGCAGATGCGCAGCTCATTGTTCTTTTTTCATGCGACAACCTTTGGAAAACACCACTCGGTTGCTCGCTCGATCTTCTGGATGACTCCCAAGTCTTCCATTCTTTCTAGTTCTTTCTTCACAAGTGGAAGCAGTGGAAGAGGCACGTGCCTAGGATAACTGACTGCGTATGGCTCAGCATCCTATTTGACTTTGATGTGGTACTCAGTCTTCATGACTCCAAGCCCCGACGTTAGCTTTGGGTATGACGCCAAGAAGTTGGGGACATCAGTTGATCCTGCGAGGGTTTCGTCTAGCTCTAGAGGGCGCTGTAGAATCCCAAGTGACTCTATAGCTGGTCGACTGATCAGCGGTTCTTTTAATCCTTTGATGATGAAGACTGCTTCTTGGACTTCAGTGTTGCGCCAGGTGACTGTTGCATCGATGTAGCCAACAGTGGCTATCCCTGTCTGGCCTGGACCTATCAACAGCTGTTGTGTTGACTTGATGGGTCCCATGACGGTTCTATCGTACTGGTCGTGTGGGATTGCAGTCACATCCGCGCCGGTGTCGACCTTGAAGGTAAAAGGCAAGTTGTTCATGGTAGCAGTAATCCTCCACGGCGTGCTCACTGCCACTTTGATTTCGCCTAGATATAGCTCTCCGAGACTTTTTGGTCGTTGTCGGATACTCGAGGTCTCATCCTTCGGCTTATACATGCAGACGCGGGCGTAATGGCCTTTTTTCCCACACTGGTTGCACGTCTTGTCTATCGCGGGACACTGTGTCTTCGTGTGGTCACGCACACCACCACACCACTTGCAGCGTTCGTCTCCCTTCTTGTGTGTACGTTGAGGGCGCGACTTGAAAGGCACCTTTGCTTCGTTCCGGCGCGTTTTGACGTTTGTCTCGCCCTCGAACTTCTCCCATGTCGAGAGCCGGCTTTTCGATGGAGCGAATTTCGTTGTGTTGAAGTTTCACGCTCTCCGAATTGCGAGCAGCTGTGATTGCTTCTACGAGAGTGAGTTCTGCGTCCAGCTGTAGGCTCTCGCTGAGTTTTACGTCTCGCAAGCCAACCACGAGCCTGTCCCGAATCAGTTCGTCTTTGAGAGTTCCGTAATCGCATCTTTCGGCCATCTTGAACAGTTCAGTCACAAATGCGTCGGCGTTTTCATGCTGCTCTTGTTTCCGAGAGTTAAATCGCGCTCTCTCATAGATGACATTCTTTCGAGGTAGGAAATGCTTTTCAAAAGCACTCACCACGGCGGAGTATGGTGCCATCTGTTCGTCTGTCAGTTTCAAAGCAGCAAGCACGTCCTCCGCTTCTTCGCCCATGGCATAGAGTAATGTGTTGCTTTGCGTCGTCTCGTCCTGTCCTGTCAGACCGGAGATGAGTCGGTTGCGTTCCCACCTGCAGTGCCATCGTGTCCAATCTTCGGGCTTGCGGAAATCGAGCTTTGTCGGCAGTTCCACGGCGAACGGGTTGAACGTCATTCTCGGAGTGCCGCTCGCGCGCTCTTCGTTCGCGCCGCGAGTGCCTGGCATGACGCTGCAGCCGCTTAAGTTGGGCTCGCTGTCCTTCTGGGTGTCGCGCTGCGTTGGTTATCCCGCCGCTGCCACGATGTGGTGGACGTACCTGGTATAACAAGCAAAACTGTTTATTTATACATCAGGTAATGGCGCCCGTTTTCGCTCTGCTTGGCGCGGTCGCCCATGTCGGGGTTTCCCGCCGGACCGCCTGGTTAGCTTGCCGCTTGGGGCGCTGTCGTCAGTGGCGCCCACAACAGTACCACTGCAAAATTCCAAGTGTCAGCTTCTGAAACAAAATGTACAGAGCCCATTTTCTACCGCGTACCGAACTCCGGTGACGCATGCATATCTCCGGCTCGTTTCAAAGCTGATGCCGTTCAGTCGGGTCACGCGAACCTCGAGCATGTGGGTGTTTAAACTGCATGTTCGCGAAATTCAAAGACGAGAAAAAGATGCAGGCTGAACACTTGTCTGTTCTTCCCCTAAAGTAGTAGTAGCAATGCACTTTTTAGGACTCAAATTAGGCGTTCAACAGGTCGGCTGCCTGTTGTACCAAGACTAATACCAAAGAGCATTGCAGTTTGTAGGGAAACGGATCCTTCGCATTTCCGGCTTTCCGGTTGTGCACTCATGTATTGCGGTGCAGCGGGTCTTCGCCTCGACGAGTCGACGTTCAGCTCGCCGCTGTATCAGCATAGGCTTCTAGTAGATTCGGCATGTATTTTTCCACGGTTCTGAGGCAGAATCTAAAGGAATGATTTAACTAGAAACATCCTATTTCCTCTGTCTGCATGTGAGGAACGAGCATGGCAGTTCATATACAGCGTACATACATACTTTTGACGGCCGAGTGTTCTGCACGGCGAAGTGTGTGGGCTGCGCCGGCGCTCGATCTTCGGAGGTCAACGCGGGATCTAAGACAGCGTAAATACTAGAAATAGCTCACCTGCATTAAGGCAGATCGAAGTGATAGTTTTGTGCGAATAGAAAGCTAAATGTGCGTATCTCGATGTCAGCTGGTGGAGCGGTTGCAGTACGTCGCATCGCCTGCAGCTATGTGCGTGACAAGCGATGGTTGCCGTACACAATCCTGAGTGAAGACCATGATCTATGTTAGAATGGGCGAACTCTTCGTAGCATCCAATCTAGAGTCGCGGCTAGCTGATTTCATAGCGTAGCAAGCGGAATGCGCACATAAGCGTTCGACGTGCATATAGCCACGAGCCTGTATGTCGACGTCCATCGTATCTCTACGAGAATCGAATGGGTACTTCGGACGTATGTTTAGACACTTCGTTGTACTAGGAATGCCAGTTGCGTTTCTGACTTGCTTTCTTCCGCCTGTTTCAACAGCATATTTGCCATTTTTACCACTGATTCGGCCATTTCATTCGAACGTAGATAGCCTGGTTTGAGGTTTTGTGTTCGAAGTTCCAGCTTTTAGCAAACTTCTCAATTTGCTTGCTTAAAAACTGGGGACCGTTGTCGCTCACCAGAATTCTTGGAATCCCGTATCTAGCAAAGTGAGCTTTCAGCTTGAGGATCCCTTGGTCTGGAGTTGTCGTCTTCACTAGATATACTGCCCAAATGTTGTTGAGGTAGTGTTGTGCCAGTGTAGTTATCACACAGTAGCCCACCATCAACAGGGTTGTGCCAAGGAGTTGGTTGCGTAGCTCTCGTCACCCGTTTCGTGAACGAGGGCTGTCAGCTCCCTGGCCGATAGCAACGAATCCGATTCGGCATTGGTGAGATAAAGAAAAAGCTTTATGCACTATTTACAGGCATTTACACAACGGGTTCGGCTCTGGAGCCGAAAGCTAACATAGCCATACGCGACTGTTCTCGCGCAGCGACGGCCGGGGAGATTCCGCCGCGCCCGCTCTCTCAAGGGCGAACTGCTCCCGATGGACGCTAGTGACGAACTCACACACACTCGGAGTCTCGAACGGAAGCACTTGAGTCTCCGTAACCGAGAAGCCGTTGACGCTCAAATGGTCCAATCCGACGGCAGCACTTTCGCAGGGCCAATGGGAGAGCTTGCTGCGCTCTCGCTTGAAATATGCCGCGGGGCGAGAAGGGGTCCACCGTCAGGGCCACGGTGCCATGCTGTCTGGATGCTCAGCTCATGTTGAAACACGTCTCTTCTCTCCCTTTGGCACTGCTCGCCTCCAGTGCACTGATGCACTGCAGAGAAGTATCCAGATTTTGTGAAGAAGGCGTTCGCCGAAGAAGTTTGGCGTCCGGCTGAATTTCTGGGCGGCTTTGGCCAGGCACAACAGCACCCCCGCCATCAGACAATACGCCGGGAAGACGAGCTGCTCGCATGTGGCTCTGATGCCGGGCGCGCTCGTTCGCCAGGTTCCTCCAAGCTCACGTCCAGTGTCCGGGCGCCAGGTAGCCTCACGTGCCTCGGGTTCCACTCGCCAGGTCAGGATCTCTGCCGACAGCTTTGTTGCCGCGGCACGCCGATCAACTTCGCTCGGGTGGCTACGATGCCCTTGCCACTCGCCACTGGTAACGGTAGACTTTTCTGCGGTTTGCAAAACCGACCGACAACAGGCAACACCCAACACAAGCAAGTACCCTCGGTCACCCGTCAAACACCAGACAGAGGCCAAATTTCAAATTCAATTAGCTAAATTGTTGTCCCCTTTTTGCTCCCACTACAACAAGAGACAAGTGTATAGGATGCAGTACACAAGGTTCAAACAACAATTTTGCACATTACTGGTATACATTAAATAGGATGGAAAATTAATGATCAGTAATGCAAAAGTCTCCTTGAAATCACTTGGGCCGTAAACCAAAACTGAGGAAGCAAGGAGGTCATTCAATTTTGTCCCGATCTGCCTACAAAGTATACAAAGTTAGCGCTAGCGACGAAACGCTCGTCGAAGGTAGCTACTTCTCGAATGCATGGCTCAAAGCATCCGAGTTCGCACTGTGCTGCTCTCTTCCGCAAGCGGCAGAATGCGTAACAGTATTCGGGCGGTTTGGCTCTCCTCCCTCTGCTACAGCTTCGACTGTCCATTTCTCTACGAGACCTTTCTTTCCACTTTGTGCGTGAAAGAAGATGCAAGCACAAGTTAGTCGCTTTGTTGAACGATCTGTCTCGTTCGTTACGCTTTGCGCACCAATCCCGCATTTTCTCAGCACGGGTGCATTCATGCCGCTGGGATCGACGCTTCTTTTCCTTTCGCGATCGTTTGCGTTTTCGCACCTTTTGATGACAGCATTCTTTCATGCACCTGCCTTTCCGCTCTTTTCGGCGGCAGCACTTGAAATTTTCCTTTCTTTCTTTTGGTGCCAGCTCTTTCAAGCTGTCGGTAACCGGAGCGGGTATGGCGCCGGCATCGCCAGAGTGCGGCGCCGCGCCTGCATCGCGGCCAGCAGCGCATGACTCACTGCCAGTCGCGTCCGAACAAGGACAAGGCTCGCTCACGCCAGCCCCCGAGCTAGGCATATCCTCTGCAGGCTCGCCACTCAAGTTACACTGATCCGCCGGTGTGCTGCATCGGTCAGCGCTAACCGGCGCACGATCACGTTCGTCCGACAGCTGCAACGCTTCGGATCGCGTGAGGTTCATGTAGCGTGTCAGGATAGGAAGATTCATGGCACCTGTCTAGTCGCTCGCTGTCGACTTCACAGGTGTGGTTCTCGACAGCGTACGCGTCATGGGTCTGCCTTAGCTGCTCAGCACTCGTGGGCTGCGCAGTTTCCATGAACGGGGGTGGTGCAGTGGTAAGACGCCCGACTACTGTCCGGAGTTCCCGGGTTCGAACCCGACCACGGCGGCTGCGTTTCGATGGAGGCGAAACGAAGTGGTGTCCGTGTGCTGTGCGATGTCAGCGCACGTTAAAGATCCCCAGGAGGTCGAAATTACTCCGTAGCCCTCTACTACGGCTCCACTTTCTCTTTCCACTCTCGCTCCCATCTTCCTCCCTTCCCTCAGGGCGCGGTTCAGGTGTCCACATAGCAAGTGTGACAGATACTGCGCCTTTCCCTTCCTGTGAACCAATTATTATTATTATTATTTGTCTTTCTGTGTGTTATGATCTACGATAACGCTGATCTCGGAAATCGGCAATTTGTCGTCTCCTAGCCTGACTACATCTCCGCCATGCTTTACAACTTCTGCTTCTGAGTTGTCAGGCGGTTCATTTGCTGCCAGTTCCCCACTCTCGTTTTGTGGATTGCTTACAGTTACGTGGGGCGGCGTACGAAAGGCTGTCACTGCGGATTTCTCGCCGATGGAGTCGGCTCCAACCTTCTCAGCTGCCAGTGGCTCGACCAAGGTAACCCGAGAAACTTCTTTTCGAGGCTCGTTCGGCTCGCTGCTGCTATCGCGTTGCTCGGCCGCTTCCGCAAGCTGTGTCTCATTCTCTGGTGCAAGTACAATTTGCTCCGAGACTTCCTGACTGTCTAGCCATTCGGTTTCAGGTTTCAATTGATACGCCAAATCCAAGAACGCTTTGGTATAGTTTTTCTCCCGCTGATACCTGTCCCTAAGTTCCATTGGTGACAGCCGATGTCTTTTCAGTAAAGGCTCTTTCAAGTAATCGTAGTTTTTCAAGTCACCGTCTAACACGCACTTGATTTCTTCCGACACCTCAGCGCAGAGAACAGCTACCAGTTTTTGTGCCCAAGTATCTCGCTCGAAGCGCTTACTTTTGCAGATACGCTCGAAATCTGCCAAGTACTCTGCCATATCCTCGGCGATGAGAAACGGTTGCAGACACTCCCGTGGCTTCGAACTGTTACCTTGAATGGCAATTAAAGCGTCATGCCTTTCAACACTTTTTTCATATGCCGAAAGCTCGAGCTGCAGAAGCTTCTTTAAGCGGGAAAACCGCTTTTCGCGTTTTAACCTACGCTCCTCGCGCTTTTGGAGTTCTAGCCTTTCGGCTTCCTTCCTTTTTCTCTCTCGAATATCATCCCAGGCCTCTGCGGCTTCCTCAACCATCACTTCCTCTGCCTGCATGATCTCAAGAATTTCCTTTTTTTCTTTTTGTTGAGCCCAAATCGATGCCCAACTCATCACAAACTTGGAGAAGTTCTCTGCCCTTGTAACTCTCCATCGTTTACACCGGCCTCTTGTTGTTTGCCTTTTTAAAATAGTGTAGTATACGTTCTCTATCTCGCTCCTAGCAAGCGACGCGCAAGCCTTTCTCACACTGATTGCCCTCTCAGCATCCCTTGGTTTTCAAAACACTTTCTGTTGGCTTGAAACACGCAAGGTTAACACAATGCTACGCTCAGCCTTTCTCTAAGCTACACTGTGTGTTAGAGAAATCTGGCGTTTGAGGGAAACTTTAGGTACTCACCGCGCCGAGGTGCCTGACGCCGGTCGATCCCGCAGCTGCTATCCAATGTTGTGCCGGTGTTGTTATCACACAGTAGCCCACCGTCAACAGGGTTGTGTCATGGAATTGGTTGCGTAGCGCTCGTCACCCGTTTCGTGAACGAGGGCTGTCAGCTCCCTGGCCGGTAGCGATGAATCCGGTTCGGCGTTGGTGAGATAAAGCTTTATGCACTATTTACAGGCATTTACACAACGAGTTCGGCTCTGGAGCCGAAAGCTAACATAGCCATACGAGACTGTTCTCGCGCAGCGACGGCCGGGGAGATTCCGCCGCGCCCGCTCTCTCAAGGGCGAACTGCTCCCGATGGACGCTAGAGACGAACTCACACTCGGAGTCTCGAACGGAAGCACTTGAGTCTCCGTAGCCGAGAAGCCGTTGACGCTCAAATGGTCCAATCCGACGGCAGCACTTTGGCAGGGCCAATGGGAGAGCTTGCTGCGCTCTCGCTTCAAATATGCCGCAAGGCGAGAAGGGGTCCACCGTCAGGGCCACGGCGCCATGCTGTCTGGATGCTCAGCTCATGTTGAAACAAGTCGCTTCTCTCCCTTTGGCACGGCTCGTCTCCAGTGCATTAATGCTTTGCAGAAAAGTATCCGGATTTTGTGAAGGAGGCGTTCGCCGAAGAAGTTTGGTGTCCGGCTGAATTTCTGGGCGGCTTTGGCCAGGAAAAACAGTAGTCAACTGCAACGAAAAGAAGCAAGTGTTTCCCCTTATGCTCGAAGATGTCGCATCCGACTGGTTCCCACGTGTAACTCGGCTTCTGATGAGGGATGTCTCTCCTTATTAGGAACACGCTTGCTTCTGACACACACTGCCCACCTTGCGATGTAATCCTTCCCTTCTGTGTTCAGCCTTGGCCGGAACACACACTCGTGAGCACTCCGAAGACAGCTCCTAATTACCATGTGCGATTTATAAAGTTTCTTTTTAATCTCACGGCACGGAGACAATGGAATGAGCAATCATAATCCCTTATAGATGAGATCCTCCTCTACTGTAAGTTCATCTCTAATGGGTAGTAGACGCGCATGTTTGGCGGCACTTGGGACTTTTCTCGTGGCCATTCGGACAATATGATTGGCTTTAGCTTTTGCAGGAAGTCATCTTTCTTCGTCGCATCGCGAAATTTTTTCAACGTTTCCTTGCGCACTGGCAGGTAGTGCACAATGTTGATGCTTTCTAGCTCACTTTCACTGCCTTAGTTGGGAAGGAATTCCCTCGACATCGTGTCGGCTAGACGTAGCTCTTTCCCTGGTCTGGGCTCGATATTGATGTAATACCTTTGCGTTTGCAGTATCATACCTTGCAGCCGTCTTGGTACTTGATCGAGTCTTTTCTTCATGATGGACTGAAGAGGTTTGTGATGATTGATGATCGTTATGGCTGTTCCGAAGGTGTACTGATGGAATTTCTGTAATGCAAAGATGATTGCTAGCATTTCCTTCTCGATCTGGGCTTAGCGACTTTCTGTCAGTGTTAGTGCTCTGCTGGCAAAATATAAAAGTTTTCCTTCTTGGATGAGAGCCGCTCCAAGTCCGAGGTCGCTGGCGTCACATTGTGTTTCAACTGGCTTTTGCGTGTCGAAGTATGCTAGAATAGGAGCTCTTGTCCCTCCATTATTTGCCTTCTGGAACGCTGGTTCTTGTTCTTCTCCCCAGTGCCACGGTGTATATTTCACTGTGAGCTTTCTTACTGGTTCCAACACTCGTGAAATTCCCGGAAGGAATCTGGAGAGGAAATTGATCATTCCGCAAAACCGCTGCATGCCTGGACATCAGTTGGTTGAGGCATTTCTTATATTGCCTTTGTTTTGTCTGGATCCACTTTCAGTCCTTCCTTTGTCAATACGTGTCCCAGGAAAACTGTTGTGCATGTGCGAAGTTGTGTTTTGTTCTTGTCAGACGTATTCCAGTCTGTCTGCATCTCTGCATACGGTTTTCGAGCTTTCTGTCGTGATCTTCAAGAGCATCCTTTTCAGTTTCACAAACTCCATACACGACGATGTCGTCTAATATGCACAGAACTCCGTTTAGACCTTCAAGTGCCATTTGTAGTCTCTTGAGATATTTCACTGCTGACCGCTAACCCAATCAGTAGGCGCAGCCATCGATATCGGCAGTTGGGCGTTTAAAACGTGGTCTTTAGACTTGACTCTTATTCGAGACAGCATTGCCAGTACCCTTCTCGTAGGTCTAGTTTCGATAAAATCTTGGCTTTTGCAAGCTGTGGCGCTCTCGTTCTAACGCTTCATTTAGCGCTTGTGGGTCAATGCACACTCTCATGTCGCCATATTTCTTCATCGCCACTACAATTCGGCTCACCCACTCCGTTGGCTCGGTGACACTTTTGATTACTCCTATACTCTCCATGCTTTGCAAAGTTTCTTCAAGTTTTATGCTGACCGCCACTCTGTAGCTTCCTATCGCTTTCGGGATTGCATCCTGTTTTGTTAGCACATGTACTGTACCCGGTAGCGTCCCTAGTACTTCTCCAAAGAAATCTGGGAATTTTTTACTGTGCGCTTTGCGAAGTCTTCTTCTGGAGCGTTAACTGTAGCTACCAAATCATAGTCGATTGTTATGTTTCTACTGTCTTCCTTCCAATGAGAGACTCAGGCAGGAAATTCACGCATTGCGTGATGAGCCGACAGCTGTGCTTCTGAGCTTTGCGCGCACAGCGCAGTGACTCCAACAAAAATACTACTGGCCGCGCCTTCCTGCAGACGTTGCTGATTATGCGAAAACGTTTTCAAAATGTCAGCGACGTAAGACACCACCGATCAGACCTGCTGGGCAACTTAACCAGGTACCGCCCCCGTCCATGCCTTTTATCGAATTGGGATAGACCTCCTCGACCCGTTTCCAAATTCATCGGCGGGTAACTAGTGGATCATCGTGGTGACTGACTACTTACCCGCTACGCTAAAGCGAAAGCACTGCCTAATGGTACCGTGAAAGAAGCCACGTTCCTCGTCGAAGGTATTCTCCTGCGATACGGTGTTCCCGAAGGGCTCATGATGGACAGGGGAGCATCATTTGCGGCGGAGCTCAGGCAAACAATCCTGACCTACACTCACACAAGTAACTGACGCACAACAGCGTATCATCCCCAGACCAGCGGACTTACGGAGCGCTTCAACAAGCCGATTTCGGCATTATTGCTATAAACGTCGACGCCCAACCCAAGACCTGGAACTTCATCCTACCGTACATGATCTTCGCGTATAACACGGTCGTCCAGGAGACAACCAGAACGACTCCGTTCAAGCTTGTGTGCGGCAGGGAGCCCACGAAAACACTCGACGTGATACTGCCACGTGACAGATAAAGACGACCTCGACGTCGCCATGTACCTGCGGTGTGCAGAGGAAGCCCGACGACTCTCACGGCTACATATTAAAGACCAGCAGCGCACCGACGTCGGGCGATGGAACTTACGACGACGTGAAGTTGAGTACGAGCCAGGAGACAAAGCGTGGATATGGACGTCAATTCGCTGTTGTGGACTATATGAAAAGTTACTACACGGCAATAGTTACTAACGCGACAGCATCGCAGCGCAGACGCGCGCGCTCGGAAATTGTGCATGTTGTACAGCTAGAAGCCCGTGTGCTGTGCGATGTCAGCGCATGTTAAACAACCCCAGGCGGTCTAAATCTCCGGAGCCATGCATTACGGCGTCTCTCATAACTTGAGTAGCTTTGGGACGTTAAACCCCAAAACCAAACCAAAGCAGTGGCACAACTCCCAGTGCAATAAATATAGATAGCCTTCCACATGCACATTCGAGCCAAATTAGTAACACTATAATTAAACGCTAAGATGTGAAGACAAAGTGAGAAACGTACGTGTGCTCCGGTGGTATGCCCTCACTTCTTCTGCCTCGTTAACTGTGATCAGTGTGGTTCTAGATAACCACGACTGAGCATCAACCTAGAACGAGGTGGCCTATTTCCGAGCATAAATCACAAAAATAAAAAACACTAACGATAACTAACTAGTAAGGTAATTCGAACCTTCCTGCTTTCTTATTTGTTTCACGCTATAGATAAAGCAAACAGGAAAGCTAGAATTTTAGTGCTTTTAAAGTTGTGGAACACCGTTGTAAGTAATTAACAAATGATTCAATATTTCTCTTCCACACATAGACGCGTAACGGGTAAGTATTTATTTATGCATCTTATTTGCTTCCAGTACCCTTCGGGCCACATTTGAGCGTTGTAGAAATGGGTCGAGTGCAGCAATAGCACGTTCGAAGAATTGAAGAAGAGAAAAAAAATCAGACACATGCAATATGTATAGTCAGGAATAATAATACAGAATACAAATAATATTATTCCTAGTATAAAATTTAGGTATTAGAGTTGTTGACATACCAGGAAGGGGGTATCAATATTTATTTGAGCGAAGGAGAAATGGTTGGTAAAACGCAGCCATTATTTTGGTTTGGTCCAGGGGACATTATGTGTGATGGACATCTGAATCGAGGCCGTGAAGGGCATTATGGCAATATAGTTATTTTAAACAACATAGCCGTAAGATTGCTGGCCTAGGTGACAGTACAAGGAGGTAATAAGTAGTGTTCACTGCAGCAGTTGTATCAGTGTAGCATTAATTGTTGTCAAAGTGACGAGCAATATGATTTTGAAATATTTTGACGAGGTTACTGCAATGTTAAGCCTAGGGTACATTGCAGTGGCCGCAGAGTCATGTTTAGGTCGAACAAGCGTTCTAAAAAATTGTAGTTTAAATAGGCAGTCTCACTGTCGAAGAAGAGTATAAGAATGCTAGCATATTCTGGTAGATCTTACCACATGATGACAGTACCAAGGAAAACCCTCGCGGCTTAACAAGGAATTTATATTTCAAATTGATCAGGCAAGTTAGGTTTTAGCAGATGGTGGCGCCATACTGGGTCATTTTGTTACAACTAACCTAGGAGGATATAAAGAACTGTTTGAGTGTAAGCTTCCTATACTTAACAATGGGTCGGCGTGAAGCTGGCGACAGCCATCTCGTAGTGGGCAAAGAGCGGGTAACACAGCGCCTCCGTACCGCAGTACATGTAGCCTTCCAGCACTTTTTTTGAGTAACTCTGATATATGAGACATAATTAAACCATAAAGGTGACAAATATTAGGTGAGATCTTACCCAACTCGTAGTAGTAGTGGTGGTAGTAATAGTAGTAGTAATATGAATAATCCCCCCCGCCGGGATGGCGCAGTTGTTACAGCGCTCGACTGCTGTGCCCAAGGATGCGGGATCGAATCCCAACCTAGGCAGCCGCTTTTCGCTAAGGACGAAAAGCAAGAAGCCCGTGTGCTGTGCGATGTCAGGGTAGGTTGAAGAACCCCAAGTGGTTGAAATTTTCAGAGTCCTCCACTACGGCAGCTCTCATAGCCTCAGTCGATTTCGGACGTTACACCCCACAAACCATACCTAATATGAATATTAGCAGTAACAGCAGTAATAGTAGTAGTAGCAGCAGCAGTACTAGTTGTCGGCACCGCGTGTCGGAAATAATTGGGGTTGTGTAAAAATGTGGTATCATGATAATTTGTGGTTCCAGTGAGTGATGAGTGATTAGTGTGTGATAGCCGATGAGGACGAATGAAATCATTGAAATTACTTGATTATTTGCTGAAGTAAAGAAATGAGAAAATTAGAAAAATGGGTGAATTGGAGAATGGAGGCTCAAAGGCATCAAAAGGCCCTGAACGAAAAGAATGCTTGGTGATACTAAATAAGAAACTTCAGTGTGCAATTGATGAAAATAAATAATCGAAATAATTAAAACTGAAGATTTGCAAGGGTTCTCAAAAGTGTGAAAATGCTCATAATGAAAAGTTAATGCTTGATGAAGCTAAATAAGAAGTTATTGTTTGAACGACAAATTTATTGAAATAATTAAGACATTAAAAATGATGTAAAAGTGCCATACTGCTCAGAATTAAAAGAAATGTTTGCTGATGTTAAGTGTCAGTGTATAAAAAGTTTAAGAAGTTAAAGAAACGAGAATTATTACTACGAGCTTTCAAATGTGAAAAACATTGTCTATGTGCAAGATACGCTGTCTCGTAATGCCCGTAATAAAATGCCTTCCTAATTTTCAACATCCGTTTTTAGTTCTTGAGAAAAAGTGGTGCGTCTCACTATACGTTCTTGCCGTTCATATTAATCGTTAGTTCAGTCCACCAGCTTGTCATTTTGCCGGTTTTTAAAAATAGGTAGCCGTTTTTCCGTTGTTGTTGTTTTTTTCGATTATATCTAATTGATCAGTTACACACAGCTGAATAGACAAAAATGCACAGACGACGCACACACGTAGATTACTTTGGCTAGCACGGTACTAAAATTTTTTCAGCATCGCCAACTCATTTAATACGGACATATTGTGGTGGGTCAGGCAAGGCTCGGTATGTGCTTCTTACATGCCCAACATTCTCAATGAAGTGCTCTCGAACAGGGCGAACAACGATATCGGCGTTTTTCCAAATTCCATTCTCGTTTTCCACATAGCATGGAGGCTCAAGACCATGACAAGATCGTATGGTGCGCATTCCGTGTTATCTACAAGCAGAAAGCGTATTCCATAAGGATCCAGGAAAAACTATTTCTTTAGTGTTCGCTGCAGTACATCCCAGTGGAATATTGTGTTTCAGCAGTCTAGGAATATACATGTTCAATTGTTTCCGGTTTTTTACACAAGTAACAGTTAGTATTCCAAATAACAAAGATTCCTTTGCTATTTAATCACATCTCAAGGACGCCACTAAACACTAATACACACACGTAGACAAAGACAATGCTACACTGACAATTAATGATTTATCTTCTTCTTGTCCTTTTTTTTTAATTTATATCCGCACAACTTCTTTCTCAACTTCTTCCACTTGGTATTTCATTGTCCTCCCAATAACCTAGGAATTTGTTTCTTTCTTCAATAAAAGAACGGAAGGCATACTAACACATTCCTTATCAGCCTCACTTATCGCACAGGCTTCCATTATCGCTTTTGACAACTTATTCTTTTTTAAAGCTCTACGTTATGAAGCTCTGCTGGCCACTTTTCTTTTCATCATGCCTGAAGACCTACTAGCTCAAAGTTCTACTGCATTATTGATCATTTACACTCTATATCTTCTTATTTTCTTAGTGGCATCTTCAAACATTGCCTTTTCATTCGCAGACTTTATACACCTTTGAAACCCCTTCTCAGATTTCGTCTCATTTCTTTAATTATTCGTTTAATTGCAATTTTATTAATTCGCCATTGTTGTAGCAATAATCAATCACTGAACCGCATATTACCGAGATAGAATTTTTTACGCAGCCTCCGATTATGCGCAGTACCGACCACTACTACTACTATCACCATTATCACCACTACCACCACTCCTACTACTACTACTACTACCACCACTACCTACCACCACCACCACTACTACTACTACTACGACCACCTCCTCTACAACTACTACTACTACCACTATTACTACTACTACTACTACTACTACCACTACCATTACTACAACCACCACTACTACTCCTACTACTACTACTACCGCCACCACCCCTACTGCTACTACTACCACTACCACCACCACTACCACAACTACTTCTACGACCACCACCACCACCACCACTACTACTACTACCATTACCATCACTACACCACTACCACCACTACTACTACTACTACCACCACCTCTACTATTACTACTACTACCACTACCACCATTATTACTACTACTACCACCACCACCACTACTACTACTAATAATAATAATAATAATGTTTATTTACACCCAATGTGTACATAGGATGAGGGAGCACAGCAAAAAAAGTTGTCATGATGACAACTTGACAAGACCGCAGTCCCCCCAAAACAATAACAATGACAGCTTCATATCGGCAGTGCAGAAAATACACTCACAAAGTATACACACTAAAATTAGCATACTTTTGCAACAGACATTCTTCACAGGGGGAGGAAAATGAAAAAAAATAATACAAAAAAACTAATACAACACTAGTGCAGACTTCTAGCATAGGAAAATAATGCACACCTCTAAATAGACAAAAAATGTTTTCCAAGTTTTTTATAAGTGATTGATTCAAGTTTAATGTGTTTTCTATCCAGACCGTTTAATGTTCGTGGCAGTATGTTGTGTAATGCTTGGAAACCATAGTTTGTTCTGTATGTGTGTACCTCCGATTGTTCATTTTTGCGTATAGCATACATTCTGTCGTTTGCTTTCAGTTCAGCTAGTGACTGCAAAATCGAGACTTATTTATGAAATCTCGTTTAAGTGACTTACAGGGTCGATAGTCGTAAGCCTTAGTAACTGGCATAATATTGTATTTTTTAAAGAGATCATGAGTATGAAAATATCGTGGGACATTTTCAATAATCCGAAGAAACTGGTTTTGTAACACACAAACTTTTTGCATTTTCTTTAGTGGTTGAACCCCAAACTAAGCCACTTTAGTTAAGACGCGAGGAAAATAGGGAGTTGTATATTAGTGTCATAATATTGCGTGGCAGAAAATTATTTCGATAAGCCAACCCCACTACCTGCGCGAGTTCACTTGTAAGGAAACCTACATGCGCCTTCCATGAAAGGGTTTCATTAAAGACTACACCTAGCGTCTTGAATGTTGGTACGATTTCTACTGGTACGGTCTGCATTGGTATTGTTTTCGTTATTATTATGCTCTTGTTTCTAGGGTGAAACAGAACTGCTTTTGCTTCCGTAGTGTTTATGCTCAGCATGTTCATGCGCGATCATTCTTCTAACGCAGCGAGTGTTAAATTTGCATTATTAACAAGTTCATCTGCCAATCGTCCAGTTAGAAATACACTGGTGTCATCGGTATATATAATAAAGTTAGCTGTGGGACAGCTATTCACTATGTCCTTTATATATAAATTAAACAAAAAAGGTCCCAAAATGCTTCCTTGCGGTACTCCACAGCAAACGTGTAAAGGGTTGAAGAAATAGCCATTAATTCCTACGATTTCAATTATATTACATAGATAAAATTCTATGAGAGATGCTGCTTGTCCACGAATGCCGTAATGCTCCAATTTTCGTTACTACTTTTACTACTACGACCACCACCACCCCCACTACCACCACCACTACAACTACTACTGTTACTACCAACACTACCACCACTGCTACTACTACCACTACCACTACCACTACCACAACCACTACTACTACTACTACTACTACTACTACTACTACTACTACTAATACTCTACCACCACTACCATCACTACCACCACCACTCCTACTACTACTACTACTACTACTACTACTACTGCTACTACTACTACCACCATCACCGCCGCCACTACCACTACCACTACCACTACTACTACTACTCGCGCGTTAGAGTCGGAGTTCGGCTCTAGCGCGCGTAGCGAGCGGACGCATGGAGCATCGGCTCCGGCGATTTTCGACCGTAGCGGTGGAACAACGTGTCGAATCCCAAAACTATTGGACCTTGAAGAGCCATCAAGTCATCCGGAACGCAGGGAGACCACTCTTAACGCGGTGGACCGAGTTTTCGACTTTTTGGAGCACTTTTGCTCCTATCCGTTGTGGAGCCGTGGCTCAGCCGGCGTCCCACGGCGGGAAGGCCGCTCCTGGCGAACATGGCAAACACCAACCAGCAACGCGGCTACGACCCAGAAGGCATGACATGGACAACCTTGCCGCAGACCAGCCGAGAGCAAGCCTGCAGTGAAAATGTGATCCCGGCTTTTGAAAAGCGAGCCCAGAAACTCCAAGCCAGCGCGCAAAGGAAGGCCACGTCAGCACACGGAGGCCGCCACGCGCAACCCGACTCAGAACCCGGTGAGCGGGCGACCGGAGGCCCAACGCAAGTCCGAGCTGCATGGAAGCCCACGTTTCTGTGCAGATTCAGACCAGACGACGTGGTGCTAATCATCAAACCACTAACGGCCACAAACTTGAAGAACTTGCAACACGGCGAGTTGGGCCTAGCTCTACGACAGCGAGTCGGGGAGGCCGAAGCAGACAATTTTTACTTCACAGTGTCCCCGGACCAAAACCTGATCATTGTGGGCACGTCGAGTATCCATGCGGCAGACAGACTGTTCGGCGACTTTGCAATCCGAACGCAAGGGCAAGACCTCTATCTGCGTGGACCCGTAAAGCAAAGTGAGGACAACGTGGTACACGGAGTCATCACTGTGGCCAATCTGGAGACCACCGAATCCCTGCGAGGGACGGTGAGAAGCTTTCGCGGAGAGAGCAAAATCCTGGAGATCCGAAAGTTCGGCACTTCGAACAAAGCAAGGGTCACCTTCGAAGGGAAGTACAAGCCCAGAGCTGCGCTGTATAACGCGGAAGTTATACCGGTAGCCACTTACCGTCGCACCATACCAGCGTGTAACCTGTGCGGCACGGTGGGACATAGGGCAGACGCCTGCCCGACACCGAGGCAAGAAAACTGCGGACTCTGCGGGACGCAAGCTCCGTTTGTGGAGGGGGTGCGGGCCCCTCACGAGTGCAATCCAAAATGTGCGGTATGTGGCGGCGAACACGCCACGAACTCTAAAGACTGCACTGCGAAATTCCGAAGGAACGAGCAGCAACAATACAGTAACAAGAACAAGACAAAGAAGAAAAACAAGAAAAAGACAAGAAGGAGCGAGAATCTCCCGCCCCCTTCGATTAACATGGAGCCAAATTCTAATCAAAACAATCAAGAGAGGAACTGGGCCAGCATGGTCAAGAACGGGAAGCAGCCGGTGAGTGGGGTCGCCCCTCCTCCTCCCAATACTACCTCTCCACCTACACCAAATTTGGTAGAAATTGAATTAAGAAAACAGATAGCAGCCCTAAAAGCTCAAATAGAACTACTAACCAGCAAACTAGAAACTGCACTAGCTAAATCTCAGCCGCCTCAGAAAGAGGAGGCGATGGAAAGCGACGCAGAGCCTAGCATGGAAAACAAACTAGAAGCTATGATGAGGAAGATACAGGAATCCATTCCCTCCATAGTATCACGACAGATAGCGAAAGCGATGACGATTCGCAAGTATGCCAACACAAGGAGACCCACGAATCTCGTAACTCACAAGATGCGTAGGGTGATCAGTGAGGGTGAGAAGCTGCAGCAGCTCCCCCTCCAGAATAACAAACTTCAGGCACAACATGGCGGGACGAACTAAGGAGAGTCCTATAATTTTAACACAGTGGAATAGTCGAGGCTTTAAATCAAAGACTAAGAGAGCGGACCTTAGGATGCACCTTTCCACGTACGAGCATACTCCGGCAGTGGTGGCCGTACAGGAGCCAGGCGGGAACGCAAGCCTCACAAACTACGAAACGTTCCAACTCGACCCCCTAGCATGCATCTTCGCGCACAAAAATTTCACTGCAAATCTGATAGATCTAGAATTACAAGCCAGCTTTTCATACGTGATGGTGACTCTCCTGCCCATAAAAAAGGATGATCCGCCGCTCCACATCCTGAACGTGTACTGCCCACCTAAAGCAAAAACTGTAACCTTCTCCACACTCCTGAGTAGGGCTGTCAGGGAAGCGGGACGAGATCCGTTACTAGTGTTAGGAGATTTCAATGCGCAGAGCCTCTCATGGGGCTACAACCGAGAGGACATACGAGGACGGAAGCTAGCGGAGGCAGCGTCCACATTAGGCCTAACCCTACACAACGACCCAGCGTACACCACGCGAATTGGGAGCTCGGCGCAGAGGAACACTTGTCCGGACTTAACTTTTTCAAAAAACGCGAGGCGAGTGGAGTGGACGAATACGGAGGAAACAACCGGTAGTGACCACTGTCTGATCAACATAACGATCCGCACTAAACCCCTTATCAGACCGACGGGGCAGACTAGGATGCCAGACTGGGCAAAATTTAGAAAAGAATATAATGTTACTTCTATCCAGGAGCAGGGATACCAAGCCTGGACCAAACAGCTGCTGACCAGTCTCCTTTCGACGGAAACGCGGGTAAAGCTCTCTCAGGCGGTGACGGATGTGGACACACACCTACCCCACCTCTGGGAAGCCAGACGCAGCATGGTTAAAAGATGGCGCAGGCAGAAACATAACCACAAGCTAAAAACCCGGATCGCGGCGATAACAAAAAAGGCGGCAGAATACGCGGCGCAACTCGCGGACGATAACTGGGTAGAGAGGTGCAACGCGGCAGCTAGGCAGATGTCTGGCAAAAACACATGGCGTCTCTTCCGAGCTCTCATAGATCCAAACCAGACGCGCACCGAGTCGCAGAAACACCTGCAGAGAGCAATACACGCGTTTCAAAGAAATACGGCCCAGTTAGCGCTGAAGCTCCGAGACCAGTACTTGAGCACGACCCAAGACCCAAGGGGAGAAGCTTGCAGGTACAGTGGAGACGAAAATGTTGAGCTAGATGAACCTTTCAAACTGTACGAGCTCAAGGCAGCCCTAGCGAGAATGAAACGCGGGACCGCGCCAGGAAGGGATGGGATCACGGTAAAACTCCTAGCAAACCTACCAGACCACGCGTACCAATCCCTGCTAGAACACTTCAATTCGATCTGGACGGGCGAAGTTCCTCTTCCCACCGAATGGAAGACGGCACTCATAACTTTCATCCCAAAGGCAGGCAAAGCCATAGATACGGACAATCTCAGGCCCATTTCTCCCACGTCGTGCGCAGGCAAATTGATGGAAACAATGGTCAGAGACAGACTTTCCGAGTATCTTGAAGATAAGCGAGTTTTCGCCGACTCGATGTATGGCTTCAGGCCAAATAAATCGGCTCAAGACGTCCTGCTACAGCTTAGCAGAGAAATATTAAATCCAATAGAACATCCGAACGGGGATAAGATAGTGCTGGCCCTAGATCTGAAGGGAGCCTTCGATAATGTGACGCAGGAGGCCATCCTGACACACCTTGCAGAGACGGGGTGTGGAAAGAACGCGTTCGAGTATATAAAACGCTTCCTCTCAGACAGACAGGCCTACGTGAGGATCCAGAACGCAGACCACGGTCCCTTTCTATTAGGCACGAGAGGTACACCACAGGGAGCGGTGCTATCCCCGCTTCTTTTCAATATGACAATGAAAAATCTCCCGATCCACCTGGAGAAAGTCTCGGGTGTGCAGTACGTGCTGTACGCGGACGACATCTCCATATGGGCTACGCAGGGCTCTCTCGGAGAAATGGAGGCCAGCTTGCAGGAGGCAGCCACCGCTGTAAATGAGTATGCGAAAAAATGCGGCCTTCAGTGCTCACCAAAAAAAAATCCGAATTCGTCCATATTCGTCCCTCCGAAAAATGCACAGACAAGATAGAATTGCGACTTGGATCAGAACAATACCCTAGAAAGAGTAAATTAGAGTACTGGGCCTTTTCATTCACCAGCGTAAGCTAGCGACGACCACGCTCGACTAACTAAAAAAGGTGGGAGACCAGGTGGGCCGAATGGTCCGCAGAGTCTCAAACAAGAAAGGGGACTCAGAAGCAAAGATTCTCTACGGCTGGCCAATGCCTTTGTAACAAGCAGAATCCTGTACTCGACCCCCTATCTCCATCTCAAGAAACACGACGAGAACATCCTCGAGGTGATCACGCACAAAATAGCGAAGAAGGCCCTCGACCTCCCTATAACCACGTCAAACCTGAGACTCCAAGGTCTGGGTATGACGAACGCGTTCGAGGAGCTGAGAGAAGCCCACCTCACGAGTCAATACACGCGACTATCTCAGACACCGTCGGGGCGTCGGCTATTAACCCGTCTACACATACAACACACGACTGTAACCGAGGAAAGAGTAAGGCTTCCCCAGGAGTGGCGATACGCCCTGCACGTAAAACCACTCCCCACTAATGTGTCCAAAGACGACCATGAGGGTAGGCGCATGGCCAGGGCAGAGGCCTTAGCTCACCACTACGAAGGGAAACCCGGAGTGTACTATGCGGACGCGTCCGGCCCGCACCAAGGTGGGTGGTACACGGCGGCAGTGATCCCCGAGTCCAAAACGGTAAACGGGCTCACATTTAAAGCCCGAAGCGTAACACAGACAGAGGAGGTCGCCATCGCGTTAGCAGCAACACACTCTGATTCCAAGACAATCATAATGGACTCGCGAGGGGCGTGTAGGAACTTTCAATAGGGCTGGGTACCATACCTGGCCTACCGGCTACTAAAAAACAGCTCGGACCTGGCCTACCGACTACTGCAAAACAGCTCGTACGTGGAAAGTCCATCCCGCCGCTTCATAGTCTGGGCTCCGGCCCATTCTGGGCTAGAAGGAAACGAGGCAGCAGATGCCGCCGCCCGCGCGCTTTCTAACCGGGCAACCTCGTCTCCTTCCTCCTCAGAAGAATTCACACCAGCCTACACTTTCAGAGAAATTACGCAGCTGTACCAAAACAGACACAATATTTACCCCCACCCGTGTTATGGGTTAACAAGAGTGGAGAAACGCGTGTTTCTTCGCCTCTTTACGAATACCATGATGTGCCCGGCGTCACTTAAACGCTTTGACAGTGCCTTCTCCGGGGAGTGCCCGCACTGCGGGGAAATGTCCTCGGACCTTTTCCACATGGTGTGGGCGTGACCCTCCAACCCTGCCTTTGCACCTAACCAAAACACCACCCGGGAGGACTGGGAGGCGACCCTACTCGCCTGCTCCGACCTGAAAGCCCAAAAGGCATTGGTCAAAAGAGCAATGGCGGCAGCGGAAGCCACTGGGGTCCCGTACTAGGGGCTCCACCTAGTGTTTGTGAGGGGAAGGGCACTAAGCCTGACCCCAGAGCAACCTTCATGTAACTCCATATTTTATTAAACGTTTTCACCACCACCGTTAGAGTCGTACAGTGGGGGCACGTAATCATTTCTTCTGTATACTGACGCCAGCTGGCCATAATACGTGGCGTGTAAGCCGCATGGGCGATGAGCTTATACAAGACTTCTTGACTGAGGCTACGAAGACTGGTCCGTGTATAGTGCAAAAGGCAAGAGAAGGGGTGTGTTGCCCGCCCAAGGTCGAGTAAAGATGAAGCCTATTCAATAAAGGACGTTCAATCAATCAATTACTGCTCCTACTACTACTGCTACTATGACGACGACAAATTTTAGACCGAACGTGCTGTGTGAGCATCATTAAAGCGGACACCACGCCTCTCTCACTCCCATCTGCATTGCGATCCCCGGCCCCGAATTGACACGATTTGTGCATCCGTATGCTATGCATGATGTATCCATACCTTTTCATTTAGCGCTTGAGAAATCTTTAGCTTACAAAGGTGTTTTTTACGCGGAAAAAATCACGGCTCTGCGCGCGAAACGGCGTGCGTCCTAAGTGCAGTGTCCAAGCCATTTTTTTTCCACTGCGCCGTCTCTAGTCCATCAGTTTTTTTTTTTTTTTTATCCTTCTAACATTTCTCCTATAGCTACTAAAATGCCACGTGTTTGGAGCATCTGAACTGAATATACTACATTTTATTACTATGCCACAGTGTCATATAGGTAGTTCTGTTCGTATCAACTTAAGGTAGCCTTCTTTTTCCTCGTTTAGTAAACTACAGCTATCTTTACTCTTAAACTTACTCGATTCTCTTTTTTGCGATGTTTATTGGCTCGGGGCATAAAAGGAATGCTACGAATGATGAAGGGTATGTTCAAATAGATGAAAAATGGTTGGCTGATGTAATGAAGTCTAGGAGTGAATGATGATGCGGATTCTGCGTCCAAGCGTCATATGACGATGGCCTATGGGGGTAAATACTGATTGGCATCCACACAAGCGCATACTAACGGCTCCAAAGAAATTTTATACAGCTTTTTCAGAAACTACATAGTTAAAGGAAAATTAGTCCTGGTCCGGCAAAACCTCGTGAAAATCCACCTTGAGGGATTCAACTTATTTATTCGACCAATTATGGGGAGAGAGTCCAGCAGCCACCAGGTGCGTCGGCTTCAGCGCTGGACCTTCCCACAGCAGGTGGTGGATATCACCTCGATTCCCTTTTAAAGTGCGTTCAGAACTGAAAAACGCACAAGCGGACACCGCCATGCTTACAATTTCGCTGCATTCAGCAGCGCTGTTAAAGACTAAAACGTTTGTTGGTAACTATACTGTAGGTGTCACCCAGTTTATTTAGTTTGTTCATCATATGTTAAGATATTTTCATATTATCAAATACAGTGTTAACCAAATCTGTGCAACATTCTCCACGCGACGTAAGTGGTGCGACAGTCACAACATAAGAGCTGCACAGAGTTACTGCACTAAATCTGTCGTCTCCGCGGAGACCGCTTTTCGATGGAGGCGAAAAGCAAGGCGCCTGTGTGCTATGCGATGTCAGTGCAAGATGGTTGAAATTTCAGGAGGCCTCCACTACAGCGTCACTCATAGCCTGAGTCGCTTTGGGACGCTAAACCCTACAAACCAAACCAAACCTATGTCGTGTCCACGACGTCAGTGTTTGCAGACGGAAGCTACCACCGAGAAAACGACCCCATTTCAAAATTTATGTTTTAAATGGTTCCACCGCGTTTTTCAGCTTCATTGATGGGGTATTCGCTAATTTGGGAATTGAGCTTTCGAATGAAGTAAGAAAAAAATTGCTGTCAGTAGAGTGTCCCTTTCAGCGACGATATGTTTGAAGTTTTGCTTCAAATAACCTAGTCAACGATTAGCATTACAGGTAGTGTAACGTTGGCGTATCCTTTAACAATTAAGGCTTTCAGGGAAGCTGTAGTTAAGGTGTCCCGAAATTTTGACCACCTGGGGTTCTTTAACGTGTACTGACCACTCACAGTACGCTAGAATTCTTAGAAAAATACGAAAAAAAAATAGAAATAGCCAAAGCATAAAATGAAGGTTGCGGTATAAGAGGAACTTGCACAATTTAAGCGGTCGCTATAAAGAACCGTAATGGCTTCAAAATTAAGAAGCTGCTTTTTCAACTGTGCAAGGTTTAATTTCGAGAAACCAATACCTTGCGCTCATTGTTCTTTATTTTCGTTTATTTTTTCTATCTACGTCGTCTGACGTAACGACTGGAAGAGCTGAGTCGCAAGAGCTGGAGCTGACAGTTCAGTCTTCGGCTAGGGCGGACGAGCGGGAAGTGTAGTAGGCAATCTGCTCCGCAGTCATGCGCCATCCCGATGCACGCAGCTCGATCATCTCTAGCAGGACTAGACGTTGTCTGGCGGACACTCCAGGCCCCACGAAGGTCTTTCGCAGGGCGGACATGAGTACCCGCACGTGATCCGGCGCCTCTCTCTCCATGTCCTCGCCGGCGACGGTGAGCATTGTACGCAGGCACTGCATCTGCGCAAAGTGGAAGCAGCCGCTCAACTTCACAGCTCACTAGTACGGTTTGTTTATACGGGTCAACGTGCCGGTGCGACTGAGCTCCGCACGCGAACTGCTCTTGAACACCTACACGCTTCCTATATCCTATTGCAAGTTTCGGCTCTCCCAAAATAGTTCAGCTTACCGACATTGTATTGTATTGGAGTTTTTTTGGCGCATAAGCAACTCAGGCGATCATGGGCCAGGAACAAGGTTTATTTTTATTTTGTAAATAAGGAGTGGTATGTATATATATATATATATATATATATATATATATATATATATATATATATATATATATATATATATATATATATATATATATATATATATATATATTTACGGTGAAATATAATTTTTTTAAGTTTGTTCAGGAGCTTTGCATCCTTTAGGAAATGGATAACATTTTCAACTTCGACCAGCGGATCTTCTCCCAACAGCAGGCTGGGATGGAGAGGGATCTGTTCTGTGTAAAAACGTACAAATTTTTTGTTTATTAACTCCTCCAGTTCAGTGCATGAAAGTAGGACGTGGTTTATTGTTAGTTCACCTCCGCATCTTTCACAGAGAGGTCTGTCATCTTTCTTTAGAATGAAGCTATGTGTCAGATGAGTGTGCAATGCGAAGACGTCATAAAATGACTTCGATGAAGCGTTTTTGGTGACTGCACGATTTCCATTCTTCAATGATCGACTTGACAAGGTGCAATTTATTATTTATTTCGTTGTTCCATGAGGTCTGCCATTTTACTCTCAGTTTTCTCTTTGCAAGTCTCAGAACATCTTTGTGGTTTTTTGACTGGCTGTATTTTAGTATGACGGGCTGCTGCAGCACATGCATAAGCTCTCTCATTGCCACTGATTCAAACGTGGCTTGGTACCCAACAGATTTTAAATGCATGCCCCTGTGTGTCTGCGGCTATTATGAATGATGTTTCCGATTAGAGGTTCTGCAGCATTTCTATGATTTAATGCTGTGACAACGCTGAGAGAATCGGTATAAATGATGCTATTTTCAAAACCTGTCCTTAATATGTTTTCTACCGCCAAAGAAATGTGGAAGCGGTTGTGCCCACCACTGCCTGCACTCAAATGAGTAAATTGTACATGCGAAACAACGTTGCGAAGTGGTCCACCCGAAGATTACTTTTTCGATGGCTACACGACGCTGTTTGGAGGGGGCCGCCTGTTGACAGCCTCTCCAGAAACTGCAGTAGTGAAGTTGTGATATCAAGCTGTGGGGTGCCGGAAGGGGAATACAATTACTCTGAGAACGAAGTCTATATTTTAGAAACGCCTGGTGCGCAACGCCACAGCGCCCGAGCATGTTTTCTGAGGTGTTCGCATGAGGCCTTGAGGCTCCGAAGGCCCTCACTAGAGCGGTCGTCAAATGCACTCGCTATCGGACGACTCTCGGCAGTTCAATATTACAGTATTATGAGCCAGCTCGTCACGCAGTAAAATGATCATGAAAAGTAATAAAAACTCTGATGTGGTATCTGTACAACTTCCAATATAAAAGAATTATGTTACGCATTCTTGCTTCGTTTCTCTGCCCTATGCTTTGCGTTTACACTATAGCAGATACTAAGCTTGGGTATTTGAGACGCAAGTTCAACAATTCTCCAAACGAGGCTAAGTTGAGAATGTTTATATCTTTAATTTGTCCAAACCTAGATTATGCTTCTTTTGCCTGGAACAGTCATAAGCATTGTGACATTAACCTCATTTAGAGCATACAACGAAAAATTACGAGGGACTTTAGCGACTAAAATAGTGCCTGAGTGCCGCATTCTGTTAGGCAACGACCAATAATTAGTAAGAAACGAATTAGTCACTATTTACTTATCAATTGAATGATTAGTCATTAGTTAGGGAATTAATAAATCAAATACATTATTTAATTATTGAATTACTTATTTAGTCAAACATTCGTAACTAATTTCCTAATTAGTCATTCTTTAGTAATTGATCCCTGATTGGCATATGGCCATATAAACCATGCATCCGCGCATACTGTGGTGGTGCTCTGTGATTGGTCGATACCTCTATCACTTCATGCCGCCTCGGCCAATCAGAGCCGCCGCAAAAGCGGGTCACATTTTGTCCACGACAGCATCAGCCATTAAAAGCTGCTACCTTAAAATCTATCAGGTTCATATATCGTCGCTATGATCAACATCTTTCACTCTCTCGAGTCTTGCCTTCTATAAACCTAATCCCTTTATCCATACGCGTCACACTGAGTCATTGAAGTTCCTGCATGGCATCAATTTTTCTTCTCACATCCCATATATATATATATATATATATATATATATATATATATATATATATATATATATATATATATATATATATATATATATATATATATATATCTTGTGAAAGAAGGCCAGGTAGAGACGCCAAAGTCGTGTCGGCAAGGCAAGATACGCCGTGTCAGCGTTTTTAATCTGATGGTGAACTTAGGCGCGTGCTCGAGCCGGCGCCGCGGGTCGACGACGATGGTATGTACAAAAGAAAGAAGAAGATTGTGGTATGTGCAAATGAAAGAAGATCCGTGGAAGGCTCACACAATCTTCCCGGTCGGTCGGAAGCGGCCAGCCTGGCTGCTCCTAACCAACAGATGCACCGCGGCGCACAAGCGGCTTTAAGCGGGAGACATGAACAATTTCACTTCCACGGTGGCGTCGATCGGCTGGGGGATCAACAGGTGTGACTTGGTAGTTCACGGGGGAAGTTTGGTTGATCACCTTGTAGGGACCAAGATAGCGACGCTGAAATTTATCACTAAGGCCAGGGGCGCGCAGTGATGTGTAAAGCAGTGGTGTGTAAAACAGATGGCAGGAAGCGACGTATTTAGCTACGGTAGAAGATAGGCCAGGCCAAAAGAATCGTCTTTTCACGCGCTTTTCATATGTTTTGTCAAAACCAAGGTCACCTGCAGTAGCGTCATCGTAGAAAGCCGCCAGTATACGTGGGCGAAGCGCACGCGGCACGACTGGGAGCCAACAAGTTCCATCAGGGCAATACACGTAGCGGCGTAGTATGCCATCTTCGAGCTTGAAATTGCGAAGCTGTCGGCGAAGCCTAGCATTGGGCGGGTTCGAAGCGCCGATAAGGCGGTCGATGATGGGCCGGCAGTAGGCATCAGCTAATTGCTGCGAGCGGAGTGCGTGTTTGTGCTCAGAATCGTCAAAAGAAACTGTTGTGATATGCGTCGGGGGAAGAGATGGTCGGCTGTGGTCAGAGGTGGAAATGCGTTGCGAAGAAAAACAGCAGGCTGATTTCGTAAGTGGGCAGCGAGAAAGAGCGTCGGCGTCTTGGTGTTGGCGACCCGATTTATAAACGACGTCGAAATTGTATTCTTGCAGGCGTAGAATCCAGCGGCCAAGTCGGCCTGTCAAATTCTTCACTGAAGACAACCAGCAAAGGGCATGGTGATCGGTCACAACTGTGAAGTGCCGACAATAGAGGTAGGGGCGAAACTTTTGAACAGCCCAGACGACGGCAAGACATTCCTGCTCGGTAATGGTGTAGCTTTTCTCAGCTGGAGTCAAGGTCCGACTGGCGAAGGCAATGACTTTCTCACGCGAAGTTGCATCGCGCTGCAGAAGGACAGCGCCAAGACCGTGACCACTGGCATCAATGTGCAGGATGGTAGGAGCGCTGTCGCTGAAGTGGCCAAGAACGGGATCTGATGTGAGGGCGTGCTTTAGGTCGGTAAAAGCAGTGTTGCACCGTTCAGTCCACACGAAAGAGCTGCGGACTTTAAGTAGTTCATGAAGTGGCGCATCAATAGTTGCAAAATGTCTTATGAAACGCCGGAAATATGACGCCAGGCCGAGGAAACTGCGCAAATCTACAGTCCGTTGCGGACGGGGAAAGTTCAAGACCGCGCTGATTTTATCAGGGTCTGGACGAATGCCGTCATGGCTAACCAGATGTCCCAATATTTTCATTTCCTTCTGTGCAAAGTGGCACTTCTTGGTGTTGAGCTGAAGGCCCGCTGAAGAAAGACACGTCAGGACTTCATTCAGGCGCGTGAGATGGTCGTTAAACGTTGCCGAAAAGATAACAATGTCGTCCAAGTAACATAAACAGGTTCTCCATTTTAGGCCACGAAGTACAGTATCAATCATCCTTTCAAATGTCGCTGGTGCGTTACACAGGCCGAAGGGCATAACATTAAACTCGTAAATTCCATCGGGCGTTGCGAAAGCGGTTTTTTCTTTGTCGCCCTCATGCATTGGTATTTGCCAATAACCTGAGCGGAGATCCAAGGTCCAGAAATATTCGGCGCCTTGGAGAGAGTCAAGGGCGTCATCTATTCGCGGCATCGGGTAGACATCTTTACGGGTACTTTTGTTGAGTGCACGATAATCAACACAAAATCGTACCGATCCGTCCTTTTTTTTAACTAATACTACTGAGGAGGACCAAGGGCTTGTTGATGGACGAATAATATCGCGACGGAGCATGTCATTCACATTTTCTTCGATTACTTTTCGTTCCGAGCGGGAAACCCGATAAGGTCGTCGGCGTACGATCGAGTTACCTTCAGTAATGATGCGGTGGTGTGAAACACTAGTCCGTCCCAGTGGTGGGGAAGTGGCATCAAAAAGGGCTTGATGGGCTCGAAGCAATTCCATCAAATCTTTGCGTTGGTGCGGCATGAGGTCCGGACTGACTGTCTTCGATAGCATGGGAAGAGAGACGTGCGATGAATCACGTTGCTGAGGTAGCGGGGCGGTGAGCACCATCATGGACATAGGGTGAGCATCCACTATGCATGACAGGGAAGTTCCTTTAGTCAGCACGAGGGATTCACGGGATGTGTTCGAGGCAGCTACTATCGATGAGCCGCTGCGGAATCGTACAAGACATGATGGGAAGGCGATTCCACGTGCAAGATGATGAAATGGTGCGATGAGTACGTCCCCGTTAGTGATGTGTTCCAAAACAACGGTAACAAGTTTTTCGCTGTGGAGGCAATACAGTATCAACTGCGGCAATGAGGGAATGACGTCCTTCAGACACGTCAGATGCAAAATCACTGTCTGTCATATGAATGACACGGTCGCCACAAGAAATTAAAGCTGAAGCGGTCGACAAAAAATCCCATCCAAAAATCATCTGATGCGCACACGGTGAAAGCACAGCAAACTGCACATGGTGGCAGACGCCGTCTATAACAATTCGAACTGCACACTTTGCTGAAGGATGTAGAGGGACGTCATTTGCTCCACGAAGTTCAGGTCCATCATATGGTGTCGTTACTTTCTGCAAACGGTGGCACAAATCAGCGCGAATAACAGAAATTGCAGCCCCTGTGTCAATCAAAGCTTCGACCGGTAATCCTTCAGCTAAAACGGAAATCATATTGTACGGGCGATGAGGATGACTTTGGTAAGTTCGCAGAGTGCAGTTTCACCTCCGGAAACTGCATCGCTTAGTTTTCCGAATGACGGACATTAACAGTTGTTGCTGGTCGAAGTGGAGAAACAGAGCGGCGGTATGGGGAAAGGGACCGGCGTCGGGATACATGGGCGCCACTTGGTTCAGACAAGGATACCAGCGGTGGAGAGGATCGACGAGGTGGGCTGGGAATAGGTCGTCGCTGATTATATGAGGGCACGTCACTTTCGAAGGCGTCGTAACCACGCCGCTCGTTCTGAATGCGTCGACGACAGAAGCGGGATATGTGTCCTCGGATTCCACAGTAGTAGCACACTGGGCGAGAGGGGCGCCAAGGTGCGTAATAGGGTGGCGTAGGCTGAGCCGTCGTCACGGCGTTGATGTGGTTGTAGGGCGGTGCTTGTCGTGGGGGTGGAACAAAAGGAGGAGGGGATCCAGCAACGTGAGCATAATTCGGCGCTGTACGATGTGCAGGAGGGTCAGGTGCGACAGGGTGGGTGATAGTTGCCAATTCTTCTTTAATGATGGTGCGGAGGCTGGCGTCATTAGAAGAAGAGTGATCACACCCGTGCCGGCAGAAAGGGCTCAAGGCTTGGAGCTCCTCGCGAATTATCGCTCGAATTAGGGCCCGTACATCGAGGTCAGTAGAGGGCGGGCCAGTAGAGAAGCCGGGCTGCAATCGGGTAGAGTGCAGCTGTTCGAGGCGTTGACAGGTCGTAATAATGGAATCAACACTTGATGGATTCTGGGTAAGTAGGGTGTTATAAGCCACAGAATTGATTCCTTTCATGACATGGTGCACGCGTTCAGGTTCAGGCATGGTGGGACTAATACGGCGGCAAAGTGCAAGTATGGCCTCTATGTAAGACGCATATGACTCATCGGGACCTTGAAGACGGGATGCGAGCTTGTTCCTCGCGATCTCAGTCCGAACTGCCGGGTCGGCGAAGTATTGGCGGGACTGCTGTTTGAAGGTGGGCCAGCTAGTGGTGTGGGGCTCGCGGTTGATAAACCAATTCCTGGCGACCTCAACAAGGTAGAAGGAAACGTTGAGGAATTTTAAAGCGTCATCCCACCGGTTGTAGGCACTGCAGCGTTCATAAGTGTCAAGCCAGTCATCCCCGTCCTCGTCGCGACGACCGGCGAACAGCGGCGGGTCGCGTTGTCGTGTGGACACAATGGGCACAGTGGGAGGCGGCGATGTAGCCGAGGTAGGGGGTCCGGCCGGGTCGGGACTGCTCTCGGTTGACATAACGATGGTGGTTGTTGCCAAACGGCGACCGGAACGTAGCTCCAGCGAGAGGCAGGGCACAAGGCAGTAAGGGGATCAAATTTCACCTCCAGCACTTGTGAAAGAAGGCCAGGTTGAGACGCCAAAGTCGTGACGGCAAGGCAAGGTACGCCGTGTCAGGGTTTTTAATCTGATGGTGAACCCAGGCGCGTGCTCGAGCCGGCGCCGCGGGACGATGACGAGGGTATGTACAAAATGAAAGAAGATCCGTGGAAGGCTCACAATATATATATATATATATATATATATATATATATATATATATATATATATATATATATATATATATATATATATATAGACATGGTTTGCTTGTTACTAATGGGCCAGAGGTAAATTCAAACAGGATGTCATACAACTTTCCCGATTATCTATTTTATTCCAACAGTTTCGGACGGTGAACCGTCCGAAACTGTTGGAATAAAATAGATAATCGGGAAAGTTGTGTGACATCCTGTTTGAATATATATATATATATATATAGTCCCACAGATAATCCTCTGATTGAGCAAACTAAGGCTTAAAAGTCTATGATGACTCCTACTTGACCGAGGAATATCTGTGGGACTATATATATACAGTTTTTTCCCACGCTCTAATGCATTCTGGAACTTAACCCGCGGAACAATTAGGTCATTGCCATTAAACGATTTCTTGTTAAAGGGTAATTCTATCTCATTTTATGTATATCATTGTTTTTACAGTATACTGCTGCCTTCTCGTTTTGGTACTGTATCTCAGTGTTGTTGTTATTTTCAGTCATACTTTGTCCTCTGGCTTATTTCTCGTGAATTTTAAAATTTTATTGTTTACTTGTTTTTGTATGACGCTTTCCATAGATCTGTCTAACCAACTCCTGCAATTGCTCCATAAAGGGGTTGCAGTATGTATAAATGTATATAAAGTTGCACCATGTATAAAAAAAATTTAACATTTTCTCCACATCTCCCAGAATTTCGTGTGGAAGAAGATTGTGCAACATATACAGCTTAATGCTTTCTTTGCGAACTGAAAACCAGAAATTATGTTATGGCTCTATTAAGAAGTTTTCGGAAATGAAAGTGCTAAATTAGGTACACTTATAGCCGCTTTTTTTTAGATTTTGAAGAGCATTTCAGAACAGTTGCAACTTTCTCTGAAACAGTAACATTCGTATGGGCAGCAGACCAGGTCTGTTTTAGAGCGCAGCTCTTTTGTGCTCGCTCCTGCGTTTCATGTCATCGTCGCTGTTGGCGTCTCCGTCGGCCTCGTCACCAGCTCCGCTCCATTTTCCCCCGGGGCACTAAGCAGTACTAATGGCTATCTACTCACTAACCAGTGCTAATAAATAACTAGTCATTAACTCTTCTAATTAGTCTTTACGCATGAGTAATGACAGACGACTGACTATGACGCCATCATATGGTGACGTCATCGGTCGTGACGTCAGGATAGGATGTGGAGCCATCATGATGACACATCCGGCCATACCTAAAACCGGAAGTAATAATGACGTCACATTCGATCGTGACATCATTCCTAGTGATGACGTCACCAGGAGATTCACACATATACGAAGCAGACCCCGCCGGGCGTTCGATCCAGGCGTCCGTGCGCCGCCTTTCGTTTGGCGCTTCCTCGAACGTCGCACCACAGAGCATACAGAAATAGAAGCAGTACAGCAGGCATCAGCGGCGTTTAAAATCGGTGGAAGGCTTGGGACGACCACAACGCTTCCTTCATCAAAGTCAAGAACTGTTTGTGGAGTGTTTCTTGAAGAAATATGTGTGAAAAATTAAAAACGTCCGTACATGAATTGCTCGAAATATTTGCCTCAATCTATCGAAAATGCGAAACAGCTGATAAGCTTCGCTCAAATTTCGCATTAGAAAGTAACGTAATCATCGGCAAACTTTGAAGCGAGAAGCTTCACTAGGCTCGTCAACACCGCGCTTCGCGTTAGCCGGAGGCATACGCGAAACCGAGTGACATCATGCATGGCGCTGCCGCTTCACCTCCTCGCCACCGTTTGACCTTTTGCAGCAGCCGTGCGCAGTACGCATTAGTGAGAGGGAGGGGGGGGGGGGGGGGGGTTATATAAAGCACGCTTGCTCATAGAACAGGCGCAGACACTCGTCATGGAAGAAGGAGAAGCAACATCCGGACGGCGCAGAAACACCGATCTAGAAGTGGTAGCTTGGGAGTTGGCTAAAAAGCAGCAAAGATATGAAAAGCGCAAGGCTAGAAGAGCTGCTTTCAGCTTCGAAATATCAAGGCTTAACCTTAACTAAGCCGCAACTAATTTTTGTTGTTGTTGTTCTGCCCCCTATAAAAAATACAAAAATCATTCTTCCAAATATATTTTTCATTTCTTCCCCAGCCTTCCAACAGCATTCCTTTCCATGCGCCTTTCAAGCCTTCCTGCTGAATCTCAACAGGTTCTCTCCCTTAAAGGAGTCATGGCAGCTAACATTTAAGCATAAATTGATCATTGCATTTCACTCCACACGCGTTAAATTATAATTACTCGAAATTTGAGCTCATCGGTGCAGTAGATGTTGTTAAAATGAAAACGGTACATATCCAACATTTCCTTCCACCGTATGCGCCGCTGAAGGGAGGAGGGGTTCGCGCTGTGTTGCTCAGATATTCCCCGTCGCTCTTCCGGTCCACAACCTAAGAGGAATATCCAGACAACTTTTCAACGAAGTGGTACCTCATGACTTGTTATATGCGCGTGTTAGCCAAGCTTAATTATTTTCGGCTGGTAAAGCTATTTCGCAAAGCTATGATCAGTCTGGGCCACGGCCAGCGCACGAAAGGATGCGCCGTCGCCGCCGCTTCAGTCCCGCTATCGCAAAACCCAACGCGATTCGAATGCGCTTCACTGCCTGCACAGAACCAGAGCCTTCCAGCCACCGCGCCATCTCCGTCCCACCTCCCCCGCAGCTGCGCGCGCGACAGCGACAGACTCCCGAGCCTGACCTTGCGTTTTTCTAGTGCTTGTCCAGCAAATGACTTGTGAATGCTTCAACATACATATTCACCATTTAGTATTTAGTCTTGTGTGCGAGCCATGACCCGCAGGAAAATGCCGATTCGCAGATTACGACTGCGCCCCCCCCCCCAGCGTGTTTGTTTAGATAGCTTTCGTATATGACTGTATGCGTGCTTATCGTTGACATGGCATAAACTGTAAGCTGAACTACGAATACTAAAGCCACCCACTTCTTTTCACACCAGATACACCTTTATTTGTTTACAAACTAGACTAACGCTGCAAGAAGAGCCGTGGATGGCCGGGTACCCACAAGTGGCGCCGACAGCTGCCGCCTGCGCTCGCCAGACTGCCACATCAACGCTTCCCACTCAATGCGCATGCAACCGCTAATTCTTAATGCGAGCTCCGTAATCGCCTAACTCGAAATAGTCTGGGCTGCTTGTACATTAGCATCTGTGAGCATACTGGTTGGTGCCTGCTACCGCCCGCCAAATTCGGATCATTCATTCATTACCGAACTCCATAGCAGAATTACTTCAGCTATTCAAAAGTGCCCAGCTGAACTCATTTGCCTCGTTAGCGAATTCAACTTTCCGCAGATAGATTGGTTACTTTTGTCATCATCGTGACGCGCCTCAACAGGTTATCAACATTATGTTAGACTTTAATTTCTTTCAGGTGATTAATCAACTCACTGGCGGTTCGAACATTTTAGATTTAGCATTCTGCAATGCGCCTGAACCGGTTAGCGAAGTCTTACTCCTTGACGGGTTTAATGATCATAAGCTCATCCATCTACAAATTAATGTCTCATTAGCATTTCAAGGCCTTGCATCCAGGAAAATTCGCGATTACAATGGAACCAATTATATTGATATGAATATTGCAGCACTTAGCGATTTTTTTATTCAAACGTTCTTGCCCTCATTCGCGGACAGGTCTGTCAAACAGAACTGGGTGCTTTATAAGAATACGATGTTTATACTAGTCTTCAAATATGTTCCCTTGGTTTCCATCTCAAACGATAAAACAAATCCATGGTTCTAAAGACCTCTTCGTCGTCATCGAAACAAAAAAAAAAGGTGTTTGTACAGAAAGGCCAAATTGGTATCTACATCGGAGGCTTGCAAAAAATAGAGCAATTGTCTAAAATCTTACTGTTCGGCCCTTCGGCCCTCAAAGAACAAAATACTTGTCATGGCCTACCCGCCCTCCTAAACTTCAATCTCAAAACGTTTTGGCGTGTGATATCTTACTACAGTACTACCAAGCTATTTCCATTGTGCAATGACAATCACGTACCGCTTTCGGAGAGGGAATGTCCCCAAGCATTTAAAAAATATTTTGCATCACTCTTCACGAGGGAAGATCATTCCGACATACCCTCTGTTCCCGATCATGATTGTCAATATGTGGCCCCTATTTCAATTACTGCTGAAAGAATCGCTCGTCTCATTGCAAATCCTAAGGTTTCTTGAACTGCTGATGTTGACAACACTAATTCTAAAATATTGCAAACCACTGTATCGATCGTATTCAGATATGTGGCGCAAACAAAGACAAACACAGGAGAAGATCCACAACACACGCGCACACTACCAACTGTAAGAAGAACCGGAAAATACTTCCTCTTCTACACTCAGGCACGTCTCAACTTCTTCTCATCTCCCTCTTCTTTGCCAAGGGGAAAATGTCACACTCTTCCTCGCACACCATAACCTTGTCCAAACATGGCGGTGACCAATCTCTTCTTTCTTTTCTTCTATTCTTTCTCTTCTTTCTCCGGTTCTTCTTACAGTTGGTAGTGTGCGCGTGTGTTGTGGATCTTCTCCTGTGTTTGTCTTTGTTTGCGCCACATATCTGAATACGATGATGCACCAACTAGCCTCTCAAGCCGTTATTTTGAGACACTGTATCGATCCCCAGCGAAATTCTTTTGCCTCATCTAGCAGCAATCTTTATCATTTGGTTGGCTTGCAACAGATATTGTAAGATTGCTAACATCGTTCCTGTGTTCAAACGTGGAAATAGAAGTTCACCGGAAAACTACCGCCCCATTTCGCTAATTTGCATTTGCTGTAAATTACTCAAGCACATTATCGCTTCTCACATTTACTGCCACCTGTAACTAAATTCTTTCTTCCTAATCCACACGGCTTCTTTAAAGATTTTTCTTTGTGACGCCTAACTGCTAGAATTTATACGACTGATTTGCCTTTCAACATGAACGCTAACCTACAAACTGACTGCATCTTTTTAGATTTTGCTAAAGCCTTCCACCACATTGCTCACTCGCGGCCGCTTCTTCTCAAAATTGTCTGCTCTGTGCCTAGATTCTTCAACACTGTCAGGGCTTCGTAACTCTCGTTTATTTCGCCAGCAGTTCACTAAAGTTCACAATTTCACCTCCCCACTCTGTGATGTAGCATCTGGTGTACCTCAAGGCAATGTTCATGGCCCATTATTGTTTCTAATATACAGTAACGACTTGCCCATTGACATATCTTCTTCCATACGGCTCTTTGCTGACGACTGCATCATTTACCGCTCAATTATTTCTATAAATGATCACCTCGCTCTCCAAACTGACCTGAACATCATTTCAAATTGGTGTAATAAATGGAAAATGATGCTGAACGCAACTAAATGCATGGCTATCTATTTCTCTCGCAAGCGTACTAATTTTAATTTCTCGTACACCATTGACGGTACTATAGTGTCTCGGTCATCATCTTCTAAGTATTTAGGTAATTTTTCCTCACTCATAATCTTTCATGGGCCAAGCATATTTAATCAATTTGTGCCAAAGCTTCAAGATTACTTGGGTGCCTGCGCCGGAACTTGCGAAACGCCCCTAATAACGTGAGAAAAGTGGCTTACTTGACAATAGTTCGTCCTCAACTAGACTTTGGTTCACCTACGAGGTCCCCGTATCAAAAGTACATATCAACTTGAGTCCGTGCAAACCAGAGCCACTCGTTTTATTACACAAAAGTTCAGTCCCCTTTCAGCCTAACTATAAAATGAAACTTGATATCTCCCTCGAACCTTTAGAAATTCGTCGCTCCATCATTCTTTGATGCTTACTTCACAAATATCGTCACTGCACCAGGCCATCTTCCTTGCCCACCGAAGAACCTACACGCATTTCACGCCGCCTACATAACGAGTACAGTATTAAATGCATAAACGAACGAACCCAAGCCTTCAATTCACCTGCCCTTCCACGTGCCATTGTTCTTTGGAAGATCTTCCCGACAGTATCGCATCCATCAGCAATCAACAACCATTCCAAGATCACCTACACAAACATTTTCTTTCATGACCTTGTATCTTTTTATAGGTTTTACTGTCCCATAAGTTCTTTTTTTCCTCGTTACTAATATATTACGGTTTGGTTTCTTGGGCAGTTTCAACAATTCGCACTTTTTATGGCTACTGCTTTTTCTTTGGATGTGTATTGAGCACAGGTGATGCAGACTTGTCACTTTTTATGTGCTCTTTACTAAACTGTTGCTCACGGCAATGTATGCCTTGTCATTATATTTGCCCTGTATAATCATGATTGTTTTTACTCTTTGCCTTGTACTGCGCGTTGTATTTAACTTTGTTCCTACGGGGGGGGGGGGGGGAGGGGTACTTCGTTATTTTGCACCCTTACTCAATGTCCTTCTGGACCCGGTAAGGTATTTTGAAAAAAATAAAATCAGTAACTGTAGACCAACTTCGCGCTAGGCCTACTCGCCGCGGAACGGGCTGGCAGTTAATTCAGCGCCAACTGACACTTCTGGCCAAGGTTGTTGCTGATGAGAAGTAGGAACATATAAAGTGTAGCTGCTTGTTTTCCTTTTTCTAGCACCGCTAAGCTACAGACAAGCGCAGCTGTTCAGGCCGATAATTCATCGAGTTCCAAGTTATCGCTAGTCCCTGCTCTGACCAAAACAGATCGGGCGACCGTCCGCTGATCGGTTAGTCGGCTTCGCGGGGCCGAAAACCTCACACTACGGCGATAGGCGACCGTTGGTCGTGCTGGCGTCGTCACGGGTGTAATGCGACAGATCAGTGCGTCGATAAACTAAAGTAGTGCCGTCCTTTGAGGTGAGCGAACAGTGCGGTCGTACAGGGCGCCAGCATGAAGAGGGCGCCGATCAGCACTGAGAGCTCCCGCCCCCCCTCCCCCTTTCCTCTTCGTTTGGCCCACTCCTTGTCTTTCATCCTTCACAAGAAACGTTAGCCCTGGGCTCTTTGAAGTGAAGGAAGGAACATGTTTGCTTGCAGAACCCCCATAATGAAGACAGCAAAGGGAACAAGGACAATCCCAGAAACCGCCTGGGAAGGCCTCGGGATGTGGTGCAATTTTCGCCTTCTTTTGTGACACGCTGGAACGTCTGTATACGCCGTGCCTGGTGTCATCGACGGTACCGGAACCATGGAGGAATGCAAACATTATCCTCAGTCATAAGGGGACTCTAAGGACCTTAAATATTACAGACCAATCAGCTTACTGTCTGTTACGTATAAGGTATTTACTAAGGTAATCGCTAATAGAATCAGTACAACCTTACACTGCAATCAAGCAAAAGATCAAGCAGGGTTTCGGAAACGCTACTCTACTATCGATCATATTCATACCATCAAACAGATGATAGAAAAATGCTCGGAATATAACCAGCCCTTATAAATAGCGTTCATTGATTACGAAAAAGCATTTGACTCAGTTGAAACCTCGGCGGTGATGCAGGCATTGCGAAATCAGGGGGTAGACGAGCCGTACGTGAAATTGCTGGAAGATATATATAGTGGCTGCATAGCAACCATAGTTCTGCATAAAGAAAGTAACAAAATTCCCATAAAGAAAGGTGTTAGGCAAGGAGACACAACCTCCCCAGTACTATTCACAGCTTGTTTAGAGGAAGCATTCAGAGACTTGGAATGGGAGCAGTTAGGGATAAGGGTAGATGGAGAATACCTCAGTAATCTGCGATTTGCTGATGACATTGCCTTGCTAAGCAACTCGGGTGATGAACTGCAAATGATGATTGATGACCTAGACGGTAAAAGTAGAAAGGTAGGCTTGAAAATCAATATGCAGAAGACTGAGGTAATGTTCAACAGCCTCAGGAAGGAACAGCAGTTTACATTAGGTAGCGAAATATTGGAAGTAGTAGGCGAATATGTCTACTTAGGACAGGTAGTAACCGCAGATCCGGACCACGAAAAGGAAACAGCAAGAAGAATACGATTGGGATGGAGCGCATTTGGCAAGCACTCGCAGATTATGACTAGCAGCTTACCGGTATCGCTCAAGAGGAAAGTATACAACAGTTGCATCGTGCCTGTACTCACCTATGGGGCTGAAACGTGGAGGCTAACCAAGAGAGTTCTACTTAAGTTGAGGGCAACCCAGAGGGCTATGGAACGAAAAATGGTAGGGGTAACATTAAGAGATAGGAAGCGTGCAGAGTGGGTCAGAGAAATAACTGAAGTTACCGGCATTCTAGTGGAAATTAAGAAGAAGAAATGGACATGGGCAGGACATGTAGTGCGAAGAGAGGATAACCGATGGTCGCTTAGGGTAACAAACTGGATTCCAAGGGAAGGAAAGCGTAGCAGGGGCGGCAGAAAGTTAGGTGCGGCGGATGAGATTAAGAAGTTCGCAGGGGTCAAGTGGATGTAGCTAGCACAGAACCGGATTAAGTGGAGAAATATGGGAGAGGCCTTTGCCCTTCAGTGGGTATAGTCAGGCTGATGCTGATGCTGCTGATGAAACGTCTGCGCGCGACAATCCCTCACCATACTTTTCAACCTCGTCATGATCGGGGTAGCGTGGGCAGTAGAGTGGACCGGCGTCCGGCGTACGATCTACGCCGACGACATTACCCTGTGGGCGGCCGTTCGCAACGACGCCAGCATTGAGCAACAGCTCCAAGCGGCAGTTACCGCTATCGAATAGCACATGGACGACAGTGCATGTGCTCACCCGCAAAATCCGAGCGGTTCGTCCTCAGGCCGTTACGACCGGGACAAAATCGCTTCCCCCCACCCCTCGGGAGTGCGAGCACATCAATATCGTGATTGCATCGGGGCAACACATCCTAAAATTTCCCAACATCAGTGTCCTGGACATACTGCTAAACAAGAGCGGCCACAACGACGAGACTATCAACAAGCTTACCACCAAGGCTATGGAAGCCATCCGGCTCATACACCGAGCCTCGACACGACGGGCAGGCATGCGTAAAGACATCGTTCGTGATCAGTCACATCGCCTACTTTGCGGCCTACCTCTACTGGCAGATCACTGACAGAACAAATATAAACACACACTTATCAGACAGGTTTACAAGACGGCGCTGGGATTAATAAAGGCCACGAGTACGGCTCGGCGCCTCCAGCTCGGCGTCCATAACACAGAAGAAATAACCGAGGCACAGCTCACTGCCCAAATGAAAAAGACACGCCGCAGAGTACTAACGTGGCCGGGTTACAACCCCTGAGCTTCCAGCCGGCAATCGTACGAGACCAGCGAGGAGGCGCGGGCCCACATCCATGTGGACCCCATCCCGAAGACCATGCACCGCAATTACAGTCAAGAACGGCGGCCGGCGCGGGCCAAGGTCCTCGTCAAGCAACATGCTTAAGACCCGCGCGCCCGGAACGTGAACGCAGCAGAATACAAGCGAGAAAGATTCGTGATAGCGCCATTGCCGCGGATACCGGCCTCAAGACAACGGCAGCGAGCGTGCGGTGCACGTACGGACGCCACAGACGCCGAGTAGGTTGCCATCGCTCTGGCAGTCTCCGAGGCCGAGTGTCGCACCGTGCTCAGCGAATCGAGGAACGCCGTGCACAACTTTTCCAAGGGGCAAGTGTAAGCTCCGGCGGCTGCCATCATCGGCAAGCTCAAGCTCTAAGACCACGGCAGCACCATCCGCATCAAGGCAAATACAGACCGGGTCACTCCTCGCCCCGGCAGTGCTACACACCCTTCACCCAGACATCTACACGAGTGGTGTATGCAGTATATGTGAAGTGGGTCCGGCGGACCAATGGCACATCATGTGGGACTGTGCCAGGTTGCCGACCAAAGCTACTTCTAGTACATAACCTTCCGAACTTCAAAGTGCATGTGCAAAGTGCAGACAAGGACAGTCGACTATGGGCCGATCAGCAGGCCCGGAGTGCGCTCGAAAAGCGCAAGCCTCGCTACCCACCACAAACGAAATGGGGTAATGCATCGACGTCGGGTCGTCGCTTGGCCAACGTCACGGCGCTTCAAACCGTGGTTTGTCGGCAGTTCATTAAAGTTATACCCACCTACTTACCTACCTACCTATCTACCTCCGCGAGGTAGGAAGGCAGAGGGGGGGGGGGGGGGGGGGGGGGGGAGAGAAAAGAAACGTTTCTGTGCAATCAGCCTGGTGCCCGTCTCAATTGCGTTCTTTTTGACACTTCAAACCTCTTCCAACGCTTCCCTTTGAATGATGACCATTGCTTTCCTTCCTGCATTATCTACGGTGCATACTTTACGGTACAAACATCGTTGGCGCGCGCCCGGCTTAAAAAAGAAACATGATATTGAAGTCGAAAACGGATCTAAACGTTGACTATGTGCCTTACAGTTCTTTTTGAGGAGCGTAGAAGCTTGGTCTGTGCGCCTGTAATTACTCAGCCGCTCGAAATTATTAGTTTTAAACGAACGAAATTATTCTGATTACGAATGGCAGAAAAAAAATGCCGGACAAAATTCAATTTTTCTCATTATTGAGTAAACGATTTTGTTGCTACTACTGTTGCTATATGCATGTATGTGACTGAGGACGAAATTTCTTGCAGTAGTGACTTTACTTCGGAGAGTTTGGATTTGCTGAGGCGATTTTCACTTTGAAGTACGATTTGTTTTTATATTGAAATCTCCTCCTTCCCTGTTGCAGACTGAAGAAAAATTACTATTCTTTATAACAACCCTACAAACAAAAGCGGTTACAGACCAAAAGCTAAGACCAACTGATAAAAAAAAAATGAAAAACAAAATCGGCAAGATAGAAAAACAGGTCTTGGAATGCGTGGAAAGGGTTTACAAACTTGAAAATGGCTGCGTCTGACTAAAACAGTTCGTGAGCTAGATAATAGAAGCCGCAGATCTAATCTCAATATATATGGGGTTAAAGAACAAGTGGATGAGACCCCCCCCCCCCAAGCCTGCAAGAGACTGTAGAGAAAATATTTTGAAGTTACAAATGAAAATGCCAGGCTTCAATATCTGACGATTCAAAACATAGGCCTGTTATCTTGAAATTGTTTGACTACAGAGATAAAGCTAACATACTCGGAAGCTGCAAAACGCTTAAGCAGACTGACTATTCAATTGAGGAACACTTTTCCCGAGCTGTACGGGAAGTTACAAAGAAGCTTTGTGGGCGAACAAAAATAAAGCGAAATGAAAAAGGCAAAGTCTATTTTAAATACGATAAACGCTTATACACATGGAACGAGGAGAACAATGACATTGTTGAATTTACAAAAAAACAAAAGCAAGAACAATGCCCCAAGTCGAGTAACTCAAAGTGGCCGCCACCCTTAAACTGTTATTATTTTAAATGCGCCTAGCCTCGTAAACAAAGTAGAGACAATTCTGATTGCTCTAAAGCCAGATAGTTTGCATCACGGAAACATCCCAGCATGCTAAATCCAAGATGTTAATTATATGGGGTCTTATGGCGCTGGCTATCATGCGCCAAACACAAGTTTAGATGATCTATCAGATGCCTAGGGTTACGATACTTATATTCTGTGAGCTCCTGTCCACATATTTCACACACAGGTGTGTCTTTTTTTTTTGTTAGTAGGAAGTTATGGGTGATGTGTGTGTGACCTATGCGTAGTCGACATAAAATTCTCGATGAATCGTTTCTGACGATGACATGATTGCCATTTTCTTAAAATAGGCTTTACAGAGTGAAGCTTGTTTTCTGCATCACTTTCCCAAGCAACCTGCCATTTATAACTTCATTTCTTGCACACTAACTTCGTGCAATCTATGTGTGGCATGCCTATTCGATTTATTATTCCATTTTTCGCTTGTGCAGCAGATATATTTGTCCGTTCATTAATCCTAATCCCAACATGAATGGTTAACCAGCAGAATTTTATAGTATATTTTCGTGTTGTGACATTTAGTATGTTGTGTATAATGTTTCCTATGTGGTTCAACAGCAGTTATGGAGTTTATTGCAGTGATGACGCTTAATGAATCTGTGTAAATGATGCTGTGTTTTATGCCCTCATCCAATATTTTCTCCATGGCAACACAAATAGCATAGCATTTGGCCGTAAAAATTGATGCAGGCTGAGGGAGTCGTATTATATTCTGCTTTATCTTGCACTATTCCAATACCAACATAGTATTTAGTTTTCGAGCAGTCTGTATAAAATGCAATGCTATCTTTATATTTTTCTTTTAATGACAGGTATTCTTGTAATATATGCTCATGTGGGTGCAGGTTTTCTGAAACTGCGTTAGTGAGAGATCGAAAACTTCTGTGAAGGTGTACCATGGTGGGAGTGGTTTATTTCTTGGGGCAATACTTGGCAACTCGCTTATGTCTAAGTCTTGGCACATTTGTTCAAAGCGCATTAGAAGCGGTTTAATCAACCGGGGCTAGTTGAAGACTGTCCTAGATGGACATTTCGTGACTATGAATGACATAGATGGTTTGGCTGAGAACTAATTTTAAGGATATATGCACATGTCAGGGCGGATCGTCTATATTTTAATGCAGGTTGATCTGTTTCGACGTAGAGGCTGGTTATTGGGGATGTTGTGTACGCACCAGCTGCTAACCGTAATCCAAGATTGTGTATGCGGTCTAGTCGTTTTAAATAGGATGCCCCAGCAGAACCATATACTATACATCCGTAATCTAGCGCACCACTGAGCGGGAGGTCTGCAGAAGGCACGCTCGGTCGGACCCCCATCGTTTCCGTGAGAGTACCTTTAGTACGTTAAGTGCTTGAGCTGCTTTTTTTAACGCGGTAGCGATAAGGAGCTCGTGTCGCAGAAAAGCCGGTGTCGTCGGCGGCGTCGGCCGTGAGCGATAAATCCCGGCATGCACTTCATAAATAAAAAGCAACTTCCAAGATGGGCTGGGTGGGAATTTAACCAGGGCCTCCGGTGTGTGAGACGGAGACGCTACCACTCAGCCACGAGTTCGATGCTTGAAAGCGGTACAAAAGCGCTTCTAGTGAATGCGGTGTTGCCTTAGAAACGTGCCGCAGAACGTTATACTGCGGTGTATATTGGTAATTATGAGCATGTTACTTACAGAAGTCGCAGTTACACGAGTAGCGAAGTACGTTTCCGCTACATTTCTTCTGCGCTCTGCGCACTTGCAGAGCCATCTTGCGGCAAACACAGAAGAACCCCTCCTCGCAATGTGCGGCGCTGCCCCGACACGTGGCGCGCCACTCGCCCCTGACGTTTCACCGTACACCCTCACGGGTTGTAGAATCAAGCGTCTTTCCTTTCTTTAGATCACTATCTTCGCTCACCCGCTTCTCCCCTTCGGGCCGCGCGGGTACCGGTGCGAGGATGCCCCAATACCCTTGCGTTTAATAAGTTTTCTCGACGAGGTGCAAAAACGCTATCACGTTCCACTCTTGAAGGCGAAGCTTAAGCGTCCTCCAAACTTTTTTTCAGATCGTTTATATGGGGAAGAAATTAAAGTTTCTTGTCGAATAGGATGACCAAAAGTTTATGTTCTTGTTTCACTAGTAGTGTGGTCTGGTGTAGGTATAGCACGGGATCGGTCTGTAAGCCTCGTCCCAATGAGAACACAACGACCACTGTTTTTTGAGGAGAAAATTTAAATCCATTGCTGTCTGTCCAGGTAGCTAGTTTATTTAGTGTCACATGTAGTTGCCTCTCACAAGTAGATATGTTGGAAGAGGTGCATGCTATTTGCAGGTCATCTACATAGACGGAGTACATTATGGATTTTGGGATTACTGCAGCTAAGGAGTTCATTTTCACTGTAAAGAGAGTTGTGCTTAGAATGCACCCCTGCATCACACCATTTTCTTGGGTGAAAGTCGTTGAGAATACTGTGCCTGAACGGACTTGGAATGTACGGTTCTTCAGGAAGCCGTTCAGGCAGCTTAGCATTTTTCCACGGATACCTAGATCTGCTAGGTCGCGCAGGAATCCGAACCTCCACGTGGTGTCGTAGGCTTTCTCCAGGTCTTGAAGACCCCGATACAGTGCTGCCTGGGGCTGAACGCTTCCCGGATTGTGTTTTCGAGACGGACAAGGTGATCGGTTGTTGATGCCTTTTTGAAGTCCCATTGATGTATATCGAGAAGAGTCCGGGATTGAAGAAAAAAGGCTAGTCGTAGGTTTACGACGCTTTCAAAGGATTTTGCAATGCAGCTGGTTAGGGCTATTGGTCTGTAACTGCTAGGACACGTGGGGGTTTGCCTGGTTTCAAAAAGGGTACTCTTATGGCTTTTTGCCAAGCTTCTAGTATGTTGCCAGGCATCTATATTTTATTTTAAAATTTCAGCATTGCCTCCACGCCAGCTTGGGAGAGACGGGGAAGCATCTGATAGTGTACATTGTCAGTTCCCGGTGCTGTTTTTTTACCAGAAGATAATACTCTTTTTAGTTAATGTAAGTTCGTTGTAGTCATCATTTATGTCTGTCCAAAAAGGAAGCTTTTGTTTTTGTACTACCGTTTTATACCTTTGAAATGTGAGAGTGTAATTGGACGAGCTTGAAACTTTGGCAAAGTGCTCGCCTAAAATGTGGGCTTGTTCTAGTAGTGTTGTTTGCGTTCCGGGTGGTGTCAGCATAGGATATGTGAATTTTCGTACCTGTTCCCACATTTTTTTTTAGGGCAATGAGCAGTTTATAGAAAACACATATTTTTGCCACGAGGTATTCTACGCTTTTCTCCACATGTACCGTGCTCTGGCTCTATCTTTCTTGAAGTTACCCAAGTTCTCTGGTGTCAGATATCTACGGAGGATGCCCCATGCTTTGTTTTGTTCCTTTTTTGCTAATTTGCATGCCTCTGTCCACCATACTTTGTGTATTTTTTTCTTGCGTGTTGTGACGTTTGTGGAATGGCTAATAAAGCTGCAGAAAATATGCATGTGGTATAGCTCTCGTTTATTTCTTCTATAGTCAAATCTTCAGAGCACACTTTCTCCAATACAGCGTTTGTTTTAAAAACTGACCAATCAGCGAGGTGAAGTTTCTAGCACCGTGACCTCGTTGGAATGATGGGTGTAGAGGATAACTTTAAAATTGCGGGTAAGTGATCACTCCCCCTGGGTTCATCTATAGTATCCCAATTAATATCATTAAACATGGATGGCGATGCTAAGGCTAGATCGAAGCAGCTCATGTTGCCCGAGCTGGGACACTAATATGTCGGCCTTCTCGTGTTAAATAGACATACATTATTTGACAGAATAAAATCTTTTATAATTTGCCCTCTTGTGTCACTTCGTTCACTACCCCAAAAGGGAGAGTTCCCGTTAAAATCCCCACCTACTACGTATGGTTCTGGCAATGGTTGTATAAGGTCTTCTAGGTCACAGACTAATTTTCAGATGTGGCGATATGTATAATGAACAAACTGTGATTGTTTTGTGGCTGGCTATGTTGGCTGCAACTGCCTCTGGGTGTGTATTCAATGCTATTTTCCTTGCAGGGACGCCGCTTGGTGTTATGATTGTGACGCCTCCCGAGAGTCGGCTGGCCTGCTGTCAGTCTCGTCGGAAGGTTTTGTATTTTTTTTATATTTGTGTCTTGTGGATTAAGGTTTGTTTCTTGAAGGCATAAAGCTATAGGTGCTATTGATTTAAGCATATATGTGATATCTGTATAGTTTTTAAGCAAGCCTCTACAGTTCCAGTGTATTATGTGAGCCATAGTGGTATATTGGGGAATGATTACTTTTTTTCTGGTGGGGCTACTATTCTTTCCCCCTTTTTTTTCTAGAGAGTGTCGTCGCCCCTACGCCACAATTGCGGTGAGGGTGAAGTCCATCGCCTCGTTGGAGGGGCTGGATGTCTGTGGGGAGGCCACGGATGGACAATCCTTTGGCTTCCCCCTGCTGGGGGAAACCTTGCGGGCTACCAGCTCGACGGCCAGCAGTCCCTCATTTGGAGGTGGCAGGGCAGCCTTCGCTGCCTCTGCGTGGGGTGAGTTGGACTGACACCAAGAATGACGAAATCGTTCCACCTGGCTACACCATGGTACGGAAAGAATAACTAGATGAGGCGCGTGGCTGTGCTTCTAATGCAAGGCTTACACTATCCCCTAATGCCAGACGTTCCATATGTAGAAGCAGTCTGCTGTAAAATTCGGCTATGTCAGAACTCTTATAAGTACCAGCAGTAACACGTGATAGGAAGCGCCATAATAATGGCAGGCGATTTCAACCTTCCGCAAGTAAACTGGGACTCATTAAGTCCATCCACACAAACAAACAACATTGTGGTAAACATTATGTTCACTTTAAACCTAACACAAATTGCTTGCAGAGTTTTCAAGCTCTATTTTAGATCTCATTTTTTAGGTGACCGTTTTCTGTAAGAAAAAGCTATCGCGAATATTCTTGATGGCTTATCTGACCATAATATGGTTTTGTGCACAATATCGTTCCCAGGACGGCTATTCCAACGTGGTTCTAGTAAGCGTATTTATGACTTTAATAAAAGCAGATGATGCCACTATCATGACCTACCTTCCGCATAAGTTGTTGACTTGCTCAACGTATCTACTGAAAGTTCTGCAGACACAAACAAAATATGGCTACAACTGAAGGCGCATATTATGCACTGCGTAAGGCAGTTTGCCCCTCAAACAAGAAAGACTGCAAGAAAGAATAATTCATGGATAACACTTGAAGTAATCCATTTAAAACGCAGAATGAAAAAGCTGCGAAAATCTAAAAAATCAAGCCCGGTCTTGGATTCTGCCAGAAGATTAATGCCCTATTCAAAGACATAACAGAAATAACAAGAGAAGCAAAGCAGCTTTCTGCAAAACAACTCTTAGCAACTTTATCAAAGAATCGCCCCACAAATTCTGGTACTATAAAACCGTGCAAACATTTGCTGCCTTCTGAAGAAAAAAATCCGGCAGAAGCGTTCATTGCATTTTTCCAGTCCACATTTACACCTTACAATGGTACAACCCATCAACCGATCTTTTTCCGCAAGAAAAAGGAAAATATTACGATGTGCTGGTTGCACCAGTTGCGACCAAAAAAGGAGTACTAGCACTGTTGTTAAACCTTGATGACAAAAAGTGCAGCGGTCCTGACGGAATTCGCAATGTTTTCTTGAAACGTTAAGCTGAACCTATGAGCAAGTATCTATGACTGCTACTCAATGTCTATTCATGAATTCTGCCTCCCAATGGATTGGAAAGTTGCAAAAGTAATACCAGTTCATAAAAAGGTGATAAGTCTTATCAAATTACAGGCATATTTCTCTTACATGTACCTATTGTACACCATTAGAACATATTATCCTAATATCTATCATAGAATTCGTGGAGTCAAATAATATTCTCTATCCCTATGAACATGACTTCATGCCTGGCTTATCTACTCTAACGCAGCTTGTCGAGATTATATATGACTTCGCAGAAGAAATAGACAACAGATCACAAACAAATGGAATCTCTGCAGACTTTTCAAAGGCCTTTGACCGAATGTGCCATTCTAAGTTGCTACAGAAATTAACTCACATATTAGGAGATGGGCCAATAGTCCAATGGATGCCAACTATTTAACTGTTGACAGTTCGTGCAACTCGACGACCACACTTCAGACATTGTCCCAGTCCTTTCCGGTGCATTGCAGGGCTCTGCATTAGCCCCAGTTCTGTTCCTATTTATAAATTACATTGGATATCAGACAGAAGCAAATCTGAGGTTTTTCGCAGATGATTGTGATCTGTAGAAAGATATAAAAAACCAAGAAGATCAATTCAGCCTAAACAACGATTTAGCAAATACAGCTGACAGGTGTGAGAAGTGGCAGATATCGCGAAACTTCGACAAAACAGTCTTCATGACTGTAACAAAAAAGAAATCTGTATTTAGTTTTCCTTACGGCTATGACAGCTTTACACTCAAGACTGTCAACGAACATAAATACCTTGGCATCGTTATATCATCCAACTTGGAGTGGACTGCTCATGTAGAGCATGTAGCAAATAAAGCAATGCAAAAGCTGATGCTTTTGAAAGAAGCCCTGCGGTACTCCACGAGAGAAGCGAAGCTTCTTGCGTATACAACAATCATACGTCCGATCTTAGAATACGCAAACGTCTGGCTCCCTTATACGTAAGAACACATGACCACACTTGAGGCTGTTCAGCGAAAAGGTGTGCGTTTAATCAGATATAGACGCACTGACTGCTGTCTTCATCAGCTGAAATTTCTCTATATGCTCTTGCATAACAAGCTAAAAGCAGATTGTTCCGTATATATTCCCTTCGACACATCCAGAAAAACAAGTCATAAGAACAAACTCACACTCGTAGAATCTTTCTCCGCAAATAACACATTTATGTTTTTCTTTTCTTCCGCGGCATGTGCGGGATCGGAACTTTAGATGATATGAAGATTTCCCAATCAGGCATTGAGAAATTCTTAGAAATAGCCGGAAAACGTGTACTATCGGGAAATAAAGCGAGATGTTTTTCATTTGCCTTCCCCATTCTTGGGGTTTTTTATGTATTTTGTATTTCAGTTGACGCGTAAAATGCGAAAAAATGACGAAATATGTTTATATTTGCCTACTAATGCTGTGTTGCTGTTGCCCATTATCTTCCAATGTCCTTGCAACAGTGTCGTGCCTTGTTGACTGCATTCGTGGCATATAAACAAACTCCTGTCAAAATCCTTGAAAAGGTATTAGCAGTATTTCTGCGTAATATATAAACCTATTGTTGCTTATGTCTTCTCTTAAGCACCATTCCAAGCAAGGCATTTTGTCAAAGACAAGGAAGGCAGAAGTGCTAAATTTACAGATCTGCAGTGAACGTTTTCAAGGCGAAACAAAAAGAATAACGAAAAATGCCTCTTTAAAGTACAAGAAAAATACTACTCTTCGTAGTAGGGCTAAACTAACCTGATATGCGAGGAGCTGGTTGCTGCTATGTATCTAAGAATAGCGATAGTACTTGTCGCTTTGGTGTCCGCTCTATTAATGCTTCTATCAATGGCTAGCATCGCTAGCATCGCACGGCCTACAGTGTAACATGACTTGGGCAGGTTTAGCTCATATTGGCAACAATGATTTTTCTCCGCTGAACTTTTGCCCATGTTTGTGAAGGAATGTGGTGCGCCAAACTTTATTCACAAGAGTCCGTAGCCGAGACACTGTTATTCAGCAGCGAAAAAATACATAATGATGAGAGCAGCGCAAAATTTACGCTGTTGTTTAAGACTAAATTTATGTGTCGCAAGATTGTGTCTTGGTATGCTTTTTGAGTTGTACTTATATGTAACATTTATGCTCGTGGTTAATGTTTATTGCTTACGGTAATTTCCCTTTGCAACAGATTTGTTTATTCATTGTTTAGCGCGAAATCACTATCTTGCGCTTCCTGTAAAAATAGTCTTCACAATTCTTCATAGAAGAGCAGCTCATATTTCTTGTGTTTATGGTACCTCGCGCATTATAAAATAAATACGCACAAACTGATAAGGTCATCAAATGACCGAAGTGGATTCTTGTTTGCCTCTAATGCCTGCATTCTCGGCTCCCAATGTCACAAGTGCTAGAAGGCAAATGCACTGTACACCGGAAAAATGCTCAGCCACAAATTGCCTGCGCCGTCTAATAATGCGTATGTACGAGTGAGTGTGCTTTGCCGGTGCGCTAATTCAAGGGAGCAAAGCAATGGTGTCAACTGACTACGCTCAATAAGTAGAGATCTAGCTGTATACGGTGTTCGTTACTAAATTGATACCTTATTGGTCCCTTCATTACTGCTATTTATCTATTTATCTAAGCATTTCTAAGAATTTATCTAAGAATAGCTATAGTACTTGTCAATTTGGTGTCCGCTCTATTCATGCCTCTAGCATTGGCTAGTTTCTTATATAGGTGTAAATCAAACAAGCAGCCAATATTTGCGCTTTGTTCGTGCAAGCAACCTTCTTTAATAACTGAAGTTGTCTTAAAATGCAACTAAATTTATTTTTCACTCATAAGACTCTTTACGTACGTGTTTCAGACTGTACCGTCTGCTTGTAATATTAGTGGTCTATGACCTAGGTATAACCTAGGGCGGAGTCATGGTGACGACTTCTGGCTGGCACTAATGATTCGCGGGTTCCCTTCAGGCTTTACCCGTCGAAATACACAGGTCAAGTTAATTAACTGTGAAACTTTTGTTTTAATATAAGGTGTCGCCCAGAAAAAAGATAAACGAGGAAAGATATAAACATAAAGAAACGAGAGCTTGACGGACGAGGAGGGCAAGGGGGGCAGAGAGGAGGGGCGCCTTGGCAGAGGCCGGCCCTGAACTAAAGAACCTAACGGAACAGCCCAATGACTGTGACCGTGCCCGTGTATGATGCTGAAGGAAAACCTACCTTACCCTGTATCGCTTTTGTGCAGTAACATCATCAAGCACTTCTGCATGAGGGATGACCACTGTGTCAATCGTCCACAAAACAAAAAGAGACGTGTCCTTTGATATTGCTGCCTGCGTGACAGACAACGCTCCGCCGCCTATTCTCTTATGGCTCACAAGCATTTCAAAATGACGGTCGCTATCGGTGGGAGGAGTTTGCCGATTCCGAGCAACCAATGAACCCTCTCTACCACTCTTCCTGTGAGTGCTCAGACGACCACCTGGAAGAGCCATAAAACGCGCAACGTCCTTTTTTCTGTAAGCGCAACTGGCGCAACTCCCGAAAACGCAGATTTAGCGCTCCTGCTTGGAACATCAACGCATTTGTTGCTCCACGGGCACGTCCTACAAAAAGAAGCCGCTTGCCTCTTCTCCGTTGTCCAGCAAGGGAGTGCGCAGCAGGGCTCCGCAGCAGTAGCACAGCAGAACGGCAAGCTGCTGCTTGGCCCTCGCCAGGGGCTCCCCGGCGTCAAACCTCGCAGCGTCACCACCGCCCTGCAACCTCAGCCGCACCAGGAGCTCTGCCAGGAATGCCCCGAATGGCAACCATCTCAGTGGCTTCCTCTCCGCGCTCGTTGATAGAGATCCCTCAATTCGCTCGGAAAGACCACCGTAGCCGAGTTCCAGCAGTTTCTTCAGGAAGGCTTCGTCGTCCGCTATTTTCTGGTGGCGGCGAAAGAAAGAGGACACCAGTGTCAGTAGGGACACCAAGATCGGACGAATGAAGTAGAACAGCTGCTTCTCCTAGTTGACAGAAGTCTACGGTGAGAGAAACGGCGTGAACTAATCACCCGCCCATAGGAGGTGACACAAAAAATAAGGATCGCCATTTTGTTTATCAGATCCTGTTGCCCGCCTGCTCGGGCTGTTTTCCTAAATATTCACATCGCTCTGCCACTTTCTTTCGTTCTGGCCCCAATATAAAGTTCGACCTCTGTGCTTCGTTTTGTTAATTCGGGCTGCGCGCTTTAAGGCTGCCCATCCTACATTTGCATGTCTATTGTGACACACGTCCCCGTGGAGTCAGGCGTGCACAATCTGTTGGCAGCAAACATTCTCACATCGGTCAAATGACAAGGTGTAGAACAACACGCATTTACTGCGGCAAAACTTTTCGCGTCAGTTCCACTCTTGTATGGCATCGCGACACCGTATACGGCGCAAAGCCAACAGCACAACTAAAGGTTTGAAACATTTCACGACTGAGGTATTAGACAACGAAGGCTCGGACAGATCGTTAATTTTCCCTGTCATCTGAACTTATATGCATCTGGAGTTGAACGCTTGTAAGATATTGTTTGGTTGACGTAACCTGTTCTTCCGGCCACAGAAACCTGTGCCAAGGAATGCTCATGAATGGTGCCGCGTTGTATTTCACAGCAATTAACCCGTAAGTTTCGCTAGACTTCGCATAACACGGAGCACGCTTACACATGAGCAGCGGGAGGCGGCCCTGAACAGCGACAACCTGGACCAGCAAGCCTTCATCCCTCAGCTAGATAGCAATTCAGCTGCCGCCCAGAGGGGCACCGACCACCTAAATTCTGCTAATTATAGAATTTAGGAAAAGTTTCTCGCTTTCTCTTACCGCGAGGAGGTTGACGCAGAACTGAGCGGCATCCCCGGCGTAGTGAACCTTTGTGCTTGCCGTGGCGAAGGTTGCTTGCGCAATCGTCTCCAGCTCCTCGGGACGGAGAGTGTGCGGGGCTGAGAAAACAAGAGAGCGCAAGGGCGACAACCGCTCGGGTTTATGGCGCCCATTCGTACCAGCTCCGCTACTCCAAGTGCCCGCCTGAAGGAAGCCACAGAAAGAACCTGTGCGGGACTGGCGTGGGAGTCACTCACCGGTCAACATCCCCGCGAACAGACTGGTGAATCCAATCGATGCTAACTCGTCCTGGGCCGACGCTTCTTCACAGGCGCTTTCAGAGGCGCTGGCCGGAAGACTACGGATTGGCACCACTGCATCCTGCACCGGTGGAATGGCTGCGGTAAACGGATAGTCCTGCGAGTAAGGAATGCAGCACCATGAACACGATCATCGCCTTTGTCACGTGCCAGGATAAGCGTTCAATACGAAACAAAAAGTGCACCTCGGGCGCCCGTTACTAGTCCCAGTTAAAGAGGTGACTCACTGCACCGAGATCCTTAGAGACAAACTCACATCACCCTCGTGTCCGGTAACTGCACTACTCATAAGACCACAGCAACCCACTGGTAGGCGAAACTCAGTGACTAGGCAAGCGTTAGAGCACAAAGCGATATTCACAAGACTGCTGAACACAATAGAAATGTGCATTGACGCTGTCAATGCAACGCGGATCTGTGCACCAGAGCCCCAACACAATGAACAGTACGCATGCCACCTACCTGGAGAGTAAATTTACACGCCAAGTTGCTTGCCATATGGCAAGCCATAAACACCGTTACAACACCTACAGCCACAGGAGATAATGGAAATGATAATCGAATTTTACCGGCTCATACGAAGTGACTGCAGAGCTTACGGCACTAATGACAAAAGACGCGGTGTCCAATGACATGAGAAAGAGATCGAGGCGAATGCGGTAAGTTTAAAAAATTACTCAAATTATATTATACAGGCATTGGGACATACTGGCATAGACGAGGGAAACTGCCGCGCGCGCGTTCACCGCCTAAGCAGATGTGCTTTCTCGCCGGTACAAAGTCCCAGACACCTTCGTATTCAGATATGTGGCGCAAACAAAGACAAACACAGGAGAAGATCCACAACACACGCGCACACTACCAACTGTAAGAAGAACCGGAAAACACTTCCTCTTCTACACTCAGGCACGTCTCAACTTCTTCTTCTTCTCATCTCCCTCTTCTTTGCCAAGGGGAAAATGTCACACTCTTCCTCGCACACCATAACCTTGTCCAAACATGGCGGTGACCAATCTCTTCTTTCTTTTCTTCTATTCTTTCTCTTCTTTACCAAGGGGAAAGTGACACTTTCTTCCTCTCAGCCCAAAAAACATCGACCAAACATGACAGTCACAAATTCTATACTGTCTTGTAAATCCACACCACTGCATTGCCCAGTAACTCCTACCACACTGGACAGGTAAATATCACCACATAGTCACAAATCATACACTAAAAACACCACCACACAAATACAGCAAATACAGTAGGACATGTCCATCTACACACCATAACTTAAGTAGTCCCTATCTATTGAGAAACTATATCTTGCCAACATCTAAGAAGCCACGAGGCCCATGTACTTAAGGGGGAAAAAATTCTGCAAACTCCCATGGCCCCAAAAACGTAAGATGAGTCCAAGAATAACAACTTTAGGCCAAGAATAACAGCTTGAGGCCCGATAATAATCTCATTCTTTGCATAACTCAAGAGAATTGCTCAATAAAATTAAATTCTTTTCTACGTAAACTCAACGAAGCTTCACTAATGCATCTTTCATTCTTCTTCTGTATCCAATACGCCTCTAAAATTTCGCGTGCCATCTTATCCCGACTCTTGCCTAATATGTTTAACCTACTAAACAACGGCTCACACTTGCACTTTTGGCAGTGCAAGGCTAAATTTGACCCTTTGCCATTTTCTATGGACTTCTCATGTTCCCTCATTCTATCATTAATACATCTTCCTGTTTGCCCAATATATAGATTACCGCACGTCAGAGGAACCTCATAAATCACCCCCACCCGACATCCAATAAAACTCTTAACATGCTTCTTATCGCACTGCCCTTTGTTTTTTCTCCCTATTATTGCACATAACCCACCCAGTTTATTGGGGGCAGAAAACACAACTGGCACCTCAAACCTACTAGCCACCTTTTTCAGGCCGTGTGCAACTCTATGTATATAAGGGATCACTTGTGGTCGTTTATTCCTCAACATATCTGGCGATCTTTTTTTCCCTTTCATTTTTTGAAGCAAAGACTCTGCCACCCCACATATAATCATACCCGGGAAACCAGCCGCATCAAGTCTTTGTAATTGATTATTAAAGCTTTCCTCTGCCATATGTACACATGATTTTAACAAGGCCGACTCCAAACAAAGGGAAGCTATCCCTCTTTTTATAGTCTTTGAATGGGCTGATCCATATGAAAGTAGCTCTTTTTTAGCCCTGGGAAAATATTTCCAACACACTTCGCCATTACAAATTTTTATATTTAAATCAAGAAACTGCAATTTGTTGTCCACCGGTAGCTCATGAGTAAACGTAAGCCCTTTTCCTTGTATCTTAAAAATAGAAAGCACACTTTCCACACTTTGACTCACTGCAGCGCCCTTATCCACAATGACTAAGAAATCGTCAACATATCTAAATATTTTAAAACCTGATCCATTAAGGGCTGTATAAATTGCTCTGTCAACACAGGATAAAACGATGTTACATAGAACTGGGGCAACACATGACCCTATACAAATGCCCCTTCTCTGCACATACAAATCAGACCCAAACGATACAACAGTGGACTTAAGGTAAAACTCAAGTAGGGCTAGAAAATTGTCCACATTGACACCAGCAGAGTTCTGAAAGTCTATAGTCCCATTACTTTCAATGCATTCCCGCACCGATTCAAACAATTCTAAATGCGGCACCGAATAAAACAAATCCTCTACATCAATAGAAAAAAAGTACCCAAGATTGGTTTGATCTTTTAAAAAATTGATCACTTCAAAAGAATTCTTAGTAGCAAAGGGATCATGAACCTCCAAACCTTTTAAATGTTTAAGAAGATACCGGCTGATCTGATGCTGCCACGCATCACGTTCAGACACAATACATCTGAAAGGCGAGTCCGGTTTATGAGTCTTAACAGTGAAGAACACATCCAAACAGGCCTTCTTGCATTCACTGATCCCTTTTGCCAACCTGGTTAGCTTCATATCATTACATAACGCAATAGCTCTTGTTCTACAAACTTTCTTCTTCACTTTAACAAAATTTTTCTCAATTGCAATTGTCGCCTTCTCTTCAAAGAGTCCCGCCGGTATCACAGCAAAACCCCCTTCTTTGTCCGTTTGAAGTAATCGAAGGTTATTCTTTTCAAAAAACTTCACCGCTTCTGCAGTACATTCCTTTGGTACCTTGTCCCTTTTCCAAGACGTCCTCATAATACTATCAAGCCCATCCAGTAAGCATCGGTCCCGATCTTCACCAGCTTTATCCGCTATCTTTCTGTTCAAGGACAGAAGCTCAAAAGCTGGAATCTTGGGCGCCACACTATATTTCGGGCCCTTCTTTAGGGTATCAGCGACTTTTTCTGGAATAGCGATATCCCCCAAAACAACCAACTGCCTAGGCTTTCCAGTATGCTTTTCCGTTTTTCTTGGCAGCAAGGCCACATATCGTAGCCACAAAAACTCTGTTGTCTGGGTCACTAGACGCCATGTTTCTTTCAATTTTCTTTCCGCAACCCACACAGGGTGTATTGTGTAGCATATAATACGAATCCAGTCTTTGAACATCCGAATTTGCCTCCATAACTCTGATTTCAAAATTCGGCAAATCCTCTTAACATGACCAACAGACGGCTGAATCACACCGAAAAAAACACTCACTTCTGTGGAACCAAACCCTTTCGCAAACAGAAGGTGATGCATCTTGCCCGGCATGTCGAAGAAGCAATCCGAGCGATGAGCACATGTACCTGAGCGTAGTTAGGATGAGAACACATAAAAGGGCCCACAGTACAAGAAAGGTATCTCAAAATAACGGCTTGAGAGGCTAGTTGGTGCATCATCGTATTCAGATATGTGGCGCAAACAAAGACAAACACAGGAGAAGATCCACAACACACGCGCACACTACCAACTGTAAGAAGAACCGGAAAACACTTCCTCTTCTACACTCAGGCACGTCTCAACTTCTTCTTCTTCTCATCTCCCTCTTCTTTGCCAAGGGGAAAATGTCACACTCTTCCTCGCACACCATAACCTTGTCCAAACATGGCGGTGACCAATCTCTTCTTTCTTTTCTTCTATTCTTTCTCTTCTTTACCAAGGGGAAAGTGACACTTTCTTCCTCTCAGCCCAAAAAACATCGACCAAACATGACAGTCACAAATTCTATACTGTCTTGTAAATCCACACCACTGCATTGCCCAGTAACTCCTACCACACTGGACAGGTAAATATCACCACATAGTCACAAATCATACACTAAAAACACCACCACACAAATACAGCAAATACAGTAGGACATGTCCATCTACACACCATAACTTAAGTAGTCCCTATCTATTGAGAAACTATATCTTGCCAACATCTAAGAAGCCACGAGGCCCATGTACTTAAGGGGGAAAAAATTCTGCAAACTCCCATGGCCCCAAAAACGTAAGATGAGTCCAAGAATAACAACTTTAGGCCAAGAATAACAGCTTGAGGCCCGATAATAATCTCATTCTTTGCATAACTCAAGAGAATTGCTCAATAAAATTAAATTCTTTAAATTCAAGCTGTTATTCTTGGCCTAAAGTTGTTATTCTTGGACTCATCTTACGTTTTTGGGGCCATGGGAGTTTGCAGAATTTTTTCCCCCTTAAGTACATGGGCCTCGTGGCTTCTTAGATGTTGGCAAGATATAGTTTCTCAATAGATAGGGACTACTTAAGTTATGGTGTGTAGATGGACATGTCCTACTGTATTTGCTGTATTTGTGTGGTGGTGTTTTTAGTGTATGATTTGTGACTATGTGTGATATTTACCTGTCCAGTGTGAAAGGAGTTCCTGGGCAATGCAGTGGTGTGGATTTACAAGACAGTATAGAATTTGTGACTGTCATGTTTGGTCGATGTTTTTTGGGCTGAGAGGAAGAAAGTGTCACTTTCCCCTTGGTAAAGAAGAGAAAGAATAGAAGAAAAGAAAGAAGAGATTGGTCACCGCCATGTTTGGACAAGGTTATGGTGTGCGAGGAAGAGTGTGACATTTTCCCCTTGGCAAAGAAGAGGGAGATGAGAAGAAGAAGAAGTTGAGACGTGCCTGAGTGTAGAAGAGGAAGTGTTTTCCGGTTCTTCTTACAGTTGGTAGTGTGCGCGTGTGTTGTGGATCTTCTCCTGTGTTTGTCTTTGTTTGCGCCACATATCTGAATACGATGATGCACCAACTAGCCTCTCAAGCCGTTATTTTGAGATACCTTTCTTGTACTGTGGGCCCTTTTATGTGTTCTCATCCTAACTACGCTCAGGTACATGTGCTCATCGCTCGGATTGCTTCTTCGACATGCCGGGCAAGATGCATTGTCGTGACGCTGGGGCTATGTCGACCCGGCCTTCACTTGGTAGCGTGCAGAGACTCGGGGTTGAAGTAGGATTGAATCTTCGAAGTTGGTGAAATATGTACAAGCAGGTTTAATGGCACTTTGAGAAAACTTATTTACAATATTTACACGAAAAAGAAGGGTACATCAGCAAAATGGCAAGCGTTAAGAGTTCATAGCGAGAAGCGACTGGATGAGCCGTTTACCCAGGGCTCAGAGCGACATTTCGTGCTCTGCAGCGTCCTTAAAACCCCCTAGGTCCAGCCCCTCTCTGAAGATGCTGACCAACCAAATCCAGGGCACGCCCCTCAGATACCGGCATCCAATCGAACACATCACTGCACTGATGGTCTGAAGCACTGACTGGCCCGGCATTGTTTCGTTGAGCCTGGTCACTTGTTGGCGGGAAAAGCTTGGGAACGGCGAGAAGGTACATTTCTATTCTTCAGCCAAGAATCGATAGGCAGCTGGTTCCGGCAAGTGGATTTACTTCTCAGAAACCCAAGTGCACGTGGGCGCCGCATACGCTCCCAGCATTGTCCGTTTTCGACAATTGCAAATCTTTCCTGCATTCCCGGGAAATCATTTAATGGCCGTATGCGTCATGCTCCTTTCTTGTCCTGCACGTCAGCGGACATGTCACTCTGTCGTCTCCTTTGGATAGGAGGCATTCATCACTGGAGGATAGCACTTCTCGACTGGAAGGGTGAACAAAAGAAAGAAAGCACTTCCTTCTATTTCCCGCAGGGGGACGTTTCTTTGTGTTTTTCCAGACGTTCTCTTGACAGGGTCAATTTGGCATTTGCAGGGTGTCCACAAAGCAAAACAGGTTTACAAAAAGGATTTATGGAAACAGGCTCACTTAGAGCCATTGGACCATCACCACATATCCACAGCACTTATCCATGCCCACAGGCGAACAATAGAGCGCGCAAATGCGGATGCATGGTCGTAACAGCCTCCTCCCCCGCCAGAAGAGTCTCGGAGGGCAGCAGTCGCAGCTGCTGCATGAAGAGACGACTTAATGGCCTGCACGTGAACGCTTGAAGCTCGCTGTTGCTTGTCGCGTTGTCTTGATTGTTGTAGGCCAAATTGCTCGAGCTGTCTGAAACTCAACCACATGTCGAAGCAAGCACTCGGCTCCCGTCTGAAGAGACCAGGTCAAAAGAAAACTGCCATTGTTGTTCGAGAAAAGCCCACTCTCAAGACGTTCAGGACCCACGTATGCCTCGAAAACCAAACGTGCTGCTTTACATAGTCGCACATATACAAGCGCACGAGAAAAAAAAATAAAAACTTGATTATCAATTTGGATACATGGTGAGGAACACCTCGGACTGCTTAGAAACAGCGGCTAAGCGCGTCCGCATTCCCATTTAACTTCCCCTTTTTGTATCTTATTTCAAAATTGTACTGCTGTAAAATCAAGCTCCACCTAAGGCGACTGTTCTTCGATGTCGCAGTTTGCAGCCAAGCCAGGGGACAATGGTCCGTCTCTACGGTGAATTTGGCCCCTCCAAGATAGCACTGCAATTTTTGAATGGCCCATACAATGCAAGCGCACTCTTTCTCTGACGCGCAATAAGCCCTCTCTCTAGAACTCAGTTTTCTGCTCAGGTAGAGCACGGGGTGCTCATTACCGTCGTCATCTCTCTGGCAGAGAACAGCACCTAACCCTCGATCACTGGCATCACACTGGACCGTGAATTCTCGGGCATAGTCTGGAGCTCGCAATACCGGACGACTAATCAGCACAGCCTTCAGGTTTACGAAGGAGGCTTCCTTTTGTTCGTCCCAGACTACATTTGTCGGTTCTGTCTTGCGGAGAGCGTCGGTCAGAGGGCTAGCCAAAGCTGAATAGTTAGGGATGTAGTGATTGTAGTATCCCGTCAGACCCAAGAATGCCCGAATTTCCGTCTTCGTGCTCGGCCGCGGGTAGTCTGCTACCGCAGAAATCTTAATCTCGCTGGGTTTCCTGAAACCGTGACCTACATTGTGACCCAAGTAGTCCACGGTCGCCCTTGCCAGGCAACATTTCTCGGCCTTTACGGTTAGTCCAGCTTGACGCAAAAGGCTCAGTACAGCTTTTAGATGTACCATATGGTCCGCCCATGAGTCGGAAAAAACCGCAATGTCATCTAAATAAGGCACTGCGAATGTTTCACACCCCTTTAAAACCCTATCCATGAGTCGGGAAAAACAAAATGGAGCATTTTTGAGCCCGAAACTCATCATTGTTGGCTGGTAGCTGCCCGTCGGAGTGACGAAAGCCGCGTATCTGCTGGCGCGTTCAGTGAGCGGTACTTGCCAGTATCCTCGAGTAAGGTCCAGCGTAGTCACATATGCCGCTCTACTGACCTGTTCTACTCTCTCCTCAATATTCGGAATAGGATACACTTGATCCCTGGTGAGAGAATTTAGCTTTCGGTAGTCTACCACAGGCCTAGGGTCTTTACCTGGAGCTTCTACTAAGATCATAGGCGAAGCATAATCGCTTTCCGAGGGTTTTATTACTCCTAATTCCAGCATGCGAGTTACTTCCTTATCCAGAATTTCTCTTTGCCTTGGAGAAAATCGGTAGCACCTTGATCGCACTGGCACGTCTGAAGTCAGCTCAATATCGTGCTCAGTCAAATCAGTTCTGCCTGGCCTGTCCACGAAGCAGGCCTCAAACTCTGTTATTATCTCGCCCAGATCGGACAGCTGGGATTTCTTTAGTTCTCCTCTCTGCTCCGTCTTTTTGAGAAGCTCCTGAGCGTTGCTTCCTTTTCCGCTGAGGCAAATCAAGTTGTCCCCCATCTCCTCGGGAAGGTTTAACGTTAGATTTACCACGGCTTCCCTCTGCACATAAGGCTTCATAAGATTGCAATGATAAATGCGCACTTCTTTACGCCTACCGGGAATTTTCACTGCATAGTTAGTGTTAGAAAGCTTTGCAACGACTTCAGCAGGTCCTTCCCACTGTACTTCGAGCTTATTCTGCCTTGAACTTCTCAGCAACATCACCTGGTCCCCGATACAAAACGTCCTTTGACGGGCTGTCTTATCATAGTACACCTTGGAACGAGCCTGGGCTGACTTCATGCTGGCCTCAACGAGTTCCTTAGTGTTATGTAAGCGATTCAAGAGGTTCAGAATGAATTCTACTACTGTTGGGTCTTCTCCGCGCCCCTCCCAGGCTTCGCGCACCATTCGCAAAGGTGAGCGCAGTGACCTTCCGTACACCAACTCGGCTGGGCTAAATCCAGTGGATTCGTGCGGCACTGACCGCAAAGCGAAAAGCGCTGCAGGCAGGCAGGTATCCCATTCGCGCTTGTTTTCATAGCACAGTCCCCTCAGGACTCGTTTGAGAACAGAGTGCCATCTTTCTACGCTGTTGCTCTGCGGATGATGGATCGAGCTATGCACTACCTTAATGCCGCATCGCTCGAGAAATGAGGTGGTGAGGACACTCGTGAAAACGCTACCCTGATCACTTTGGACCTCGGAAGGGAATCCAACTCGTGCAAACACTGACAGCAGCGAATCCACTACACTCTCGGACGTCACCTCGCGCAGCGGAACAGCCTCTGGAAACTTTGTGGCTGGGCATAACATAGTGAGGATATAACGGTACCCTGACTCTGTCACAGGAAGTGGCCAAACTACATCTATTACTAACCGGTGAAACGGCTCGGTAATGATTGGTACTAACACCATCGGAGCTTTCCACTTATCTTGCGCCTTTCCAACCCGCTGGCACGTGTCGCATGACCGTACAAAATTTTCCGTGTCCTTAAAACATCCAGGCCAATAGTATTCTTGCAACAGCCTCTGCTTTGTTTTCTTTATTCCAAGGTGACATGACCACGAGCTGCCATGGGAAAGTCGCAGTAAGTCTCCGCGGTACTTATGGGGAACGACTAATTGGTCCCGCTCTACTCCGCGCTTATCCTTGAATAAGCGATACAGCACTCCCTTTCTCATCTCGAAAGAAATATTGTTTGCTGTCTTAGTGGCGCGGTGGCGCTCCCTTATCTCCTGTATCTTGGGATCATTGGCTTGCTCTATAGCTAAGTCCTCTCGGGTTCCACTTAAAAGTCTCGTGAGATTACTAGACACTGGCGGCAAGAGGTTACTCTCAAGAACGTCCTCATTCCGCGTCTCATCAAGCTCACTTTCAAGTTGACATATCTGAGATGCCTCGCTCTCAAAGTTTTCTGACCTGCTATCTTCCGCATTTACCACTGTTTTAACTGCCGTTTCCTCCGCTGTGGATTTTTCTGGAATGAGCAGTGTAGCTAGTTCTCGCGCCTTTGAACGTGTTAAGGCTTGCACAACTCTGTCTCCGAAAAGGATGCCCCTCTTTCGCAGCAGCATGTCCGATTTGTTGGAGAACAAATACGGATAGCACTTAGGAAGCTTTCCTGAAACGGCAGCCTCGGTTGTTAATTCGCCGAAAGGGCCCTCGATGACCACGTTCGCGATCGGCAAGCACACACTCTGTTCCTCAACTACCTGTCGGATCCATGCACACTGTCCTGTATAGTCGGAAGGCGATACATACGCCGGATGGACAACATCCATCGTTGCGGCCGAATCGCGCAGTACCTTGCAAGGCTTCCCGTTGACTACTAGGTCATGCAGGTAGGGTTCTAAAAGCTGCATATTTTCATCGCAGTCCCTGACATACGAGAAAGCAATCTTTTCTTTCCGGCAGTTGACGGCAATGTGACCCTGCTCATTACACCTAAAGCATGTGAGCGGCTTCCTAGCCTCAAGCTTATTCTTTGTGTTCTGCACGTTGGTCACTTCCCCACTTTTCTCACTGCCGTCCTTTCTAGGGAATTTGCCTGAAGAAACCTTCATTTCTTCGTTTCCAACTCTAGCAAAGTGCCTTTCCTGACGGTTTTTCACACTGAACTTGGGATTGCGGGGCCTATCCACTGCTGGGTTGCTGAATTGTCGGCGCGAAGCATACTCCTCAATAAGTTCGGCAGCTTCAGTTGCCGACTTAATTTCGCCTCGGTCCTGTAACCAATTTCTTTCTTTTTCTGGGAGGCAGTTATAAAACTGCTCCAAAAGAATTCGCTCGACTACAGCGTCCCTATCACTGTAGGAATCAGTGCTCTTTAGCCACTCGCCCAAATTAACTCTTAAATTGTACAGGAATTCAGGGTAACTCTCGTCCCTGGACTTAGTAGCGTTCCGAAAACGTTGTCTGAACGCCTCGGCGCTAAGCCTATACTTTCTCAGAAGGCAAGCTTTGACCTTCTCGTAGTTGTCCGCGTCCTCCTTGCTTAGCCGCGCGACAACCTCCGCTGCCTCGCAGGGCAGAACCGTCAATAATCTCTGAGACCAAGTGTCTCGCTGGAAGGACAGTTTTTCGCAGGTTCGCTCAAAGTTAGCCAGATACAGACCGATATCCCCTGATATCACATATGGCTGCATGTACTTTGACATCTTGAAATCTGCCTCCTTGTTGAGAAGAGATACCGCTAGCTGGGGACAATTGCCCGACCTCTTGCTCAACTCTAAGTCTAATTTCCGGAGCTCAATTTCTTGGTCCAGCTTTTTTGCTTCTCTTTCAATTTCACGCTCCTTTTCCTCTTTTTCCCGCTCCTTTTCCTCTTTTTCCCGCTCTTTCTGCTGTCTGAGCTGTTCCTTTTTTTGACCGATGAGGTTCCATGCTTCACTGAGCTCCTCATCATCGGCTCCCAAATCTGTGATTGCCTTTATAATCAAAGGTTTTCGTGCCAAACCACTTGTATCAATTCCCAATTCCTCACACAATTGCAACAGTTCCGGTTTCTGCAGCTTTTGTAGGTCCATGATCGCTCCGAGTGTCGGCTACTTCCAAAACAACTGTGCAAACTACCAAACCTAAAGGCGTTTCCACACTCTTTTTACCAGTTCTAAAATCTAACCCTGTTCTAGAACCTGGTCCACATCAGAAGAAAAGCCAAGCACTCACCCACACATGCGATCGATGTTCCGAGCTGCTCTCTTGTTGGCCGATTGTTGCGCCTGCTTGTTACTTGAGATGCCACCTCCGATCACCAGATGTTGTGGCTTGTAGATTCTGATCCACCTCGAATCACCAGATGTTGTAGCTTGTAGATCCAGATCCCACCTCCAGTCATCAGATGTTGTGGCTTGTAGATTCAGATCCCAACGCTGGACACCAGTTGTCGTGACGCTGGGGCTATGTCGACCCGGCCTTCACTTGGTAGCGTGCAGAGACTCGGGGTTGAAGTAGGATTGAATCTTCGAAGTTGGTGAAATATGTACAAGCAGGTTTAATGGCACTTTGAGAAAACTTATTTACAATATTTACACGAAAAAGAAGGGTACATCAGCAAAATGGCAAGCGTTAAGAGTTCATAGCGAGAAGCGACTGGATGAGCCGTTTACCCAGGGCTCAGAGCGACATTTCGTGCTCTGCAGCGTCCTTAAAACCCCCTATGTCCAGCCCCTCTCTGAAGATGCTGACCAACCAAATCCAGGGCACGCCCCTCAGATACCGGCATCCAATCGAACACATCACTGCACTGATGGTCTGAAGCACTGACTGGCCCGGCATTGTTTCGTTGAGCCTGGTCACTTGTTGGCGGGAAAAGCTTGGGAACGGCGAGGAGGTACATTTCTATTCTTCAGCCAAGAATCGATAGGCAGCTGGTTCCGGCAAGTGGATTTACTTCTCAGAAACCCAAGAGCACGTGGGCGCCGCATACGCTCCCAGCATTGTCCGTTTTCGACAATTGCAAATCTTTCCTGCATTCCCGGGAAATCATTTAATGGCCGTATGCGTCATGCTCCTTTCTTGTCCTGCACGTCAGCGGACATGTCACTCTGTCGTCTCCTTTGGATAGGAGGCATTCATCACTGGAGGATAGCACTTCTCGACTGGAAGGGTGAACAAAAGAAAGAAAGCACTTCCTGCTATTTCCCGCAGGGGGACGTTTCTTTGTGTTTTTCCAGACGTTCTCTTGACAGGGTCAATTTGGCATTTGCAGGGTGTCCACAAAGCAAAACAGGCTTACAAAAAGGATTTATGGAAACAGGCTCACTTAGAGCCATTGGACCATCACCACATATCCACAGCACTTATCCATGCCCACAGGCGAACAATAGAGCGCGCAAATGCGGATGCATGGTCGTAACATGCATCACCTTCTGTTTGCGAAAGGGTTTGGTTCCAGCAGAAGTGAGTGTTTTTTTCGGTGTGATTCAGCCGTCTGTTGGTCATGTTAAGAGGATTTGCCGAATTTTGAAATCAGAGTTATGGAGGCAAATTCGGATGTTCAAAGACTGGATTCGTATTATATGCTACACAATACACCCTGTGTGGGTTGCGGAAAGAAAATTGAAAGAAACATGGCGTCTAGTGACCCAGACAACAGAGTTTTTGTGGCTACGATATGTGGCCTTGCTGCCAAGAAAAACGGAAAAGCATACTGGAAAGCCTAGGCAGTTGGTTGTTTTGGGGGATATCGCTATTCCAGAAAAAGTCGCTGATACCCTAAAGAAGGGCCCGAAATATAGTGTGGCGCCCAAGATTCCAGCTTTTGAGCTTCTGTCCTTGAACAGAAAGATAGCGGATAAAGCTGGTGAAGATCGGGACCGATGCTTACTGGATGGGCTTGATAGTATTATGAGGACGTCTTGGAAAAGGGACAAGGTACCAAAGGAATGTACTGCAGAAGTGGTGAAGTTTTTTGAAAAGAATAACCTTCGATTACTTCAAACGGACAAAGAAGGGGGTTTTGCTGTGATACCGGCGGGACTCTTTGAAGAGAAGGCGACAATTGCAATTGAGAAAAATTTTGTTAAAGTGAAGAAGAAAGTTTGTAGAACAAGAGCTATTGCGTTATGTAATGATATGAAGCTAACCAGGTTGGCAAAAGGGATCAGTGAATGCAAGAAGGCCTGTTTGGATGTGTTCTTCACTGTTAAGACTCATAAACCGGACTCGCCTTTCAGATGTATTGTGTCTGAACGTGATGCGTGGCAGCATCAGATCAGCCGGTATCTTCTTAAACATTTAAAAGGTTTGGAGGTTCATGATCCCTTTGCTACTAAGAATTCTTTTGAAGTGATCAATTTTTTAAAAGATCAAACCAATCTTGGGTACTTTTTTTCTATTGATGTAGAGGATTTGTTTTATTCGGTGCCGCATTTAGAATTATTTGAATCGGTGCGGGAATGCATTGAAAGTAATGGGACTATAGACTTTCAGAACTCTGCTGGTGTCAATGTGGACAATTTTCTAGCCCTACTTGAGTTTTACCTTAAGTCCACTGTTGTATCGTTTGGGTCTGATTTGTATGTGCAGAGAAGGGGCATTTGTATAGGGTCATGTGTTGCCCCAGTTCTATGTAACATCGTTTTATCCTGTGTTGACAGAGCAATTTATACAGCCCTTAATGGATCAGGTTTTAAAATATTTAGATATGTTGACGATTTCTTAGTCATTGTGGATAAGGGCGCTGCAGTGAGTCAAAGTGTGGAAAGTGTGCTTTCTATTTTTAAGATACAAGGAAAAGGGCTTACGTTTACTCATGAGCTACCGGTGGACAACAAATTGCAGTTTCTTGATTTAAATATAAAAATTTGTAATGGCGAAGTGTGTTGGAAATATTTTCCCAGGGCTAAAAAAGAGCTACTTCCATATGGATCAGCCCATTCAAAGACTATAAAAAGAGGGATAGCTTCCCTTTGTTTGGAGTCGGCCTTGTTAAAATCATGTGTACATATGGCAGAGGAAAGCTTTAATAATCAATTACAAAGACTTGATGCGGCTGGTTTCCCGGGTATGATTATATGTGGGGTGGCAGAGTCTTTGCTTCAAAAAATGAAAGGGAAAAAAAGATCGCCAGATATGTTAAGGAATAAACGACCACAAGTGATCCCTTATATACATAGAGTTGCACACGGCCTGAAAAAGGTGGCTAGTAGGTTTGAGGTGCCAGTTGTGTTTTCTGCCCCCAATAAACTGGGTGGGTTATGTGCAATAATAGGGAGAAAAAACAAAGGGCAGTGCGATAAGAAGCATGTTAAGAGTTTTATTGGATGTCGGGTGGGGGTGATTTATGAGGTTCCTCTGACGTGCGGTAATCTATATATTGGGCAAACAGGAAGATGTATTAATGATAGAATGAGGGAACATGAGAAGTCCATAGAAAATGGCAAAGGGTCAAATTTAGCCTTGCACTGCCAAAAGTGCAAGTGTGAGCCGTTGTTTAGTAGGTTAAACATATTAGGCAAGAGTCGGGATAAGATGGCACGCGAAATTTTAGAGGCGTATTGGATACAGAAGAAGAATGAAAGATGCATTAGTGAAGCTTCGTTGAGTTTACGTAGAAAAGAATTTAATTTTATTGAGCAATTCTCTTGAGTTATGCAAAGAATGAGATTATTATCGGGCCTCAAGCTGTTATTCTTGGCCTAAAGTTGTTATTCTTGGACTCATCTTACGTTTTTGGGGCCATGGGAGTTTGCAGAATTTTTTCCCCCTTAAGTACATGGGCCTCGTGGCTTCTTAGATGTTGGCAAGATATAGTTTCTCAATAGATAGGGACTACTTAAGTTATGGTGTGTAGATGGACATGTCCTACTGTATTTGCTGTATTTGTGTGGTGGTGTTTTTAGTGTATGATTTGTGACTATGTGGTGATATTTACCTGTCCAGTGTGGTAGGAGTTACTGGGCAATGCAGTGGTGTGGATTTACAAGACAGTATAGAATTTGTGACTGTCATGTTTGGTCGATGTTTTTTGGGCTGAGAGGAAGAAAGTGTCACTTTCCCCTTGGTAAAGAAGAGAAAGAATAGAAGAAAAGAAAGAAGAGATTGGTCACCGCCATGTTTGGACAAGGTTATGGTGTGCGAGGAAGAGTGTGACATTTTCCCCTTGGCAAAGAAGAGGGAGATGAGAAGAAGAAGAAGTTGAGACGTGCCTGAGTGTAGAAGAGGAAGTGTTTTCCGGTTCTTCTTACAGTTGGTAGTGTGCGCGTGTGTTGTGGATCTTCTCCTGTGTTTGTCTTTGTTTGCGCCACATATCTGAATACGATGATGCACCAACTAGCCTCTCAAGCCGTTATTTTGAATTCCCAGACACCTACTCTTCGCCTAACCCGAAAGACTCAAATCCCTACGAAAAATTCCCATCGAAGGATTCCCTGAGACAGTATTGGTTCACTACGTTCGCACCAAAATAAAAACATGACAGCAGGCTTAGTTTATCTGAAGCGACACCAACAACGGCGTTTGATGATACAAATGGTTATCCCTACCACGAGAAATATTTCTGAACAAAGTATTAACAGACATATTCAACACAGCGCTCATACTTTTTTATTCTACAATCAAATCACTCTACACAAGTGGTTTCTCGGCAGACACGAAACGCTAAAATAGAACAGATGCACCCACTGTCAGTACAGTGTATGGCCAAAGTGCAGCATCTTATGCACATCTTTTTCTTGAGGAAGAAGACACGAAATTCGACATACCTGTATTTTACCTATTACATGCCCACCATTACTCACCAGATACGATCAAGCACCGCAATACAACATGTCGCTGCGACATACGGCCTGCTTCGAGTAGAGTACGAGAGGTCGACTGACTGCGCAAAACTCTGAGAATAGGAAGAAGCTAGAAGAGCCGATACGAAGTGAGCAGTTACCTGCTCATCCTTCCTAATTTCTAAATAGGGGCCGAGAATCATCCCTTTCGGTGACATAAAGGCTTTATTCAATTTAATTACATGCGCAGTTAGTAAAGCGGTGAGTAATGTGGTCACTGCGCCAGTTCCCACAGCAGGTGATACTAAGCGAAACTTGTCTCTGGGCAGGCGAGATCCCACTTTGACCTTGGCCGAGCTTCAAGGTCATTCTGCAGTCAGATTTGAGTGACTGATGTTTCGAAACGTCAGGGTCATCGGTGGAGATGTTCGTTGGAGTGAGACAGGTTGCAGAAGCAAAAGGCGGATGGACGTAGTTATCAGCACAAATTAATTTATTTTCACAACTATATACACTTTTTACATTGCGACCAGGACAGTTGCTACCATACGGAACGATCGGTTAACGTCAGGCCAAGATTCGCCCTCAACGAGACTCCATCCTGTCCTGCCGACGACTGAACTCGCGTCACGTTACTCGTAGCAATTCCCCGTTCTTCGGAGCGCGGTCAGCGCAAAGCTTGACCCGGTTCGAACACTCACTCCTCCGACTCTTCACCGAAAGTCCTTGTTTAAACCTCCCTTTTTGGCACCAAACACGTCAATAAATTACTTTTCCCAACATTCTGGGGACCATCCAAGTGATCAAACGGGCCGCCGTTTATTGGAGCCAATTGGCGAGCTTTATTCCAATTTGAAAGTAGCTAATGGCAAGCTGGTGCTCACGAGTTTTACTTCGTGCTTTCCAGGAATTCATTCAATCTCTTCCCTAATCAATATCTTCCCCTGACGTCCCTCTCTTTCTTCTCTTTTCCCCGGCTATTTCTTCCCCTAGAAGCCTCCAAACCTAACTCGGTTCCTCGGTTTATACTCTACATTTATCAGTAGAGCAATCGCTGTTAACAATGCGCTCCTTTCGCAGTCATCTCTCTGACACTGCGGAACACCGGGATGGGGAGAAGCTGCGCGCCGCCGCAGAGCAGTCTTTGCTTCGCTGCTTACCTGATAGAAGGAGACGCGTGAAAACTGCGGCGGCAGCTGCCCGTCACCGCGGCCCATTGCTGCGGACAGAGGCCGCGAATCACCTTGACCTCCGGCGAACGTCAAGACGTCGCCAGCCGACGTGTCCACTGGCATGCACGAAGCGAAAACAACATCGTGTCACTCTGACAGAGACGCAAAACCAACATTAAAGCGCCGAAAAACAAAACGGGACAAAACCGAGAGGGAAATAAATGAGGCTTCCAATATATTGAAGCATCGGAATACTTGTGCGAGCATTCCTTCTTTAGCACTATACTACAAAAGGAGTTGTGACTTCTGGGGGACTGTTGATCACTCCTGATCTTACCGAGTTTGCTAGTTGTCAGGTTTTTCCTTCTTTTTCTTCCTTTTTCCTTCTCTTCTAGATTTTTTTCTCATTTTTATAACTATGCGAGTGTTTATTATTTTTTTTCAATAACAAAGAAATAGACAGTTGCTAGTCAGCACTGTGCCTGTCGCACTTTTCTAGTGCATTTGTCGCTGCCTGCACTGTTCTTCACGAAGTGATTCACCACTTAGCTTGCAAATACTTCAGTATACGCCACCTCATACAGCGGTGTAACATGTGACACAAGACAAAATGAGCAAAAAGATGAGTCCACTTCCAGAAACGTCGGCTACCGAACTGGCTGATATCATGGCCCAGCCCTTTCTCCACTACGCCTACCTCAGCAAATCGATTAAATCATTTTTACGCTCCTTTTATCAGCACCTTGTGAGAAGCCGTCCTAAATACCACACCATTATTAACTAAATGCCTCCTCACTCGACCACTGAAAAACAGTTCCCATTCCGCTTTTATCGCAGCACACGAAATTCCAACAACGAATGTGGGGTCGCCTATATAGAACGTCCTTATTAAAAAAAGAGATATCGGTTCCCAGCACAGCCATTATCTTCGCTGTAAGGCACGAAGCCGTTGCGCTTAGGTGGTACTGCATAATGGCGACCAATGTGAGCACAAAAACACGCACGAGAGAACGCTCTAAGTTCCGTGGGGAGATTGCGTACAGTTGGTTTAAACACATCATCATCATCAGTCTGACTATGCCCACTGCAGGGCAAAAGCCTCTCTCTTTTCTTCCAATTAACCCAGTCCTATGCTGTCTCATCCACTTGACCCCACGAATCTCTTAACCTCATCCAACCCCGTAATTTTCAGCCGCCCCCTGCTATGCTTACCCTCCCTTGAAATCCAGTTTCAACACACGCACGACTAAGCACGCAAGAACGACAGCATGGTTCAAAGCTTGCGAAAAGCGTGAGACAAAAACACCGCACTACTCACAAAACATCCTGGCACCTGGTGTCGCCCGGGAGAGGGGCAGACAAGTTCATAGACGAACAAGGAAAAAAAAAGGATGTCATTCAGGAGCCAGCTGTCAGCTTCGAGGCAGCCATACAATGCGAAAGGGATCTGCTTTCTGCGAAATAAGCACTGCACAAGTTCTCACCGCCCAATATCAGTTCAGGCGCGGGTCGTATGATATAAGAGCCGAGAAGTGCCATGAGCAAAATTACACCGTTTCAAGTAGTAAGAAATAACAGCGAGCGAAGTTCGCAGGCTCCCGCCATCCTAGCTGCCTGTACGCAGAAACATTTGTGATGAATGCCCATTCCAATTAAAAACAAACACCTCCAAGTAGAGAAGCCTCAAAAAGGTGCCCTAACTAGATGCGCAGACGAAGGTTACCGACACTGCGGCCTCGAAACATTAAGACAAGAGAAAATGTTCTTTCATGCACACAATTCTACACGAAGCAAGAGCTGCTTTATTCACGCGCACCCCGTCTCTAATTTCTTTGAGCGCTTGAAAACAAAGGAAAACTCGCAGGCGAGCATACATTTACTGGCTCTGTAATCACTTTGTAGCAAAATATCATCACTCAAAGCCAGATATACGCATTCAGCTACGATTAGACGTCTGTCCATAGAAAAAGCGAAAACGTTCCCGTACACACCAGGTGGTCTGTAGACATCCATGAGTGGCCTGGCAGACCTCCTGGGAGTAGCGCGCCCGCGTCCGCGTGGTCGTGCGTTGAACGTGCTCTGATCCTGCATGTCTTCTTGCTGCCGAAAGAGAGGCGCGAGAGGTGTTGGTATACTCTGGATCTACAGCCGGCAACAAGAAGTCGCTACAACCATATTTGACCTTCTAAATAAGATTCTTCACAGCATACAACGCATCTGGCAAAACGTTAGAACATGCCACCTCAGTCACGGCAATACTGCATGCTTCAAATGCAAATTTCAAGAACACACGATGCACTTGTTCAGTTGTGCTCGGTGCCACTGCTACGTTCGTATAAATCACGCAGGCGTTCACCACAACCTCCAACGTGCTCTTCGCTGTTCTGCTGGCCCTTCCGGCAGCCACCGAAACGCTTGAAGACTTATGCTACGGGGACTGCAGAGTCCTGTCCTGGCATTCACCCGGAACCATCGCAACCATGGGCGTCGTAAGGGAAATGCAAAAGGGGCAAAGAGGCACTTTCCCCTTCCCGCTCCTTCGCTATCAATGCCATACAACGGAATTGCTGTGATATAGGAGCGTTAATAAACAAGGTTAAACCTCCAATCCTTAAGAACAGAAAGGACATTTCTCGATTTTTTTTTCATTATGACGTTCCTTGGGCTATGTGAAGTCTCATTGTGATTACTTCAACCAACCTTTCCCCCACCACCGCAATGAGAAACGTCCCCCAACCCCTTATTAAGACAAAACATTGCTGATGTCCATAAACGAAACCTCGTGTTCGGCAGCACATCTGCCGAAATACCTGTTTCCGAGTAAAAACGAATTGTAACTGTCACCACCACCGACATCAGTCGATATATAAGAGCAACATCCTTCCGTTACCCCGTGGGCTCAGTGGCTGCGCTCCCTCATAAATCACTAAGCCATTCGCATTCGTCACGCAGTTTAATGCTCAAAATTAGCTATTTTCAACAACAAAACTCCTGACCATGCAGCCGCTGAGACAGCAGCTTGCATTTCTTTTGCCGGTGGGTGCAATAATGATATGCACGCCTTGCAATCTTCAACACACGTAGCCGACTCTAACCCTATACCTAACACTTCTGAACAGTGCGTGCTGAATTAAAAACACCTACCGGTCAGTCAGACTAAACTAATGTCCAAAATACAGAGCCTCAACAGGCAGGTCAAATCAAGTGATAATTCCGCAGCCGGCCACACCGTATTTGTACCCGGGAAGCCAACCGGATTCCAGCTGAGCCAAATGTAATGTTTGGCTGATAAGAAAACAGCCAGCTCATGGACACGTGTTGGCCTTGGCGTGCCACTCCCTTATATCCGCCCTCTTGTCACCGCTTTGTATTTCGATAAAAGCGCACAGCACAGTGTATGCCGCGAGCAGTTAATGGCCAGCGGGACAGTCGGCCGGATCACTACAAACCCCTCTTTCGGTTACTGCTTGGCTGCCGTGGCGTGCTTCTTCCAAGACACAGCATCTTCCTGGCCACAAGGATGGGATACGAACCCACGCGGGCAAAACCCGTTTCCTTATCAGCCAAACACTACATTCCACCCTCCCTAGACAATGCTATAGGAAGATGCTGTCTCTTTGAAGAAGCAGGACACGGCAGCCAAGCAGTGATCCGGCCGAGCGTCCCGCTGGCCATCGATTGCTCGCGGCATACACAGTGCAGTGCGTTTTTATGGAGATACAAAGCGGTGACAAGAGGGCGAATACAAGGAGGCGGCACCCCAGCGCCGACACGTGTCCATGAGCTGGCTGTTTTCTTATCAGCCAAACACTACACCAAAAGTCAAACTTCTAATGCCCTTTGCAAGCCCCGTGCTGCTTCGCAAGGTAGCGGCGCCTTAGAAGGAAGCATCGGCGAGCTTCACATTAAGACATGCACGCGAAATCCCAGACTGGCGCCGGTCCTCTGGCAGCCAGTAGCCTCCGGACCCCGTGCCGATCTTGTATTGTAATTATTGCCTTGTTGATATTGTATAAAGTTGTCTTTTGTTCATCTCATCGACGCTGGCTCGGATTCATCGCTACCCCGAAGGGAGCAGGCAACTCTCGATCACGAAACGGGTGACGAGAGCTACAAACCCAACCCACTGGGACAACACTAAAAAAAAAAAAAAAAAAAAACAGCGGTCGGATATTCCAGGCGTGACCGTGCAACTGGCTGGCACCGGCGACCTTGCAACACTGAGCGGCAGCTGCGGATCGACTAGGAAGTACTGTCGCAATTTGTACTTTGCAGCCGCCGCGTCATCTCCTCCCCACCTACTCGGATTCCGAACTCCCCACGAAGGGCGCTGGCTGAGCCACTATGCGCGCCTATTCGCGCTGATTGGTCTCTCTGGCTGTCGACAGGGTCGCCGATGATTACGCTCGCGTTTTTTTATTCTGTAATTAGCTGTAATTAGCAGCCTAAAAACTGATCTTTATTACGCAGTTGCATTTATAGCATCATGATGGAAAAGCTGTACGCAGAAGCGTGCGCGCAAAATGGGCCACGTCCTCTACTGGCATCACTCAGTTATCTAATCCGAATTAGACCAAAATCGGTGTCTAACCTAATTTGAGTATGGCCAACTGAATGGTGGGCTCCAAATTTAAAAAAAGCAGACGATTTATTTCTTACCACAACCTACTCTAAGGCATTGTTAAAATATTCGGCAAAGTGCGCATGGAAACCTTAGTGAAAAGTGAAGCGGCTAAAAGGTCTAATGAGAGTTTCAAATGTGTCAGTTACTGTTACAAAATTAAATGAGGTATTGACGTCTTACAACTTCCAAAGCAAAGCATCAGTATATGACCCTTTAAAACAGGCATCTTTCATCAGAAATAAACCACAGCGTGGCACAGATTGTAAAAGTTTACAGCCACTGCGTCCTGAATATCTAAAGTGAGGATTTAGCAAGTCGTCTCGAAATAAATTTTCTTCACAAGAGAAGCTTGATTTTGTTTTAACGCGCTTGCAATTTACTATAAAGAATGGCGTCGATAGGGTAACCCGCAACCAGTGCAGCGGGGCGACCCCCCCCCCTCCTCCCCCTATCTCCATCCCAGCGTTCTAAGCATAGGATCGCAACTTCCTGTCTATACTTCCTCTGTCCCCGTGGTTTGCTTTGAAGACAAGTTCGCTCTGCACTCAACCCCGCAGTGTTGTGATTGAAGTGGGATTTTCTTTTTTATTTTTAACAATTAGACGCAGCGATTGTGCCCCACGACTGATAATTATAAGCACAACAAGCACATCAAAAGCACATGTTTCCGAAAAAGGCAGAAACACAAAGACAGGTGATTTTCAGTATAAGACCACTAGTTGTATTTGGTCCCAAGCAGAGCATTTCACATGCCACACGAATAGGTGAAATTCTTTTACACTGCATTCTCCATATTTAACTTTCCTTCTCTCCTTTCTTCCAAAAGGTGCAAGTTGACTTCCGAATCCAGACTGCAAAGTTGCCAACGCGCATTGATGCCATACTTTCACAAGCTGCCTCACGTATTATATAGGGGAAGTTGCGGGAGCTTCTGCCTCAGATATAGAGCGAAACTCACGAGACCCCACCGCTCCTCAAAGCAGGATTCAACACTTCGGCAGGGGCAGCGACCGCCTGTCCTTGACGCGGGCGCTGCGCACAAGCCGAATCTCTAAAATAACCTACCGCAGAACGCCCGCGCCAGTGCGCTCTGGGAAGATTCAGACTTCCGGGCCACTCTCGCGGCCGCTCCGGGAAAGCATATTGTGTTTCCTCGGGTCCGCGATCTACGCACCGTTCTCCTCACCTGCACGGCCGCCGCTACTGAGCAACCCAGCCTTCGACGCCTCAACTATTCAGACAGCCGTGAGAATTCCTTTTGCCACACACTGTTTATTCGAAGATTAATTTCGCTTTTTTTAACCTTTGCCTGACTTAGTAATATTGTCAAGCATACGCACAGAAGAGGACAAGGAACTGTGAAAAAGAGGCTCTCCAGAATAGAGGTTCAGGAAGAGGAAGCTCACCATCGGTTGGTTAGCGCACCAGGCTAAGGTGAAGAAGTGCTCTATAAATAATCCTTAACAGTGTGGTGGAGGTGCTGCAGCGATTACCATAGACTCTTCTCTACCTCGTTCAAGCCGACGACTCGCTACACTCACCCCTTTGACCGTGACAATGATCCAAGAGGGCGACGCACTGCAGCCAGGCCAGGCGGCACCCGCTTGGCAGCATTATTGTGAGCCGCGTATCTTTTCTGGCAAGATTAGCGAAAACGTGGATGAGTGGCTCAGCAATTACCAGCGGGTGAGCAAGCACAACCGTTGGGATGCCACGTCAAGCTGGCTAATGTTTTCTTCTTGGACTCCACAGCACTGACATGGTTTGAGAACCATGAAGTTTAACTAGCTGGGACCGCTTCGAAGAGGAGTTCGCAGTTGTTTTGGGGATACCACGCAAAATGAAATGCTCTGAGCAGACTACTCCAGCGCGCGCAAGTGCCTGGGGAACCTGTACGACGTACGTGAGAAGAGATCCTAAATCTTTGCAAAGTGGTGGATCCCCGCATGTCTGAGGAAGACAGGGTTTGTCACCTCTTAAATGGTATCGCTGTGGTTGTACATAATTTTTTATCACAAAAGATAACTTGGATTCTCCCGCCGCCGTCGTCAAACACTGCCTCACGTTCGAAGCTTTAAAAATGCATATAATCCCGAAATTCGGCCGCTTGCCTAATCTGACCACTGTTGCAAGCATGGATTCTAACGAACATTCTCAGGAGCCTCCAGTTTAGCCAGCATGATTCGCCACATCATCCGTGATGAACTCTCTCACCATCAAGATGTCCTCAGCAGCAATGCAGTCTCTTGTAACAGCTGTTCCCCACAGGCAGCTCCAATCCAGCGCCCCAATTCTTGGGGTACTACGGCTCACACTCATCCTGTCCGTGGACCCCGGAACGACTCATACGGCCCTGCTCTAGTCCCTCGTTCCAACCACAGCGCGTCACTGCCTCCGCAACGACACCAGCGTGCTGATCGCTTCGATCCTGCTTCCAAGGACTATTATTTAGACCATGCTCGTGAACCACCAGTATGTTATCGCTGTGGTATGCTCGACCCCGTATCCAGATTCTGCCGCCGACTGAACCAGGTTCCACGTTACCCACGCCAATGGTCGAATCGTCGACATAACCTGAGTCCGAAAGTCCGTGACCAGACTTTTCTGCCCTTTCCGGGCTCCTACATCTACGCACCATCACGAAATTACTCTCCGGCTTCTGACCACAGCCTGACTCTGCTCGCCGCTCCCGACGTTCGCCATCTCTCCGCAGCCTCTCGCCGCCACCGGGAAACTAACGTGTGCGGCCGATGGAGGTGCGGTCGTCAGGTCATTGATGCTGCCAATTCCTCTACCTGTCATTATGCTAAAGAAACGCTTGGAAGTGTTAGTGAATGGAGTTTGTGTTATGACCTTAGTGGATACGGGTGCTATAGTTTCTATGATGAGCTTAGATTTTGAATCGCCTTGGCCGTAAAATTATGTTTGGTTGGGACAGAACTGCCATATTTCGTGGCGTAGGTGGAGAATCCGATTCCACTTGGTGTTTGTTATGTAAATGTAGCGATTCCTGGCCAAGTGTTTATAAATGAATTTATGGTGCTTCCTCGCTCGACGCATGACGTTAGACTTTTTACAGCTGTGTAACTCTCGACAGTGGTGGGATATCAATAAGCCCTAGCTTTGTATCCTTTCTATCCAGTTGTATCCTCGGGAGCGGTTCCCAATGCCTTTGACGCTCTGGTGAAACCCGCTTCTCTTGCTGGCGCGAAAAAGAATATGTTGGTGCCCCGCCCCGTTGTTCGAATGAACGGGGGCCGTGCCACGGTTTGGGCTGTCAACCATTCCAGCGAACCTGCCGTATTGCCACGTGGTTTGAAACTTGCCGACTTTGAAGAAGAACGCCTTTCTATGCACATCGCCGCGTTCAGTGACGGCGTTGGTCGTTCAACTAGACAGCCTGATCTTGCTGATTCCCAGTTCCAATCCATGATAAACGAATCGCTACCCACAAGCGACCGCCAGATATTGATGGAAGTTCTTATGAAACATGTGGACGTGTTCGACTTTGCTCGAGATCAGCGACAACCGATTCCACCTTCCCGCACCCATCACGTGATCGACAGTGTCTGCACGCCCGATTAGACAGACACCATACCGTGTCCTACATTTAGAATGCAAGGTAATTAACGAACAGGTCCCTGATATGATGCAACTTGGAATTATCGAGGAATCAACTAGCCCGTCGGCCGCCCCTGTGATTGTCGTGAAAAAGAAAGATGGCACACGGCGATTTTGTGTCGACTATCGCCGCCTCAACACTGTCACAAAAAAAGGATATTTATCCGCTCCCGTGCTTTGAAGATACCATTGACTACCTCCATTCAGCTGCCTACTTTTCTTCTGTTGATTTATGGTCCGAATACTGGCAGATCCCGATGCATCCGAAAGACAGAGAAAACTGCGTTCGTGACCCCAGATGGGTTATATGAATTTATTACGATAGCTTTTGGGCTATGCAACGCTCCGGCTACCTTTGAAAGATTTATGGACATCTTTTTGCGTGGACTGAAGTGGCAAATTTGCATGTGTTTCCTAGATAACGTGGTGATTTTCAGGAGGACGTTCGCCGAGCATAACAACCGTTTAACTGCATGGAGAAATCTGGTCTTGTGCTGAACTCTAAGAAGTGCCGCTTCGATGAACGCCAGATCGTTGTGCTTGAACATCTGGTAGACAAAGACGGTGTTAGGGCCGATCCACGAAAGATTGAAGCTGTCAGCTGCGTCAAAGAGCCGAAGTCTGTGAAAGAACTCAGGAGCTTCTTGGGACTTTGCTCTTAATTCCGGCGCTTCATCCCCAACTTTGATGACGTAGCCTACCCGCTCACATGCCTCTTGAAGAAAGATATTTCTTTCAAATAGACTCCTAAATGTGATTATGCTTTTCGCCAGCTCAAGCTTCTTACATCGCGGCCGTACTACGTCATTCCAGCATGAAAGCTCCCACTGAACTCCACACTGACGCCAGTGGCATCGGCGTAGGTGCTGGGCTGATACAACGGCATGGATGACATTAACACGCTTTCGCTTATGCAAGCCGCACCCTCAGCAAGTCTGAAAGCAACTATACCGTGACGGAGCAATAGTGCCTTGCCGTCGTTTTCGGTGTACAGCGGTTTCGCTCGTACCTTTATGGGCGTGCTTTTACAGTCATCACTGATCATCATTCGCTTTGCTGGCTGGTGAATCTACGCGACCCTTGCAGTCGGTTGGCCCGCTGGGCATTACGCCTTCAGGAGTTCAACTTCACAGTGTCGTACAAAAGTGGTCGCCATAACGCCGACGCTGACTGCCACTCGCAGCTACCTCTCGCAACTACCCTTTGCGATGACAACTTTGACGACTATCTTGCCGCCGTTTCCGTCCAATTTCCGATCTTGTCACATTCCAGAGAGAACAACGAAAAGATCAAGACTTGGCACCATTTTTTTTGAAAAAGCTCGTGATCCGGCACCTGAAAACCCTTTCTGCATTCGCGATGGTTCGCTCTACCGAAAAATTTACTCGCCTGGTGGTGCGCGCGTTCTCCTCGTCGTTCCGGCTAGCCTACTCCTCTGTTCCACACGCAATGCGCGATGACTTTACAGCTGGGCACTTGGGGTCTATCGGGACTGTTAGCCGCATTAAGGAACGTTTCTACTGGCCAAATATGCGTCTAACGACTCAGCGTTAGGTGAACTCCTGTGTACAGTGCCAGCGGCTCAAGTGGTTCAAGCTCCCCACAACTTCTCCGCCGGGCCGCTGGGTGTTTACCTCATAGTTCCGTTCCCCGCTCATTTAAAGGCAATCGTTGGGTCATCGTGCGCGTTGATCATCATACGCGTTACTGTGAACCTGCCGCTATCCCCTGCTGACGTCTCTTTCTTTCTTCTTCACGCTGTTGTCCTCCGTCACGGGCATCCTCATGTCATTATCAGTGACCGAGGCCACCAGTTTACGGCAGATGTTGTGGAACAGCTTTTGCGCTTTTGTACTTGCCAGTTGCGTCCCTCCACATCGTACCACCCCCAGACAAATGGCCTCGTTGAACGTACAAACCGGACACTGACGAACATGCTTGCGATGTTGACTCGACGCACAAGAACTGCGATGACGTGCTCCCATTCATAACTTACGCCTATAATACCTCGAAGCACAAGACAACTGCTTATAGTCCATTTTTCCTCCTCTATGCCCGTCCGCTTGGACGTTCTCTTGACACCATTCTGCCGTTCTCTCTCGACACCGAGCTTTCTATTTCGAGCACCCTCTGCCGCGCTGAAGAGGCTCGTCGGGTCGCACTCTGGCTTCGCAGAGCCGCTCTAAGCAGCGCTACGATTGTCGGCATGAGGATGTCTCCTACCTGCCCGGCGACTTACTGTGGCTCTGGACACCTCTCCGCAAATGTGGTTTGTCCCAGAAGCTGTTGTCGCACTACACAGGCCCATTTATTGTGCTCATCAATGAGTTGAACTACGTCGTGTCTCGCCAATGTTCCCAAGGCCGCCAATCTCGGAAAGCACTAGTAGTGCATGTCATAGGAATGAAGCCCTGCCACTCTCAGGACCCTGACTGACAGCCCAGGAGCTTCGTCTGCGAATGGGGAAATGTCAGGCATGCGCACAGAAGAGGACAAGGAAGTGCGAAAAAGGGGCTCTGCAGAATAGAGGTTCAGGAAGAGAAAGCTTACCATCGGTTGGTTAGCGCACCAGGCTAAGGTGAAGAAGTGCTCTGTAAATAAACCTTAACATTATTTTACACTGTGTTTTCTGTGACTTTTGCCCTTATTTATACCTAGAATATTTGCGTTGTTATCTTTATAGTCTTCTTTATATCGCCGCGTTTTGTTCATTGTCGGGTTTTCTTCTTGTCATTTAATTAGTCTTCTTCCTATGAATATCTTGTCGTGGCGTTTTATTTTTATTGTACTCTATTATTATGCAGTGTAATTTGGACTACTATTTATAAACATTCAATTGTTTGTAAAAGAAAGTGGCCTTTTTTAACTTATTCCTCAATCGCACACGGACACATGTACTTCACGGGTTGACGGGCCTAACTTTTAAATGTGTTCTCAAAACTTATAGAGGGACGACGGGTAACCGTAAAGGGGATCTTGCGCCTCTTTTGACCGTAAAAGCGGGGTTTGTGGCATAATTGGCGTCAGCGAATAGGACTGGTCCACCAAGTGACGGTGACAGAGAGAGGAGTAGGCGTAATTTTTTTTTTTTTTTAGTGTTATGTCCTAGCACTGCATACCGCTTCACCCCTAAGATGGCTGAAACAGAGTTAGAACGACTTCTTGAGTATGGCGAACTTTTGGCTTTGAGGGTCAAGAGCTGCTCAAATGGGTAGACCAAGAGCGAGCTCGTCGCACGGAGGAACGCAATGAGGAACGCGCGCGGCAGAAAGAGGAGGCATAACTAGAATCTAAACTCCGGATGGCGGAGATGGAGAAAGAAAAAGAGTTACGGATGGCGGCGATGGAGAACGAAAAGGAGTTACTGATGCTCCGACGAGACCTACCGAATAATCAGGCAACTGACGCTAATAGCACCGGAGAGACAAGGTCAGAAACGGGGGAAAATCAAGCTGTTCGGCCTGAACGCATAACCCCGCACAAACTGATGCCGGTTTTCAATGAGGGCAGGGACAACCTTGACGCTTACCTCACGCGTTTCGAGAGCGTAGCTGAGAATCAGAGTTGGTCTCGTGGCCAGTGCACTACAGCCCTTAGTCTGTGTTTAAGCGGCGAAGCGCTCAGCGTTTTTAGTCGCATGTCTGCGTCCGAGTGCTTGTACTACAACAAGCTCCGGCAGGCACTCATGATTCGCTTCCGTATGACAGACGAAGGGTTCAGACAAAAATTCAGGTCTGCTAATCCCCAGAAAGAGGAAACGTGTTCACAGTTCGTGGCGCGTCTTGAGAACTTCCTAGACAGATGGATAGAGCCGTCGGACACAAAGAAAGAATACGCAGCTCTCTTTGACCTGATTCTTTGACAGTTCCTTTCTAAATGCGCCACTCCGTTAGAAATGTATTTGAAAGAAAAGAAGGACACATCCTTCGCAGAAGCAGTAGCAAAGGCAGAAAGTATGTGGAGGCCCATGGCTGATCAAACTTCGGAAAGTGAAGCACCCCGAAGAATAAGGCAGAAAACGCCGTCCCCAAGACTACTGAGAGAAAGGAAAATTTGCATCAATCATCGGGTGCGAAGAGCAGCGATGAAAAGAAATGTTTTATTTGTTCACACATAGGACACCGCCCCGAAAATTTCCGGGCCGCCACCTCCGACGTATTGGGACCGCCCAAGAAATGCCACAAATGCGGCAAGCCAGGTCATCTAAGCTGGAGATGCTGGGCAAATGGGGCACCAAAACAAATAGAAGAAAATCTAGAATCCGCTGCAGTATGCGTTGAGAACGGATATCTAACTTAAGGATGGAGGGAAGATCCCCATCATCAACGCCGGTTTCACCAGTAAAGAATGCGCAGTCAGGGAATGCTTACCTGTCGTAGCCGGCATGATTGGAGGCCGGAAAGTCCGAGTGCTGATAGACACAGAGTGCCACACGGTGGTGGTAAGGAAGGACTTAGTACGGAATGAAGATATCACTGATACGAAGTCTCCAGTTTACCTACTTGACCGCTCAGTTCTAATGCTCCCAGAAGCTTCGGTCGATGTCGACACCCCGTACTTGAAGGGACGACTTCTCGCTAAGTGTATGGAGAATCCCTTGTATGATTTGGTGCTGGGAAATGTGGAAGGTGCTAGGCCAGCAGACGACCCCGATCCAAACAGGCACAAGACAACAGGTAGCGAGACTACGAAGTGCACTGGCGTAAAAGTCGAAGAGTCAGCGCCTGACACCGAGAGCACCGTACCCATTTCGGATAGCTTGTCTGGTAGTGACTAGAGCGCAGGCACGCAAGGATAAAACGCTGAAAAAGCTTAAAGTCGTGCAAACCCTCCCTAGTGTATGCCGCGAAGAGCCTTCGGTCGCGTGGGCCCGCCACAAGCAAAGAATTGAAAGAGTAGCCACCAGGTTTTCATTGCTAACGGCGTCCTTCAAAGGAAATACGTCACTGAGTCTGGTGGGGAGTACACTCAAGTTGCCCCAAAAGTATAGATCAGATATTCTCAAGCTGGCCACCAAGGCGCAAAGAAAACCCTACTGAAGCTTCAGACAAGATTCTTCTGGCCCGCAATGCAGGCTGACGCTAGGCGGTTCGTTGCCTTTTGCGATCTATATCAACGCGCAACTCCGAGGGGTCACACCACACGAACGTTTTGGTCCGAGTGCCCGTCATTGAGACCCCCTTTCAGAGGGTGGCAATCGACATCGTTGGTCCACTGAACCCGAAGCCCGCTCAAGGCAATCGGTGCATCCTGACCATGGTGGACATGCCATTCGGTACACTGATGCAGTCGCACTTCCTAGCATCAAAACCGAAAGGGCAGCCGAAGCTCTTGTCGAAATATTTTCCCTTATAGGAGTGCCATGAGAGGTCACCAGTTACAGGGGCACTAATTTTACGTCCGAAGTAATGAAGGAGGTTAGCCATCTGTTGTCAGTAGAACAGCTACATTCCTCTCCCTACCACCCGATAGCGAACGGCCTAATCGAACGGTTTAACGGTACGCTTAAACAAATGCTCAAGCGCATGTGTCAGGAGAGACCAACCGATTGGGATCGCTACCTGGTTCCACTCCTGTTCGCATACAGGGAAGTACCCCAAGAAAGCCATGGCTTTTCCCCATTCGAACTCTTATGTGGGCAAAATGCGCTATACTTAGAGAGCTTTGGACTAATGCAACCATCCCTGACGAGTTGCGAACTGCGTACGAGTATGTGCTTGCTCTACGGGACAGACTGGAGAACACCTGCAAACGTGCCCTAGAGGAGCTAGAGCACGCTGAAAAGCGTTACAACCGCTACTACAACATCAAGAGCCGCAAACGCTCACTCAAACCGGGAGAGCAGGTTCTTATTCTTCTTCCCACAGAGTACAATAAGCTGATCATGCAATGGAAGGGTCCTTTTTCGGTCACCAGCCGCAGGGGTGATGTCGACTATGAAGTGGATTTGGGTCCATGCTACAAAAATATTCCACATAAACATGCTAAAAAAAGACCAGTAAAGGAAAGACGACACCATCGTAACAGCTGTCGGTGCAGTAATGTCGGCAGAAGAAGACACAGACGCTAGAGAAATAGAGCTTACAAGCCCTCCCAGATGCAGTCTATCGGGGATGTACACATTTACGAGAGACTGACCAACGCTTAGCAGAATGAAGCCAAGAAACTTCTGCAACAGTACGACGGTATATTTTCTGACCTTCAGGGAAAGAACACGCTGATCGAGTGCCAACTGAAGTTACAGAGCGACAGGCCGATAAATGTAAAGCAATATCCGCTTCCATACGCTTTGAGACAGACAATTGCATCAGACGTGGACGACTTGCTCCGATTAGACATCATTGAGCCATCGGAGTCGCCCTACAACTCTCGTGATCGCCGTACGCAAGCCTGGCGGGACGCAACGGCTATGCATTGACTTTCTAAAGCTAAAAGAAGTCATCGCAGACGACGCCGAGCCCTTACCACGTGCGGACGACCTTATCGCCTCGGTAGGCCGGGAGCAAGAAATTCTTTTCCAAGCTGGACTTATCTAAGGGATATTGGCAGGTACCGTTGTCCCCCGATTCAAAAGCGACGACTGCTTTCACGGTTGGCACGGGGCGCTTTCTATTTTGATATTTTGATATATGCCCTTCGGTATTAAGACGGCGCCAGCCCTTTTTACGAAGCTGATGCGGAGCATCTTGGCCGATATTCCGACTTGACGTACTACTTCGAAGATGTACTGATTGCCAGTGCGACATGGGGACAGCATCGTCATACATTCTACGTGGTCTTTGCCGGAATCGAAGCGGCTGGTCTCACCATCAAATCGCTTAAATGCGAGATCGAAATGGCAACTGTCGTATTCCTAGCCCACCAAATTGCATCCAGAGAATTGTCGCCATTAACCAAGGCCCTACAGAAGATATAAGAAGCTTCACGTCCGACAACAAAGAAGCAGGTTTGATCCTTCTTGGCACTCACGAGTTACTACCATGATTTTGTTCCGAACTATGCTGACCTGACCTGTCCTCTGTCAAATCTAACACGGAAGAGTCAACCTTCAGTCGTCAGCTGAGGCCCCGAGCAAGAACGGGCTTTCGAGAACTGGCGGGAAAAACTGGCTGGGGCACCAATTCTGAAACTTCCAGATTTTGGCAAGGAATTCGTCCTGCGAACGGATGCTTCTGATAGAGGTGTTGGGGTCATTCTGCTTCAATCGCATAACGAAATCCGGCACCCCGTTGCCTATGCAAGCCGCAAGTTGCTCCCTCGAGAGGTAGCCTATTCAACCACTGAGAAAGAGGCTTCAGCACTCTTTTGGGGAATAAAGAAATTTTAAGTCTTCCTTTACGGGAGAATATTTCTCGTTCAGAGGGATCACCAGCCTTCGAAGTTCATAAAAGAAACAAAATCGGCGAACAGCCGCGTCCTTCTCTGGAGTATTAAGCTTCAGGAATACAACTTTCGTGTCGAGTATATTAAAGGCAGAGAGAACGTGGGAGCAGATTACATGAGCCGGCTGGAATAGTTGTTCAGCTCGCTCTACTATTTAGCTGCATTGTGTTGATTATGTAATAAAAATCGTACATGATGCGCCTGTCTAATTGTGCTCACTTGATTGTTATCAATGATCCGTGACTTGTGACATGTGCTCGAGACATGGCTGACGAACTACAGTGTTGTGGTGCTGCGCGGGTTCTGATCAGTGCGTATATGGCGCGCGTCATGAACCGTAGTGAGTGACGAACAATCTTCAGTGCATCGAACGGACCCAATCTACTGCACCCCTCTGCGGGGCGTATAACGTCGTTCTCGGCGCTTGTTAATGTCTAGAATATTTCGAGGCAATATTCTTCAGTGGGGGGCAGTGTCACGAACAGCCTCACCTATTATACAGCGGAAGTTGCGGGAGCTTCTGCCTCAGATTAGAGCGAAACTCACGGGACCCCGCCGCTCCTCAAAGCAGGATTCAACACGACGGCAGGGGCAGCGCCCGCCTGTCCTTCACGCAGGCGCTGCGCCCCCCCCCCCCCCCCCAAAGCCGAGTTTTTAAAATAACCGACCGCAGAACGCCCGCGCCAGTGCGCATTGAGATTATTCAGACTTCCGGGCCACTATCGCGGCCGCTCCGGGAAAACGTATTGTGTTTCCTCCGGCCAGCGATCGACGCATCATTCTCCTCACCTGTACGGCCGCCGCTACCGAGCAACCCAGTCTTCGACGCCTCAACTAGCAAGAAGCAGTGAGAGTTCCTTTTGCCACAGACTGTTTAATCGAACATTATTTTCGCTTTTGTTACCCTTTACTTGACTTAGTAATATTTTACGCTGTGTTTTCTATTTGACTTTTGGCCCTACTTATACCTAAAACACTTGCTTTATTATCTTTATAGTCTTCTTTTTATCGCAGCGTTTCGTTTTTGCACTGAAAACAATACAGGCGGGTGACTCATTGCGCTTTTTTCTTTTTTTTAAGGTTCATGGAAACTTAGCCCGTAAGCACTCTTGAAAATGTTTGCTCCCACGCATCTTCCGTCCTAACCAGTCTGATCATCGTTAAACGAAAGCCGCAGTCATATGCTGAAGGCACCTGCCTTAGTCTTCGTTGTCCGATACGATCGAACCCTTCCGCCTGATCTAGGAACTGTCGCCAAGACGCAAATGATATTTGCCAAGTATGGCTCCCTTAGTAGCCTGGACAGAGCAATGTGATTTAAGTGACGACCTGTGCAAACAGTAAAGATTCTGCCTACTCCCCGTAACCCCTGTCCATGGCCCTGAGCCTTCCTATGCAATAAAGGACGTTCAAATCAATCTAAGATGTGCCGTACAGTTGAGGGCTGCAGAGTAATTTCGATCACCTGGGAATTTTAACGTTCACTGACATCGTACAGCGCACAGACGTCTGCAGCAGGTGGCCGGGAGCGAGCCCGAGTATAATAATAATAATAATAATAATAATAATAATAATAATAATAATAATAATTGGTTCGCAAGAACGGGAAGGGTTCCGCCTTGCGTGGAGTGCGGACGCGCTTCACGTCGGCTCCGTGCTAAGACGGCGAAATTCGCCAGTAGCCCGAACCAGTGGCCTATTTTTCACCAACAAGAGCCCTGTGAAGGTGAGCGCCACGCCCATACCAATTTTCGGCCCGATCTGGCCAGTTTTCGGGCCCCCACGGCCCATTTCGCCTTGAGCCACCGCGTCGCCCGAGCTAGGCCTCGCTCCGCTGGGAGCTAGGCCTACTCCGAACGCGACCTCCAAGTACAAAGCCATCATGAAGGTGCAAGTGCCAGGCGAAGCTATTGACCCTTGGGACTTCAATCCGCGGGACTGGACTCACATCCTCAGCGTTCCCGCCCGCACCCAGGAGCAACAGCAGATTCACCAGATCTCCGCTATGCAGACCGATCAGGCAGACAAGCCTACCAAAGACGCTAGAGCGGCATCATCTGCCACCGCAAATACTAACAAGGCCCAGGCATCCGAGCAGCTGCGCGCCGCCCGCGCTGCCGTACAAAGGTCACGACAGCAGCCGCCACTACCGATTGAAGATTACAAGGTGATTTTCCGCTCCCGTGGAGGGCTTCACCTCACCTCAGTACCGCCACGACAGCTGCGCGTCTCAATCTTGAACGCCACCGCTTCACTCGAGGAGCCCACCCGCACCCAGCTACGTGTTCATCCCACCAATAACACGTGTACAATGAGCACGCCACACCAGAACGACGCACTTATGCTGGTACAAATCACCAAAATTAATTACCAAGACACCGACTACGCCGTAGCAGCCTACATCGCTCCCCCGGACGGCGCGGTGAGAGGAGTAATCTCGAACGCTTACTGGAATGAAACCCCCAGGGAGCTACTGGAGGATCTCGTGAACAGCAATCCCCGTGCTCCAATAGTGGACGATCGACACATGGGTGCCACTCGATCAATATTAATTACTTTTAGAGAAGGACCGGTTCCTCGCACAGTTCTTTACGGCGGGGGACTCCACAGGTGCACCCCTTACAGAGGCCACATGGACGCTTGTATCAACTGCAGACAGCCAGGCCACAGGACAGATGTGTGCACGCTGCCACGTACGAATAACTGCCCGAAGTGTGGGAAACCACATCCCAAGGAGACTATCCCTTCCTGCACTCCGGAATGGATTTTATGCGGAGAAGCGCACATGACGGGTACGGGGAGATGCAAGGCTAAAGGGCGAAGACCTGCAACCAACCCTGCAGCTCAACACCTCTCTCGTAAGGACAAGCCGCCCGGAGACGCTACTCGGAAGATAGCACTCAACGCCACTCGATCCACGTCGCTTCGCAAAGGAGAACGCGCAAAGGACCCACAAAAGATGTCATGGGCCGACCGAGCAGCTGAAGGCATCTCTAAACAAACCCCGCCAACCCAACCACATCAGGAAGATTCACGCGACAAGGAGCTCAAGGCCCTGCGGGAAGAGGTGAGCCGCCTTTCCTCTCTTATACAGACCCCACACCAACCCTCCTCATCCACCCTCCCTTCCCAAGCTGTACCTCCCGCCTTTTCTCCAACATCCCCAGCCACGCAACCACCGCCCAAAAAGAAACGTACGTCAGAACCCCCACCTGTCACACATGATGCTCTTGAGCAAGTTGAGGCAAAATTTGAATCAAAGCTAAAGGCTTTAGAAGCCCGGATAGATTCCAAAATCGACTCCCTCTTCACCCAACTCGAGAACAAAATTGACTCGATGTTCTCACGCTTGGTTCATACACTCGACATGAGAATGGCCAGCATAGACACCCGAATTCAAACCTTAGAGCACACACAAACCGTTATCCTGAAGCACATCAATCTCCAACTACCTCCTCTTCATCCCTCGCAACCACCACCCTCTTCAACGCCTAGTGCACTTGGCTCCCAATCTCTCCGCTATGGCGGAGCAGCAACTTAATTTACCCATTCCACAGTGGAATTGCCGCGGCTTCCGGGGCAAGCGTGCTCCTTTCCAATTACTCGTTCCCTCACCCCGCCACCCCAAATCATTCTTCTCCAGGATACGGCCACTAGAGCATCACTGTCTAGTTTTATGCCATGTTAATCAGCCCTATACAATTGACCAAAGGGAAGAGGTCCCACGCGATGTGAGAAGACGCATCAACGTGTACCCCATTCCGCGGAATATGCATCCCGCATATAACATCGAGAGGAGGATAGCAAGAGGGGAAGCCCTTCAGAAGAAATCGGACAAGCAGACTAACACCCTTTACGTGGACGCAGCAGGACCACAGAATGGAGTCATGACTATTGTCTCAACGCCTGCGGGGTCGATGGTGAACTGCGCCTCGGTGAAAACATCTAACCCCACTCACGCAGAGGAGGCAGCTATTGCATTAGCTGTAGCATCTAACCCCAACGCCGTTGTGCTCACTGATTCCCAGAATGCCTGTCGCAACTTCAATTACGGATTAATTCATAAGTCAGGGTTGTCATTGCTAACTAAGCACCCACCCAACCAAGCATCAATCATCTGGTTTCCCGGTCACCTGGAACTACCAGGAGGAAACGAAGCCGCTCACAGGCATGCCCGAGCTCTTCTATACCGGGCGTCTCCCCCTGATGACCATGAAGGGTGCCGTGACCTGATAGGTTTAGCAGTGTATGCTGACAATCTCGCGCCATACAGAACAGCCAGAAAGGAGTACCCAACACCACACAAATCCCTCAATAAGTTAGAACATCCTTAGGAGACTACAAACCAACACATACCCAACACCAGCTAAATTACACCTGTGGTACCCTACACTATACTCTCCGCAGTGCCCACACTGTGGAGAGGTAGCTAACCTCTACCATATGGTGTGGGCATGCCAATTTAATCCCTTAGTTGACTCCATTCCCAACCCCTCGGAGGAGAAGTGGGAGGCTATTCTGCTCAGCGATGATCCTGACCGTCAGCACTGGCTGGTGGGGAGGGCCAGCGCAGCAGCAGCAGCCAATGGACTACCGGACTAGGCGGCCCACCCACATGTTCTGAGAATACTGAATAAATAAATATGTTTTCAATCAATCAATCAATGCCCTACCACTCAGATACCACGGACAAACCCAGGGTGTCCACTCTTATTCACCGTTCAATCACCCACCAAACACACACTATTACGTCAGAGACACCCTGCGTTATCACGGAAATAATGCATCACCCACACACAGTGCCCTCCATCTTCATTGCCAATATATACCACCCCCCCTCTCATCCAATGTCTTCCCTGGAGACGCTCTTGCGGGACCTCCACCGACTCGCTGGCAAGCACCCTCTCCTCATCGGAGGGGACTTCAACTGCCAACACACCGACTGGGGGTACAGTTATACTACGGGCCGTGGTCGATGTCTCTGGTCCATAGTCCAGGAGCTGCGCCTCACTACACGCAACAATTTCCACACACCCACGCGGATCGGCACCAGCGTCAGCATGGACACCAGTCCGGACCTGACGCTCAGTCGCTTCCTCGGTGGCGTCACCTGGGCAAGAACACAACACACACTGGGAAGCGATCACTACATTAACATCTCGCTCCCCTTTAAACAACCCCGCCACACACATATCACCCACAAACTGGTGAACTGGGACGCCATCCGCGCATTGCGGAAGCACGACACAAACACAACTATCACGTTCGTCGAAGAGTGGGTAGAATCACTTATGACCGATGTCCAAAACAATACCCGGCTAATTACAACCACACAGGACACCCCCACTCTAGATTCCCGCCTCGCCCACCTCTGGGAGGCGTACCAAAGCTTACTCGAGCGTTGGAAACGCAACAAGTTAAACAGAACGCTTAAAAAGCGACTGGCCGCACTGCAGACGCAGATACAACAACACGCAGAGGAGGTCTGCCGGTCTAATTGGAGGCAAGTTTGCGACGGACTCGCCGGAAAACTGTCCACCAAGCGAGCTTGGCAACTTCTGAGACATCTCATAGATCCAAGTCAGTCCAAATCCGCTACACAACACCATGTTACACGCCTCTTACACACACACAACAGCGACCCGGACGCTCTCATTGACACACTTCAGCGAACATACACCTCACCCGGCACATCCGACTCCATGCCCCCCTACTCAGGAAAACCTAAACCGGAATTAGACGCTGATATTTCGGAAACGGAGGTAAGAGCGGCCCTTCTGACGCTCCACACAAATTCAGCATCGGGACTGGACAAAATCTCCAATTCTATACTCCGCAATCTTGATGACAAATCAATCACACAGATTACAGATTACTTCAACAAATGCTGGTCAGAGGGCACCCTCCCCCAGTCCTGGCGACACGCCAAGGTAATATTTATACCAAAACCGAACAAGCCTCTTAAACTAGAAAACCTGCGACCAATCTCGCTCACCTCGTGTCTCGGGAAACTTTTCGAGCACGTGGCACTTGCGAGATTGACACTTCACATTGCGGATAACGACCTTTACCCACACGGCATGGTGGGATTCCGCCCCCATCTCTCCGCTCAGGACGCCATGCTGCAGCTCACCCACGACATCTTCGACCCGGCTGTCCCGGGCCACACAAAGGCAGTCCTGGCTTTGGATCTGTCCAAAGCTTTTGATCGCGTCGAACATCAGGCGATCATGACTGCTCTTTCTCCTCTGAACATAGGTGTATGGATGTACACTTATGTCCGGGCTTTTTTAACGGACCGCATGGCTGAGGTTCATTTCAGCCCCCTTACCTCCCAACCCTACACCCTCAGGAGCGTCGGTACTCCACAGGGATCCGTCCTCTCTCCTTTCCTATTCAACGCCACGCTCATTCCAATCGCCCGGAAACTGTCCACGATACCTCATCTTAGACATACCCTTTATGCGGACGACATCACACTGTGGACCACACACGGTAGTGATGGCGACATAGAGGGTACCTTGCAAAGCGCCGCATCCCTCACACAAGAACACGCCCAGAGCATCGGACTCTCATGCTCCCCAGAGATGTCTGAGCTACTTATACTTCGACCCACGACCCGCGGATGCCCCACCACACCGATTGTTATCGAAGTCGATGGCCGTCCCGTCCCAGAGGGGAATACGCTCCAGGTTCTGGGACTTCACATCCAGAACAATGACAAAAACACCTTAACTCTCAAGAAACTAAAGTGGGTGACAGGCGCGATATCGTACCTCATCCGACGAGTTTCGGGCCATCACAGAGGCATGAAGGAGAACGACCTATGTCGTCTAATTCACGCCTTCGTCCTTAGTCGTTTTTTATACACATTCCCCTATCTCCGACTCAACAGGCAGGAAACGGACGCCTTGGACGTCATGTTGCGCACGGCGTTCAAGACGGCCCTACATCTCCCAATTAATACTTCCACAGAACGCCTTCTACAGCTTGGCCTCCACAACACAGTTGGGAAGCTTGTGGAGGCCCATCGCCAAGCCCAATTACTTGCGTCTCACCAAGACCTCCACCGGTCGCCATATCCTGGAGACTTTAGACATTCGTGTCCCAGCGAATGACCCTACCCTCCTTCCCATACCTCACCCCCTCCACCAAGACCTTCTCATCAAGCCTCTCCCTCGCAACATGCACCCCCAGTATAACGAGCAACGCCGCCGAGCCCGAGCAGCGGCGCTCCACAAATACTACGGCTCCGAAACGGACGCCGTATGGGTGGACGCCGCATGCACGAATGAGGGAGCGGTATTGGCCGTCACAAATTCCTTCCTGCAGCCTGTTGCTACTGTCCCCCTCCCCTCGGTCACCTCCTCGGAGGCAGCCGAGGAAGCAGCCATCGCCTACGCGCTTGCACACACGGAAGCACGCTACATAATTTTCGACTCGAAAACTGCTCTACTAAATTTTGCGCGTGGTAGAGTTCACATTTCTGCATTCAGCATACTGAACTCGCCCGCCGCTAACCAACCCCGCTATGTGGAGCTGATATGGGTGCCTGCGCACTCCGGGAATCCCGGTAACGAGGCCGCCAATGCGTTAGCCCGAGGTTATTTAAACCGGGCGCCGGCGGCCTCCGATCCGGGATTCACGCGTGATCGCATGCACTCCTTCAGTGAGCTAACGCAGGCCTATCGGGCCGAGCGACTACTCTATCCCCCACCTCACCCATCTTTAGACAACTACCACCAGACGCTCTGGCGACGACTACAAACGCGCACCCTCCCGTCCCCTTATAGTGCGTCTCGCTACCACTACACCCTCACCAATCCCTCCTGTACCCTTTGTAATAACCCCAACGCCACCCTCGCCCACATCCTGTTCCAATGCCCGGCGGATCCTCCCCCGCGGGGTCTAGAGCACCTTACCACCTGGAAGGACTGTGAGACCCTGCTGCACTCTGAGGACCCGGTTCGGCAGAAGATCGCCACTGACTGGGCTGCCGACGTCATGAACCATAGAAACATGAACGTTTGAGTGTAGTGGGGCCGTGCGGGGGCCCAGGGGCATGCATGCCCCAAACTCCTCTGTTTTAATAAAGTTATTATCGCCACCATAGTATCTATCACACATGTTCTGTAGACACCTGAGCCGCGCCGTAAGGGGAGAAAGGTTGATTGGTTCGCAGGAAAGGGAAGACAGTATCACACTTGTTCTGTGGACACCTGATTGATTTATAGGAAGGGGAAGGCACGGTAACTGTCTCGCTTGTTTTCTGTGGGCACTTCAGCCGCGCCGTAAGGGGAGGGAGGAAGGTGGGAGAAAAAGTGGAAAAAGAGAAATAGGAGCCGTAGTGGAGGGCTACGGAGTAATTTCGACCACCTGGGGATCTTTAACGTGCACTGGCATCACACAGCACACGGACGCCACTTCGTTTCATCTGCATCGAAATGCAAGCGACCCGGTATACTTTTTTTTCGAAAAGTTTGCCACAAGGCATAAGTTGAGAAAGTGGGAATGGGATGCAGGAGATAGAAAGTTAAAAGAAGGAGTGAAGTCCAGTTGCGCTTATGTATTCGAGAAGGTTGGCAGTGTAGCGATTGTCCATTTCTCATAATCACTATCGCGATTCCACCGCAGGCCCACCTTCATGATTATCCGTTGCCTAATGTGAGTCGTTGATGGACACGTCCACAACAAGTGACGCACATCGCAGACGTCAGGTGGAGTCTCACAGTGAGGGCACCTGTCAGTCACTGGTATACTTATACTTATATACTTATATAAGTGATATATATATATATATATATATATATATATATATATATATATATACATAAACATACCATCCCCAACGCTTTCCTTGGCCTCGCCGACTGTTGGCTTCTTTCCTTCATATATATATATATATATATATATATATATATATATATATATATATATATATATATATAGTATACCCGGTATTCTTAATGTTTTGGGGACAGGAAGGTGCAGTATACTTCAAGTGAGCCCCACGGAATCTTGAACACCCGCACTGCATTAGGTGACCACTTGAAGGTCAAATTTAATGCCACGCGATGACCGGCTGTACCTAGCGTAGTAAGCATTTAGCTTCAATTGTAAATCGCTTTATAAGAAAGGAAAGGAGCAGTATCTGTCAAGGTCACTTGAAGGCGAAACCTTCTGTGACACTGACGGCTCGAAAAGGTTGCGTAGTGACGCCTTCGCTTCAAAGAAGTGCTGTAGTAGAAGTATAGTGCCTAGAATATACTGGCTAGTGTGACGAGCGCCCGCGCTTCCCTGTGGGCGAGGATGGCGCTATTTGCAATGAAAGCCAATCGTTAGCGGCAGAGGGCGCTGCTTGTCGAGAGGGTGCCACCTGAACAGACGACACAGTTTTCTCTCTTCAGAATACGGCAATCTGTTGGTGTTGTGCGTGCGTGTTAAACCTGCTTCTGCGCGTCTTTTGCTTTCACGAAGGTGCAGTAGTATATTTACGGTGTAGGTGTTTGCTCATGCGAGTCGTTCCGCACTTCTACCTGCTCGGCGACGATTGCATCGGCTTTTTTTCTCGTTTTGTGCGCGCGTTCTGTGCTCGCCTGTCTCCCTTCTTTTTTTACTGTGTCGCCAGTCAACAAGATCAGAGTGTTGAGGATGACGATCGAGACGCACGGCAGAAACGGCGAGACCGTCACCCGGCTCATTGCGAAGGCGGCGAACGCCACGAGACAACTCAAACGAGTCACGAACAAGAAAAGTGGAATGAAGGAAGAGAGCCTGATCAGAATGATCCACTCGTTCGTCATATGTCACGTAGCGTACGTGGCGGCCTACCACAAATGGAACAAGAGCGAGAGAAACAAATAGATATACTCATCCGCAGAGCCTACAAGACGGCACTGGCCGACACACACGCACGCTACGTTGACGCGGCTGAGTATGACAAGATACACGGGTTCACGACGGTCGTCGTCGACGCGACCGGCACCGTTCGCACGACCGCCAGCACGAGATGCACCAAGGCAGAGCAAGCGGAGGAGGTGGCCATCGCCCTGGCCATCACCGACCGCGACTGCCACACAGTGCTATGCGACTCGAGGCAGGCGGTGAGAAATTACGCCAAAGGCAGGATAGCGAAAGACGCTGTGCGCATACTGCAGGCAACCAAGAACGACAATGGCAGCAGACAAGTGAGAATCAAGTGGTTCCTGGCGCACGCGGGCGAGGCGTCAGACCGCAACGCCAACCACAACGAGACAGCACACGCCGAGGCGCGCGCGCTAACGGACCGCGCCTCGGTCGACTGGCCGCTGTGGTTCAGCACCAAAGACCGAATGACGGACTACAACGAAATAGCCAAGGTGTTCCGCCTAGCTCGCAGAACTCTTCCACCCCCTTGCTCGGGGCTCAGTCGAGAGCAAGCCGTTTTATTCAGACAGCTACAGATGGGCTCACTCCCCAGTCCGTTGCTGATGCATAGAATGTATCCCGAGACGCACCCGACAGACAAATGCAGAGTCTGCCGAACGGAGACTGCCGGCTTCGCACACATGCTGTGGAATTGTACCCAGTACCAGGAAGAAGCTAAGTCTGGGAGGATCCCGCCGCGACTGGAAGCAGCCGCAGGGAGCGACAATCAAGAGGAGCAACTCTGGGCCGTCCAGCAGGTCATCAAGGCGCTGGCCCGGCAGGGAACCAGCGAGCCGGCCACGGCGAGCGGCCGGTGCCCAGAGGACGACGTAGGCCCCGTCCGGAGCGCGCGCGCGCGAGCGCGCGTTCTACTGCGGGCCCCGAATAAACGTTTTACCAATCCAATGTGTCGCCAGTGGTGAAGCGCAGTTCCCGATTGTTGTTTCCCCAGTGCCTCTCACTAGACTGCAGAGAAAAATGCCAAAGAGAAAGCGGTGGTGCGCAGAGAAGTCTTGTTTTTTTTGGCAAACGGGGCTACCGCTAGAACAAGGAGCGTACGTATTACTACGCTATCTGATGCTACGTAAGTACGCATTCTGTACAATGGGAACGAAGCATCGATAGAAATGACGGAAGGTAAACGGCAGCTGCTTTTGTTGGCGAGAAACATTTTTAGAGCATGCAGTTATATTCACAAGGATGGAAACCTGGGCGAGTCGGTAACGGTGCTCCATGACAGTGTGTAGCACAGAGTGTACACAATCAGGCGCTACAGACAGCACCTGTGTTGTGTACCTTTTCTGTGTCCCTCGATTGTCCTTTTGCGCTGCACATATGTCATATGGATGCAGTTATATATTAGGCGCATGTTTCACCGTAAGCGCGGCATTACCAACGAGCTTCATCGCGATGAACCGGCCGCGTCTCGTGCATATTGTGTATCTGAGAAAAAAAAAAAAACTTCGTCAGCTTCTTCATTCCAAAAGATGGTGACTTCGGCAAACCCTTATGCAACAGGCCGCGATGTACCTTAGCCGCTGTAAGTAAAGGTTCCTCGTTTGTGCTCTGCTGTTTTTTTTTATTTATTTTTTTAATTCAAATACCTCACGGGCTCCGATTGGAGTATTTGTGAGGGGGGTTACATAACTGGGGTGCGAAACAGACGCATGTAGAAGATGGTTATTTTAACATCGTTATTTTCAAAACGTTAACATTTACCGTCCACACCAATTGTGCCCAAGACGGCACCAAAAAGGAAGGAAAGAAACATATGCGAGCAGCAACCAGCTCGTAAACGCCATAAGCGGGACGTAGGGACTGGACCCGGCGATTCGGGCTCGGAAATCAACGAGGGCTCCTGTTTTCTCGAAGCTGGCTTTCAAGAATGCAACGACTCCTCCGGCTCCAGTGAAGCGGGCATTGTGGGTGAACAGAGTGGCAGCCAGGCTACACTGCAGACACCTAACCACCACGGAGGCCGTCATCCGTTTGAGGACATTCTCATTCCGGTTACATGGATGCGGATACCTTCCGTGGATGACAGCCTAGCTTATGCTTAAGACCCAATAACTTTGAAACGATGAATAAGGTTGACCTTGCATTCCAACTTTTTGGAGATGAGGTTATTAAAGGACTTTTTTTGCACCGGCGGCATGTGGAGACTATATACACTCGGGTGCAACCAACAGAAGACTTCGTCAAGCTAATCAATCGCCTGATACGAGTAATGACCTCCAGGATAACCAAGCGTGCTCTTAAGCCGGGTAGCCCAGACATGCGTTTCTTGGAAGACTTTTTAGGATATCTGGACAAGTGGGAAGAACATGCCAGCATTGCCTTCCACTCGCATTGTCACCTTTGATTAAACATGCTGCCTTCGTTCTATTAAACCGAATCTGTGTTTCGTGACTTGTATTATTTGAGTTTGAATTCCTCCAAACGCGAAAGCTCTCATGTGCGTTTACCGGGTTAGCGTGTGGCTCACGTACCGATTGAGCTCTCAAGTTCGAGCAATCTGCACAAAGCAATTCGATATTAACATTAGAATGTTAAAACGTTATATCAATCCTAAGCTCCTGAAAGAGTTCTAAAACAAAGTATTAAACGTGAGCCAAAGCTACGCGCAGCTCCCTTTCCAACTCTCAGCAGCGCGGCGCAATGTGCGCGAGAAACCGGCTCGCACCCTCTCGCACCACAGCGCCGCTATGCGGCCGCCGGCGGCTTTCATTGCTATTCGAGCCATCCCAGCCGGCGCGCTCGACACACTAGTCAGTATATTCTTATATAGTAGAAGTGGCGCCGAAAAAAGTGGAGCCGGCGTCAGCCATCTTGGCAGGGGCAGAAACGGCGCAGTGCCGCCGGTTCACTCCATATCAAACACCGCATATGTGACGAGCTCGACTGTTACGCATTTGAATATGTTTCCCGTTATGAGATATATATCCATGCGGTCAGTTTGCAGCAGATTGTCTTTAAAGTGACGTTTTGGTCATTTTAGCCCCACTTAGAGTTTGCGGCTGGATGCTAAGCGATTAAGGCTCTGTGAAACGAAATGATTAAAAATGGGATTTTTCATGGACCACTTTTAATTCCTGATTGTGTTTCCCGTGCAAGCAAGCAAGGTGTAATTACCTACGAAGTTAAATTAATCTCCTCTATCTGTCATTAAAATTCATTATGAAACCCTCAAATACTTTCCTTTTCAAGATTTCGAACAGAAAATATATTGTTGAATTTGGCGCTATTATGAGAAACGGGAAACTATATTCTAGCTCCTTAGATTAATGTCCTTATATTAATAAACGAAAAACATACAGTTTATCTTAATTGCTGAAATTTTGATTCTTCACGGTTTAATTGTTTTGGCGAAGTGTTATTTTAAGTGCACCGACAAGTCAAATATTTCATTGAAATCCTATACGGTGAGGCAAAAATAACTGAAAATTTTCACTGAATGCCTGAAATTGAATTAGTTCAGTCTCAGAAATTGCAGAGTGGAGGTTGTCAATAGGATGCAATGACATGTCTTGCACTTTTTATGTTTACCAAGTTACTTTACAGTTGGGGTAGGAGTTTGCCGAAAAGAAGTCGCCCAATTATATAAGCAAAAAAAAATACCGCGAACAAACAAATAATTTGCTTAACAGAGAAACTAATAAATTAATCCCAAACGCCATCACAACCATTCCATTCAATCCCGCGCCGTCTATGCAGCCAACCGCTAACTGAAATAATCATAAAATCAGCTGCGCAATACTACACAGTTATAAAGGAAATTTATTAAATTATAATGACATCAACACTCCGAGTTGAGCCCCTGAGGACTTATATTTATACACAATGAATACAGCAGTATAGTTAGGTTGCAATAGTGCATTAAAAATATCGGAAATCGCAGATTGATCAACTGAATTTTCTTTGCGACGCTGTTGTGCGAATTGTAAATCAAATTACAAAAATATGCGTGCAATCGACGGTAAAGCAGACAACAAACGTCACTCGTCTCCAGCTTAAAATTGCATACTGCGTGAGCATATATACATGCATCCTAAAATAGCGCACATTATTCGGTACGCTCGCTAATTTCAGAACCAGTTTACAGCTGTATTACACGCGATATATGCAAGGTTCTACAAGTATCAATGTGATGGTAGGGTGATTATACAAGAGAATGCACTTCTTTTTGTGAAGCATCGGAGCTATTTTTGTTATTGCCTTCTTTTTTTTTTTTCGATATACTGAGATCAATAGTTACTCAGGTTAGTTGCACTGACTGCTATTTTTCATGCTTTGAACTATTTTTATTTTCAGAACTCAAGAGAGTGCATTAAAGAATATAAAGGAAGGCACATTGTTGTGCATGTTTTCTAATTTAGGCCGGGGCTAGGTATATTTTCAGCTTTAGAGGGAGATTGTAAATTCAGCCCAATGGGCCTCGGGTATTCAGCTGCTAATACTCCGGACATGGGCCTCATGCCGTCTAACGAGCATTAGCTCTGTTTCACATGGCTGATGTGCTGTTTAGAGCTTAATTTTGGATCTATTCTCCACGACTATTTCAACGATACATGACTTGAACTCACAGCATAAAGTTACAATTGTAATCACTATTACTAATCATCAGAAGTTAGAACCTTAGTCCAGTGCAATGACATTAGTTTAGTGCAACCGAGCTCGATATTAGCTATGCAAGATTATATGACTTGAAATTATAGCATAAATTTCAATTTTAGTCACAACTAGCAGGATTCATCAAATATAACGTGCAGTTAGTAGAGTGCAAATATACACACAAAATAAAAGACGAACCCATACCATAATATTTATTTTGATTAAAAATAACTAATTAAAAGCAATTTATTAGAATCCAGAATTAGCCCAGGGCCATTATACTCGGCATAAACTATGTACATTATATGACTCGATGATGTCGCGTAAAGTCCAAAGCTGAATGGCAGGTAACTGGGTTTAATTAAGACCTACAATTGTTCCAGTGCTATTAATACTCTATATAAGCTACACAAATATACCGGGTGTCCAAGCTAACTTTAGACAAGGATTAAAAAATACAACGTTTGAGATAGGCCAGAGAAACCACCTGTATACAACTGCCAGCCATCTGGCGCACCACAGGCATTTCTATTTGTTTTGCAATCGATTAAATAGTGATTGGGATATTTTTCTAATTTACTATTACTTTTAGATAATTAATGTCATTTGCAAAGTTGGAGAGCAACTTCTGAAACCCCCATTACCTCTATTTTCGACAAAGAAATCCCGCGAAATACAAAAATATCACGTGGCTAACGTATTCGTGCGCCATGATTATGGTCTCAATCATGGTTTAAGTCAACGTTCTTCGATCTAAGAACGTTGTTTTAAGTGACCCAGATTAGCTGCTGCCGTGACTCGGCGCCGCAGTCACAGCAGTAGGCTGATATGTGGCGATGGTTGCAGCCAGCGTGACGAGCTCGCACCGTCACGTGCGCTGACTGCCTGAAGAGGACGAAGAAACCATCTCATGCATATCGGCCTACCGCCCTACTGGATCGCGAAGCCAAGACAGCTGATTTCGTTCTCTAAAGCCCAGTTTTGAGAGCAGCACATTGTGGCGCACGAATGCGCAGGTACGTGACGTTTTTTGTTTTATTTCACGGGGTTTCTTACAGCTTGGAAAAACGATACAAGTTATGACTTCTTTATCGAAAATAAATAGAATGGGGGTTTCAGAAAGTGCTCACCAACTTTGTAAATCACATTGATTATCTAAAGGCAACCATATTAGTTAGTAAAAAAGAATAAATTAATTACTAATTAGTTAATTACAAAATAAGAATTACCTGTGGTGCGCCAGATGACTGGCAGTTGTATACAAGTAGTTTCTCTGGCCTATCTCATTTTTTTTTTTTTTAACCTTTGGCTAAAGTTAGCTTGGGCCCTCTGTATAACACTTGCGTTGCTTTGGGTTGACTCAAAGGTTCCAAATTGAGGTTGAGCTGCGACTTATGCAATGAGTAGGGCTAAAAACGCTTTAGTACCCGGATATCGTCTTTGAAAAGCCAAATGGTTCAGATCGATTCGGAGACGTCCAGTACGGCTCGCCTGATATCCCATAATGTTGCATCAGAACCTCAAATGCACATACACATGAGACACACTGGTAACGACGGAGAACAGCGCTCCCAAGCGCTTGGAAGTCCGCTTCTTGACCCCCCCAATCTCAAGATGGCCGTCGCACCCTTCTAGCCACCATACCCCGAGCCCATTGACCGGTATTGGTATACAGGTTACTTCCACTCCAGCAGTTTGTTATAACCTGCTGCTGACAGATATGGCGGAATCGAAGAACGCCATCCGCCGTATGGCCTATGCCACTAACGGAAGCATCTGCTCGAGCTCATGCACGGGCGCAGCAGCGGAGGCTGTCTCGAAGACTAGAGCGAGCGCTGTCACGTGACTAGGCGAGCGCGCGGTTACTTCGGCTCCTGTGGCGACTGAGTGACGTCATAACTACCACGTAGCTCCTGCCGCCACCGCTCGTCGCTGCGTGTACCCCCCTCTTGCCCTTCTTCCTGCGTGGCGGCGACACTTCCTCCTGCGTAGCTGGGACGGTGTTCTCCGGTTGCCGAAGCGCCGACTCTGCATCACCGGATTGAGATGCGTGCATCCCGGGTCGAAACGCAGAGCAACGTTGAATTGACTAGCTAGCGGCGTCAGCGGCATCAGTCGCTGCTATCTCTTCGCTGCGCAACGTTCCTATGGGCCCACGCGCTGCCTGCCGCAATCTCCCGATAATTTATTTGTTCTCTTCTCTTCTCTCCTCCTCTGATACCACCCCTGTGCGGCGGAAACAGAGCGCCGGGCTGCGTTTCGATGGAGGCGAAACGAAGAGGCGTGCGTGTACTGTGCGATGTCAGCGCACGTTAAAGATCCCCAGGTGATCGAAATTACTCCGTCGCCCACGGCTCCTCTTTCTCTCTTTCCACTTTCACTCCCAACTTCCTCCCTTCCCTTACGGCGCGGTTGCGGTGTCCACAAAAAACAAGTAAGACAGTTACCGCGCCTTTCCCTTCCTATAAATAAATAAAATAAATCAGTCAGAGCGCCGGATCGGTAACGGCGGATCTCGATATGTGCACCGCCCGAGCCGAACGCATAGTCGCCACCGTTCGCCACTGCGAACCGCCTGCCTAAAAGCTGTCTGTAATTGTACATACATGTCTTGCTCAAATTCTTTGCCTCAATCTATCGAAAAGATGAAACAGCTGATGAGCTGCGCTCAAATTTCGCATTAGGAAGTAACGTAACCGTCGGTATTTTTGCTTCTTTCAAAATATTCCGCAGAAACATGAAATTTTGTTTTTCAAATTAAAAATTAAAAAAACAAAAAAATCAAATTTGATTTATTTAGTATAAACTTTCAGTGTTTAGAAAGAAAATTGCCTTAAGCTACAGACGTTTCTTGCCTCCTTACGGAAAGCTTTTTTAGTCCCACAAAAGCCTCTTTGAAACACAATCTTTTCCTCAAGGCATTTTAATTCGAAAATACGGAAAGATATTAAAATCACTGTTCTTCTCAATGATACATTACTGAAGAGGCGGTAGGTTTTTATGCCGCAAAATATTGTAAAATAAAAAAAATCTACTCTCGACGACAGCGGTAAATAGGATGAGATGCAAAGGCCATAAAATCAAATGCGGTCAATATACAATTTCATGGCACAAAAGTTACGAATAGGTTCCCTGCCCATGGTAGCTTCAACACCAGAAAAGCTGGCGCAAGGTTTATTCAAGCTCCTGTAACCAGGTGTGCTAAGAAGAAAAAACGACTTAACGAGTTTACACGTGGACAGCTTGTGGTACACTAGAAATATGCCCTAAGCAACGATGCTGACAAACAATGTATATGAAGACTCGCGCCCTCGTGTTGGCAGCCGAGTGCATTCACCAGTGAGCCAGCGCCGCGAGTACATGCTCATGAGGCTTTCTTGATGTCGCTCCGAGGCTGTCTTTGCACAGGTAAACGTTCACTCTCGACTTTTCTCCAACGCTCTATTTCCCACTGTGGTGTCGGACGATTTAAGCCGGGGGACCGGCTTCGCTCCCATCGCATTTCCATCGAGGCGAAACACAAGGAGGCCGTTCCAAGCACCATACCCATATAGTGTCGGATGCTAGAAAAACTTTGTACCGGGAAAGTAGCGCCATGCAGCTATCGATGATCGAATATGCAAAATTTCGTTTATGAACGTCCCAACTAAACTAGGACTATGAGAGGCGCAAATATTTCGACCACGTGGGGTTCTTTGAGGTGCTCTGACATCACAAGCTATGCTTATCAAATTGCGTTTCAGCCCCGTCGAGACACATACACCGCGGCCACGATCGAACCCTGCTTAGTGGCCGCGAGCACTATAGTTCACTGGTGCGGCGGATCTGGAACTAAAGAGACTGTGAAATGCGTAGTGAAGCTCAAAAAACTAATTCCCGCACAATAAACATTACGCTCGATTCAAAAACGAAAACGGTGTTTCATTCATACGTGATAATATAACCGCATATAAGCGACGCCCGTCCGTTTAAAGGCAAATGAGAAATAAAATATACCCGTGTACCACTTTTATACGTTCAAACGCGAATCTTTGTGCCGCATATGAGTTATTAACAAAGCACATATTGTAGTAGCGCGAGATATCGAGGGCACGTCGAATGAGCCACAATTAATTGCCATCGAAATAGTTGCTGCCGTTATAAAAGCGGCTTTCGTCCGGCTCCCACTCCATATTCCGGGACAGTATACAATTCACATAGTGCCGCCCCGTCAAAATCGACCTCACGCGCGATATTGACATGTATTTCTGAAAGCTTGCCCTGGTTTTTAAGCTGCAGTAGGTTTGAAAACTGAATCGCCAGTGGGGACGCTGATTTACATTCCGGCTTCCTGGGTGACGGCCTTGCGCGGCGCTGCGATGACCGACTTGAAGCGATTGATCGACCACGCCCGAACCATCGACAGTGAGCCCAGGACTACGGGCCAGACTAGAAGCGCACAACCTCACTAAACGACGGTTCTGAAACGCTAACGCTACGCCACTAGACGCATTTTGAGGCGAGACACAGTAGCTTTATTCATACCGCGGACATTTCTGTTGCTGCTACGGCAAGATATACGTTCATTTCTTAGCCAGGAAGAATAGTCGCGAACTTCATTACTTCCATCGACATAAGGCAACGGCAAAGACGACAGGGCTATGTCTGCTGCTCATGCAGACGGCGTCGTCATTTCAACGGATGCGGTTGCAGCGAGTCGCCTTTCTGTCAACAAGTGCTTTCAGTGTTAGCGCCTTTGTTAGCGCGTAACCGCGATACCGGCCTTGTGCGCTTTTCTCTTTTCTTCATTCCGTTATAGCATGCAAGCACTCGCGCAGAGCAACTGCATGGCGTTTCGTGCGTGCTAAGCTCCGGTCTCTACACGACTAGTAGGGAAATTGTGTCCATGCAGACGACAGCGGAACACAGCGCTTGCGTCCGATAAAGTAAAAAACATGCTGCTTACATTTTAGTCGTGAAGAATCTGCGTCTTTCGAGAAAACTCCGCACCAGTATCACACACAATCAGCTCCTGCGTCGATTCGAAACAAAGTTGAGCGGACGGGATATTTCAACTGGTGGAGCGAAATCACGTGCGGCGGACGCTCTGATGAATTGTCCAATGGGCGCAGAGAACAAACAAACAAATGCAGGTCGCACGCGGTGAAAGAAACGGGTGTTCTCCTTCCAACGTCTGGCGCGCCTCCTCACCCAATGTCTTACATCTCTCCTACCCTTTTCAATATCCTCGTCTTTCCCTTTCGCAGCCCGGCCACCCAGCCCCGGTTATCAGGGCTCGAGCGCATTGAAACACGTGTCCTGCAATGGTCGCTCCTCCTAAAATTAAATAAATGAAATTGGTTTGTGCAAAAGGAGGGGCGCTGTATTTGTCATGCCTTTTCCATGGGCACCTGAACAGCGCAGGGAAGGGAGAAGGGTTGGAGTGACCGCGGAAAGAGAGAAAGACGTGCCGTGGTGGGGTGATGCGGAGTAATTTCGATCGCAGTGGCTGTTCCTGGTCCTACAGGGCTAGGAATGGTAGGCCCCCGCCGTTTAAGTTCGGGGCTCGCCTGCCACTGGTGGCTGCACATGTGGTAGGCCGTCATTGCAGCCACCATCGCTTCGGTGGCGGACGACGGCTCTTTCTCTCCGACGCGCGTCATTCTCTCTGTAAATATGGTAGGGGGTTAAGCATGAATTGAGCCTTGTGATGCGAGCAAAAGCTGTGTTAAGGATGGTTTAACCAGGCTGCACACGGTAATACGGTTTGAGTTGGGGGACGCGCAAGCTTCACCATAAAGCCTGTATCAAATGAAAGCGGCTAGGGCCTCGCCGAGGTGGTGCAGTGATAAGACGCCCGACTACTGTGCCAGAGTACCCGGGCTTGAACCCCAGAAGGGGTGGTGCAGTGGTAAGACGCCCGACTACTGTGCTGGAGTTCCCGGGTTCGAACCCGACTACGACGGCTGCGTTTCGATGGAGGCGAAACGAAGTGGCGTCCGTGTGCTGTGCGATGTCAGTGCACGTTAAAGATCCCCAGGTGGTCGAAATTGCCGTAGCCCTCCACTACGGCTCCCCTTTCTCTTTTCCACTTTCGCCCTCACCTTCATCCCTTCCCTTACGGCGCGGTCCCGGTGTCCACAAAGCAAGTGTGACAGACTGCGCCTTTCCCTTCCTGTGAACCAATTTTTATAATTGGGGATTTCAGCGGCTGCGACACAAAAACCTGTTTTAGCTGCCGTGGCGACACAACAGGCCAGAGCGACGCTGTTCCGACACGTTGGAAAAACTTCGCTCTTGAGTTTGCTCAATCGCTTACATGTGAACTAGCCTTGAGAGTAGACGCGACAGCGCCTTTAACATCGCCACTTAGGCGATATATTTAATAATAATAAATTGGTTCACAGAAAGGGACAGGCACAGTGTCACACTTGCCCTGTGGACACGTGGCCCGCGTGCAATGAAAGGGAGGAAGGTGGGAGTGAAAGCGGAAAGAGAGAAAGAGGCCGTAATGGAGGTCTGCAGAGTAATTTCGACCACCTGGGGATCGTTAACGTGCGCTGACATCGTACAGCACACGGACGCCGCTCCACTTCAGACTGTCTCCTACAATTGCGACGTCAGGTTTTTGACTATTCCGGGAGAAAAAAGGCAGCCCCAGGTTTTGTGCTCGAGGTTCCCCCTCGAGACGCAGTTTATGCAAAACTACACCGAATAGAGGTACCGACTTTGGCATAGGAGACTGAAACATCATAAAAATTGCAAGCTTAAAATTTATGAAGGCGAAAGCCTTTAATGGCTCATGCTGACGTGGACAAAGTGTGTCCCGCTTTTGCGGCGTTCTGATTGTTATGTTAATTGGTTCACAGGAAGGGAAAGGCGCAGTATCTGTCACACTTGTAGCTGTGGACACCTGAACCGCGCCGTAAGGGAAGGGAGGAGGGTGGGAATGAAGGTGGATAGAGCGAAAGGGAGCCGTAGTGGATCGTTAACGTGCGCTGACATCGTACAGCACACGGACGCCGCTCCACTTCAGACTGTCTCCTACAATTGCGACGTCAGGTTTTTGACTATTCCGGGAGAAAAAAGGCAGCCCCAGGTTTTGTGCTCGAGGTTCCCCCTCGAGACGCAGTTTATGCAAAACTACACCGAATAGAGGTACCGACTTTGGCATAGGAGACTGAAACATCATAAAAATTGCAAGCTTAAAATTTATTAAGGCGAAAGCCTTTAATGGCTCATGCTGACGTGGACAAAGTGTGTCCCGCTTTTGCGGCGTTCTGATTGTTATGTTAATTGGTTCACAGGAAGGGAAAGGCGCAGTATCTGTCACACTTGTAGCTGTGGACACCTGAACCGCGCCGTAAGGGAAGGGAGGAGGGTGGGAATGAAGGTGGATAGAGCGAAAGGGAGCCGTAGTGAAGGGCTACGGAGTAATTTCGACCACCTGGGAATTTTTAACGTGCGCTGACATCGCACAGCACACGGACGCCTCTTCGTTTCGCCTCCATCGAAACGCAGCCGCCGAGGTCGGGTTCGAGCCCGGGTACTCTGGCGCAGAAGTCGGGCGTCTTACCACTGCACCACCCTGGCGGGGCGCGTTCTGATTGGCCGGGGTGGATTCGTTCCTGCCATCCGCAACGCCGCACATGAACACGCGCCCAGGTACGCCACGCGACAGGAGCGATGGTGTACCGTCCAAACTCACACTTGCAGGAGAAAGTGTGATGATACTGCGCCTTTCCTTTCCTGTAACCCAATTATAATTATATGTAACACTGCAACGAATTCCGACAAGAGGCTAACGATGGGAGGCAAACGGTAGGAGATGAAGGTAGCCTTTCGCCATTCTCTCAAGAGGCACATCTAATGTTGAATTTCAATAGCAGATCGCGAGCGCTTGGCCGGATCATTAACAGAGCGCGTCGCTCTGGGGTAGACCCTTTCCTGATTGAAAACTAATTGATTTATAGCAAAGGAAAGGCGCGGTAATGGCCTTACTTGTTTTTCTGTGGACACCTCAACCGCGCCGTAAGGAAAGGGAGGAAGGTGGAAGTGAGAGTGGAAAGAGAGAAAGAGGAGCGGTGGTGGAGGGCTGCGGAGTAATTTCGACCACCTGGGGATATTTAACGTGCGCTGACATCGCACAGCATACGGACGCCTCTTCGCTTCACCTCCATCGAAAGGCAGCAACCGAGGTCGGGTTCGAACCAACACCCTGGCCCTTCTACGGAGGCCGTGACGTCACGCCAGTTGCCCCCGGCACCCCGGACGCTGCTTTCGGCCGCCTGGCGTTGGCGTTGAATCTGTCGCGGCTGCTTGATATAATTATTACACCCAGATGTGCGTCTGCTGCAGGCTTTTTGCGTTCCGTAATTTAAGGGAGCTTGACCGAATCAATACTGGGACTGCTGATCCAATCCGTCAGAAGCCTTATCGTGTATCCCCATCAGAGCGCCAAACAATCGAAGAACAAGTTCGTCATATGCTGCATAAGGGCATCATTCAGGAATCGTCAAGTCCGTGGGCTGCCCCTGTAATTCTAGTAAAAAAAAAAAAAAAAGATGGCACATGGTGATTTTGTGTTGATTATCGACGGCTCAATACTGTTACCAAGAAGGACTTGTATCCCCTGCCACGTATTGGTGACGCCATTGATTGTTTACATTCTGCCTCCTATTTTTTCTCAGTTAACCTGCGATCAGTTGTTGTTGTTGTTGTTGTAGTGGTTATTTATTGTATGTACAAAAGGAAAGAAGTTTGCCAGCCCCGGTATCTGCTATCATATCTGAAGCACCTGAACTGGGGCGGCGGAAATAAAGGGATAGCGAGGAGAGGTAGAGGAAATCAAAGAGGTGAGTGATAGGGAGAAAGAAAACGGTAGGTAAAAATAAAAGAAATATATACACTATGGTACAGTATACAGTAGTTTGCTTGAGACCCACCCGCAAATGTCTTAAGTCACTGAGCACTCGGCACATCGGGCGGGCCTCCGCAATAGCTCTGCGTCCAGGCAACTGCTCACAACGCACGCACTGGCCAACTGTACAAAACACTGACGGCTGTCGTGAGCGATCGGCCGTTATTGTGGGAAATAGCACACGTGGAGCATTCAGTCCCAGCGCGCACTATCTGGCGAGGTGAAATAGGCGGGTCATCAAGCCCGCCTGTTAGATGTACTCACACAGGCTCACATGAGCTCGCTCGCGGACGCGCGCACAGCCCGGCGGCCACAGGAGCACAGCTACGCTGTCCGGGATTACCCCCTGCGCTCTGTAAGCCGCCAGCAACTCACGTCGTGGTTCGGCTAGCGCGGTGCAGCGCAGTAGAAGATGTTCGAGAGTTTCTACCGCGCCACAGCCGTCACACACGTCACTGGTGGCAAGTCCGTGGCGCATCCGTCGTTCCCCAGGCCACACACATCCAATGCGTGCACGGAGGATCATTGCGCGTTGCAGCCGAGTCAGCGAGCGGCCGCTGACACTGTGAATGCGCTCACCTCTTGCGATGCGTGGGTCGGGGTGCTTCGTCCGGAGGTGATCGTCGAGAACCGCACGCACATCCTCCAAAGCGAGTTGCTTGTCGCTAGGAGGGAGTTCATGTGCTGCGGTCGCGAGCTCGTCGGCACGTTCGTTGCCCTCTATGCCGCAGTGCCCGGGGATCCACTGTGCCCGTATAGCGCAGCCACGCTCCACCAAGCGCTTGAGACGCGCGCGAATCTGACACATCAGCGGAGTTCCCCGGCCGGTGGTTCGAAGGCGGCTGAGGGCAGCGCGGGAGTCACATAGCACGGCCCACCTGGGTGGCGGCGGAGTCAGTTCAAGCAGTAGATCCAGGCCTAGGCGTAGGCCCAGCAGCTCCGCCGGGGTGGAAGAACCCAGGTATGACAGGTGCAGCTGTCTGTGCAGTTGCAGGGCGGGGATGGTAGCCGCCGCTGCTAGCGAGCAACTGTCTCTGGCCACGGAGCCGTCGGTGTAAACGAGGAGGTGGTGTTGGACTTCCTCGTAGATGACGGCTCTGGTCAGCTGCTGCACTGCACAGGGCGGTGTGGTGCGTTTCCCCGCGATTCCGACAATCTCTCGCTGAACCTCCCTAGCAGCGGGCCAGGGCGAGAAGAGGTCGTAGGGGGGCGTTGCTTTGGTGAGCTGCTCGTACTCGAGCAGCGCCGCTCCCATGCGCGAGTGGCGATGATGTCGCAACCGGTGCGGGCCGCCGTCCTTTGCGCGCTGTAGGCGATCGATGTGTCGGAGCGCCCGCCGCGTGGCCTGAAGTTGTAAAGGCCACGCACCTGCCTCGGCGAAAGTAGCTGCGCATTGAGAGTTCTGAGGGAGGCCGAGGCAAATGCGGAGCGCCTTGCGATGCTCGACCTCTAGCTTCTTCCAGCATGGTTTGCGCAGTGTGACGAGCGGTAGCCCATAGAGTATTGCCCCCAGAGCCGCGGAGTTGTACAGCCGTAACGCTGCTTGCTTATTGGCAGATCCCCATGCACCCGGAAGATAAAGAAAAGATGGCATTCATCACCCCAGATGGGCTGTATGAATTTAATGTGATGCCGTTTGGATTATGTAACGCTCCAGCCACGTTCGAAAGATTTATGGATACAGTATTGCGCGGACTGAAGTGGCACATTTGTATGTGTTGTTTGGACGATGTAGTGATATTCGGGACTGCTTTTCGTGAACACAACAGTCGATTAGAGATTGTCTTGGAGTATATTGAGAAAGCTGGCCTGGTACTCAATTCCAAGAAATGTCGTTTTGGAGAACGCCAGACTGTGGTACTTGGACATCTCGTAGACAAGGATGGAATCAGGCCTGATCCGAGAAAGATCGAAGCTGTCACTTGTTTTAAACCGGCTCAGGAGTTTTTTGAGGCTTTGCTCCTATTTCCGGCGTTTTGTTCCGAAGTTCGCTGACCTAGCATATCCCATTACTTCTCTTCTGCAAAAAGATGTACCTTTCAAGTGGACTGCTGATTGTGACTCCGCCTTTCGTCAGTTAAAATTTATTTTGACATCTGGGCCTGTACTACGCCACTTCTGCCCATCAGCTTCAACAGAACTTCACACTGACGCCAGCGCAGTTGGATTTGGGGCTTTGCTCGTACAGCGCCACAATGGCAACGAACTTGTCGTTGCATATGCAAGCCGTTCTTTGAGCAAGGCTGAGCTCTAGACTTCGCACACTTGCCTCCCAGGAACGCTACAAGCAACGCTACGACAAGCGTCACCAAGATGTTAATTATACCCTTGATATTTTGGTGTGGCTTTGGACGCCGCTGCGTAAGCGCCAGAAACTGTTGCACCACTATACTGGCCCTTTCGTTGCACTGGAACGCCTCCGCGCAGTCAACTTTGTAGTCTCTAGCCTGACCACCCAAGGTCGTCGTTCTCAGAAGACTCAAGTAGTCCACGTGGCCCGCATGAAGCCCTTCTATCAACGTGACGAACCTGGACTCGCCCGGTGGGCATGCATCGTCTGCGAAGGGGGCAGTGTCACGCACTTCCCGCGGTCCTGTATTGGAGGAAGAGGAGGCTTGGCGGGATAAGCAGAAGAAGAGGAAGCTGGTTCTGCCCGCTCTGGTGTGCAAATCTCCAGCACATCCTAAGATCTGTGTAAATAAACCTTGTAACACTAACACTCGAATATATTTTTTATTGCGTAAGCAATACTACTTTCACTTCTCAGCGCTTCGCTTAGCGAGGCGGTAGCTTCCATTGACCTTTAGCGTGACCTTTGGCGCGCCGCCAAGCTCAGATGCGCAAATACAGGGGCCCCAACTCGCGCCATCAACTCGCGAGGCGGTATAGCTATCAAACGCGGCCTAACTCCCGCTCCCTCCGTGAGGGAGCGCTACAGCCGGGTGACGTCATCCCATCTGTCGCAAAAACAGGGCCCCCAACTCGCGCCGTCAAATCGCGAGGCGGTAGCTACCAACCGCGGCCTAACTCCCGCTCCTACCGCAGCTACCGCCGGGGGTGCAACCTTCGATACTATAGGAGGTGGCCTAGCGGCCCCCACGCAGTCTCCAGGGATGCTTTCATTTCTGCTGGCTTAAAGAATGCCGTTTCAGCCGGTGCCGGAGCGGCAGTTGTACATTCTGCCTTAACCTCACCCACAACCAAGTATATCGTTGCAGCCAACGTTTAAGTATATCTATAAACGTTGGTTGCAGCCACGGCACTCCGTGCCTCGCTACTAGTTATACATAGAATACCCAGGTAGCACCCCGCAATAAACAATATAGTTGAACCATATGCCGTCGCCAGTGAATCACTGCATAACCACAAGCACCACAACCAGCTACACCACAAGCTGAACCTAGGCGTAGCCATAGCTATTACTTTCACAATTACCAGGCTTAACCAAGCTAATTAAGCCACTGCCAATTTTTTCGCAGCATCGCCAATCTCTAAGGCAGCTTTTAGACTTGTAAACAGCGTTCTGAAATAGAGTCGCAAATGTTTTTATACAAATGGTTTTATTGACAGGAAGGGTTGGAAGCGGCCAATTTCATTTTTTGCTTAACGTCTTCGTTTTTCTGTCCGCAGCTTTTTTTTTGCGCTGCACATTGAATGTGGTCGTTTCTCATTTTACAAAAGTTGTTCAATGTAACGTTTTTTCCGGCACGCGCTACATGCCGCACTCGAGTTTCTGGATAGTGACCATTCTTACAAGTTTCCAAGGCGACATCTCGCAGAAATGAAATGAATACGGGGCCGTTGGATTTGTATCTTGTAGGCCGCCATTGCACCCGGCACAGCTTTGGTGGTTAACAACGGCATAGCCCTACGGGGCTGGGACTGGTTCAAGTAAGCTGGGCAGTTCGGGTAGATAGATGGTGAGGCATTGGGCACTAGATGAACCCTGTCACTGTCAACTGTCAAAGTATTTTCTGTTGCTGCATCAAAGTATGATAGCCTCTTCTTTAGGTCTTTCTCTTGGAATTTAAGTTCACAAACTTGCGCAATGCATGAAAAATATGTAGTCACTTATTGCCGGTATATGGACACACTATTACATAATTTGCTTGTTATTAAGCAGTCCAGCACAGTACTCATACTTCTGTTCATTATCCCTGCCCTGGTCAAAGTTCACTAAGACTGCCTGTATTTTCACGTCAAACATTATTTAGGCGCTTCCTGACCTCCTGATCGAGTACGCTGGACATGAGGAGTACGGCATAAACTTCAGTTTCTCACCATTGAATGCACGCTGGGTGTGAAATACTTCCGCGGGATGGCTCTACTCCACGACTCATTCCTACTGGCATCCTTTGGAAACGCGAGATCACGCACCTTGGGACCAGTGCCATAGTTCCCGCGACACCCAGGAACACAACACCGCCCCATGTTGCGGTACGTCAAGCGTAGTCTTCTGCGTAACGCCGTATCCTCGTTTCAGGCACCGGTGATGCTGGTCACGCTTCAATATTTTGCACGTACTGATACATGCAAAAATGCATGCAGACGATTTAAAGCACACTTGAGCACAGGAAAGCAACCCAAAAATAACGTCAACGCGGAGCTGTGCAGCACCAAACCTAACCAAGAGAGTAGGCAGCGGCGACTAAAAAGCTGGTATTGAGTTGATCAAACATTTTCGCTCGGACCTGTTTCCGGGAACGTTCGGAGAAAGGCTTTATTGGCTCATACTGTCGTCGAAAAAAGCTGTCAGGGCGAGCGGCGCACCTGATTGGCCAAAAGAGAAGTGACATCACCGGCCATCAAAACTGAAGCGACCAACTAGAAGTCTCATTTTGTCTAGCCTTCCTGTCATCTGCAATCCCAGACTTGAACTCGCGCCAAGGAACGCCACGCTACAGGAGCTATGGTGTACCGTTCAAACTCCAACGGTGTTTGGAGAAAAGGACAACTAGCGTGACGTAGACGGCTGGGGAGAGGAGGATGTAAGCAGGCCTTGTAAAAGTCGAGAAGTTATTCGAACCCGGGTACTCCGGCACAGTTGTCGGGTGTCTTACCACCCCGGCGGGGCTCCGCTGCCTCGTGCGGACAAAAGAGAGAAAGTAGAGAAGAAAAAGAAGAGAGAGAGAAAGACGCGCGCCGTCACAACAGCCGTCGTCCACCACCTATGCGATGGCGGGCGCAATGACGGTCCACAACAGATAAAAATTCGGTGGCTGCACGGAGGAAGTTCTTTCCTTCCTTAATTGGTGGCTGGCTAGCCCCTGCCGCAAGCGGCGCCGACCTACCGTCCCAGCTCCGTAGCGCCAGGAAGAGCCACCTGCCATCTGCAATGTCCCACTTGAACGCGCGCCAAGAACGGCACGCGGCAGGAGTTATGGCAGCGGTGGTGCACCGTCCGAAGTCACACTTGCCGGAGAAAGTGTGATAGATACTACGCCTTTCTTTTCCTGTAAATCAATTATATTTATATGTAGCACTGCAACGAATGCCGAAACGAGGCTAACCATCATCATCATCATCATCACAGCCTGACTATACCCACCGCGGGGCGAAGGCCTCTCCCATATTTCTCCCAATTAACTCGGTTCTGTGCTAGCTGCATCCACTTGACCCCTGCGAACTTAACCTTATCCGCCCACCCAATTTTCTGCCCCCCCTCCCTGCTAAGTTTCCTTCCCTTGGGATCCAGTTTGTTACCCTAAGCGACCATCGGTTATCCTCTCTTCGCGCCTCGCCGGGGTGGTGCAGTGGTAAGACGCCCGACTACTGTGCCGGAGTACCCGGGTTCGAACCCGACCTCGGCGGCTGCGTTTCGATGGAGGCGAAACGAAGAGGCGCCGTGTGCTGTGTGATGTCAGCGCACGTTAAAGATCCCCAGGTGGTCGAAATTACTCCGTAGCCCTCCACTACGGCTCCTCTTTCTCTCTTTCCACTTTCACTCCCATCTTCCTCCCTTCCCTTACGGCGCGGTTGCGGTCTCCACAGAAATCAAGTGAGACAGTTACCGCGCCTTTCCCTTCCTATAAATAAATCAGTTTTTAAATCTCTTCGCACTACATGTCCTGCCCATGCCCATTTTTTTCTTCTTGATTTCCACTAGATTTTCAGTAACTTCAGTAATTTCTCTGACCCGCTTTGCACGCTTCCCATCTCTTAATGTTACCACTACCATTTTTCGCTACAAAATAGACATTCAGCTCTAACATAGGATGGCGATATTATCCTAGAAGAAATAAACGAAATTTTCAGAGATAGCTTCACTGAGTGCGCTGTAGAAGTAGGCGGTCGGATATTTAGAAAGGATACCGGTAAGTTGTCTGAGACGAGAGATTTCATTAAAAAACGCCAGAGTATGAAAGCTTCCAATCGAACAGACCAGATAGAATTAGCAAAGATATCAAAGCTAATCAATAAGCGCAAAGTGGCCGATATAAGGAAGTATTAAATGGAGAAAATTGAGCATGCTGTAAAGAACGGGGGAAGCCTTAAAGCGGTGAAGAAGAAATTGGGCATAGGCAAAAATCAGATGTATGTGCTTAGGAACAAGGCGGGCAACGTCATCACGAATATGGACAAGATAGTCAAAGTAGCTGAGGAGTTCTATACTGATCTCTACAGTAGCCAAAGTAGTCACGACCGTAAAAAAATTGCCGGTAGGGAAAAACACTTAAACGCTCCACCACTGGCGACGGACGAGGTTAAGAAAGCGATAGAAACTATGAAAAGAGCGAAAGCAGCTGGAGAGGATCAGATAACTATAGATTTCTTGAAGGACGCTGTGGATATCGTGCTAGAAAAACTGGCCACCCTGTATACGCAGTGCCTGGGGTCATCGACGGTACTGGAACCATGCAAAAATGCAAACATTATGCTCATTCATAAGAAAGGGGACGCTAACGACCTTAAAAATTACAGACCAATCAGCTTACTGTCTGCCGTATATGGCATTTACTAAGGTAATCGCTAATAGAATCAGGACAACCTTAGGCTACAATCAAGCAAAGGATCAAGCAGGTTTCGGAAACGGTACTCCATTATCGATCATATCCATATCATCAACCAAGTGATAGAAAAATGCTCGGAATATAACCAGCCCTTATACATAGCATTCATTGATTACGAAAAAGGACTCAGTTGAAACCTCGCCGGTGATGCAGGCATTGCGAAATCAGGGGGTGACGAAGCCGTAAGCGAAAGTGCTGGAAGATGTATATAGTGGCTGCACAGCAACCATCGATCAAGAGGAAAGTATACAACAGTTACATCTTACCTGTACTCACCTATGAGGCTGAAACGTGGAGGTTAACCAAGAGCGTTCTACTTAAGTTGAGGACAACGCATAGGACTATGGAACGAAAAGAGGCTAACGATGGGAGGTAAATTATAGGATAGGAAGGGTAGGCTTTCGCCATTCTCCTCTTAAGAGACATCTAAGATAGGTACCCTCTAAATTTTTTTTAATGGTAGCAGGAGATGTCTGCATGTGGGAGCGTCTAGCATGCTCTCCTTAAGAGGGTTGAAGGATGAGGGTGACATAAAGTTGAAGGGTAGGGAAAAATAAACAAAAAATGAGTCGGTGTCGCGCCCTTTCACACACACGCACACAATCACAGATGAGTTTTAAAGGGTCTCGATCAATCCTGTGTCCTTTAGAAAGATTATTAAGGCGTTTGTTCCTCGCGCAGCAGAACACCCGTCGTACCATAAACCGAGGACATGCTCAAGACACAAGGTTGTGTCTTCAACTGAGCCTAAATTATTACGCAGTATCCTGTGATAATAAAAAATTGGTGGTGGCTTAGCTTGGTTAATCCTGGATATCAGAAGCGAAAAGCGCCGTCGGTGTCACTCTGCTGGCTGCTTAAACTGGTGGCACGCACGGCTAATAGACGCTTTTGAGACTCTCGCCATCACCGTCTTGCTATGCGCTCCTGTTTCCTCAGGGGTCTCCGTCGTTCGTTTCTCCCGGAGCCTTTCATTCCGCTCTTCCTTTCGGTGCAAAGTCTGTTCTGCGACCTCGCGAAGTTCGGCCTAATAATAATAATAATAATAATTAGTTCACAGAAAGGGAAAGGTGCAGTATCCGCCACGCGATCTGTGGACATCTCAAGCGCGCCGTAAGGGAATGGATGAAGTTCGGAAATGCAGAAAGGGGAGCCATAGTGGAGGGCTACGGAGTATTTCGACCGCCTGGAGATCTTTAACGTGCGCTGACATCGCACAACATACGGACGCCGCTTCGTTTCGCCTCCATCGAAACGCAGCCGCCGTGGTCGGGTTCGAACCTGGGAACTCCGGGCAGTAGTCGGGCGTCTTACCACTGCCGTTGCCACTGCACCATCCCGGCGGAGCCGAAGTTCGGCCTCCCTAAGTCACCGTTTAGCAAGGCGAGCCTGCCGCTCTTCCAGCGTTTCAGCAGCTCGTTGAGCCCTGCGTTTCGCGTTTGTTGTTGTTGTTGTTGCTGTTGTCCAAATAACTTATGGCACATACCCACAGAGGGGGATCGGCCAAGAATTGGGTAGCAAAGAATATATATATTTTTTTTTTAACTATACTTGCATAAAAAAAAATTTCAAAGCAGCCACTTCAGCATCGTCTTCCATGTCGACTGCCTGCGTTTACTTTTGTTGTTGTAGTTGTGGCTGTAGGAAGAAGGAAAACAAAACACACGAGCCTGCTACTGGCTCTGTAGCTGAGCCACCTTTTTTCTGATTGATTTTTTTATTGATTTATAGGAAGGGAAAGGCGTGGTAACTGTCTCGCTTGTTTTCTGTGGAATCTCAATCGCGCCGCAACGGAAGGGAGGAAGGTGGAAATGGAAAAAGAGAAAGAGGAGCCGTAGTGGAGGGTTACGGAGTAATTTCGACCACCTGGGGATCTTTAACGTGCTCTGACATCGCACAACACACGGAGGCCTCTTCGTTTCGCCTCCATCGAAACGCAGCCGCCGAGGTCGGGTTCGAACCCGGGTACTACGGCCCAGTAGTCGGGCGTCTTACCACTTCACCACCCCGGCGGGGCTAGCTGAGCCACCTCCGCTGCCTCGTGCGGACAGAAGAGAGAAAGTAAAAAGAAAAAGAAGCGGGAGAGAAAGACGCGCGCCGCAACAGCCATCGTCCACCACCTAAGCGGTGTTGTTGCTGTTGTGGCTGTAGGAAGAAGGAAAATAAAATGCACGGGCCTGCTACTGGCTCTGTAGCTGAGCCACCTCCGCTGCATCGTGCGGACAGAAGAAAGAATAGAGAAAGAAAAGGAAGAGGGAAAGAAAGACGCGCGCCGCAACAACGGCCATCGTCCCGCACCGAAGCGGTGGCGGGTGGTGGTGGTGGTACAAACTTTATTCATTGAAGGCCAAAAAATTAAAATAAGTAAAATTATGTTGCCGCCGTTCCGTGGGTGGCCTTCCGGCTGCTGGTCGTGGCCTCCAGGTCACGCCTGGCGGCGACTTCCGCTGCCCAGGTCGTAAGCCGCTGTTGTATATGCGGCTCCGAGCTGGCCAAAGCAGCCTCCCACAGCTGCGGGCTGTTTATTTGCCAGGAGACGGGGGGAAAGTGCGCCGGACAAGAGTAAAGAATGTGAGCATAGTCTGCTCGGGGAGAGCTGCAAAGCGTGCATTGGGGCGAGAAGGCACCGGGGTGAATAAGGGCAAGGCGTGCAGGGGAGAGGAAAGTGTGGGCCTGTAAATGGCGCCACGTATTCTGTTCGATTTTAGATAGGGACTTGTGAGGGGGAGGGAGGGATAATCGGGAGTTGCGGTAGTGGAGGGTGATGTCATGGAAGGTGAGGAGGGAGTCACGCGTGTCCATCCCGGGGTGGAGGGGGCCAGCTCGGTCGGTCATTTCGCGAGCGATAGAATTTGCCGCCTCATTTCCAGGGTGCCCCGCGTGAGCCGGAACCCAAAATAGTTGGATAGATCGGGAAGGGGGGGAGGAGTGCTTAAGGATATTGAGCGCAGAGGAAGAGATTCTACCCTTTGCAAAGTTGCGGACTGCGGTCTTAGAGTCGCTAAATATGAAAAGGGCTGGTGTGCTGGCAATGGCGAGGGCGATGGCTGCTTCCTCTGCGGCAGTAGAAGTGAGAGCATGGATAGTGGCGACGGAGAGGGGGGCTCGTGTATTAGAGACAGTGGCCAAGGCATAGGCGGGATGCGAGAGGTAGGGTGCCGCATCAACATACACAGCGTCAGACCGTGTACCGTACTGGCACCAGAGGGTGGAAGCGCGGGCAGATCGGCGAGCGGCATGATGCTCAGGGTGCATGTTCTTGGGAAGGGGCTTGACAGTGAGCATGGAGAAGAGGGAGCTGGGCAAGGGATGGGTGACAGAGATAGGGGAGACAGGGGTCAAGCGAAGGGAAGTAAGAAGGGCTCTACCAGGGGTGGTGCGAGATAAACGATCGAGTTGTGCCACGCGATGGGCATCCACAAGTTCTGAAAGAGTATTGTGGACGCCCATCGCCAGTAGACGAGAAGTGGGGGTGGAAGTGGGAAGCCCGAGAGCCGACTTATAAGTTTGGCGGATGAGACAGTTGACCTTGTCTTCCTCGGTACGAGACAGAAAGAGGTAGGGGAGGGAGTAGACAAGGCGGCTTAGCACAAAGGCCTGAACAAGACGACGGAGGTCGTGCTCGCGCATGCCGTAGTGTCGGTTAGCGACCCGTCGGATTAGCCGTACCGTCTGCTGGACGGTGGTAGTAAGGCGGGAAAGGACAGTAGTGTGTTTGCCATTGGATTGGAGAAAGAGACCGAGAATACGGATGCAAGAGACAGAAGGGATGGGATGTCCGTCGATAGTGACGTTAAGGTTAGGAGATGAGGTTGGAGCTATGCCTCGAGCCAGGAGGAGCAGGAGCTCCGACTTGGACGGGGAACAAGCTAGCCCGACCGTGCGAGCATAATCGGCGACCGTTTTAGCGCCTGCCTGGAGAGCTGCTTCCATCTCACCAAGATTGCCGGTAGTCACCCAGAGGGTGATATCATCAGCGTAGAAAGCATGGGAGAGGTTAGGAATGCTAGCTAGAGCACGTGCCATCGGAAAAAGGGTGATGTTGAAGAGAAGGGGAGAGAGAACAGAACCCTGGGGGGTACCTCGATTTCCAAGAGGGAAAGTAGGAGAGGAGAGGGTGCCGAATGAGATCTCAGCCGTGCGATGGGCAAGAAAAGCCTTGATGTAACTATGGATTCGGGAGCCCACGTTAAGGGTAGAAAGGGCGTCTAGGATGGCGGTATGGAAGACATTATCAAATGCTTTTGTCAAGTCCAGTGCCATGATCGCGCGAGTGCGCTTGGCGTGAAGAGGGTGAAGGACCTCTTCGGAGAGCTGGAGCATGACATCCTGTGTAGAGAGGGATGGGCGAAAGCCGAACATCGAATCGGGGAAGAGATGGTTGTCCTCGAGGAAGCTCTGTAAGCGGTCTAGAACGACGTGCTCAAAGAGCTTACCGAGACAAGAGGTGAGGGAAATAGGACGGAGATTTTGAATGTCTATGGGTTTGCCGGGCTTGGGGATGAAGGTCACCTTAGCGTGGGTCCACTCAGAAGGCAGGGTGCCTTCGTGCCAATGTTTGTTAAAGAGGTCCGTAATGGCCTCTAGGGATGATGTGTCCAGGTTACGGAGGGCCTTATTAGAAATTTGGTCTGCTCCTGGTGCGGAAGTGGTGCGGAGCTTATGTAGCGCCGCACAAACCTCCCCCAAAGTGATATCTGCGTCAAGCGCAGAATTAATGGTGCCGAAGTAAGAAGGGAGGGGGGACGGAGGGGAAGTGCAAAGATAGCGATCTCGGAGTGCAAGAAGGAAATCGGAATCGGATAGCGGGGAGGATTGCAGGAGGCGCGTCACATCCCTGCGTTGCGTGGCCTTGACATGCGACGGGTCAAGGAGGGCACGTAGGAGCGCCCACGTATCCCTCAGCCCGAGATTACCGGCCATGCGGTCGCATGTCTGGCCCCACTGCTGCCTGGTGAGGTATGAGCAGTGCTCCTCAATTTCCATACCCAGGCGGGCAAGGCGGAGGCGTAGTGAGCGATTGTGTTTTTGTGAAAGCCAGCGGCGGTGCAGGGAATGATGCGCCTCCCATAGGTGAAGGAGGCGGCTGTCAGCCGTGGAGGAGTGAGGAGGGGTAGGGACGGTAGAGGTGGCGGATGAAACATCTTTGAGCAAGGTGGCAGTCCATTGAGAAAGGTCTGAGATGGAGGTGGGGGCATGTTGCCGTGAGTGGCGGAACCGATCCCAATCGACTACCTGGCTCAGACGCTGGCGGGAGGATAGGCTAGGAAGAGAGAAAGAGATGGACAGGATATAGTGGTCGCTGCCGAGAAAGACCCAGGTGTTCGTCCACGCTGCATCCACGACGTTTTTGCAGATGGAAAGGTCCGGATTAGTGTCGCGTTGGACGCTGGAGCCGATGCGGGTTGGGTCAGAAAAATCATTAAGGACGGATAACTGTTCGTTCTGGATGAATGTCCACAGCGCGAGACCTTTCCTACTGTTCCCGGGATAACCCCAGCTGACGTGATGTGCATTGAAATCCCCAAGAATGAGGAGCGCGTTGCGATGTGCGCGAGAAAGGGCTTTGCGTAGAAGGAGGAGGAGAGGAGCTGAAGGTGTGCGAGGAGGGCTGTAGACATTAAGAACAAAGAGACTGGCATCCTGTCGCCGCCGGGGGAGGAGTTCTAGGAAAAGGTGCGTGCACTCTGGAACGTCGAGAGGATGCTCTATCGCCGTGTAGTTGCGGTGAACCAGAGTGGCAATGTTCGGGGGGGATGAGGAAGAAGGATGGAAAGCAGTGAAGTCGCGCAGCTTAACTGGGGAGAAAGTTTCTTGGAGAGCGATTAAAGCGGGGAGCTCGGAGGGAGGGATGTTCTGGAGGTGGAGCTGCAGCGCGTTCCGCTTTCCGCGGAAACCACGGCAGTTCCACTGCCAGAAATTAAGGCGTGAGGGGTGTCTGGCCATCACGAGGCCTGGGTGCCCCTGCTGGTGCAGGGGGATTGGGAGATGAGGAGGAGGGGAGGAGGGATGACACCATTAGGGTCGTCTGGGCAAGTTCGGCTTCGTGGGCACTCTGGCGGGCCTCAATTCTGGCTACGCGTTCGTTAATTTGTTCCATCCATTTCTGCGTGTCGGTACGCAGCGTAGAAATTGCGGCCATGAGGCGTTGCTCATGGGCTTCAAGAAACGAGGCTGTGTGGTGGATGACGGCCTCCACCTTCGGGATGGATGTGGGCTGGTTGGTGGATCGCCTCTTTTGTGGAGGGGTGCGGGAAGGGGAGGTGGCGCGGGAGGAAGCATTGGAGGAGATGGACATGGGGGCGGGTAGGGGCGGCTGGGGCTTTTGAGTGACAGGTGGTGGGGGGCATTGTGAAGAAGGGCTGGGGAGTTGGGGGTGCCCCAACAACGCCTGCAGCTGTTGTTTTAGCAGGGTAATCTCCCTGTTTTGGGCAGCGACTTGAGCTTTGAGCTCTTCTTTTTCGGGGTCGGGGGTGGGAGGCTGCAAAGGCCGGCTCACCTCGGAAGAAGTCGATGAGGTGTCTTGACTCGGCAGTGGCGGAAAAGAGACGGAGCGGCGGCGGGGGCTGCGTCCTTGGCGGGTCCCGGAGTTGGACCGCTGGCTGGGTCTAGATGGGCGGGAGTCTTCGGTGGACGGTTTTGATTGCGGTGGGGTGGATGACGTTGACTTAAGGCTGGAGTTGGTTGGAGAGGGACCGGTCCGCGCGTAGCGAAGTCCACACGGGCGGGATCCCGTGACATGTGTGCCTTGGCACAAGATGCATTTAGGTGTGCAGTCGGGGGGCTCCCGAATCTCGTGCACGGCTCCGCAGCGAGTGCAGCGTCCGGATCTGGGCTGGGTGCATACGTCGGAGCGATGGCCGTAGCTCCAACAATTGGTGCAGGCTTCGGCCTTGCGGCGGAAAGGGTGGCAGATAAAAAGGCCGCAGTTGAATATCACGGTGCGGGGTAGTTCTTTTGTGCCGACGAAGGTGATCAGGATGGACCGCGTACGCCCCATCTGTCTTGCATCGGCAATGGCGTAGGTATTGCTGGGGTTCATAGCTTGAAGGTCTGCTATGATCTCCTCTTGGCTCTGTTGGTCCACGGCGTTGTAGATTACACCGCGGAGAGCGTTGTCAGGAGCGGCAACGTAAGCGCGCAGGGGGTACGAATTGGTTGCGAGACGCAGCTCAGAGGTTTGGACATATAACCGGGTGCGTTGGTCTGAGGGTGAACTAACAGTGAATGAGTTGTTGTATGGGTTGATACGTACGCGATCCTTGGCACGGGCGGTGGCATAGTCAACTTTGGCGATGGCACAAAGTGAGGTCAGGAGGGCCCCATTGGTAGTGGTGCGGAGGTCGAGGCCACCGCCGGGGCGGAACACGATCTTGTAGTCTTCTTGTGGAAGTCGAGGTAGAGGGACATGGTGACGTAATCTGGGAGTCTTCAGTGATGGCGGGGACGCTATTGCGGACTTGAGGGGGTCGCTTTGAGGAGTAGCGTCTCCTCTAGGGTAGGCCGAACGCTGGGCCTTAACAATTCGGGTCCAGCGGGGGTCGTCGTCAAATTCTTCTGGAGTGATGGGCGTACCGTCGACTTGGTTCTCCATGTCGACGTCTTTGAGGCTACAGCAGCTGCGGCGATGGCTCAGCGGCCACAGGGATGGCGTGAGACGCAGCTCTGCGCTGCGGACAAAGCGGTGCCACGCCGAGCGTTAGGCTTAGCTCGGCTGCTTCGTGGCGGGTCAAAGATGAGGTCCTAGTCAACCGGCGGTCGGTCGGATGAGGGCAAATAAGGTGTCAGGTGAATCCTTACACCTTCACGGGCTTGCTCACAAAAATGGGTGAGTATCCGAGGCGAAATATGAAATCCACGCACTGAAGAATACGGATCCCATGCGAGGTACGTTCGCACGCGTTCCCTGGTGAGAGGTGAGTCCGTGGCGGGTGCAATGACGGCCCACAACAGATAAAAATTTGGTGGCAGGCTAGCCCCTGCCGCAAACGGCGTTGACCTACCGTCCAGCTGAAGAAGTATTGTCAGCGAACTCCCCTAATGGGGCTGGGACAGGCTAGCCTGTTCGAATTTTTATCTATTTTAGGCCGTAATTGCACCCGCCACCTCTTCGGTGGTGGACGACGGCTGTTACTGCGGCGCACGTCTTTCTCTCCCTCTTCTTTTTCTTTCTTCTCTATTTTTTCTTCTGTCTGCTCGAGGCAGCGGAGGTGGCTCAGCTACAGAGCCAGTAGCAGGCCCGTGCATTTTCTTTTCCTTCTTCCTATACAGCCACAACAACAGCCCCGTAGGACCAGGAACTGCCACCCTTCCCCTGCGTTTCCTCTGAAAGCGCTCCTATATATACGCGCAGTGCGCTCCGCGCATGCGTCGAGCCGAGTGACGTCACGGGAGAGGCGCTGCCATTTCCTCTCAAAGTGCGATGCGCAAAACGCTGACAACGCCGCCTGTCGCCAAAGCCGCAAAGCGAAGGCGGGCTCGGTCGGGCGCTGTTCATGTCAGCGTCTATGCGCGCGCGTCGTGGTTTCGTCCTTGGTCGCGGTTTAACAGATATAACGCCGTTGTCAACATTTAGCAATGTCCGGGAAGAATTGCTGCGTAGTTAGTTTTTCGAACTCACGTAAAACCTTGCCGGAAACGCGTTTGTAAGTTTCCAGTTATGCTTCACGAGAACAACGGCGGCCGTGAATCGCGGCTGTTCGACGCAGAAAGCAAGCAGTCCCACCGAATGATATTTGTTCAGGTTAATGTGATTTTTTCGACGCGCTGCTACACGACCAAAGCTAATGCCATTTCCAAATTATGGTGACTGCGATTGAAATGCAAATGTTGGTGCGCCTTCAATACGTTGCGAAGATGACTGCGCTGTAAACGAAGGCAGCCTTTAAATCGACATTCGTCTTGCATCCCTTGTAAACAACCTGTTGATTAGAACTATCAGTTACGAAGTTAGCGGCAGTGTCGGCGGCGTATGCTTACGAAAGGGCACGAAAGGTGCGTACGTCTGCACTCGACTGCGAAGAACGTACGAGTTTTAACAACATAAACTTTGAATACTAAAGCAAGTGTCAAGAGCAACACATAAAATAGGTAGTATCTAGTGTACTGTCCGACGGCGCGTTTATAGAAACTTCGAGCATCGCCCTACGGCGCAGCATACTGCAGCCCCGTTGACCCCCGTACGTTTTCTCCAGATCGTTCGCTCGGCGTATTAACCCCCTTCGAAAAATGCCCGAACTTGGCCGCATCAAGAGAGAATACGGCAAATTCGTAACGCTTGCCACATCGGATGCCGCGAGCTTACCGTAACGACGCTGCCCGCGAAAGCGGCCGACGACCGCGCTCTGGCCGTGTGCTAGGCCCTAGTCGTCGCTATGCCTAAATGCCTAAACGGTTTCGCATCAAAGCCGTAGCTGCAAGCGCTTTGGAAATAGTAAATTTCATATTCATAAAACTGCCTTATAGTATCAGTTCAATTGTCTCACAAATTGTCTTACACTAAAAGTAAGGCGTAACTTTGGCGACGCCTTAGCAGCGGAGCTAGAGAACAAAATCGGATGAGGTGCGTCACACCGGCGACAGCTGCTTATGTGAGCAGGAATTTGTTTGTATTGCGTTTATCACTTCTTCCAAAATCTCGTTACATAACAGCCATCCTCAGTAAGAAAAAAAAAATGTTTTTTAGATTCCTTCGCCAAATTAAGCGCGTATTATTTAAAATCAACAGACACGCTTTTCTGAAGGGGGCGAAAGAAGTCCTCCGTGCCAGCGGCTCGGCGCCGACGGACCGCGGCAGACGAAGCGACCTGTTCCGCCCACGCTGAGTGCGTTGGCTACGGGTTGGCTGGCAGCGATGGGTGCCAGCTTTTTCTTTTTTTTTTTACGATGTTATTTGGCTGGGTGCCGAATGATAGGAGCACAGTATAGTATTTAATGCAGGTGGTACTTCTTGTAGTTTATTTTGGGTGTATCTTCTCATCAATTCTCTGCTGTCGAGATAGCACATTTCCTCGTTGATCGCATTTGGTAGAGTACCTCAAACTCATTCGATACCTAATTTCGTTTTCATGGAATGTCATTATATATTCTCGTGTAGCAGCAAACAAATATCATTTTGAACGAATGTCATTCGATGGAATTGGCATTAAATTTGCCGTGTGGCAGGGCTGAGTGATAACTGTTTTCAGTGTTTTCCGCTTGTCATAGCACCTTCGGTGAACACTTTGTGTTAAAACTTGGTCGCCTCCGCTAGCGGGGAAGATACAATATGCGTTAGATTTGTGAAACTCTTAGCCAGACGATATTTAGTGTGCATTCACATCGCAAAGCACACGGTGACATTTAGCGTTTCGCCTCCACCTAAACTCGGGGGGGGGGGGGGGGGCGCAGTCGACTTCATCCAGATAACTCGATCCTCCTCAGTAACCTGAGTCACTGCGGCGGGTTATTGAGCAGACATTTGCCAATATGCGTTTTGAAATTTGCCATACAATTGCTTTGAAGATCAGAGCCAAAAAAAATGATTGCTTTATATGAAGGGAAAGGCGCGGTAACTGTCTCACTTGTTTTCTGTGGACACCTTAACCGTGCTGTAAGGGAAGGGAGGAAGGTGGGAGTGAAAGTGAAAAGAGAAAAAGAGGAGCCGCAGTGGAGGGCTACGGAGTAATTTCGACCACCTGGGAATTTTTAACGTGCGCTGACATCACACAGCACACGGACGCCTCTTCGTTTCGCCTCCATCGAAACGACGTCGAGGATGGGTTCGAACCCGGGTACTCCGGCATAGTAGTCGGGCGTCTTACCACTGCACCACCCCGGCGGGGCAGATCAGAGCCAGTGTTTCTGTTGTCTGGCAAGATTACGAAAACATAACATGTCGCTGCACTTGCTATTCAGACTAGGGCTCTAGAGCTATGGTGCTATGGTGATACGAATGAAATAAAGATGATACTACAATAATAACATAGGATATAAAATTTAAATCTAATATGCTCTTGGCTAACCTGTGATGCAGTTTTTTAGATATCGCCTGTGTTGATATCTCACTCTTCCATGAAATTATCTACCCGCTCTAACTTTTTGACGACGGAATACGTGAAATCCATGCTGTACAGGCAGCGGTAAAGCGCAAGCATAAAAAATCTGAACTCTTGCTACAGGAGCCCAATATGCGCTATTTTGCTGATGCTCAGAATGCTGGTTTGCAAGCTCGCTGGATTTTCCTGCGGTCGCACCGGTACGAAACCGCTTGCAGTTTCGACGACGCTGCCTAGTTTACTATAGTAATATATTGCTTGTAAACGAAGCAAGGGTGTACCATTAAGCAAAGAAAGAACATTGGTTCATAGGTCAAGGAATGAACTAATTAGCGTGGCGTTGTAATGAAAGCGGGGCACTCAAAATGAACTCCATCCACTTCGTACGCAACCTTGTTGACGCTCGTCTGCAGCAAACACTTGGTGCCTGTGGAGGCGACATAGTGCCAGACGGCCGTGATAACCAACACATGTCCACTATTATACCGTACGATCCCCCTGCGCACACTGTCAACGCGGAAATACCCGCGAGACGCGCAGACACGGCAGATCGCACACGCGCACCACGGCCGCGCTTGCCGCATGAGGCCCGCTTCGGATTCCAACGGCCGCCGCTACACGGCTTTCACTGGCTGCGCATGGCGCATACACGCGCAGTACATGGAGGAAGTTACTTTCTTCCTCCATGGCGCAGTAGCGGAGAGAGCGGCAGTGGCTCCGACAGCCCACGCCTCTCCCGTAACGTCACTTGGTTTGACGCATGCGCGAAGGTCAACCGGCACGCGCACAGCTGTGGCTATTCTGAGACCACGGTATACGCGAGACTCGGAGTTGACTAGCCTAGGGAAGCTTTTCGTTTTAGTAACTGGTTCACAGGAAGGGAAAGGTGCAGTATCTGTCACACTTGTTTCTGCCCTTCGCTGTCACACTTTCTCCGGCGTGTTTGGACATGGACCACGGTTTAGACCAGTGCCTCCTTGAGTTCTCCAGGAGGGGAAGGGGGAGGAAAAACATTTATTCTATACTTCCTTATCTTCCCGAGTGGAGCCCTCAGTCCAGGGCTCCATGTGCCGCCTCAATCCTGTAGGCCCGCCAGAACAGCTGTCGCTGGTCTTGCGGGTTGCGAATAAAACGGTCACAGAAAGAAATAAATACACGTCATTCCATAAGTCCAAGGGCCACTGCAATCCTCTCGGCCCGCTCGATTAGCCGGCGTTGTTCGGTCAGCTCCGTGCGGGACAAAGCATCTTCCCAAGACGAGAGAGTGGGGTGAGTTATAGGTGGAATGCCGCCGGGTGGCTTTGGGCAGGCCCAAACAGAATGATATAGTGTAGGTCGGTGTTATTGGCAGGTGGGGCATTTGTCTGGGTAGCGGGTGGGGAAGAACAAATGTTCGTGGTACAGATTTGTGTACGTGTGAGTCTGCAGTAGTCGCCATGACACAGATTCGGCCTTGGTGAGTGTTGGGTGCGGCGGTGGCAGAGTTCTTCTTTGTGTACGGTAATATAGTGCAATGTGGTTGTAAGACTGTAGAACTGTGCTGGCGTCCTCTGTGTCTACTTCCCCCTCCGCTTCCGTCGACAGCACCCGGATGGTTGCTGCTCGAGCGAGCGCGTGCGCACTCTCGTTGCCAGGAAGGGAGGAGTGACCAGGAGTCGAAACAATTTTAACAGTGGCTGAGGTATCATATGAGAGACCGCGTGAAGCCTCGAAAGATAATGTATTCTTGGCGAAGGCGCGACACGCAGATTGCGCATCTGTGATTATTGTATATGTCGGACTGGCGGGATATTTGTCACGTGTGTCCATGTGGTGTATGAAGGCGAGTGCTACCGCTATGGCTGTCTCCTCAACCGTCGTGCTCGAGTTCCTACCATGAACGGAGCCTGTAATCCTAATTGAGCCGTTGGCGTCCATAACAGCTAGTGCCACAGCGTCTTTGCCCGATGGATATTTCGCCGCGTCGACATATAAAACAGTTTGGACACCCCTGTACTGGCGAAGGAGTTCCTTGACTCTAGCGATCCTACGACCAGTGTGGAGTTCGGGGTCCGTATTCTTCGGGACTGGCGCGACCCTGATCTTAGCTGCCAGTTTGGGCGAGATGGTGTGGTACCTTGTTGCCGCGGTGTTGTCGGTTCTGGGTATCCTAGTCTACGGAGAACAGTCCGACACACTAGTGTCTCGAAGGCGCGTGAGCTGGCCAGTCCTTTGGGCTTCTATCAGTTCTTCTGCGGTGTTGTGGAGGCCAAGCTGACGCAGGCGAGGCGTCGAGGTGGACGGGGGAAGTCCGAAGGCTGCCTTTACTGCCGATCGTAGAAAGATGTTCTAATGATTGAGTTCAGTTCGATTGAACTTGTGATAAGCAGCGTGAAACGTCATACGGCAGATTAATAACGCCTGCACGATTCGCATGGTATCCCTTTCCTTGAGCCCCCCACATCTGTTGAAAATACGGCGGATCAAGTGCGCCACCTGCGCGAACTGCTTCTTCAGCAACTGTATAGTGTAGGTTGCTCTGCCGTTGCTCTGAAGATACAGGCCCAGCACCCTTAGTCGATTTAATCTAAGGATGGGAATTCCTTCGAGATTCAAGTCGATTTCACGGTCGACTACTTGGGTCCTCGCTCGCACACGAATCACAAGCAGTTCTGGTTTCTTAGGCGTGCATGTAAGCACGCGCTTAGTTGCGTAGTGCTGTTATCTCAATCGCTTCCTAAAGGCTGTCTTGAATGTGGCCGTCAGAGCCTTTGGTGATCCATAACGTGATGTCGTCAGCATAGAGCGCATGATGCAGATCAGGAATTCTTGACAGCAGCGGAGGAAGTCCTGCCATCGCCACGTTGAACAATGTGGGCGACAACACCGAACCCTGTGGGGTGGCTCGACCAGTAAGAGCAGTTCAGAGCGTACGTCTATACAGGTGGGGTAACAGTTCGATCTATGAGGCACTGTTTGGTACACCATCGCGCATGTCGCGTGGCGTTCCTTAGTGCGCGTTCAAGTGTGGGATTGCAGATGGCAGGAACGCTGGGGAAGAAAACATCTCACGGAATATGACCACCACCATCTCGCGCACAGGTCTTTCCACTTTCCCTCACTTTCCTCTCTCTCTCAACGACGTGGTACAGGTGTCCACAGAACGTGTGACAGATACTGCGCATTTCCTTATATGTGAAGCATTGGATTGGATTTGAAAACATTTATTGTCCGCAATGAGCGATTTGTGGGCGCTACAGCCCCGCCGGGGTGGTGCAGTATAAGACGCCCGACTACTCTGCCGGAGTACCCGGGTTCGAACCCGACCTCGGCGGCTGCGTTTCGATGGAGGCGAAACGAAGAGGAGTCGTGTGCTGTGCGATGTCAGCGCACGTTAAAGATCGCCAGGTGGTCGAAATTACTCCGTAGCCCTGCACTACGGCTCCTCTTTTTCTCTTTCCACTTTCTCTCCCACCCTCCTCCCTTCCCTTACGGCGCGGTTGTGGTGTCTACAGAAAACAAGTGAGACAGTTACCGCGCCTTCCCCTTCCTATAAATTAATGTCTCTTGTGGGCGCTACACTTAGATGGCCTCAAGTTCGCTGCTCCGGCGACCTTTTGAGCCAACTCAGTAGCCCGAACTTGCGTCAACGGGTCTGAGCTGGCCAGTATAGCCTCCTGCTGCTCTAAAGAAGGGTGGTAGTAGGTCCGCTGGTGGCGGCACTTTTTTCAGCTCTATTATATATGATCGTATCCTGCTATTTCACCGCAGTGTTTACAATTTGGATTGTAATAACGCGGTAGCGTTAAGGGCCCCGTGTCGCAGAAAAGTCGGTGTCGTCATTGGCGGTCGTCGTCCCGCGTCGTCCGGCGTTGGCCGTGAGCGAAAAATGACACAAGCATTAATAAATAAAAACGAGTAGGAAAAATTGCCGACCTGAGAAATCGAACATGGCGCTCCGGGGTGCGAGACGAGCACGTTAACCACTCCACCACGCCAGCTAGATGGTTTGCAATGGACAAAGGTGCGTCTATTGATTGCGGTGTTGTCTCAGAAATGTCACTTAGAGAAGTGTTTTGTGGCGTATAATAATAATTATGAGCATGTAAATTACAGAATTACAGAACATGCAGTTAGGTGAGTGGCAAATTACTTTTCCGCTGTACTTTCTCTTCGCTTGGCGTGCACGTAGCGCCATCATGCGTGTGACGCACGGAATAAGATAGACATCGCAAGGCCTCCGAGATCTTGATCGCGCCGGCTCGGATCGGCAACGATGTTGCCGACGAGCTACGACTGCAACTTGAGGTCCGCGCGTTTCGGCAAGGTGGCTGGCAGCGCTTCTACGTCCCGGAAGAATTAATAAATAAAAATGAGTATAGCAAGTTGCTGTATGTAGGAATTCGAAACAGAGCCCCCCTTCTCAGTGCACGCCTCAGCCGCATTGTAAGCGAAGGAACGCTTGTACGCGCGAAATGATTAATTTATAGGAAGGGAAAGGCGCGGTAACTGTCTCACTTGTTTTTTGTGGACACCTCAACCGCGCCGTAAGGGAAGGGAGGAAGGTGAGAGTGAAAGTGGAAAGAGAGAAAGAGGAGCCATAGTAGTACGGAGTAATTTCGACCACCTAGGGATCTTTAACGTGCGCTGACATCGCACAGCACATGGACGTCTCTTCGTTTCTCCTCCATCGATTGTACGCGCGACCTGGAACCGAAAGGTTCTCTCGCAGAGGCCGCTAGGGGAAGCGATGGCGTCACCGCTAGGGTATGAAGCGTCAGAACATGAGCTCGCTAATTACAGCCTGGCAGTGGAACTGTAGGGGGTACGCACGCAAGAAGGCCAACCTATAAATCCACATCCAGAACACCACTGTCAAACCAGACATTATCGCACTGCAAGAACCCTTCAAAGTGGCTACTCTTTCAGGCTATGTTACCGTTACGCAACAGCGAACTAGCCGCAGATATCCAGCAGCGACTGTACTGGTAAAAAGGGACATCAGCTATGTGCAGCATGAAATTGAGGACGTAAACCTAGATTATACGCTTGTTGAAATCATTCCCGCCGAGAAGGGACAGTGCATGCACCTACGTCCTCAGCGTCTATAGCTCTCCCAAGGATCACACCCAGCTAATAAGTAAACTCCTAGACGAAATTGTGAGAAAGGCCAGAAGGAATCAGCTTATCATAGTTGGGGACTTCAACGCCCATCACCCTGAATGGGGTTACCCGAAGACTAATGGTAAAGGAACAGCAATACTAGGGAAGATTCAGGAGCTGGGCCTCACGCTACTGAATGATACTACCATACCCACGAGAACCGGCAACAGTATATCGAGGGACACTAATCCTGATATGTCACTAGCTCGAAACGCGATCAATCGCACATGGCTCAATACTAGGGAAGACTTAGCATTCTCGCCATTACAATACAAACCAACTCACGTAATAAGAGGGCATGGAACTCCTGTAAGCACACCGACTGGGATAAATTACGGAAAGACAGGGAGAGTAATGTGCCGTGCAGCACCTCGGACTTGGAGAAGTGGGTCCAGGATATATGCGTAGACTCCCTTAAGCCCACCAGCAGCATAGAAACGGACGGGGAGCAACCCATCATAGACTCCAGGCTAGCGCATATGTGGGAAGCCAGACACGCGCTCATGAAGAAATGGAAAAAGCAGAGAATTAATCGGAAGCTCAAGTTATGCATTGCACGGCTTGAGAAGGAAATTGAAGAACATGCCATTAACCTTACACGCCAGAACTAGTATCAGGTATGCGACGAACTTAACGGGCAGCTTGGAAACAAGAACACGTGGAACCTTCTCCGCCACCTTCTTGATCCAGCCCAGTCCAAGACAGTCAACAGAAACGCTATAGACCAGATCATCCATGCATATCCCGGAAGCGGCGAACAATTGCTATCGTCACTACAATATAAATACGTAAACTCCAGCAAAGATGGAGATTTGCACCCGGACTACACGGGACGCGACAACCCAAATCTTGACGAGCCTTTCTCGGACGCAGAGATCTGGGCCGCACTGTCTCAACTCAAGACAAAATCTGCGCCTGGACCAGATAAAATCAATAATAAGATGCTGCGGAACCTAGGTCTAAAGTCGGTCACAGCGCTCACTGATTACTTGAATGAGTGCTGGGAGAGTGGTAGCATACTCCAATCTTGGAAGCACGCCAAGATTATTTTTATTCCAAAACCTAACAAGGTGTTAAACCTCGATAACCTGAGGCCAATCTCGCTTACCTCGTGCTTAGGTAGGCTAATGAAGCATGTTGTGCTTAATAGACTGCAGGACTATGCTGAAGAATACTAGCTTCTACCACACACCATGGTGGGCTTCAGAAGGGGACTTTCTACACAGGATGTCATGCATCAACTGTCACATGACATCATTAACAAATCTAAAAAGTTAATACGCAGGCTATTCTGGCTATCGACCTAAAGAAAGCATTTGACAATGTCTCCCATTATACTATACTAGAGCACCCAAACGAAATTAACCCTGGACGAAAGGCTTAAAACTACATCAAGGTCTTTCTGAGTGAGCGCTCGGTGGAACTGCACGTGGGCAATTTGAAATCCGACTCGATAAAGCAGGGAAACAGAGGCACCCCTCAGGGGGCTGTTCTCTCCCCGTTCCTCTTTAATCTGGCATTAATCAAGATCCCGCATAGACTCGTCAGAATACCAGGAGTACAGCGCAGCCTCTACGCGGACGATATTACGGTGTGGGCAACTAAGGGCTCTAATGGTGAAATCGAGGCCGCTCTTCAAGCAGCTACAGACGTCATCGATTAAGAGGCCAGGAGAGCGGGCCTAGAATGCTCCCCTGAAAACTCGGAGCTTTTCATAAAGGCAAATTAAATGCGCCCTTGACGACAGTCATTATACAGGGTGTGGAAGTAAGAGAGATTCAAGAGATCAGGATCCTAGCTGGGGCTCAGGCTACAAGCAAACTTTCAAAACGCGCCAGCAATCAACAAACTGAAATGGGCGGTTCACCAAACAGCCAGACTAATACAAAGAATCACTAATAGAAAACGAGGCGTGAAAGAACACGACCTCTTCAAACTCATAGACGCCGTCATCATAAGCAGGATTACATACTCCCTCCCGTACTTAAAACTCCAAAGAAACGAAGTTGAAAGAATCGACGCCATCATTAGAATGGCTTGCAAAACAGCAATTGGCCTGGTTCGCTCGACTCCCAACGAAGAGCTTCTCAAACTCGGGGTCCACAATACCTACGAGGAACTCAAAGAAGCACAACGAACTGCCCAATTAAGGCGCCTATCCAGCACGCCCGCCGGTAGGACAATACTTGAAAGATTAGGCATTAAAGGCGAACCCCTACAAGACCTCCCTCGAACTATTCCACGCGATATCCCAAAGCGGATCACCATCAAACCTCTTCCTCGGAACATGAACCCCCCCGCCCATCAAGGCCGAAGAAAAGCATGAGCTAAGAGCCTGCACAAAACCCTGAGCCGGCTACAGGATGTCACCTACGTCGACGCCGCAGAAGACACGGAAGACCCTAACAAATATTCGAAATGTGGAGTCACACAGCCCAACACTAACCCATCGAGACTCGTTATGGCGGAGACTGTTTCCACATCCAGACCCCTAGTGGCGGGGGAGGCCGCCATCGCCGCGGTCATCGCTTTTACTAATGCAACAACCATAGTAAGCGACTCCAAACTGTCAATCAGTAACTTTGCTAGAGGTAGAGTCTCCAAACCCGCCTCACAAATACTCAGTGAAATAAGAGAATCTCCTCTCGAGAGAGATATCGAATTAATATGGACCCCATCTCATGCGGGGAATCCGGGAAATGAGGCTGCCCACCAATACGCTCGAGAATTAGCCGGCCGAGCGGTGGCGCAAAATCAGGAACCGGAACCCTTCGGTCAGCCAGCCGTATCATACCACGAACTCACTGCACATTACAAAGCAATGAGAAGAACACTCCCACCACCCCCTAAAACACTGACCAGACAACAACAAGTAATATGGAGACAGCTGCAAGCGAGGACTCTCCCCAATCCAAACTACATATCAAAATTCATAAATAAGGATATGAATCCCTTCTGCCGGTTTTGTGGGGAGAAAGACAACTTCGAGCATATGATCTGGGCGTGCACAGCCCATAGGCCTCTCTCAGAACTCTTGCCTGATCCCTCTAAAGAAGCTTGACACAAGCGAAGGTCCAGCGATGAGCCTGGCGTTCAAGGCCGTCGAATGGGCCGGCGTTGCCAAAAGTCTCCACGGCCTGCGGCACGCTAGCTTACTTCCCCTACTCCTCCCCCTTATTGTGAATAAAGTTTTATCAGCCCCAGCCTCTTTTGAGACGTGTAGTGAAAGCAGTTGCGTCTACCGGTGCTGGGCGCACTACGGTGTCTCTTTTGCTATCATGTTCCATTCTTAAAGGCGAAGCTTATGCGTCCTCCAAACTTTATGTTGGGCACATGTGCGCTAATTTAGATGGGCTGAAAAAAGCATGCGTCTGGAGCCGACGCCAAATTACTTCGTACCTTTTTTCTAGTTTCTTGTCTGGTGGAGGATATATCCGCCTTTCTAGTTTAAAGTGATTAGTGTAGTCATGAAATGAGATAAGTGCGTCTCTCTAGAAATGAGGGGAATCAACCTGGCTCACTGCTCGGCTGACGTAACCTCGAGCTATGCAGTGCGCCAACTTGTTTCCTTTGTTCCCCGAGTGTGCCGGCACCCATATTAATTCCACCTCTTTTTGGTTCCAGTCTGTATATCTTAAAATTCGCTCTGTCTCTTTGGAGATCATGCCTCTCACAAAATTATTTATAGCAGATTTGGAGTCGCTAATTATGGTAACCGCTTTGGTGCTGACCATCGCCATGGCGATAGCCGTCTCCTCCGCTGTCCTTGAATTGTTTGTTTTTATTGAACCTGCCATTAATAGGCTTTACCCGAGCCGTTCACGCCCACGATAGCAAAAGAGTTGCCTCCTTTGCATTCCGCCGCGTCTACATAAACAGTGTATTCAGAGCCTTCTAACTTGGCCTCAAGGGCCTTTGCTGAGAGCTACATTGGCCGCAGTCGCATTTTCGCTGTCGCGGTGTCCGCGCTGTGGTCGCACCGCTCCTTGCGCCGTTGCGTAGCAAACGCTGTTTTCTGTGGACACCTACACCGCATATCAATGCTGTTGCGACTGAAGGAAGAAGGAAAAGAAAATGTGCGGGCGTAGTTGAGCCACCTACGCTGCTTCGTGCGGACAGAAGAGAAAATAGAAAAGAAAACAATTAGAGGGTCTCTTAGATGTCTCTTAAGAGGAGAAGGGCGAAAGCCTACCCATCTTATCCTATAATTTGCCTCTTGTCGGCATTCGTTGCAGTGCACCATATAATTATAATTGGTTTACATGAAAGGAAAGGTGCAGTATCTGTCACAATTTCTCTTACAAGTGTGAGTTTGGACAGCGGTTTGGACGGTAATCGCTCCTGTCGCGTGGCGTTCCTTCGCGCGTTTAAGCGCGACATTACAGATGGCAGGGCATCCCGCCTCAGCCAATCAGAACGACGCAAAAGTGGGACACACTTTGTCCACGACAGCATGAGCCATTGATTGATTTATAAGAAGGGGAAGGCGTTATAACTGTCTCACTTGTTTTCTGTGGACACCTCAACCACGCCGTAAGGGAAGGAAGGAAGGAAGGCGGGAGTGAAAGTGGAAAGAGAGAAAGAGGAGCCCTAGTGGAGTGCTACAGAGTAATTTCGACCACCTGGGGATCTTTAACGTGCGCTGACATCGCACAGCACACGGACGGCTCTTCGTTTCGCCTCCATCGAAACGCAGCCGCCGAGGTCGGGTTCGAGCCCGCGTACTCCGGCACACTAGTCGGGCGTTTTACCACTGCACCACCCCGGCGGGGCAACCATCTTTAACATTTTTATCTGTTGTAGGCCATTATTGCACCCGCTACCGTTTCGGTGGTGGACAACGGCTGTTGCTACACGAGTCTCTCTTCCCCTCTTCTTTTAAGGCGAAAGCTTTTAATGTTTTTTTTTTTTCACCTTTAGCATTGTTGTGGCTGTAGGAAGAAGGAAACGAAAAGCCACGGGCCTGCTACTTACTGGCTCTGTAGCTGACCCACCTGCGCTGCCTGATTGATTTATTGATTTATAGGAAGGGAAAGTCGCGGTAAGTGTCTCACTTGTTTTCTGTGGACACCTCAACCGCGCCGTAAGGGAAGGGAGGAAGGTGGGAGTGAAAGTAGAAAGAGAGAAAGAGGAGCCGTAGTGGAGGGCTGCGGATTAATTTCGACCACCTGGGGGTCTTTAACGTGCGCTGACATCGCTCAGCACACGGACGCCTCTTCGTTTCGCCTCCATCGAAACGCAGCCGCCGAGGTCGGGTTCGAACGAACCCGACCCAACACCACCTAGACTAACTAGTCTAGGTGGTGGTGTTCGAACCCGGGTACTCCGGCACAGTAGTCGGACGTCTTACCACTGCACCAACCCGGCGAGGCCACCTTCGCTGCCTCGTGCAGATAGAAGAGAATATAGAGAAGAAAGAAAAGAAAGAGGGAAAGAAAGACGCGCCGCAACAACAGCCGTCGTCCACCACCAGCGGTGGCGTGTGCATGACAGCCTACAACAGATAAAAATTCGCTGTCGGGATAGCCCCCGCCGCAAGCGGCGGTGACCCACCTGAACCAGAGGGCGCTGCGAGCAGTCGGGAAGGACGGCCGTGTGTTACATCGGCTCCGCCGAATTTATGCTCCTTTCCCGGACAAGGATTTCCAAAGCGCTTCAAAAGCAGCAGGACTTGTTCCCGGGCACTTCAGAACAACGAGGAGACCACCGTTTCTCAGGTGGGACCATTTTCAACGAGGATTTCAAGTTCAAGCGGATCGAGCGAGTAGCTAAGCCTAACAGATAGGCCTCGAGTCAGCTGCCCGCCGCGGCTCCGCGGGCAAACTCTGCCGCAAAACATGACAACCTTGACGGGGTACGACCCGGATGGAATGCGTATCGTCACCATTCCGCAGGCGAAAACGCCAGTTTTCGACAAAGTAACAGAAGCCAACATCCAACGCAAGATAGAAGAGTGGGAACGCGCATCAGCCCGTAACAACCGCTCGGCACGGCAGAAAGGACGAACGCCAGATGGCCACTTCACCGCCGCAGCTGATACGCCGCTGCAGGAGACGCCACGCACGCAAGTCAAGCGTTGGAAGCCTCCTCCGCAGCCGCGTCTCGACAAGCAAGATGCAGTCATCATAATCAAACCTAGAGGAACGCTGGATCTCAGCAAATTCAGGGGAAGCAACACTCTCGGAAGCTCCTTGCACATGGCAGCAGGCATTAATAACACATCAGCAGCGCTCAGCGTTTGGCCCATTTGGGAACAAAACATCATCGTCGTCGGCGTACGAGATGCCGAAATAATCAGAAAGATCCTCGCAATTCAAGAACTTAAACTAGGGGACACAGCACACGCAGTGTACTCCTACCTCCGGCCTTCTGACGACACATGTAAAGGAGTAATACAGGTGGACCCTAGGGTTTCCAACGAAGACATCACGGAAGCGCTTCGCTCCCCGGACGCACCAGTGGTGAGCGTGAGAAAACTAGGTTCCTCCAACAAAGCGGCCGTCACTTTCGAAGGAAGAAAGGTCCCTTTTCACGTCTTTTACTACGGAGAGGCGCTTCCCGTGCGCCTGTACAAGAAAACAACACCAGCCTGTTTGCTGTGCGGGAAACTTGGACACCGGGCGGATGTCTGCCCTTGCCCTGCGCAGTCACGATGTCCGCAGTGTGGCCAGGACGACATTCAAGAAGCCCATGACTGCCAACCCAAGTGCACAGTGTGCGAAGGCCCACATCCCATGGGGTCGAATCAATGCAAGTTCAAGTACCGAACATCACAACCAGCCAAATCCAAGACAGGTCAAGACAGTCACCAGTCCAGGGCCAAGTTTCGGGACCGGTCCAGCCGCAGAGGCACATCTAACAGCGGGGACCGACTGACCCAACGGGCCCAGTCCAACAGCAGCAACTCAGGACCACGCGGCTCCCGGTCATCAAGCAAAGGACGTGGCACTAGCGACAAGGCGTCGCACCCCACCGGCAGTCGTCCAGCTGAGAAAACAACAGGACCCCATTACAAGGACCAGCGCAACGACGGCAAGGTGAGCTGGGCAGATGTAGCTGCCTCCTCCCCCGAAGCGTTGGCTTACAAACAACTTAAAGCAGAGATCGAGAAACTAAAGTCAGAAAATAGGAAATTAAAAGAGCAATTAGGCGTCGCAGCCAACCCGAAGAACACATTACCTCCATTGACACAACAGGCATGTCCGATGGAGGAGGACAAGGAAGAGGTACACCCTCCGTACCCACAGGAGCTAAATACTAGCACTATCGACAGGCAAACTGCACTAGAGACGCCACAGCAGGCGCCTATGCCGCAGGTACCACAACCGCAGGCAGCAGCACCGCAGGCACCCATGCCGCAATTTATTGAGAACACCGAAACACAGGACCGCATTACCCGCTTGGAAAACACAGTCCAAGATCTCATGGCCAATAAATTACAAATTATGATCGAGACGACAATCAAAAGCATGTTAGAATCAGTCATCAAGCCCATGATGGAAAAACTTGAACCAGTTCTAATCAGGATGCAAGCGCAGGAGATTAGAATTGACCGAAAAATTCAGGAATATTCGGATGTTTCTCACAACAAGGGCACAAAACTACAGGGCAAAATGGGAAATCGTCGCCTAGTCATCCCTGAACTTGATAAAGAACCTGAAGATCCACCACAGGATCCGACACACATTTCTAATCCTCAACATGGCGCCACAACCAAGACCTAAACTCACCATCCTACAATGGAACTGCAGGGGACTAAAGCGCAAGAGGGAAACATTACAACAATACATAGACTCTTATTCTCATGCGCCGCAAATAATAGCCCTGCAAGAAGTAAATATGGAGGCTAAGATCAGAGGATACTCAACACATCAAACAAACCCCTCGACATGTATTTTGGTCCACAAATCATGCACAGCAACCACTGTAGACCTTGACCTACACAGCGACATTGAATATACCTTCATAAAGTTGCTACCACAACACCGTAACAGCAAGGGCACCTATATACTCAATATATATAGTCGCCCCAAACAGCGCCGCGCAGCCTTTGACGCTATCTTTATCAAAGCACTAAGAGAAGCTCACACAGCTCCCCTAGCTATAGTCGGCGACTTTAACGCTTCTAGCCCATTATGGGGATATCCAAAGGAAGACACTAAAGGCAGGAAACTAGCTTCCGCCATCGCTGACATGGCACTCACCTTACTTACTGACCCGCAGCATCCGACTCGAGTCGGTACCAGCATAACTCGGGATACCTCCCCCGACCTGACGCTCGTCCGCAACGCCCGCAACTATGAGTGGCTCAATACGGGAGAGACCTTAGGCAGCGATCACTACATGCTGCAGACCATCTTTGAAAGCAACAAGCACAGCAAACCTCGTGGGCAAGCCAGAATGACAGACTGGGAGAAATTCAGGAAGGATACTAAACTAGTTACATCGGAACAAATAACTAGTTACGAAGAGTGGGCGGCATCTATTCTCGACCTTAAAGAAAACCTCACAAAAACCCTTGCCACCACGGAGGACCACCCAGCTGTTGACAACCATCTTCTACACCTTTGGGAAGCTAGGCGTAGTCTCATAAAACGGTGGAAGAAACAAAGGCACAATCGAAAACTCAGAATTCGAATAGCGAAGCTAACTACTCAAGCAGACCAATACGCATGGGACCTCGCTCGCACCAATTGGCTAAAAAGGTGCGAATCCCTCAAAGGTCGCCTAGACAGCAAGACTACGTGGAACCTTCTCCGATGCCTAATTGATCCACCGAAATCGAAGAGTGAACAACGTAGAAATTTGCATCGAGCCTTACACAACTTTCAAGGCACGGATGATGAACTCATGGATGAACTCACGCGTCGCTATATCTGCACTTCGAGAGACGCAGAACCCTCAAATCCAGAATACCGGGGGGAACCGAACGAAGACCTAGATAAAGACTTCACTTTAGAAGAAATCATAGCAGCACTAGCAGATATGCGCCGAGGTACAGCCCCGGGACAAGACAAAATTACGGTCGGACTTCTAACCAACCTCGGCACGGAGGCACTGCAGCAACTTACGGATTACGTTAACGAATGCTGGCGCATCGGCACCATTCCACAGGCATGGAAAACAGCCAATGTACACTTTATCCCCAAACCCGGCAAGAAAATCAGCATTGAAAACCTACGCCCCATATCCCTCACGTCGTGCGCAGGCAAACTCATGGAAAAGGCAGTCCACGCACGTCTCTCCAACTATCTAGAGAACAACGAGCTACTGCCACACACGATGTTTGGATTCAGAGCACATCTGTCCACCCATGATGTGCTTCTGCAACTCAAACGCGAAGTCATTGATCCAGCACGCAGAAACAGTGACCGAGCACTTCTATCCCTCGACCTCAAAGGAGCGTTTGACAATGTCAAACATTCCACAATCCTCCAAAATCTCCAGACCACCAACTGTGGCCAGCGAGTCTACTCATACATCTATGATTTCCTTAAAGACAGAACAGTCAACATCAGCATCGGCACTAAACAAACAACGCAAGTGAAGATGGGCACGAGAGGCACTCCGCAAGGGGCAGTATTATCCCCACTTCTGTTCAATATTGCACTCCGCAATCTTCCACCTCTTCTAAATCAGATACAGGGCATACGACACGCCCTGTACGCTGACGATATAACCATCTGGACAACTAGGGGTAGTATGGGAATGATGGAAGAACAACTACAAACAGCGGCAACAACAGTTCAGAATTATGCACGAGCGTGTGGACTAACCTGCTCTCCCGAAAAATGTGAACTCCTAGTCTTCCGCCAGCACAAAAATCAGGCCACGATCGACATCCACGTTGACAACTCACCCATAAAGGAAGTTCAGACCGTTAAGATACTGGGTCTATGCATCAATAACAAGGGCAACAACCACCTCGCCATCCAGAAACTCCGCCTCGTGAGCGAGCAAGTCGGCAGGATGATCGCCAGAATAACGACGCGGAAATCAGGGATGCGCGAAGAAGATACTCTCCGACTGGTGCAGGCCTTCGTCGTGAGCCGCATCGTCTATGCGGCACCCTACCTTCGTCTCAAGAAGTTTGACATCAAGAACCTCGACGTCATAATCAGAACAGCCTACAAGAAGGCCCTGGGCCTCCCTCTTACGACATCGACGGACAGGCTTTTACGACTGGGCGTCCACAACACGGTAGACGAGCTGATTGAGGCACACCTCACGGCGCAGGTGGTACGACTCTCCACGACTCTGACTGGCCGACAAGTCTTGAACGATTTGAACATCAATTGCCCCGCACAGCTAGACCCTAAAAGCGACATCCCAGCCTCATGGAGAGGACAATTCAAGGGAACTCCATTACCGAGGAATATGCACCCCGACTTTCACCAGTCAAGAAGACAAGCACGAGCGGAAGCTATAAAAAGGCACTACGGCGGGCGCGAGGGCGTGTTCTATGTCGATGCTGCGGGTCCTGAACAGGGAATGGCGGCCGTTGCGGTAGTACACCAAGATAAAACAGTGGATGGACTAATATTACACAGCCATGACACACTGGCTGCGGAGGAAGTGGCAATTGCCCTAGCTGCGACACACACTACCTCAGAATACATTCTTACAGATTCACAGACAGCATATCGCAATTACCTCAGGGGCAGGATTGCACCGCTAGCAGCTAAAATCCTGCAAGATAGTTACACCCGTGGCTACCAACCCATGGATAAACACTTAGTATGGGTACCAGGTCACCAGGGCATCCCAGGGAACGAGAGCGCACACGCCTCAGCCCGAGCATTTCTCCCCCGGGCACCCAATACGGATCTCGTGGAACCTCCTATCCCATTGCTAACTTACACCGAAATACTTCAGCACTTAAGATTATCTCGCCGGGTCTACCCTCCACCGGCAAAGACACTAGACAAAGGGGAGGAGATACACCTCCGCAAGCTACAGACCAACACTTTTAACAATCCACGCAGACTACACGCAATAGATCCAGAGTCATTTGACTCACAATGCAAATTCTGCGGGGAGAAGGCGGACCTATACCATATGGTGTGGGCATGCCAGCGAAATCAGACTGTCACTATTAATAACCAGCCAACGCAGGAGGGGTGGGAGGCAGCTCTGACCAGCTCGGACGCAAGGGTTCAAAAAGAACTCATCGGAAGAGCGCGGACAGCAGCCTACGCCAATGGGGTTCCGGACTGAGGACTCCAACCGCCGCTACAACCTCCTAATCATTTTCATTAAAATATTTTTACCACCACCACCTGAACCAGCCTCATCAGGGTAGAGCCCCTTAAGAGGAACTGATCATCTTTACCATTGTTGTGGCTGTGCGAAGAAAAGAAAATGCACGGGCCTACTACTGGCTCTGTAAGCTGAGCCACCTCCGCTGCCTCGTGCGGACAGAAGAGAAAAATAGACAAGAAAGAAAAAAGAGGGAGAGAAAGACGCACGCCCAACAGCCGTCGTCCACAACCGCCGAAGCGGTGGCGGGTGCAATGACGGCCTACAACAGATAAAAATCAGTGGCTGGCTAGCTCCCGCCGCAAGCGGCGTTGACCTACCGTCCCAGCCCAGTAGGGCCAGGAACTGCCACCCTTCCATCTTTAACATTAATTAATAATAATCGGTAACTGATTTATTTATTTATTTATTTATAGGAAGGGAAAGGCGTGGTAACTGTCTCACTTGTCTTTTCTGTGGACACCGCAACCGCACCGTAAGGGAAGGGAGGAAGATGGGAGTGAAAGTGGAAAGAGAGAAAGAGGAGCCGTAGTGGAGGGCTACGGAGTAATTTCGACCACCTGGTAATTTCGACCACCTGGGGATCTTTAACGTGCGCTGATCTCGCACAGCACACGACGCTTCTTCGTTTCGCCTCCATCGAAACGCAGCCGCCGAGGTCGGGTTCGAACCCGGGTACTCCGGCACAGTAGTCGGGCGTCTTACCACTGCACCACCCCGGCGGAAAGCTTTCGCCTTAAAAGAAGAGGGAGAGAAAGGCGCGTAGCAGCCGTTGTCCGCCACCTAAACGGTAGCGCGTGCAATAACAGCCTACAAAAGATAAAAATGGGGTGGCAGGCTAGCCCCGCTGCAAGCGGTAATGATCTACCAGCCCCAGCCCCGTAGGGCCAGGAACAGCCACCCTCGCCCCTCCTCCGATCCCGCATAGCAACAGTCCCGCGCTAACATTGTGTTGGTTTATAGGAAAGGAAAAGCTCAGTATATGTCGGATTTGTTCATACAGCTCTTCTTTCTTTCCACTTTCACTCGCACTTTCCTCTCTCCCTCTATGGCGAGGGTCAGGTGTCCACGGAACAAGTGTTACAAATACTGCGCTTTCCCTTTCTGTTAGGCATCACTAAGCATGCGTATGCCCATAATTGGAGTGCATGTGAAAGTGTGACAGCTTCTCCAAACGGACGACAGTATGAGCCATTAAAGGGTTTTCATAGGCGTCGTCTAACAAGTTGCATCGCGAAAAGAGTGTGGACATGATTCATATGAGCTCTGTAAAAAAGCAAGGACGGATGTAAATGTCCACCGACAGCAGGCTCACGACTCACTAGAATTGACTGAGGAGGACATCCGGACTCCACGAACACCAGTATACGGCAAGTGGCCCGATTTTGAGCCCTTATTCAGAAATTGTGTCCTAGCACTCCGGCGGCCGCGGTAACCCTAACGCTGCCGCAGGCCGCCACGATTGGATGACCGCGGTCGCTTGAGCCCCCGGCCTGCCGTGCCTCGTCCTGGGATTGATTGATTGATTGTCCTTTATTGAAAATGGGAAGGCTCATGCCTATGGATGGGGATAAACGGGAGTAGACAGAATCTTCATTGTTTAGGTCGTCAGTCAAATCATATTGCTCTAACCAGGCCACTAAGCCAGCCATAATTGGCAAATATCATGTGTGTGTTAGCATCAGTTTCTAGAAGGGAACGGTAGTTCAGGCGGTAGGGTTTGATCTCGGAGCGTCCAGTAGAAAAAGCAGGGTAATCCCAGAGTAGATGAAATATGCCACCGCGCTTCAGAGTCGTACAGTGGGGGCACGTAATCATTTTCTCCGTATACTGACGCCAGCGGGCCATGATACGTGGCGTGTAAGCCTCATGGGCGATGAGCTTACTCAAAAAAAAATACTTCTTGACTTCGGGTGAGGTGGATTTTTCTCGTAAAAGGTGGGTCTGATGTCGCCACCTGCATGCGATGCTGACTGAGGCTACGAAGACTGGTCCAAGTAAGGGAAGGGTTGTGTTGCCCGCCCAAGGTCGAGTAAGGATGAAGCAAGGAGGGTGGGAAGTAAATGTGGACATCCCACCTGCCAAGGAATCCGCGGCGTATGCCGCCGCATTGCCCCCTGATTCGTCCGAGTGACCTGGAGTCCACTGAATAACGAAAGTTCTGGTCGCGAGTTGGTGGCGTTTAAGGAGGCGCTGTATGGCCGTAGCAGTTGCATCTTGTGAACCCGGAGTAGCGATTTCCTTGTAAGCTTCATAGGAATCAGTAAGAATACGCACTGAATCAGTTCCAGTGCAAGGCACTCCTGACAAGGCTCCCCACATCGCGAGGAGTTAAGCATGAAGAGGGGTACCTTTAGGTAGGTGGCATGCATCCCAAGCGGCAAGCTTATGGTCGGCCCGCACTCGGCCCTTGCCAATATGGCCGACTGAAACTCACCGGGCCGACCTAGGCCACGTACCTCAGCCCGAGGTCGGGGATTGACAATGGCCTAAGAACGGCCGATCATCGGCACTCGACCTCGGGCCGACGAGTACGGCCGACTTGGCCAGCCTATTGCCGCGCTAGGGTCATGCATGGGCCATGGCTTGCCGACTTGACCAGCCTACTGTCGCGCTAGGGCCATGAATGGGCCATGGCTTACCCACACATGGCCCAACCACTTCGGCGGTACTCGCTGGCCGGTGGTTTATCCACCGTCGGCAGTGGACCTCGGGCCAATGAGTATGGCCGACTTGGCCAGCCTACTGCCGCGCTAGGGTCATGCATATGGGCCATGGCGTACCCACAAATGGCCCAACCACTTCAGCGGTACACGCTGCCCAGTGGTTTATCCATGTATAATTAGTGGTCTACTCATCCATGGCCTATGGTGTACCCATTAAAACGTCTGCAGTTCAATTGTGCATGGAAAATTAGCGCTGCGGCAGTATTTTGAGATGCGCATCTTCTCCTCCAAGCGGGCTCTAACTTTGTGGCATCAGTAATGGTGTTCTCCGGGCAGGTGAAAAGCAACCCATACGTATGTAGCTCAAAAAAGCCTGAGCATCGGCAAATGTAGGTTTAAACAGCACTTTTTATTGGTTTTTCTTAAATATTCGAAACATGCTCAAAGCCCTGCTAATAAAAAATGGCACTTACAGCTAAGTTTGTGAGGCTTCACATCAATTTATTCTGGCTTTCAGCTTCTAGACTGAGTTGAAGATGTCACGTTTCCCTGCTCGTTGTGCCCGCCGTCCTATTACTTCACTGTCACGAGCCATCGCTTGATTGCTGCCGCGGTCTTCCTGGAGAGGACATCACTCAGGTACACGCTGCCTCTCCTCAGGCATCCTAGAAAATATACGAAAGAAAATATCAGCCTTCATTCCGTATTCATATGAGTTTCCTAGCCTGTTAAAATGATAAAAGGCTGTTACTCAAACAATTATAAGGACCTTCAGTGGTATCAGTAGTGATGTAGTCATCCGATATCTGAAGTCATTTGAAATATGAGGTGCACCATATTTACACATATACTGCTTGTCCAAGCAAATTTGATCCAAGGGATAAAAAAGACATTTCCGAAGCAGGGGAAGGAGACCAGATACATATTGCTGGAAGCTACCTTGAGCGCCACAGAAAAGGTTTTGTTTGGAATCCTTAATTGACATTATTTACCTAAATTACTGATTAATGACTTACACAATAAATGGTGTTGCTACTTTGAAGAGTACCGGCACAAACCACATTTCATTATTAGCGATAAAGAACCATCACGTCTGCATTTCGTTCCCCAGATACAATAGGAAACCCCGAAAATACAAAAATCAGATTGCCGGACAATACAATTGAGGCCTTGGCTTGGCTCGACAGCCCTGTGTAGCGTTAGACCTATAAGTTGCCTCTGGTTTCTTTGTCCGCGCCAGCCCAACCGTTCAACAAGACCGTATTTGTACTTTACAGCTGAAAAATAATGTTCCACTCATTTGTATTCTTACCGCTTTGTAGTCATTATACTCACTGCAAAGTTCAGCGCGCTCAGTGTAACTCGCGCCTTCATGTACGCCAAAGGGCTGAGGCGAGGCAACCATCGCCAGCATATCACCCTTACTCATGCATGGGACCAGCCATCATAGCGGCAGGTTGTTTCGCCCGCTCAAAATCATGTTGAGAGCAGCACAATTGTGGTGTGCGAATGGGCTGGTAACGGTTTCGGTATCTACATAACCGGTATCTACATAACACTGCAGATAGAAAAAAAAAGGTACACATGAGGTTTCTAACTGCAAATATCGAAACAGAGATTTCCGAACGTGCTCACCGACTCTGTAAGTCGTATTTATTGTCTAAAGTGAATATTTAGTACTTGGAGCGAATAACCTCACTTCCCTACGTACAAAATAAAACTTTACTGTGCTGTCCTAAGAGGCTGCCGGCAATGCGTCATCGGTTTCCATCGCCTGTTTCTAATGGTTTATTTCTAACCCTTGGCTCTAGCTATCAAGCACAGCAGGTGTAATGTAACTTGAATAAAACCTGCATGAGATCATACATATAGGTATATTTGTAAGCTTTACAGATTTCACTTACAAATATTACAAGAATCGCGTCACTGCGGTCTTTCTTTAAAATTGACACCAATATTCGTGGCTAAAATAAAGTACTCAACGTATTAATTCAGCTTCGCAAGTGCAGCTGTAACAGAAAGTGAGGGCTGGCGACACCGAAGGTGTGCCTAGCTTTCAAATTTTCTTAGATGGCCCAACCGTTCGAAATATGTAATTTTAAAAATAAGCCCTTGATAGTGGCTTTCTCACAGCGTATATGGGTGCCTTAATAAGAAACATAATAGAGGTCCCATGACCATCTTTCGTTTCAAATGAAATTTTTATATGTGGTGGGCAAATATCTAGACACAAAGGAATTAACCTTAGTTTTGCAAGATACGGCGTAGTCTCTTCGTAAGGAAATACAAAAACTGCGCAAAAAAGACGGGACAAGAAGAACAGAGAGGCACACACGAAGCGCAGAACTTCCAACTGAATTTATTCTTAAGAATCAAGGCACTATTATAAAGGCGCTAAACAAGATAATACAAGGATCAAGACGCAAAAACTTCGTAGGTCAGGAACACCGCGTACACGAGTGGTTTAGGGCTGATGAGCCCTAAACCACTTATCAGAAGGGGCTGATGAGCCCCTTCTCATCAGCCCTAAACCACTCGTGTACGCGGTGTTCCTGACCTACGCAGTTTTTGCGTCTTGATTCTTGTATTATCTTGTTTAGCGCCTTTATAAGTGCCTTGATTCTTAAAAATAAATTCAGTTGGAAGTTCTGCGCTTCGTGTGTGCCTCTCTGTTCTTCTTGTCCCGTCTTTTTTGCGCAGTTTTTGTATTTCCTTACGACATGAACCGACTAGCCCAACATCACATTTTACTTCAGTATTCTCTTCGAAAACAAAAAAAAAAATATATTACGGTATATCTTTAGAGGTAGAAAACGCTGCTTTTGCCATTTCAAAATGTTGCAAATTTGGATACCATGATTTTGTCATCTACTATTGTTTACTCACTAAATATATGCATGTTTTACATTTACAAACAATATTAGGAACCCGTTTTGTTTTTGCAGTTGAGTTATTAAAAAATCGCAAACTTTGGTTCAGGAGCGATGCGCTGTAAAAATATGCATTTTTAACCTTGTATACTGGAATGTGATGCATTAGGTCGGTTGCACTAAATATGTTTCCACTTCCTAACGCATGTTCTTAATTCCAGGCAATATTTCGAGCTCCAGACCGCTAGGTGTGTTCTACACAACGCATCAAAATTGTCCAAAATTCGAAAACAGCAGTAAAGGGTAAATTTGCTGCGATTAAAAAAAAGATCTTCGATCTTCAAATACCTCTCAAGAATCTTCAGTATCTGAACAATATCGCGGACTAAAAAGTGTTGCGTTATATTGTTTAAAAATATAACATTAAATATTAAACCAAGTGCTTGTCCTGATAATGGCCAAATTCAGCCTGCATTCTTGCAAGATCCAATATTATCCTGGCACTGAAACTATTTCTCTGCATTATCTAGGTTCCATTCTTTATTTCTGAAAAAACTTGAAGCTCTAGGTTTGTTTTTTTTCTACATATAATATTTAAATTGGCCAAAATTTAAAAAAAATGGTAAAATAAGAAAAACTGATTAGGACTGAAGAAAATGCCGCAACAACGATTTTTATCGAAATCTCTGGAAACAATGCAAAGTACTTTGTTAATATGAGTCAGTATATATATTGAATTCTGCAAAATGTAAAATTAGAAATATAAAAATGCCTGTTTTTAATCTATAGATTTGCTTATTGACTCCCCCTTATAGAGTAGGCATCAAAACTTCAATTTAGTATTTGCTGAATTTAGTTACATTTTACTGTATGTAAAATTTAAAGCCTTGTCAGCGCTAATAAAGCCTTTTTCTGCTTGTCAGCAAGGACATAATCTAGCTTAAAATGGTATTAATTCGCTATTTCTGTCAATTTCATGGCATAACGCAAGTGAAGGCTGCACTTTTTCTCTGTATTTCATTCTTTTTATTTCTAGGTGCAGTAGTATTCAATCTAGTCTATTAATATATTATTCCATTTCTCAGCTTTGACCATAACTAACAATACTATATTTTTGAAGATGGTTTTTAAATGTGTAATTTTTTATAATGCAATCATAAGCAAATTGCTTTCCAGCGTTACAGAGAACACACATAGCAGCTTAGATCTCCAGATTAAGCAAATTGCTTTCCAGCGTTACAGAGAACACACATAGCAGCTTAGATCTCCAGATTCTGCCTTAAATTAACAATATAACCTGCGTAATAAAGACAGAATATTTTAGTGCAAACAACGTAACGCATCACGCCAGTATGTAAGGTTGAAAATAAACATTTTCGTAGCGCATTGCGCTTCAAGCAAAGTTTGCAATATTTTACTAAATCAACTGCATCAATGAAAGAAGCTTTCAATACTTCTTATACAAATAAAAGTTATGTTGATGTGGCGAGTAAAAAACAATGGATGACAAAATTTTAGTGCGCAAGCAGCAGGCCTCCAAACGTGCGACATTTTGAAATGACAAAAACGGGGTTTTCCAGCTTAAGTGATAGGCGTTTTTTTTTTCTGAGAAAACTACGCCGCATCTTGCAAACCTAAGGGTCTTTCCTTTGTGTCGAGAGATTAGCCCACGACATAGAGAAATTTAATTAAAACAAAATGGTCATGACTCCACGATTACTGTTCCTGTCCAAAGACATCCATATTTGTTTTCATTTCGTCTCTTCAAACAGGCTGGTTTAGGCAATGCGGTGAATAAAAATATCATCATATATATTAAACATTTCCGCGCTACACGTTGTACCTAAAGCTACCTATATTGTCACAACTGTCATTCGTTATTTGTAGCTGAAACAACATCACAAAAGGAATTCGATTGCAAATTGTTCGTGAGTTAAATAGGCGTACGGGATGACACACGTGTACTCTGCAGAATACAAATTAAGAAAGAGCAGTCACAAACTATAGGCAAATAAGGCTATGATACGGAGCATATGTATTACTCCGGTTAACAGTAAAAAAGTCGACTTTTACCGTATTAATATATTCGCAAACTATTGCATGTTCACATAGGAACACAATTAATGAACTCACTCACGCATCTAATGTCTATGGGCATTAGATGCGTGGATGACTTCGCTTTATTCCAATTCGTGCGTTACTGAAAATATTTGAACGAGGAAAAATTTAATGTCTACACAATTTTCAGCGAGTACACCACAAAATATACTAAGGTGCTTCATATATAGTCACATCACCTAGCAAGTGAAGTGGGATAACAGAACTAATCAGACACTCACCCTGATCAGCATTTCGCTTTTGCGTCATCTTTGTAAGTTTTTAGGCAGGCTTTTCCACTGATTATCCTCTTCTATATACCCTTGCCACCCAAAGGACACAGATCTTCTGGGGGTACCGAACTGTTGGTTTTCGCACCAGTCATACAACTTAATCGAACCATTTCTACGTAGAAAACGCTCTCGATGCACACGTAAAAAAAATGAAAGCATGCATGTTTAGGCGAAATCATTCACCCGTGATAAAATAATATGATTTGAACAATAAAATCAAATGATCACACTCGAAGCAACAAGAAAGTGGTGGAGAGATAGGAATTGAAGCAATGAAAGGCGGTTGCTTACTGCAAAAAGCCAATAGCAAGAGGTCCACCGTCTATAAGAATAGGCAATAAAAATAAGGCACATTTAAATGTGCATGCAGCAGTTACAGTGATGCAGCGCTACCTTTTGTTAGGCAGGCTTTTCCGCTGATTATCCTCTTCTTTATTCCCCTTCCAACCACAGGACACAGATCTTTTGGGGGTGCCAAACTCTCGGTTTTCGCACCAGTGATACAACTCAATCGATCCATTTCTACGTAGAAAACATTCCGATGCACATCTAAAAAAATTAAAGCATGTATGTGTAGGCTAAATCATTCACACATGATAAAACAATATTATTTGAACAATAAAATCAAATGATCACACCCGGAGCAACAATAAAGTGATGGAGAGATAGAAATTGAAGCAATGAAAGACGGTTGCTTACTGAACAAAGTCAATAGCAAGAAGTCCTGCGTCTATAAGAATAGGCAATAAAATTATGGCACATTTAAAGGTGCATGCAGCAGTTACAGTAATGCAGTGTTACCTTTTTTGTTTCACTGCAGCGGTTGGTATAAATATTGAGAAATTGCTAGGCATCTCAGGTGACCCCATTGAAAACCTCATCCAAGGTTGCTGCGGCGTGTTATTTGCAGCTGTTAACGGTAAGACAGGCTATCCTATGAGTGCATGTTCATTTCCTCCTTTTTGTACCTTGAATGAAAGCAACTGAACAGTGGGTGTTGTAAGAGGTGCACCGTCCCTAGGAATAGGGAACAAAATTAAGTTTTGCTTGTAATACACAAAGGTACAAAAAGGACCAAATATACTTGCAATAATAGCATGATGACCTACCTCTTCATCAACAGCTGTAAACAACCTGTCACTACTAGTCGGTTCTTTGGATAGGGTTGTCAATGCTAGAGCTTAAAGCTAAGAGCAATATGAGTAATATTTATAGCGGTCACGGCCGTAAAGAATTAGCACAATACTCCATTACTGTAACTATTCAACCGTCCATTTATACATACTGTTCATTAAAGAACCATGCACTTCTTATTAAGTTGCTCTTTTCTACTCCCAAATGATTTCCTATACAATTAGAATACGTGGGTCGCTGCTTCGATTTAAAATTTTTGTACGATGGCTATGACGTGCACTTCATGCATACAGTGCGTGAGGCACAAAGAGCTATAATTGCCGAACAGGCGGACCTGACGTCCTGTCCCATTTAAAGTGCGCGCCGTGATCGAACGCTTCGCGAGCTATATATCTCGGACGATATGGTCGCCTCATACCGCCCGTCAATTTTTTGTACAATGTGTCGCACATGCACGTTGTTTACTTTCCAGTGACAGGGGCGCAGTACAAACACGGCTGATGCGCCTTTTTGCTTGTTTTGTTATTTTCCTCAGCCTTCGAAGCGCGTCTGCGAAACCGCTCTCCTATTGTCGCCGCTTCCTGACGGCGCGCCCTCACCTGAAGGTGCGTTCTCAGAAGGGGGGCGTCGATTAAGAAAATTTTGAAAAGGGGCTCACTTGCGCTGTTCACGGCTTTCAAATCCTCAACATGATATTAACCATTATAAAAGTGGGGGTTCATTATTACTAAAGTATAGTCTAATCATCAAGCGGCATCACGCACATAACGTCTGCCCCACTGTAAAATTCGCTTGCACAGACCGCACGGACAGTTTTCAAAGCATCGTCTGTACATTTGAAAACAAAAAACTGCCCTAACTCTTAACAAAATCCAAAAACTGAGCGAACATGGCTTCCTGCGCGCAGAAAAGACGCTGTCCAAAATATATGTACAAAGCTGAGCGCGTAGTATTCGGTTACTAATTGATTGCGGCGCGCTGCGCAGTCAAAAAACTGCGCAAATGGCTGCCGGTAGTGTTCTGTCGCGCGTTGATGGCACACACACCTGTTATGCACGGCTTCTCTATTTTCGGCGCAAATGTTGTTCATATCGCAGCCAGTAAATAAGTCCACGCACTTGCTTGCATGTAACCCGGACGAAAATTCGTTTAGTTCTTGAAGTCATGCTTCGCGCAGTTATTTCGAGAATACAGAAAGAGAACATTTGGGACTGGTAGGAGATTATATAGAACCAATTATGAAGCAATGGCATGCTGCAAAGATATATACTCACGGTCTAAGTTGACGGCTTTCACTGAGTCCGAGAATGCCGATGGTTTCCCGCCGTTGCTGTAATCCGTACTCCGGCGACATTTCACAGCTCTACTATTCACAGATATGTAGCAAGCACAAACCGGAGCACATGTAACGTATATAGGCGCAAGAAAAAAAAATTATACACAGCACAATGAATAAGAAAATTAACGAGGGAAGCAATTAAAGAAAGGTATAAGAAGCAGTCAGAAGTCTTGTAGCGTCTTCATCAAGCTCTGAAATGAACGCTTCGAGAGGAGGCCGCACAGCCGCGCAGCGGGGGATTCGTAGACGAGGTGGAACAATGAACTGCTCAACCAGTGCGCGTCGATTCCCGCCGCGGTGTTGTGTTCGCAAGGGCGGCGTGTGGGAACGAAGGACCAACGACCCTCTCGACATTCCATTCCTCCTTTACCCCAGCCTCTCCTGTCTGCATCGGCCAGCCGTGCCCAGAGATTGGACCGCGCCGATGAGCGGCCGCCAGCGCGCACCGCTTGAGTCGAGGTCTAATAAACAGTTTTTTTCTGTTCGCAAAAGCATTGTTTCTTCAAGCCAACCGCGGACATATCATTTTCTAAAAAAAAATAGAAAGCCTCCCCATCTACCATCCACAACGTTGCGTAATTCTATACAGTTGGTGCATCGACAAATGCGCACGTCATCTTTCCCCTCCCGCTTCCACCTATGATCGAACAAAAGACGGTCGTTCGACCTTTTATATTTACTTCAAAATATCATATATTGTTGCATGATGACTGATTAATAATATCGAAGAGGCGGAGTTCCGAGCTTCTCTGCTGTTCTGGCCAAATTTAGTTATAGATAACACAAACTATGTTCAAGTTAGCTAGCTAAAAATTATCTGACTGAATATATACATGTTTTTATTTGTATTCAGTTAATTTTCGCTATTCGGGTAAGAGTAGATGTTTTTATAAAAATTCTCAAGATCGGCCCAAGAAACGAAATTTTCCTAATTTGCAGGCCTTTATTTCAGAAAAGGTTCATGGTAGAGCAGCAATAATTCCACACTATGTTCTCGGCATAGTTCTCCGCAAACAGGTAAAGCTTATATTTTTGTGACATTTGAATACAGATACGATCGCGCTAATTTACAGAAAACAGCGAACATTGAAAATTTCTTAGGAAAATAAAAAAAAAACTGTTTTAACACTGTTTAAACTTATTCCGCCTATTCTACACTACCTCAGCTTTCAAAATCAATAAAAACACCGCGCATAATTTTGTTGCGCTAGTAATTATGGCCACTTTGATAAGGCCTTTGTCCAATTATAGCGCACCGCGCAGATCTGCAGTTCTCCGGAATTTGTGAATCGTTCAAGGTTTTTAAATTTTGGCATATTATTGTAACAGGGAGAAATACATTTATAAAAGAGGATTAAAGATATATGCATTGAGAAACAGCCAAGGAGCTAGGCAATGAAGGCCCCCAGTTCGACGCACTTCTTTTTCTTAATCTTCTACAAACGAGCGCTCCACTTCGTCCTCATCATTCTCCAGCTATAAAAGTATTTCTTCGGTTATTGTTTGTCTCGACTTCGCAAATTGACGGTGACAGACACAGCAATGAATGATTCAGAATCAGTTTTGTACGCGTCGAATTCCTGATGCGCTGTGGCATCAGGCACCACACAGACGTTTTTCGCAATCACCTTCACCTTAACGCGAATTACAGGAGACGATAACGTTCAATGAGCAAGCAACGTATTCCAAATCATTTTAGCAGAATGGAAAAATTGCGAAGGGCATGGAAAACTGCCTCAGTAAAACAGAGTGTTTCTGGGCTGCATCCGTTTTTTTCGAATGACTCGACAGCGCACATTATTTTCATTCCTGTACAGTTTCTTCCAGGCAGTCCTGGCTAGCGTGCCTGCATGAAGTGTGATCAGCAGATCGAACCCGCGGCAAAAGGCCCACTTCAGGCCGTCTGGATGCCGTCATCTGAGCATCCGGTTACCAATAGTTTTTTTTTTCCTTTTTTTTAGCATTCGATACCTTGCTTTCCCACTGCAGCACCAGTTATGCTTTCCACCGATCGCATCTGGCGCAGCAGTTTCTCATGCGGCAGAGGCTGTCGCCCGCGCTGGTGAAGCGGGCTTCCCGACAGTGGTCGCATCTCATTTACTTCACACCGTGTTATTGGCGTCCGGTTGCGGCGCGAAAAACAGGCGGATAGAATAGTGAAGCTCTAGTGCTGATGCGTTGAACTGCACAAGGAAGTATTTTTTATTAGTTCTGGGTAGCTTCACCCTATATATGTATTGAAGTCTGTCGGTCTGAAGACGCAAAAACGAGCTCTCACTGCACCGCCTCTTAAAACGAACGTCTAGGGTGAGCACACCCCCGCGCTCATGGCCGCTCCGGTCATCTCAACATCTCAACATTACTGTCCTCATTTCCGTCGACATCTTTTCCCTACTGTTGGACATATTTTTAGAACCTGAAATCCAATCCTGCTTGCATTTTATTCGCTTAGTGGCCAAGAAGTCAGACCTACAGCAATTGCAAATTCCTGTTTAAGGGTCTTATTGGACTGGTCGTAACTACTAGTGCACCAATATTGTGCAATGTGTTTTTATTGACATTGCAAATTGATGTAGAGAAGAATACGTGAACAAAGTTTAAAAAGATATCATCAACGTTTGTTTTTATTCTCCTCAGAAATTTTCGTTGTAATAATGGTGAAGGTGATTGCGAAAATGTCTGTGGGCTGACCTATGCCACAGCGCATCAGGAACTCTACGCATACAAAGCTGACTCCGATTCATTCATTGCTGTGTCTGTCACAGCTAGTTTGCAACGTCGAGACAAAAAATGACAGAGGATGATGTGGACGAAGTGGCGCGCTCGGTTGTGGAAGAATAAAAAAAAAAGAAGTACGTCGAACTCATTGCCTGGCTCCTTGGCTGAATACAAGTACCTTCGCACTTGTATTCAGAACTCGAGCGTAACCCCTGAGCCATCACGCCTTATACTCTTCAGATTCAGATATCAATTTTGTAGACATTTTGCGGAATCCTTGTGGATTGTGGGCGAATGTTCTACTTATCATGGGTCCCGAAAGCGATAGCGCGCATGCATAGGCGGAATTTCTGGCCGTTCTTCCTAAGGCTCAATAGGCCTCACTCTGGAAGCGACGGACCAACTGAGCATAGGCATTAAAAACAGTTGAGCAGAGGCAATTTACGAGACTTTTGAGGCCACAGGCCGACAAAAACGACCTTCCTTTTGAGACGTGTGTTAGCGAGGTAAGCACACCTGCGAGAAAAAGTGGAGAGGCCACGCGCTTTGAAAAGTCTGCACGTCTGCCTTTTCTGACGGTGAAGCGGTTATTTCTGTTTAAGGTACTCTCCTAAATGTACCTGCCATCTTGCCCAAACAATTTTGTCTGGCGCATTGTTTTGTATAAAATAAGAAAAAAAAAAGCAATCGTAGCGGTTTGCTCGAAGCTGTACGTGTTGGTTCAATGCTGGGAACTAAAGCTGGAACGTGAAACCGAAGGAGGTTCTTGCCTCTATCAGCCTCTCTCGCCTCCCTGCTGTTCACCGGTAGTCTGCGCAGAGCGTGCGCAAGCCAGCAGCGCATGTGAGACGCGCCAGCACAGTCGGTGGGAAACAGGCGGAGGAAGAGGGTGGATGTTTACTCTGCGGGCGCGTTGAGGCCAAATTACAGGCGCAGAGAATCGCGTTTCATCGTACTGGGCGCGCCGCTTTCGAGCTCGCACGATGTCGACAATCGCCGAACCTTTCGCTTTCGCCGTAGTCCCTTTTTGTTCTCTCTCCGAGTGCGTTTTTTTTTTCGTTTTTTTTTTGTCTAGATATATAATCTCGCTATTACTGCGTGTAATATATATATATATATATTGATGCTTATTCGCTTATTTAGTCGAGTTTGCATTTTTCCTCCTTTTCGCGTTTCAGGGTTTGAACTGTTGTCATATTACTTTTATGGATTCCGTTACGCGTGTTTTTACGTTGCGTTTCTTCGTGACAGCAAATAAATGCATATTGTAGCGCCCGAACAAGGAGCGCGATCGCTTTGACAAAGACGGCGACGCTGCTGCCGTGACTCGCACGCGTGCGCTGTTCCGCTGCTGTCGTGCTGCACTGTGCAGTTGCCCCGACTTCGAACCATTCTTTGCTGTGTCTGTCACAGCTAGTTTGCAATCTCGAGACAAAACGTTACTGGATGATGATGAGAATGATGAAGATGAAGTGGCGCGCTCGTTTGCGTAAGATTAAGAAAAAAGTGCGTCGAACGGAGGGCCCTCATTGCCTAGCTCCTTGGCTGTCTCTCATTGTATTTATCTTTATTCCTCTTTTGTAAATATATTTCTCCCTGTTACAATAATATTGTCACGTCTCGGTAGAACGCCAAGGAGCGCCTAGCGATAGATGGTTTGAATGGTCGACCAGAGCGAGTCTTGCGTTCAAGCTTCTTTCTCTTCCAGGCTCGCACTTGTCGTCTCATATGTCATCTTTTGCTTCGCCTTCTATGTGTCCTTTGCCCCCCTCCTCAGGAAGCATCGTCTCGATGAGGTCGTGGGCGATTTACAAATGCCGTAGAATCTTCAGATCTGCGTGGTGCGTTACGCCTTGCACCAGGGCCTTATTGAAGTGGCCGTAATTACTTGCACAACAAAATTATGTAAGGTGTTTTAATGATTTCGAAAGCTGGGGTATAGTGGAGAATACGTAGTAAAAGTTTAAACAATGTTTAAACTATTTTTACTTTCCTAAGAAATGTTCAATGTTCGCTGTTTTCTTTAAATTAGCGCGATCGTATCTGTGTATTGAAAAGTTATATAAATATAAGCTTTAGCCGTTTAATACATAACTATGCTGAGAACATAGTGTGGATTTTTTTGCTGCTCTGCCATAAACCTTTTTTGAAATAATTAGGTCTGCAAAGTAGAAAAATTTTGTTTCTTCGGCCGATTTTGTGAAAATTTATAAAAACATCTACACCACCTTGAAAAGCGAAAAATAACTGAATACAAATAAAAACATGCATATATTTAGTCGGATAATGTTCAATTAACTCTAACATATTTTGCGTAATTCAAAACCAAAGTTGTCCAAAAGAGCAGAGAAGATAAGCGCGAAACTCCGCCTCTTCATTATTAATTTCGTGTGGCCGGAAAAATATTTTGGCAGCAAAACCAATTGCAGATCTCTTCTTTCCATTTATCTGACAATGTTATATAAAGTTTGGAAATTAATATGAAGGTCGACCGACAATTTTTTTTTTCTTACCTGGAAACATTCTACAATTTTTTTCTTCCTTTTCCACTGCCTAGCGCGGTTAGAATGATCGGACTCTAAACTAATAGGCGGAACAAACTAATTTGTTATTTATTGCCGATATATATGTTGCGCGCCATATAAATGTACCGGGGCTTGTCATGCTCGCAGTCTGCGCGAAAAACTGCCATTTTTTTCTTTTTTTTACCACTGTGTGAATGCCCAAAACTAAAATGGCAAACTCGAGTCTTCCGGCTTATCATTTTGCAGGGATTGCATCTAGAAAGTACACACATCGTATTCGTTCCTTTCCCCAGGTAAACAGACGATGCTGCGCGTAGTTCGTTATGGATAATGCAAAAGCACTAGGACAAAAAACGGCTGAGAAAACGGTCATTTGTTCGATCAACTTGCGGCAACGTTTTCTTTCTCGGCAATGAAAAAGCTACCTTCTAATCATAATTTAATGTCACATAATCGTGCTATGACAACATGGTTTTGTTTTGTATGCGCGTTCTCATTAACCTGGATTTGTACTAGAGGTTAAGTAGATCCAGGGATGTAATCGGCGTCCACTACAAGCATATTGGGTCGGGAGTGCTAGCCGGCTTCCTGGCCCACATGGCACGCGGCCGACCGTGGGCTACCAAATGCCCGAGCAACCGTTGCCAAACAGGTCGGCATTCAGTTGGGGTTACAAGCTCGGGCCACGGTTGCTGGCCGACTTCTGCCCAACCTAGTACATGGCCGACCATGGGTCGCCCAATGGCCGAGCTACCATGGCCAAATTGGTCGGCGTTCAGTCGGGTGCTCGAGCTTGGGCCTTGCTCGATGGCCGGCTTCCGCCCTACCTGGCACATGGCCAACCATGGGCCGCCATTCGACCGAGCCCCAAATGCCGGCAGGTCGGCTGCCGACCAGCTGCCGATGACCGGCCATAGGTTGGCAGTCGGCCAATGCTGCTTGGGATAAGCGCCTGAAAGGGAAGGGTTGTCATCGCATACCCAGCCATTAGATGCAACTTCGCTTGTAATCGATGCGTCGGTGTATATCTCAGTCGTGTCAGGGATTCGCTCTTGTCGGTGATGGGTCGCGTGGAGCTCCCGGGGAATGAAAAAATCGCGGTTTACAGGTCGGCGATGGAGGCGCGTGACTACTGGCATCGCCCAAGGAGGAAGAGATGCATATAGGGCTTGTGTTTTTTCGTTACGCTGTTCATCCCAGGCCAGCAGGCGACGCCCTTGGACAGTGTTCTCTAGACGTATTCGATGACGTGTCTGTGACTCGCAAACGATGGTAGCGAGCGGTGGAAGAGCGGCCCAACGCTCAAGTTCGGCTATGGGAGTGTGCTTAGGTAGACCGGTTATAGTACGTAGAGTTGCGCGATGAAGGCGTTCGACCTTAGCGTTCGACCTTAGCGATCGCCCTGGGATAATCATCCCAGGGCAATCTACAAAGCTTCTTGAAATGCTGAGCATTTCAAGAAGCCGTGTAGGTCGGCCTGGGATGAATATCATCGAAGTGGATGGCGAGGACATTTCGCCGGAAGAGCTAGGACCGCAGCAGGGATGAGCGCGACCCACAGAAAGCGAGGAATTAAGCACGTCAGTGGAGACATCTACGGACGCCAAGATGGAAGTGGGCCAGTCAGCGAGGAAACCGAAATGGCTCTCAGAGTCGGGAGAAAGTTGGCAGAATGCTCGGTGACATCACGAAAGCTGCGTTTGCCTGCGGAAGACTATAAAATCGTTGTTCACCCGAAAGGTGGACTACATCTCGGGCTCAGACGAACGCAAATTCAAGAGGCCACATGGACCGCCATTGCGATCAGTGTCGAAGAAATGCAGGTGGACACGATTTGCAAGATTGAGAAGCAAAACACCATTCTGATTAGCACACACAGTAGGAAAAGAACAGACCGCTATTTGCTGATCAAGGAAATCAAGGTCGAAAAAAGAGCTACGAAGTTTCAGCGTGTCTCACGGCTCCGGAAAACTTCGGAAAAGGGGTAATCCACGGCGTTCCGATAGACCAAAGCCAGGAAAAAATCGAAAGACACTTTCAACACGACGGAAATCCAGAGATTCTCGGCGATAGACGCATGGGCAAGACGGAATCCGTAATCGTACTTTTTGCGATGTAGGGGGTGCCACAGTACGTGATTTACTCGTGCGTGCCGCACCGCTGCCTGCTACTATACAAGAAGCAGTATGAAGTGTGTCGTATCTGCGGAAGCTTGGGCCGCCGAGCTGACGTTTGTACTGATCCGAGCAACCCAGTATGCCTAGGATGTGGCCTACAGAACCCTCTCGTGGAACACCAGTGTGACCCAAAGTGTCAGCTGTGTGGCAAGGGGCATCTGACCGCGCCAAGAACTGCAAGCAACTCTACCGAACCTCCTAAATCGTCAAGAAACGACAGTGGGAGGCGAAACTGCGAGCCAAAGAAGAATCAAAGAAGACATCAGTGACGGCGAGCCGGCAAAGTAGATCGAGAACCCGGGGACGCAGCATTAGCCGTTCCGACTCGAGCTCTTTCCCGAGACTGGGGAGGAGCGTATCGCGATCAAGATCCCGTTTCGGGGACCGGAGGAAGCAATCCAGGGCCGGTTGAGTTCCAGGAACCGATCCGGAGGTCGCACAAGATCTAGGACCCACTCCAGGGGCCGGAAAACATTCGAAACATCAAATAATAACGAGGTGAGCTGGGATGATAGAGTTTCCCAAAAGAATAAGTAGCATACCGAAGAGCTCACAAAGCATAGGCAGTTGGTAAACAGACTACTCAGAGAAAATAAAACTCAGAAAAAGAAGGTTGAAAAACTAGAAAATCCCAATGCATCACAGCAATAAAGCGCAGTTGGAACGCAGGTTAGCTCGAACGCTAAAGCACAGCATCAGGCCCGTGTTCCGAGTTTGCGTCGTTATCGAATTTATAGTGCTCTAGAAGGTTTCCAGCGCACTATATCGAAGTGGCGCTATCTCACGTGACCTCGAATCATCTTATTGGTCGAAACGCCGGAACTGGGTGTTGCCACTGCTGAATCGGAAGAGTGGGCAACATCATTTTCCAGCGTTTCCACCAATCAGATGACTCGAGTTCGGGGAGATAGGGAAACTCGCGATAACGACGCAAACTCGGAATACGGGCCTAGAGCGCCATTGGAATGCAGGTTAGATCAAATGCTAAAGCAAAGCACGGCCCGTATTCCGAGTTTTCGTCGTTATCGAAAGTGTCGCTATCTCACGTGACCTCGAGTAATCTGATTGGTGGAAACACCAGAACCGTGTGTTGGTACCTTTTCCAGCTCCGTATAGTGACAACGCACGGTTCCGGCGTTTTAACCGATCGGATGACTCGAAGCCACGTGAGATGGCGGCACTTCGGTAACGGCGCAAACTCTGAATAAGGGCCCAGGATAGAAGAGAGGATGCCCTGCCTCCAGCGAAGAGGACGGCGCAAGAATCGAAGGATCAAAACATAGCGTTAGCGGAGGTCAGTAAAATTATCGACCGAAAGCTAGATCGAAAATCGATGTCTTATTTGAGGAGATAGCTGCAGAATTTGCGGCAATCACTGCGTTCGCTAACAAGTTCAGTGAGATAGATGCGCGCTTCGCCGCGCTGGATGCGGAAAGGACGCCAACAAACGGAAATATAGCTAATCATGACCATCAAAAATAACAGGCACACTATTTGGCAGTGGAATTGTCGCGGATATCGCCGTCAAAGGCCGGTTCTGCAGCAACTCCTTAGTTAAAAGGACAATTCGGAAGCAATCGCGTTGCAAGAAGAATACAAGCAAAGCTAACAGGGTATCGAGCTTTCTGTACGGAAGGGTAGAAACCGCGGGTGGCTACACTAATTAAGAGAAACATAACAGCAATCAGGCATGACACGGTGGTTAAAAACAATGACCACGTTCTCGTCGAACTCATACCAAACAAGAAGACAGACGGAAGCCTTTTCATCCTAAATGTATACTCACTCCACGGCAGAGAAAGGACAAATTCGGCACACTATTCCAAAAAAACTTTAAATATAGCCAACAACCAAGCACTGATCGTAGTAGGCGACTTTAACGCTTCACACCCAGCGTGGGGCTACGAGCTAAGAGATATAAAAGGCCGGATCCTCTGGAAAGACGCGCAACAGGCAGGGCAAATGTTGTTAACGAATCCACAGAATTCAACACGAAGCGGAAACAGCCTGACAGAAGACACTTCTCCGGATTGGACCTTTCTTAGCCATGTAAAAGACGCCACATGGTGTAACACTCAAGAGAACCTTGGCAGTTATAATTACATCATCGAAACTGTGGTGGAAGGAGAACCGCGAAGAATCAAATGCAAGAAGACTACACTAGTGGAGTGGGAAATCAGAAGCCAAATAGAAAGCGGAGAAATCACAAATATAGAAGAGTGGGCAACAGCGATCCGTGCAAGTGTTAAAGAAGCAACCATAAAGGTGCCCGAAGAAGCAGGTCTGGAGGAAGTAGACAGCCATCTTTTGCACTTACGGCAAGCCAAAAAGGGATTGGAGAAGAAGCTAAAACAGCAAAGATGGAACGGGACCGTACGCCGCAGACTGGCCCGGCTCAACAAAGAAATAGAAGAATATGCACTTCAGCTATGTAGACGAAATTGGGAATCTGCAAGCAATAGCATGGAAAGATCCTTAGGACTAGCGAAAATATAGCGGCTACTATGCTATCTCTTGGAGCCGGAATGTTGCAAGTCAGCGCAGAAGCAAAACACTCAAAACATTGTCCATTTGTATGATGTGACGGAAAAGGAGCTCCTTGAAGAATTACAGGCATGCTATGTGGGAACGCTTAATCATGAAGCCCTCCCAGGCTACCACGGGCCGCCAAACTTGGACCTAGATATACCCATAGAAGGAACAGAAGTCAGAGCTGAAATTGCTCGCCTTAAAACAGTCAGCAGCGGGGCCGGATGGAGTGAGCAACAAAATGTTGCGAAATCTGGATGACTACTTAATCGCTTCCCTCGCAAGATATATGAAAGATTGCTGGCAACTAGGACGACTTCCCACTATATGAAAAACAGCGCAGATCGTCATGATCCCCAACCGGCAAAAAGCTACAGATTGAAAATCTAAGACTAATTTCTTTGACATCGTGCGTGGGGAAACTCATGGACACGTCATCCTGACAAGACTAAACAGACACATGGAAGACAACGGACTCTACCAAACTCATATGATTGGCCTGGTCTGTCGACCCAGGACATTGTGCTGCAAATCCAACACCAGATCATTGCAGCGCATACTAAAGACACGCGAGTTATCCTGGGCCTGGACTTAGCAAAGACCTTCTCTAACGTCAGACACAAAGCAATACTTAAAAACCTACAAGATCTCGGCGTATGTGAAAAAGCTTACAACTAAATAAGGGACTTTCTCTCAAACCGAGAAGCAACCATCCAAATTGGAGAGCACAAGTCGGACAAATTTACTCTGGGCAGCAGAGGAATACCCCAGGGCTCAGTCCTCTCATCCCTACTGTTCAATGTTGCACTCATCAAGCTTCCATCAAAGCTAGATGGATGGATGGACTGAGAGGTATTGGGTCGCAGCAACCTCTTCAGCCAGTTGGACGAGTAGGAGCTGGAGCTCAGGGTCCGAGCTGCGCAGAAAGGGTCTCCCAGGTGTCCTTACTGCCTATATTGTGCGTCCCCCAGGGAGAATACGGGTATTCCCATATTATGTGATTGAGGGTCCCTCTCGCCCCACAAAGATTGCACTTATCACGCCTGGCCTCAGGGAATATGTGATTCGCCTTGAGGGGCTTAACCACAGCCTCTACGCAGACGACATCACACTGTGGACTACGGGAGGTAGTAATGAACAAATTGAAGACATCCTTCAGACAGCTGTGCAAACTGTTGAAGAATGCGTAACCCCTAGAAGCATATGAAATGTTCTCCCGAAAAGTTCTAGATGCTCGTGTACCAGCCACCACGCCGCAGATTGGACAAAGAACAACCTAGAATCAAACTAAAGGCAAGCGGAGGATCCTAGGTATGTGGCGGCAGGAAAATGGTCGTCACGAAAAAGCTATAAAGAAACTCGAAGGCTGCGCTCAACAAACGATACGTATAATTAGACGCATCGCAAATCGCAAATCTCTAGGCTGTTTTTTTTTTTACGTGTGTTACCAACAAGCCCGAAGTACCACTTTAATAAAACTCCTACGACTTGTCCATGCCTTTGTCATCAGCAAGATCGCCTACGCAGTCCCGTACTTATACCTTGTCGACTGTGAGAAGCCTAAGATTGAATCAATCATCAGGAAGAGCATAAAAACAGCTCGTGGTCTCCCCATCAGTACGTCTACGAACCGGCTAATGAAGCTGGGAATGCACAATACGCTGGAAGAGGTGATAGAGACCAACCAAGTCTCCCAGTACGAAAGACTGGCAAAGACTCGGACATGAAGAAGCATATTGCTAAAACTAGGTATTCGATACGAAAGCCAAGGGAACCAGAAGACGGATGTCCCGATGGAAGTCAGGAAGCGACTAAAAATCTTCCCACTGCCACGAAATATGCATCCAGAGCATCACCAGGAAAGAAGAAAGAAAAGGGCGAAACGCTGCAGGAGGTATATCAAGGAAGACAGGACGTGGCCTATGTCGACACCACCGAGTATGAGGACAGGCATGTTATGGTAGTGGTAGTGTCAGATGAACAAAATCTAAGAATAAGCGGCTCGGTTAGGACGAGTTTAGCCCACACGGCTGAAGAGGTGGCGATTGCCCTTGCAATAGCAGGGACAATGGCTACTATAATTATAAGTGATTCGAAAACAGCAGTATGCAAATTTATCAGGAGAATGGCCTCTCCACAGGCTAAAAGGATACTGAGAACATGTCAGGATGACAGAATAATCTGGCTGATATGGGCACCAGCCCACTCCCAGCTCCAGGAAAATGAGGGAGCTCATAAGTTTGCCCGCGGTCTCACCTTCCGGGTAGGATCTAATCCTCAGTACACTCTTACCAAGGACAGGCTAGTCAGCTAGCACTATCGGCTAAACAGGTTAGAGTACCCACCGGCAGATAGGACACTAAATAATATTCAAGAAAGCATTTGGAGGCGCTTACAAACAAGGACTTTTCCGAACCCAGCTACCCTAAGTCAGTGGTACCCGGAGCAATTCTCAGATAGATGCAAACTATTTCAGGATAAGGCGGATCTGGTACATTGACATGGCGTGCCCAGAAATAAAAAAAAATATAAATGAACAGACAAAAACGTAAGAATTTTGGGAGACTCTACTGTTGAGCTCACACCCTGAGACACAGCTAGGTATAATCCGATTGGCCGAACACGCCGCCCGAGTCCAAGGGCTCCAGGCCGTCATGTAGGCGGACAGGTTGACGCCTATCCTGTATTTGCTGGAAATTAAAGTTTTATCACCACCACCACCACTACAATGCAATAACGGCCGGAGAAGCGGGCTCAATAAAGAAAGTAGAGACGATCACACAGCAGGTGTCTCGATGGCTTCGCTCTTCGTCGAGAGCGGCACGGCACTCCGGAGGGAGAGGGGAAGAGTTTTAAGCGGTAAGGCGACACAAACTCGGCGATGCGTCGCTCAACGACGACTCCAACGCTTGTCGCTGCCACTGGTGCACACGACACGGAGCGACGGGACTCTGCGACAGAGAGGCGCGTTTTCAGCGTTGGTTTGTTACCGCCTCCTCGTCGTTGGGTCAAGGGGAGTACAGTTACGCTATATCCCGTTTCTAAGACTAAACAGCATAAGGTACGATAAAACACTGATGAAAAAAACAAAAAAAAAAAGGTCACAGCGAAGCGGTGAGCTACTGCACTGCGATACAAACTTGCATTGCAAGCAGTGACAATATCTAGCAACCCTAGCTTTTTTTTTCCTTCAAAAAATGGGACTGGTAAAACATAGACGTGGTTCCCAATGTACGAAACCCGAGTGCGGAACAATTGGAGACTCTGCTGTCCAGTGACCGGTGCGAAGACCAGCAAGGTGTGGTACAGCGAGCTCAACTGGCGGCAGTGGCCAGCGGAGCCCTGAGCTAAGAGCAACCGACCGTTGTTTAGACGTGGACGAGATCGACGGAGAAGACCCCTGGGGATGCAACAAGGAGCCACCTCTGAACACGCCCTAAAAACTGCCGGAAAATAACACAGGGCTAAATAGTTTTTCTTCCTTCCTTATTCCTTTCCTTTGCTACCCTATCAAGCTTTTACTGAATTACGCACGGATCAGGCGAAATGAGCGCCTGGAGGTTCTTCCCTCAAAGCGGACTAGGAAACAAACTTCGCACGCAAAAAAAAAAAAAACAGAGCGGAAGTTTAATACCCCAAGGAATTTGCGATTGGCTGAGTCACGAGCTGCTTCCAGGCGACATGCGAAATTTGCTAAAAACCCAGAGTCTGAGGGACAGCGACGAGCGGCAATGCTTTGGCGGCCCTCAGCCCACGCGGCATGTCGCCGCGAATTGCCGCCTCATGCGGTTAGCGTAAAAGATGGGAACGGTCGTCGCGGGACATGTTCAGACCAGCCGTGCCGAAGCAGACACATTGGAGCCGAAAAACCTCCTCTCACAGGTGGAGTCGGCGCTTCTGTATTCGAGCGTCGCGCTTGCGTTCGCGCGAGCACGTACGCACAAGACGGCACGTGACGACCTGACGTGACGGAACACAGCAGCCGGAGAATTTGATGCAGCCCACTCCTGTGGAGACATTGCGCGGTGGCCTCCTTTTCCGGGTAGGGCCCTCACCTCGAACGAAATAACGCCCCGAAACCCCACTTGGTCCGCAGGAAGAGGGGGGGGGGGGGGGGTTGAATGGATTATGATGGGCTGATGAGTTATGTGAGACTGTGGGGAACGGCACGTTTGGGTGTCAAGTCCCATCTAGCAACAGCAGCTTTGACGACGATGGCTCAAAATGTCTCGTCGCACGGACTGATGAACTTGAATCCGCTGTCGTCGCATGACAATGGAAAGGGAAATAACGACGGGCAGGAGACTGCATCCGCTGTCCACAGGGATTTTCACGATGATGCTTCTAACCGGAGTTGGTCGTCCTCGGCGCTAAGCTCAGCGAGGGGTTCTTTCGAATGCCCAGGTTCGCTGACACTGCAAAGTGGTCTGGGAGAGTTTTGCTTCGTTACCATTAAGCGCCACAACTACGCCGAAAACTCGACCACTCACATTCAGCAAGCACGACACTAATTCCGTTAAATCCCGCCAGGCTCTTTCCCTCTTATATAAAGCGATCTATTATCTTACAGTAGTCCAGCCGCACTTGGAATGTGGCCACAAATTTGCAAGTTTTGCAAGAAAACACAGTCACTTTGAAACAGTTAACAAAGGCAATATATTCAAAATCCTGCCTAGGGAACAAAAACACCAGGAAGCAACTACCTTGACGCTGATTCTCACTTCAAGGACCTCGACATAAACCATTGCCGTTAACGTTGAGACTTCCCTTTTTGTAACTCCCCTTACAAGAATATATTGCTGCAAACCGAGGCTCCAGCACCAGAGAATTCGCTTCTCGTTCAGCCGCGCTCGGCGGGGACGCGCTTTCACTGCTATCGTGCAAGGATGACATCCGATGCTCCCCGACCTTACGAGTTCCTGCTCGTCCCGCGGTCATGTTGTTCCGTCCGCGGTAGCACCAGAAGAACCGCACGGCATTGCCGCACGAAGCTTTTTTTAGGCCGAGGAAACGCTTCTTTTCCAGCGCATAGAGGCAGCTTAGTGCAATGGGCTTTGCAGTGAGCCCTTTGTAGCTGCTGTGGACGAAGACGCTGTCAGAATAATAGCCGTCGATTGAATACGTTCCGCTCGCGACCAACTAGCTGACGTCTTCGAACGCAAATCATTTGGTTCTTTCGATGCCGCTATGCCCTGCCTGAAATTTAGCACGCGGCGACTTAGAATGCCGCTTTCTTTTTGCTCCTTTCTCACGCCGCTGCCTCTTCCTGTTGGCGTAAGTTGCTGCATTCAACTTATGCCTTGAAGCCCGTCTTCATTTTGCCCTTCATGCTACGACCGCTTGAGGAACCTGCGGGCGACATATGGCCGGGTGAATAAACCGGTGGTGGAAGCTAGAAAAAAACGACTGGAAGATTGGTGGCTTAAAAGCAGAAAAGTGACAATGTTAGTAAAGTAGAAACAAAAATTCAATAAATAGAATGATGGTATAGTTAACCAATCTAAAACAATAATTAAGATACAGGGAGAAAATTAGCATGATAACTACTGCTACCACCCTATTTCAGAGGGGACGCTCCTGTATTCCATCCATCCAACCAGGCACCTCGGCGATTTGTGACTTCTTGCATTTGTAGCAGGGTGTCGAACCGGAATTTTTTCGGGTTCGGTTCGGGTTCACACCTTTCCGGTTTGGGTTCGGTTTCGGTTCCGGAAACACATTCCGCTCCAGTTCGAACCGGTTCGACCCTGCCGGAACCAGTTCGAACTGGTTCAGAAAAAAATTACGAGGGACTTTAGCGACTAAAGTAGTGAAAGGCGAAATCCTGAGTGCCGCATTCTGCTACGCAACTGGCACTAATTAATAGCTAAGTAGTCATTAATGGATAATAATCATTTAGTAGACAACTAGTTAATTATTCCATTCTTTATCAGTTGATTATTGGCTTACTTAATTAGTCATTAATTGGTAATTGATTATTGATTGACATATGACCATATAACGCACGCATTCGAGCATACTGTGGTGGTGCTCTGTGATTGGTCGCGACCTCTATGACGTCATCCCGCCTCGGCCAATCAGCGCCGCTGAAAAAGCGGACACATTTTGTCCACGACAGCATGAGCCATTAAAGGTTTTCGCCTTAAAAATAAGCAGCGATAACAAGCACCTGGTTCGGGACACTGTGTTTTGTAAGGTGCCTCGTCTACACTAGTGGCACATGAACGAACAGCGCCCTTTTCTGCTATTCAAGGTTTTTATCCCGACCTCCCTTGTCCCCGCGCTACCCGCGTAGGCCAGATTACTCGTTAGTTAGGCTTTCTATCAACAGTGCACTTCTAGCTTTCAATGGCACCTTTCTAGACTGTATTTAGGTATTCGCATAAGTTGTGAGGAACGATTTCCCTTCATCCTCCTTAAAGTCGGCTTTCCCCAGCGGAGCCTACTTTATATCGCCACGAGATCAGCCGAGAGGTAGCGCCACCGTCGCTCCAATAGTGGGGATCGGCAGCCGGCGGCGCTCGCAGAAACGCACGCGGCGCATGTCTGCTTCCGAGTTTACGGCGGGTTTGTTGGCAATGAAAACGTGTCTTATGCAATGCATTAGCGAATTACTGTTTAGAGTGTTCCAATATTGCAGAAAGCAGAAAAGAATCCGTGGATTTCGCAAATGCAGCAAAAAAAAAAAAAAAAAAAAAAAAAGATGCGCGGATTTTTGGAAAACAAGGCACGCAACCACCCGTATTTTAGATTTACTGGTACCGCTTTGCGCGCTTTTTGCGTTGCACAGCGCTCACAGGCCTGCTACAATTGGGCCTGAACATGAGATATCGCCTTTTCAACAGCGTGTGCGTGTCTTATATGAGTGAGACAGGCAAAATTAGTGTCAAGCCCAGGGAGATCAAGGTTTGTGCTCTGACCTGCAGTACTTTAGAATTAATCAGGCAGCTTGGCTCATTATACCGTACTTGACTAGACAAAGGGGATATCAACTGAGGCTAGATAACGAGGTACAAGTACCCCCCCCCCCCAAAAAAAAAAATGAGATTACGCCGACACTGTACAGAAAACCTCGCCGCACAGGAAAGCTGACTGATCACGTGTAGAGCGGTGAGTGGATTGAGTTTACCGAGTGCGGATGCTTTTTGCGGCTGATAACCAAAACAGAGGGAAGTATAAGGAATTTCTGATGCGTGTGATATTTATAAACGGTAAATTAGTACAATTATGTTTTGTTCAATGAGAATGAATTTCACCATGTGACAGAACTTTCACACACTTGACAAAATTTAGGACTATCAGCGATGAATTTCCAGTAATATTAAAGTGCAAGGTACGAATCAGTAGCTGCGAAGACATCGTAAAAACCATGCTTGGTCGCTTTCATGTTCTGGCAAGCAATTTTTGAAGGCTGAAGATTTATTTATCATTGTAATTATTGTTGAGCCGTGGGCGGTTTTGTTGTTTACTTCCATAACAGCTAGGTGCCGGATATAAAACTATCCAAAAAGGAATGGAGTCCAGCTTATCATGTGACTATAAATATGTATTTATTCCCGAACTAAACACCGATGGTTAAGCCCGTATGAAGCTTTTTTACTTCCCTTGTCAGAAACAACCAATTTGCTCGAAAGACAGCTCACAGACGAAAAGGGGTTCTAATGATTTTAATGGTCGGGCTACCAGTGTACATTGATATATATGTATTATGTAAAATTTAGTGTAACAGGTGCTGCGAAGATTTGTTTCTCAAACGTTCGAGCATTTCTCTAAAGCGAAATGTGCTCATTACCACTGTTACGGATGCGCAGAATCCTTCACCAGGAAAAAAAAAAGAAATGAAATACATTTATGGGTTTAACGTGCCATGCGACATCGGCTATATGACGGATGATGTGGGGCCGGGCCCCGGTGTCGCTGACCACGTGGGATTATTTAACGTACAGTCAAATCCCACAGCCGAAGTGCACCTTTCGAAGCCCCCGTTCTCGAAATCAGCAGTAGAGCGCCTTACCACTGACACACCGCAACAGAGGTTTAAAAGCAAGCAATAAATTAAACAGCACTGCATAATCTGCATCGGAGTAGTGCGAAAGTACGGATGCTGCTGTTGGTTGCTTCTAGTTGCTTAATTCACTTCTTGTTTACCCATTTTAGTCTTTGGTACTTTCTAATTGCGTGCCAATCCCTTCCTATGCCCTTTTTCGGCTCTACTTCCGGTGGCGTGACATCCGTGAAGTAACAATAATTCACTCCTTGTTTACCCATTTTAGTCTTCGGTACTTTCAAATTCTGCGCTAATGCAATCCTATGCCCCCCAGTCAAAAAATTCAATGGGTCCAATTGGGAATTTCCCAATTGAAAAGAATTGGCCAAAAACCAATTGTGTTATAGCCACCCAATGGGCCTGACCATTTCATATGAATTGGTACTCCCAATTCAAAATAATTGGTCACCCATGAAAACCAAATGGCTCACCAATTGAACTCAAATGGCATACCCATTGAGCCGAAATTGTTTGAACTCACATAGCTGAAAAAAAAAAGAATGGAGATGTAATTTCAATGTGTTGTGTCCAGAAGTAATAGGGGAGCCGACTTTTATACAAGTGGAATGAAATTACAATTTTTTACAGAAATCATTATTAGAGACAAGCAAGCATTACACACACGGAACACAGATTCAATGTATATATCCACAGATTACAGACTTATACACTCCATTCTTTGAACAGTGCTGCTAAGGCCAGTGATACATCTTTGTTATTTAGAGTAAACTTATTTAATTATGCCTGCACTTACAGTGAACACGATATAATCAATTAATAAGAATAAGCGGCATATATTTTTTTATCAGAACTTAAATTTTTCACTGTTGTCTCTTTATATAGGTATGTATATCTGTGCACATCTCTGTCAAGGATATCACTGAATTCACTTTCCCAATCAGGAATGTTTGCTTAGGACTAATTAGAACCAATGGGAAGCCCAGTTGGAAGCGTAATTCGTTTCAAATGGGCCTCCCAATTAGGAGCGAAGGAATCCCAATTGTGATTTAAGTAACCCATTAGGCTTCCCATTAGCCCAATGGGTTTATTCAATCATAATCAGGATACCCCCGTTGGTTTCTTCATTCCCAGTTGGGAGTCACGAAACCAACTGGGCGTCCCAATTGGAAGCGAGGAAACCAGCTGGGCTTCCCAATCGGAAGTGAAGAAACCAGTTGGGTTGGACAGTATCCATTGGACAAACCATTTGGGATTGCCAGAATCAATTCAATCTCACTGGTCTTCCCAATTGGACCCATTTTTTTTTTACTGGGCCTTTTTCGACTCTATTTCCCTTCGTGACGTCACATCCTTGACGTAACAATAATTAACTTCTTGTTTACCCATTTTAGTCTTCGGTACTTTCAAATTGTGCGCTAATGCCATTATATGCCCTTTTTCGGCTCTACTTACGGTTTCGTGACGTCGCATCCTTGACGTCACAATAATTCACTTCTTGTTTACCCAATTTAGTCATCGATACTTTCAAATTGTGCGCTAATGCCATTCTATGCCCTTTTTCGGCTCTACTTCGTGTTGCGCGACGTCACATACTTGATGTAACAATAATTCACTTCTTGTTTACCCATTTTAGTCTTCAAGACTTTCAAATTGCGCGCCAATCCCTTCCTAGCCCTTTTTCGGCTCTACATCTGGTTGCATGACGTCACATCCTTGACGTCACCCTTATTGACTACCTTAATTAGCTACTTTAGTCACCGGTACTTGCAAATTGCGTGCCAATCCCTTCCTACGCCCTTTTTTGGCTCATGATCATCATCGAAACTTTTGATTTTCACCGAAATGAAACTCCTTTTTAGACCCCCGGCACGCTGGCCTAAGGGAGCCCTACTCAGGAGCCTCGCAAACTAATGTCTAGTGAAGATACATTGTCGCTTTACGGTCTCAGCCGCTGCAGGCGGATGGCTTGTTGTTGAGCGGGGTTCCCGCTCCGCAGCAAGGTCTCCCAGGCTTCTCTACTTTTTCTCGACTTCCGGTTGCGTGACGTCACATCCTTGATGTTACCTTAATTGACTGATGTAATTACCTATTTTAGTATTTCAAATGTGGCGCCAAGCCATTGGCTAAAGAGACCAGTTTCGCCTTTAGTTTTACATTTTGTCTCTAATTAATTACTTAACTTATTGGCCTAATTATTTTCGGACACAACATTACGTCAACCTCTATCGATTGACACAACTCCTTAACCTTCTCAATCACAACTACTGCGGACACGATTTTGCGGACTGAAATCTGTGAACACAGCGAAGTAATGCTCCCGCATTCAAAAAAAGTACTCAGACAACTCTATCGTGGATACAGAAGCCACATAGTGGCTTGTTCAAACTGAATTTTGCTATGCAGCAGTCTGCGGTCGCATGTTTCAGTAGTTGCGGTATTCCCAACAGAAACGGGAATATACGGTTTTGGAGTGTTTACATTAAGTATTGACGGCAGCAACTTTTTTTGCTTTGACACGGCGCCTAACAGCTTCGTTTGAGACACCGCTTGTCAAAGAATCTCTAGCGTCGAAGACCGCGTCTGATGATGTGTCCTTTTCATAGTGACATGCTCGATATAGGCAAGTATTTTTTTAGTGGAGTGTGGGGTAATCGCCTGTTCATATTTTTTTTTCAAGGGGCAGATAGTAAGCAAAAGCGCACATGAACCACAAAACAAACAAAACGCACTCTTGTACACGCCGCACTCCTGCACGTAAATCGCCGCGGGCTGGCACGCGACGCGAACACGCATCCACACTGGGTAGGGTTCGCCGCTATGCAGCTAGGTGGCGACTCTGCTCGATCTCGTGGTAAATCCAGTATGTGGTAAATCCACAGAAGCAATTAACTATCTTATAGTCGAATGTGACGGTATCCATCCGGAAGTCGATGCAGGCACAGTTACTATTCCTGAGGCCCTCGGGTTTAGAGAAACCAAGGGCCGGGTGAATGAACCTGCGGTGGAAGCTAGCAAAAAACGATTGGAAGATTGATGGCTTAAAAGCAGAAAAGTAACATAATGTTAGTAATGAAAAAAAAATTCAATATACAGAATGTTATATTTCTAATATAATAATTAAGATATAGGGGGGGGGGGGGATGAGCATGATAGCTACCACCCTGTTTCAAAGGGGGCACTCCTATACTCCATCCAACCATCGAGGCCAATCGCGGAATTCATTCATTCATTCATTCATAAACCTTTATTCATGAGGATGACCTGAGGCCTAGAGTGGAAGGGGGTGGGTTAGGTGAGGGTGAGGGCGCCAGACTCCGATCGACATGAAGTCTAGCATGGCACTGAGCTTGCGCTTGGCGCTGGTATTGGGGCTGTCCAGTCTTCGTAGGTCTGAATGTGGTGAGCAGATGTGTAGGGGCGCGGATGCCAGGACAGGTCCAGATCAAGTGCTGCAGGTCAACGGAGTCAGCAGGGCAGTTTTGGCAGCTGATCTTGGTTCGGCGCCATTGACTCAGGATGTCTGGTGTGATGAGCGTGATAAGTTAAAAGTAAGGGTGGTCCGATCGAGTTGGACGGGCCCACATCAAGGCTATGCCGGCGGTCTTCCTCTAGCTGGGCGCCACCTGCCTCGTGGGTCGTCCAGTTCCTGGTTTCTTTGCGCGTGATGTCCCGGTGTCGAATCCGTACCGAGACTTGTGAAGTCTCTCGCAGGTAGCGGCAGCGCTGTTTGACGCGGTGTTGCACTGAGGTCTTGTGAGAACGGGTTTGCAGAGTTTATATATATAGTCTCTTGACTGTCGGTGTAGGTGTGGATGAAACGATCGGTACAAGCTTGGTGCAGTGTTGAAGCTTGGGCCTCGCCGATGGCTGTTAACTAGAGTTCAGTTGCGGATCAGTACCTGCGATCACTGTGGCTAGAGGGTGCAGCATCGCGGCATATGGCGCCAACCCACGAGCCAACGTTTGTGGTTAACATTAACTATAGAGAGATGGCGCCAGCATCGCGCCATCCCTAAAGCCCCTCTATAGCCATCCCTGTCCTTGTCACTGAGCACGTGCGCGGGTGAAGTGAGCTCACTTTACCTACGCTGCGATATTTTGTGTATCCGGCTTTTGCACTAAATTTACTTTCGTCAAGCACTTTCGGTTTCGTCGAGTAGCGGGGCACATTGTTATTGTCAGCGCCTTCGTAGCGCCCACAAATATGAAAAAAAAAAAAAATAAATAAAAGCACTGGCGTTTCATACCAAGCCAGAAAACCATTCAAAAACGTATGCGGGAGCTAGCAGAGGCGCGATTATCCAGTTTCCCGCCATATTGCATGCCTGGTGGCGCCTTCTATAGGCCGCCAAACACGGGTGCTGTATGACTTTGACACCGTTGATAACCTCCGCACACGGTCTAAGTAACAGCTCACTTGATCGAACCACCATTTGATGCAGTTCGAGATGGACCGGAGCGGCCGGCATGCAGCTTCATCAGAGAGATCTTTCACACAATGTGGCCAGAACAACCACGATGACACGTACCTATGGGTTGTGGTCAGGAAATATCGATCCTACGTTTCCAACAAAGGGGTGAACTGCAAGCTGCCATTTTTAGCTGATATAGGAAGTGCGAATCCAGGCTTTTGGGAAGATGGTTTGGTACACTTATGATCGTGACAGCTACACGACGACTGGGGACAGAGCTTTTGGAGGAGCTCTGGACTGTGGAATATCTCAAAGGAAAACATACAAACGTCTTCTCGAACGACGTTCCAGGACACAATCCTGTCTACCTGGGCTTGCTAAACGATGGTATGAACAGTCCTTCAAAACAAGGCCATTACCTTTTGCCCTGGTATCTTCAGTGGACGTGAAAATTGAGATTGCAAGAATAGGGCACCCTTACGCAAACATAATTTCTTCTCGCAAGGAATCCGACGGCAAGTTGTTGGGACTCTTAGTTGGCTCCCAGCAGTTTTATATTTGTATATTCATATATCTATTCTTTTGGTCTGTGAACTATAAACTCTCAAACCAACTTCTCGATTGCTTGAACTTGCATCATGTTGGTAATATTGAATGAGTATAGTAATGAGTATTTTAGAAGTATGCAGTGCGATGATGTTTTAGAAGGGCGTATTTGCAAACTATTCATGGCCTTACTCTTCTTTAGGGGTAAAACATGGTTTTGAATTACGAAAAAATAAGTTTAAAAAGTGTAAATTTGGGGCTAAATGTATATATAAAATTTAGGCAAAATAATAAAATATATATAAAATGACAATTATATGAAAAATAACAATTAGGACCTGGAAAAATTTGCCCCCCCCCCCCCCCCCCTTCTGAAAAAGAAGTTCCGAAGTTCCTGTCGGCAGATGCTCCATCAGGTTCCTGTTATGCCAGCGGCGTCTCTCAAGCGTAACGATCGACCACGCTGTTCTGTCTACTTCAAACTCAGCGAGCTACAGAGCAACAATCAAATCTATGGTAACCAAAAGCCTCACAGATATATCAAACCGAATTGTACAGGTGAATCTGGATGCATATGTCTCGGAACGAAAGGCTTTCGCGGTGCTTTATGGCCACAAAGAAGTCTAACACAAATGCTAAGTGGATGCCGAATTTGGATGCTGTAGAACGCCTGCAAACGCTATGGTGTATTGTGTACTTGGCTGAGGGATCAGACTTAAAATGTTGCGTTGTCTACAATGTCGACAGGACTAGAACGCCCTTCGGCGTGAGCTACACTGTGCCACGCACCTGGTGATTCAAACATGTTACATGGGAAAAGGGCGCTCTTGCATAGGCACCCTGCAAGGCGCACCAAAACTACTAGCCCGCTTGTTGCATTTTACGGCCTCGCTAGTGAGATATAGGTGCCAGTACATGTGTACTTGGCTGAGGGATCAGACTTAAAATGTTGCGTTGTCTACAATGTCGACAGGACCAGAACGCCCTTCGGCGTGAGCTACACTGTCCCACGCACCGAGTGATTCAAACATGTTACATGGGAAAAGGGCGCTCTTGCATAGGCACCCTGCAAGGCGCACCAAAACTACTAGCCCGCTTGTTGCATTTTACGGCCTCGCTAGTGAGATATAGGTGCCAGTACATGTATACTTGGCTGAGGGATCAGACTTAAAATGTTGCGTTGTCTACAATGACGACAGGACCAGAACGCCCTTCGGCGTGACCTACACTGTCCCACGCACCGAGTGATTCAAACATGTTACATGGGAAAAGGGCGCTCTTGCATAGGCACCCTGCAAGGCGCACCAAAACTACTAGCCCGCTTGTACTATTACGGTTGCATTTTATGGCCTCGCCCATATAAACCCAGTGCAATCACTTGCTAGTTTCCACCGCCCTGGCCACATGCATAGATCTTGCTAGTTTCCATCTCAACAAGAACCAGCTTCTGGAGGCGCACCAGCCTACCGAAGTGGCCTCTCCAAGTGTGACGACCATGATATAACATCTCCAACCTGCCCAACAAAACAGAAGGCAACACAAAAGATTCATCATGCCAATTCTAGGCAATAGTCTCAGAATGTAAATATAGCACCTGTGCATACTTACAACCAGTTTGATGCTCCCTAATGGGATGATGAGGAGTAACCGAAAGTTGAAGAACCACACTCACATGAAATCGCTGAGTAGCCGACGTATAGTGACAAAGTGTGTAAGGACTGACGACACCAGCAGCCTAAATAACAGCGTAGCATGCCGGAACCTCTCAACGACGACATGACAGAAGTGGACAACCAGATTGCACGCCTCTTGGCAGAGGTTGCTAAGCTTTGACAGCATTGTGTACTACTTGCACGCCGAAGGCTTGCTGAGGAATCTAGCATTGCAAATGGAACTGCTGAATCACCACCGATTATGTCCCGTCCAGCTGCTTCACTCAGTGCTACTCCCAAAGTGTCTTCTGTAATCCCAGATAATTCTACAGTGCTCTTGCTCCGTTATCATGGTGGCACAGCGTCCAACCTATCTCTTTTCTTGCAACACTTGGACTTGGCTTGTACAAGCTTTTCTGTGTTCTCTAATAGAACTGCAGAGGCCTTTCCACTAAAGAGACCTGGAAATAATCCCAATTCCAAAACAAGGGAAGCCACGGATGGACCTCGGCAACTTACGGCCTATTTCTCTAACGTCAACTGAGCAAGCTGACAGAAAAAATGTTAGCTACACGATTGTCCTGGCAGCTGGAGCACCACGATTTCTACCACCCCGCACAAATTGGCTTCTGTCCATCCACAGGCACTGAGGATGGGCTGGCTGTTTTGGACTCGCAAGTTCTGTCGTCAACCCGCAGCTGCAATGTACATACGATTCTCGTGATGGATGTCGAAAAAGCATATGAAAACATTAACCATGCTGCCATTTTGAATTGTAGTGAGACACTACGTTTCCCTCTTAGGGTAAGCAGTTTCGTAAAATCCTTCCTCGAAAACAGATTTGCAATATGGTTTAATGGCAATTCTATCGGATCATTTGTTCCCATTTGTGGTTTACCCCAGGGGTTGATACTGTCGCCAATGTTATTTAACATTGCCTTCATTCCCCTTGCATGGCGCTTACATAACATCCCTGAAGTTAAAATTTTACTCTATGCTGAAGATATCACGGTGCGGAGTACACACCATGACCTGTTGACTCAAGCGGCAGCCATGGATATTACTGCCAATTATGCTAAATCTGTCGGCCTAGAGCTTTCCACGAGCAAAACAATGTTCATGTCGGTCGCCAACAGCTGGGGTCGTCGTAAACTCGCTGCGACGGCGATATGTCTCTAACTATCTGGAATCTCCCTTCACAAAAGTCCGACATTAAAAATTCTGGGACTGTCGATTCATCAGTCGGGAATGGGGATAGCCTGGCTTTCTCAGGGTAAAAAGCAGGCGGTGCAGACCTTGGGCCTAATCGGACGTATTGCTCCCAAGTCCGGTGGCGCTCGCTCCCACGTCGCTCAATATTTGGTGACAGCGGCTCTGTAGCCCCGCCTCATTTATCAAGCACAGTTTCAGCACTTGACAAGAGCTCAATGGGATTGTCTGGAAGCAGTAAACAGACAGGAAATGAGAACCGCCATTTGTCTCCCCACATCACACCGGTCGCGGCGCTACAAGTGAACACTCAGCTCAACACATTAGAAGAACTGGTACAGCAATGCCGCGATGCTCGTAGTTTTAAGGAGACCATTTTGCACTTACCATGAGCACTCCGGGCCGATGCTACATTGCGTACCATATTGTCACCGCCATCACAAGTTCTTCCTCCATGGAATTTTGTTCAGCTGAACGAAAACAAACCTACTGATCTTCATCGACCAACATTTTATGCAACATCATCCAGTCGTGAACGGATGACAGAAAAAGATACCAAGCTGGTTGGTTGGTTGGTTCATGGGAAGGGAAAGGCGCAGTATCTGTCACACTTGCTCTGTGGACACCTGAACCGCGCCGTAAGGGAAGGGATGAAGGTGGGAGTGAAAGTGGATAGAGAGAAAGGGGGGCCGTAGTGGAGGGCTACGGAGTAATTTCGACCACCTGGGGATCTTTAACGTGCACTGACATCGCACAGCACACGGACGCCACTCGATAATTATATATGTACGTGCCAGCATTGACGGATTTGAAATGACAACTGCACTTAATTGTCCTTGTAAGCTGGCACTTAATAGGACATCCATAGATATCAATTTGCAGAACCTCTTTCTTTCTGTGCTGAGCTGGCTGTCGCCGAAGACGCGCTTTGCTCTGTATCCGACATGACCTTACCACCTACAGCCAAAATTGTCATCTGCACCGACGCCCTTCAAGCAACAAGTCTGCTCCAACTCGTCAGTCGGAGTCCAGAAATCTGCCAGAATATACATCGTCTGGTGGGTCACATCTCGCAAACCGTTTGAATTGAGTGGGTCCCATGTGACCTACTCAGTTCACAAAGCTATGCAGATTCTGCAACCCGCCAGGTGACTGTGCCCTCCTCAATGCCACGCTTCCTCAGTATGGATGATGCCACCCTGCTTCTCACAAGAAAGGAGCACCTCCGGCGCCGCACAGATGCTCTTGTCTCACCATGTGCGGTAACCCTCCCCAGTGGTCTTGCCTGTGCAGAGGAGGTTGCGCTATGGAGGATCCGGGTCAGGGTTGCCCTCACACCTGCTGTAACACAAACATGGCCTCAATACCAATATTTATATCAACGTCCAGGATGTCCTGTCTGCAAGTTACAAAATCATGAGGCAGATATTTACCACTTGCTGTGGGTTTGCCCGGCACTGAAACTGACGAGAATTCGGCACCTGACGGCAGTGGGCCTTTCACTGAAAAACCCATCTGCTCACATTGCTTGGATGCAAGGGTCTTATCATAGTTCCCTCTTGAACTTTATTAGAACATCCAGCCTTTTTTCTTTCATTTATTAACCCTTTTAATTTTCTTTCTACACATTCCTTTATGCTCTGTGGTAATAAACAATGTTAGAAAAAAAAATGACGGGAAGGACAACGGCCACATTTCAACTACGTTCCCATTGCCTGTGTATGACATTGTTTACTGCAGTTTATGCACACTGCTCCAAAATAAAAGCACTGTTCAACAAACTTAGCATTTCAAGCATCCAAACAGAGCAGATAACGTTAATTGGCCACCTTTTCGATACATTCTTTTTATGTCCAGCACAATGCAGCAATTCAATGCTAGCATTCCAAGCATGTCTGACAGGGGACACCTACAAATCCTTTTGGCACAAGTCCTCTGCAGCAAGGACATCCCTACCCTGCACTGCAGGCTTTGTAAATGTCCCCTATGTCTGCAGGGTGGTATAGGAATAATGGTCACAAGTGCCTTCTGTTTTGCTTCCATCATACCTAAAAAGCACGAGACAATTATTATACCTTGCAATTGTGAAAGGAAAAATATCTGATCTTGTTATCAAAAGTTAGAGCACAAAAAAACAACCACACACAGACAAACGACACAGCACAAGCGCTCATCACCAACTGCTTTATTGCCGGAAAGTGACACCTTATAGACTTTTTCATGACCCTTGGAGTAACCGGTTTGACTGGGCTGAGAACCAGGTGTGGGGGGAGAATCGGCAGCTTTTTCCTGTGTTATGAGCACAGCCCAGTCTCCAATATGGCAGCGCCCTTTGGCCAATTTTGAAAAGGTCTATATACAGCGAAAAGAGCATGAAAAGAGTGGGGAAAAGTAACATAACAAAAATTGGTAACTGAACTGACAAAGTAGGCACGTAAGTGATTGAAAAGGATGCGTGGCAGGGTTTGATACTACGAAGATTCTCGGCAGAGGTTCAGACCAGAAGGCCCGTGTTAGCTTAGAAGTCATTACGTAAGGAAGCTTGACAGTGAGTGCATCAGGACTCTGTCCGTACCTCTTTTTGATGCTGAACTTCACTACCTACAAGGTGCTAACTGATGAGAACAAAAAAATCGAAAGATAAAATTAAATTTGATTGCTTCTTGCTTGTGTATGCATACTACTTAGTCAGTTTAGTTATCAATTTTTGTTATGTTACTTCTTCCCACTCTTTTCATGCTCTTTTTGCCGTATATAAGGTGCCACCTCCCGCTCTAACTTTTGCGCTCTAACTTTAAAACGTATAATATGCGCCAACTTTCCCAGGAAGAAGTTATACTGAAGTTTATCAAAAGTTGGAGCAATCACAATACTAGCTGTTGTGGGTAGCCAAAAGATCAATTGCCCATGTTGTGGACCTCTTGCAAAGTGCTTGCCCCTAGTTAAAGATGTTCTACAATAAGTGGAGATGGATGTCCTGGAGCTGCAGTCAATTATAAGGTGCCCTTAGAAAGAAGAGCTCCAGTGGATTGTTTAAAGTGCATCAACATCAGAAAACAATGTAGGCATCTTAGCATTTCACCTCCTCTGAAATGCAACTACTGGGGCCGGGATTTGATTCAGCGAGTTTTGGCCATACCACCACATTGTTACCAGTCCTAAAAGCCAAAGCAATATGCTTTAGTTCAAACACTGAGCACTCAAGTACTAACAAGTCAAAAAGTGCCCGCAAAGAGTATCTGAGTTAACAAGAGCAGACAAACAAGCTGCACTGATAGGCCGCTACCCACCGTGCTGTTCACATTACTAGGCATTTAGGTATGAACTTAAAGTGCAGCTGGAGATGGCTTTATATTATACTTAGCATGCTTTATCCATCTTTGAAAGGTTACGTGTACTTGCGCGAAGAAGACGGGACACAAAAAAGGCACCTATACGACATGTACGGGACACAACAAAGGCACATATACTACATGATAGGAGCGCATGTGCCTTTTTTGTGTCCAGTCTTCTTCGCGCAAGTATACGTAACCTTTCAAAGATGAACCAACTCGACCAAACAAGAGTATTACTTTATACACCTGTACTGCCCCCCAGCCAAGTGACCTCAGAGAAATGCATGGAGCTGCATTATCGTGCAAGCTTTTATCTTAGCCTTCGCAAATACTGAAAGGTTGGGATAAACTGAGCATTGCTATATTTCTCAAGAACTTTACAACCTATTCAGGTGCAGCTCTCACTACAATGCAGCTGCTGCATCAGAGCTAGCATATCTAGCTTGTCTTGTCACTCTACATTAAAAGGATAAGAAAAAATTACAAGGGTTCAATGCTTCTGAACCAAATATTCAGCGAAAGCATTAGCTGTGGGTGACCGAGCATTCTCTTTTTCTTCTTCCTCAGCCAACATATAAAGCCCAGCTTTAACCAAGCTTATGAATGTGCCTTAGTGGCCTATAGGGGTAGCGTGAATGCCAGGGTCCTAGCAGGCTGATTCTGACATAACCGTCCCATGTGAAACAAGAGACCCAAGTTCGCAGCTCCTGCCAGCCCATGTGGGGTGTGACGTCACAGCGTCACGTGGGTAAGACGTGGCTACCGGCGCGCTACGCTGACCACTTGAGTTGGTAGCCCAGCTATCACCCTAGTGTCACGTGGGTAAGACGTGGCTACTGCCGAGCTACGCTGAAAGCTCGAAACGTAGAGTAATAGTGCTTTTGCAATAAACAAAAAGGTAGATGCAGGCATTGAATTAAATCACTCCTTGCTCATGACCGTTTACCAAGCAGTTAGAGAGAGATGATGCATGATGAGTCCAACTTTCTTGGTCCTGTCCCATCATCTTGTTTCAATTGTTTCAACACAGGCAAGGGTCAGTTTTCAAAGAGCTAGATCATGAGACCACATGGCATGGCAGTACCAACTCGGGTTCTACTTTTGTGATGAAAGGGTGACAAAATTCCAGCCCTGCAGGACCCTAGGATCCTAAACTAGACACACTACTCTTTGGTCATGAAGACGCGCTTGTACAATTTGTTTAAAGCTGGTATTTATATTTCTGTTGGGTGGCCTGTCCCATAATGCAGTGGCTTACGACTGTATGGGTGGGATAACAGAGGCGCAAATTAAAAGAATAGTAAAGTAAGTAATGAAGGGCAAGTACACAAATCAGGATTCACAAGGGGATCCTGCAAATGGAGGTCATTAAGGCTGTTGTGTCATATCATTAAAGGCAACGCTCAAGTATCTCCCAATCTTTTGCAGTCGACAGAACATAGAAAAGTGATTGAGAACATGCAGATAGACAGCAAGATACGCATTACGGCCTAGGCAGGGCCTGCTGTGCATGCCCGAACCATCTCTTGCTGCTAGTTGAGCGCCAGAGTGTATCCAGAACTACAGTGCACAGTATCTTCACAGGGAAATGACTTCCTTCTAAAATATATCAGTGGTCAAAGTAACATGCAAGAAAACACTGCAATGGAATTAATGGAAACGTGCACTTTCCACTACAGCTATGTGTAACGAACTGCACTGAAACTTGCAAAGCTGAGCACAGGACCTCACCCTGCTTCCATCAAATAATGCTTCGTCTAACAGCTACAGGGCACTTGTTTATTCCGAATGCTGCTGCCATGAAAGACGCGATGGCACAGGGAATGATATGGAAGAACAAGACGCCACTTCAGGGCTTTCCTCGACTGCCCAGGCGCTGGGGGTCCTGGGACGGGTAGTGGATGGGTGCGCGCATGTGTGGGGGAGGAGGAACGGTTCCTGGAGGCGCCAAAACGGGCGGCGGTGGAAGTGGAGGCGGAGCCACCTCTCCTGGGGGCGCCAGGAACGCTGTCGGCGGCGGCGGTGGCGGGAACGCTACAGGCGGCGGCGGGTGCATGGGGGGCAGGTTGAAGTAGTTGTTGGCGAGCTCGTCCGGCGGCAGCGGTAGAGCCCCGGGTAGGCCCGGTACGGGCTCCAGTGGCGGGCCGGTGCGGCCTACGACGCCTTCCTCGTGACCCGAGGGCATCACCTGGCGCGCGAGTGGCCGCCCCCACTTGATGATTAGCCGGCGGCCGGCAAGGATGAGCTTGTTGAAGGTTTTCTCGGCAGCCAGTTCGGCGCTGACGCGGTTGGTGAACTGCACGAAGGCGCACTGCTGCTTCGCCAGCATGGTGACGCTCCGTATCTCACCGTACTGGTAGAAATGGTCGCGCAGATCCTTCTCCGTAACGCGATCGCCCAGATTTCCGACGTACAGGGTGGTGATCGAGGTGTCCTCGGGCGGCTCCAGCTTGGGCATGGCGGCTGCGCGGCGAAGCAGCTTGTCGGCGACCGGGTCGTTGACGCCGTAGTAGCGGTCGCGGATGTTCTGGTCTGCCAAGGGGTCGTCGGGGTCTGTGGGTTTCTCGTGACGGTACGGGCACTCTTCGCCGCGCTTGCACTCGCCTTTCACCCAGAAGCTACAGATGTGCGGCCGGTTCCGCTTGTAGTAAGGCGTCGTGCGCGCTAGCTTCATAAGCAAGTCGCTAGGGCTCTGTGCTTTGGCCAGAGCACCGTACGGTTGGCTGGGGTCACCGTCGGCGACGGCTCGCTCCATGTTCTGCGAGTAGTACTCCTTGTTTACGTCCGACTTGGGCATGTCGTCGCGCAGGCTGAGCGCGTTGTCCCGGACCTGCACCGGCAGGCCGTAGTCCAGATCAAGCAAGCACGTCTGGCATACGTTTTTCAGTTTGCTGCACGTCTGACAGACCTCGGTCTTCTTGAATCGCATCCGGCCGCCGGGACACCATCGGAAAACTGTGAAGGGGCGAGAGCAGATCTTGCACTCCTTGCCGTATCGTTCCTTGGTCATACGCACATACGGGTTGTCGCCCAAACATGTTTGACAAAGAATGGGAAACTCTGCTTCTTCCCAATTGAGACGATTATATGTGTTCGCACTTTTCGACGTCGCCATTTTGCGCCTTTCGCGTCGTTCCAATGTTGCTATCCAGGGACAGCCCTGCCCACCGTATCTGCTGGCAATTTTCTTGAAACCACTTTAAATGCGCAAAAAGTATGTAGTTTGTAATGAATGTTTTGAACTATGTGGCAATAAAAGTACTAATTATGACATGTAGACGACACAAACACTGTCTAAGGTACGCCAAGAGCTGCTAAGCGCAAAGCCTCAAACAAAAAAAGAAAAACAAAATGCACGTGGAGAAAAGAAGTGTTTCGAGTCACCGTAAGCACAGACCAAAGCAATCCATTCCTTCCAAGCGCGTGTTCAGAAGGATTGAGAAGGTATGAAGCCGTATCCTATTTCGTTTACCATAAATTGGCACTTTGTGTGTTGTCCTGCGCTAATTTCATGCCAGTGTAATTCGCTTCACGGTAATATAACGTAGTAATTAGAAAAGCAGCTGCTCGTGCGCTTGGCGCCACTCGCGGTCGTTGACGAATTCATTCATTCGCGTTTTGTAGTTTCGCCGCATGGCCAATTTCACTTTGCCAGTTCTCGCGCTCTGTATTTATAAGCTTTGCAAATGCTTGTAATGAAGAACAGGCGGGGTCATTGCAGGAAGGTTTTCATCGAGAAAACATGAAACACGGAATAGGCTGCCTCGTGGTAAAGGTTTCCGCGCGGATGTGTTGAACAAAGCTTGCAGCCGAACAAAGCTTGCATAATGCAACTTGGCGCGTAACTCCTGTTTTTTTTTTTTCCTTCCTGTTGAGAAACTGTTCTTCGTAGCGGCGGCTCCTTTATGCGCGATTAGCGGGAGCTGTCAGCGATTGGGCTGTATGCATGCAAGGCGCAGCAATCTTACGCGGCGCGTGAGTGCGACGAAACGCTGTTACGAAGCCACGTAATCGTACTGGTTGGTGCTGATCACCGTATTCACGCGTGCAGCTGCACGCGCCGAATGCAAAGTGGAGACAGCGTTTGCGGGAACCCGTTTTCACTTGGCTTTGCGTCGTGCGATATCGAGGAAGAGGATGACCTCAGACACCGGTATCTTTCGTGTGGTATCGAAAAAGGGCTGTTACGCTGCGTTTCGCACTTCCGATGCTCGGCGCAGTGCCCAATTTGCCGCGGTTGATCAGTTCATCTGACGTGAACGCTTAGCGTTCAGGATATTCATTTCAGGACTGTAGCGGTATAGGGAGCGTTTTAACTGTTATTGACCATGCGTGGTTTTCCGTGGCCGTCGTCATCCGCAGAGGTAACGAACAGGCTAAGTGGCGACGTTCTGCCTGCAGCTTTCCTCTCTAATTTTTTTTTTTCATCTCTAACAAAGCACGCAAACTGCAGATAGGTTGTTAGGAATTTCAAGCAGTTAAGGAGTCGTTTTCTGATTTCGTGAGGCCATTTGGTGTCTACATTCAGTGGGCTTGTTCAGACTGGCTTGTGTTCAATATCTTTGTGCATGCATACTCTTTATCTTCTTATTTATTTTGCTCCCTGGTTTGTAACTCTGCCTCGTAGAACAGTGTGCCTCCCCCATCTTGTAGTAATGTCCTCCATGTATTTAGTTTGGCAGGTGTCAGCTGGGAGAACCTCCTTTTGGTACTGATTTCAATCTGAGCCGTGGTGCCTCTGTAGCCTTGGCTGTTAGCTACGGTTCCCAGCCATGGTGGCCATAATCTCATGCAGACAAAATACAAAAATATCTTTATGTGATATGCAACATTAGTACATATTAATGAATCCTAAGTGGTTTGAACCGATGCAGAGCGTTCCACTGTGGCATCTCTTAATATCGCACATGTCAGTTTGAAAAATAGCCCCCCCCCCTAAGAAGAAATAACCATGTGAACCTTTCTTCTAGACAGCACTTGCATGAGATGTGTGTGACAAAAAATATTCTTGAAGGGGAATTCGCTAAAAGGTTTTTCCGGCATTTGTGAATAAGGGCCCTTCCTATAGGTGTCCAGTTAGCATTGTTCGGCACTACCCTCTCCTTACAAGCTTCTTTGTTCTCTCCACTTACCTGACTCGGTTGCTTCCAGCAGCCTTGTCTTGATGTCCACTCAGTTACCCTGTTCGTTATCTGCTATCAATGTTACATGGCCATTTCCACCTCATTTTTGGTGATATGCCTGTGACGTGTTTATTTTTCCTCTGTGCTGCAATTTCATAAAGGTGTAGTTTTTTTTTTTATTGACAATAGCGAATGCTTTGTTAATAGCCAGCTCCGATTTTCCCTTTGCATAACATTTGCAAAGTGATGAGTACTGACCAACGAATACCCCATTTTATAAGGCAGGGAAAATTGAAGTGCTCTCAAAAGCCAAGCACTGTTCATCACACCTTACTTTAGTTATCCTCCTCTGGGCTGTTAATACACCACAAGGGGCAGTGTTTTGATCCTTAGCTACTGGTCAGGTGCATGTTTGCTTTAGTATAACGGAACCTGCAATTTTACACAATGCCATTTTCTGCCTGCATCACTAATGGCCAGTGAAAACAAAAAGTCACAAGTGTGCATACGCAGAATGTTATGCCCAGGCCTGAGCGAGACTGCAATGTATTTCGCCACTTTCCTGCTAACGCCAATTTGTATATGCTGTGGATGTCATTGGTCAGCAGAAAAGACTTGTGCCAACATGCTTTTGCATGTGGTCAGCACACTTTGCATAGGAAGGACTGATGGAATGAAACCTGTTGTGTATGCATAACCTGAGAGGGGGGGGGGGGGAGCTTCTGGCAGGTTCGGCCAAAGCTGTTTTTAAAACACACCGTGTAGGGACTTAGTTTTGACCACAATTTTGGGCCATCACCCTACTTGTTTATGAACATAGCTGTTTGCAGGTACTATTGCTATCCGAAAAAGAAGCATGCAAAGAGTGTACTTATAATCACGCTTACGCAGCACAACGAATACCCCATTTTATAAGGCAGGGAAAATTGAAGTGCTCTCAAAAGCCAAGCACTGTTCATCACACCTTACTTTTGTTATCCTCTTCTGGGCTGTTAATACACCACAAGGGGCAGTGTTTTGATCCTTAGCTACTGGTCAGGTGCATGTTTGCTTTAGTATAACGGAACCTGCAATTTTGTACACAATGCCATTTTCTCCCTGCATCACTAATGGACAGTGAAAACAAAAAGTCACAAGTGTGCATACGCAGAATGTTTTGCCCAGGCCTCAGCGAGACTGCAATGTATTTCGCCACTTTCCTGCTAACGCCAATTTGTATATGCTGTGGATGTCATTGGTCAGCAGAAAAGACTTGTGCCAACATGCTTTTGCATGTGGTCAGCACACTTTGCATAGGAAGGACTGATGGAATGAAACCTGTTGTGTATGCATAACCTGAGAGGGGGGGGGGGGGGGGAGCTTCTGGCAGGTTCGGCCAAAGCTGTTTTTAAAACACACCGTGTAGGGACTTAGTTTTGACCACAATTTTGGGCCATCACCCTACTTGTTTATGAACATAGCTGTTTGCAGGTACTATTGCTATCCGAAAAAGAAGCATGCAAAGAGTGTACTTATAGTCACGCTTACGCAGCACAACGAATACCCCATTTTATAAGGCAGGGAAAATCGAAGTGCTCTCAAAAGCCGAGCACTGTTCATCACACTTTACTTTTGTTATCCTCTTCTGGGCTGTTAATACATCACGTGGAGCAGTGTTTTCATCCTTAGCTACTGGTCAGGTGCATGTTTGCTTTAGTATAACGGAACCTGCAATTTTGTACACAATGCCATTTTCTCCCTGCATCACTAATGGACAGTGAAAACAAAAAGTCACAAGTGTGCATACGCAGAATGTTATGCCCAGGCCTCAGCGAGACTGCAATGTATTTCGCCACTTTCCTGCTAACGCCAATTTGTATATGCTGTGGATGTCATTGGTCAGCAGAAAAGACTTGTGCCAACAAGCTTTTGCATGTGGTCAGCACACTTTGCATAGGAAAGACTGATGGAATGAAACCTGTTGTGTATGCATAACCTGAGGGGGGGGGGGGGGGGGGGGAGCTTCTGGCAGGCAGGTACTATTGCTATCCGAAAAAGAAGCATGCAAAAAGTGTACTGATAGTCACGCTTACGCAGCACAATTGTCAGCTAACTGCAAATAGTTGCAAAGGTACGGAAACACCAATGATAGCAGAAAGAGCCCTTGGCACGCATGGGACGGTAGCCTCGTTAATGCATTGTAATAAATGTTTCATCTGAAAGCACATTGAATATGATGCAAATAGGTCCACTCAATAATGCATAGTAATACCAGACATGCAGCAAATATGGTAGTTTAAGCAGTTCTCAACATTGGTACGTTTAGCTGAGGTTTAGCAGTTTAGCTTCTGCCATAAGCGGAAATAGAGTTACCATAATGCAACAACCTATCCATGTAATTGCACAAACTCCGACATTTACGAACAGATGCTGGTAGGAGCATTATGGGATAGAATTTGTTTTGCTTTCAGTTAATTAGTTTTGGTCACTTGTGTTCATAGCTTTATGCTTACCAGCACTATGTGTGTATCCTCTCTCTATCTCTCTATCTTTGTCCTTGCGCTGTTTAAATCCATCAAGCTCTATGCTGTTTAGGAGAGACTGAAATTGTCTCATAGCGTGTGCTGCCGCAATCATTGCACCAAACAGGTCTTGATTCATTTCGGCCAGGCCAACTTGTGCAAGTGGAATACGCTCGCTTGAAGTTGCTCTCTGTTTGTAGATGGTGTGTTCGAAGAACACACTGCTAGCTGAATACATTCCCTCCCTGGCAGCAGTTTCAAAGGCACAAAATGCAGTTTACAAAAAAAGAACCAATTAGTTATTGAGGAGGTATAAATAATTTGTTTTACTATAGCAAGAAGTAAAATATTAAAAAATAGTTAGGAAATTATCATGTATACAACTAATGTCGCAAGACATTATGTGGCACTGTAGAGATTCCATTTTCATTCTGTTTATTGTTTGTGAGCAGCTGGTAAGGAGAGCATGTGCTAGGCACGTCAATCGGATTGTGAAATAAGTCACAACAATCGCTGTGGGAACTTAGTGGTGACTACTAGTACCGAACAATGCCAAAGTAATCAACTTACAGATAGGTGGGCCAAAGAAGCAATGCAGTGCATTTTGTATATTTGGAAATATATTATTGCAGTCATTCTGATATTTGTGCCTTTTTTATTGGTATTTACTTCATTTTATGCGTAATGATTAAACAAAATATTTTTTATGACCTTGAAAGACCATTTAAATAGCTACATTTTATCAGTCTTCTGTTTCTATGATCATGAAAGTGTGAACACCAAAAAAAAAAATTTAGATATGCGAGTCATAACTTCAAAGGTAAAAAAAAAAGGGCATTCTCTTTCTACAGAATTTTGCATTTTCTGAAATTTTTTAACTACGGTTTCTTCTTTTATATACCTGTGACCTTTGAACTTCTGATCATTTGTTCCCGACAGAAGTTCGCTCTTTAAATGTTTTTCTTATGTGTGACTCTCAGGCCAAATATTATTTACATATATAAAAGAGAATTTGTTGCTACATTGTGGCATACGTAGCACTAATGTTGTTTAAATACTTCATGTAGTGTAAAAGAATTCTTCATACCTCAGAAAGCGTTTTTTCGTCGCCGTGAAAGTTACCTTAGTATAAATTTCCAGAGTCACTGTGGTCTAGCAAGCCGCACAAGGAACTCTTTTCTTCTGAATCTCAACTTTTGTATTGCACTCACTAATTGGGAGCTTCAACACTCATTTTGTTTTTCGATTCATACAACACAGTGCCATTTACCTTACAGGTATACGGTAACAAGAGATACACTTGTAGGTTCTGAAAATAGCACTCGCCAGTTCTCATCATTGCTCCAGTGAAGTGGAGTCGCTTGGCTTCATTTTATTGCTTCAGGCTCTTAATATCATGACGCACATGTAGGTCTGCTTTTGGAGATCCCTGATGCAAAAGTTTGGCAATGGGTGGCATTACCAGTGATCATACTCTATTCCATCAGCTGCCCACATAATTTACCACTCCAAAGTGATGGTCACAATAGGTGGTGCTTAGGTAACAAAATTTGTGAGGAACACTTAAGCTCTACATTTAAGGGTATGAAGCAATAATTTTAACGGCTCCCGTTTGCCAGCTCTCCTTGTGGACCCTCGTTCGCGTACATGGACTTTGATATTTGCATAAGTACTAATTTCTCAGTTTGCTTCTGTAATACATATCACATCCTCTTGCAAATACGCTCACATGTGAAAGGCTACTCAACAGATCTGTGAAGCCCTGCCTGACTAAGCTGTACAGATGTGCCTGCGTGGCCTAAGGGTTGCGTATCGGACTCCGAATGCAAGGGTCCCGGAAGGTTGGTAGTTCTGATCTCACCCTCCCTTCTATAAAGAGAGGCCTCAGTTACCAGCTCCTGCCAAATGTCTGTGTCATTTGGCCGTGTGACGTTTGGGAACCCTACACCTGGTCAGTGTTTGTCGATGTCAGCCACCAAATACCACCTCTCAGATAAAGCTCTGCCCTTGATTTCATGCTCACAACACCGACGCTAGATTTTCTGGAGAATAGGGCCTTTAATGCTTTCGCATATAAAGAAAAGATGGCGGTCAGAGCTGGAGTGAACCTTTTTATCAACTGTTGTCACAACAAGCAATTTTTGCACGATGGCCGTTTGCTGCCAAGTTCTTAGTCAAGCAAATTACATTGTCTGACCTCCTTAAATTGTTCCTTGGTCAGGTAAGTTGCCTTTGTGTAAACTATGTGCAAATGGGAGGCGTGTTTCCGTGTGGGAAACCTTACGAACCTTAGAGCACGAACTTGTTAGATGCAGTGTCAGTGATAACTTATGCCGTCAAGGCTTGCAGAAAGGCATGCACCTGTTCTTTTGGTTCCTACCTGTGGAGTGAATAGCGTACGAGGACATTGTTCGGAACATGGTCCTCAGTGATATGCACTCCAGCCTGTGCATACTTGCGCTTTGCGTGCACACTTCGTTCATGACTTGCTAGCTATTTTGTCGCCAAATCATCATCATCATCATCATCATCAGCCTGATTATACCCACTGCAGGGCGAAGGCCTCTCCCATATTTCTCCACTTAACCCGGTTCTGTGCTAGCTGCATCCACTTGACCCCTGCGAACTTCTTAATCTCATCCGCCCACCTAACTTTCTGTCTCCCCCTGCTACGCTTTCCTTCCCTTGGAATCCAGTTTGTTACCCTCAGCGACCATCGGTTATCCTCTCTTCGCACTACATGTCCTGCCCATGTCCATTTCTTCTTTTTAATTTCCACTAGAATGTCATTAACTTGAGTTATTTCTCTGACCCACTCTGCACGCTTTCTATCTCTTAATGTTACCCCTACCATTTTTCGTTCCATAGCCCTCTGGGTTGTCCTCAACTTAAGTAGAACTCTCTTGGTTAGCCTCCACGTTTCAGCCCCATAGGTGAGTACAGGCAAGATGCAACTGTTGTACACTTTCCTCTTGAGCGATACCGGTAAGCTGCTAGTCATAATCTGCGAGTGCTTGCCAAATGCGCTCCATCCCAATCTTATTCTTCTTGATATTTCCTTTTCATGGTCTGGATCTGCGGTTACTACCTGTCCTAAGTAGACATATTCGCCTACTATTTCCAGTATTTCGCTACCTAATGTAAACTGCTGTTCCTTCCCGAGGCTGTTGAACATTACCTTAGTCTTCTGCATATTGATTTTCAAGCCTACCATTCTACTTTTTCTGTCTAGGTCATCAATCATTATTTGCAGTTCATCCCCCGAGTTGCTTAGCAAGGCAATGTCATCAGCAAATCGCAGATTACTGAGGTATTCTCCATCTACCCTTATCCCTAACTGCTCCCATTCCAAGTCTCTGAATACTTCCTCTAAACAAGCTGTGAATAGTACTGGGGAGATTGTGTCTCCTTGCCTAACACCTTTCTTTATGGGAATTTTATTGCTTTCTTTATGTAGAACTATGGTTGCTGTGCAGCCACTATATATATCTTCCAGCACTTTCACGTACGGCTCGTCTACCCCCTGATTTCGCAATGCCTGCATCACCGCCGAGGTTTCAACTGAGTCAAATGCTTTTTCGCCAAATGGTGTGCGCCTTATGTTCTTGCAGGGATGGTGTCGCATGTGCAGCCGCCTGGACGGAGCTCGTCACTGTACCACATGCTGGAGGATAGTCAGGCGGCTATCTTCTGCTGCTGCTGTGAGGTGCCATCACCCGGCTGCGCTCGGCGCACTGCCTCTTCCTCTCCTCCTCCGACATCGCCAGCAGCTGACACAGACAGCCCCGACTCACTGCCCTCCTCCCCCGCCTCCTCCTCCTCACTGGACGCTGTGCCAGCTGTCACGTGAGAGCTTCTTTTGGCCACTGAAATAGCACGGGAGAGAGTCTGATGGGCCGGGAATGCTGTTAGCCCCCCCCCTGTTTCTGTCCTTCCCTGGGCATCCTCTGTGACACGCATAGGTGTCAGGGTTGCGTGTTGTGGGCCGTAGAAACTGTGCACCTCATTCACTGGCAGGTCCCTTTCCCTTTTCTATAGGAGGCTCTTGCGGCACCTTCATGTGTGTGTCGAAGGAAAGAATGGGAGAAGTGATGGTAGCATGTGGTACAGTCACAACACGGTTCACCGTTGAGAGGTGCTCAAGATAGCTGCTCCACGCTAGGCCTGTTTTGTGATTGAAAAGAGCCTCAGAGACAAAGGAACTGTGCCAGCAATGAAAGCATTTGCACTGTGCTTTAAGATGGTGAAGTTGCCATATTTTCACAAGTATAATATTTTGGGTGCAGCGGTGGCGTAGCGGCAGAACATCTGCTTCGCATGCAAGAGGACTGGGGCTCAAATCCCGGTGCCGCGCAATTCTCCACCGGATGAAAAAAAAAAAAAAAATCCCCGTGTCGATGGAATTGCATACACAGGTTTGGGGTGCGACCTTATGCCGGTGAACACCTCCGGCAACGCACTCCCTCACCAGAACAAGGTCGATGGAATTGCATACACAGGTTTGGGGTGCGACCTTATGCCGGTGAACACCTCCGGCAACGCACTCCCTCACCAGAACAAGAGTTGGCCACCCTGGTACAGTAATTGGCCGCAACCTCCTATGATAAGCTTCATAAAACCCCGGCCCTCAGTCACCAGCGGCTGCGGAACAACTGACCACGGCGGCGGTCAGACCTGTGACGCAGCAGGGGGTGCTAAGAAAGCCTGGTTCTGCTGGACAGGCCGCCATTGGAAACTGACCCTGGCAACGTGTAATGCTAGAACCCTAGCTAGTGAAGTTAGTTTAGCAGTGCTGTTAGAGGAACTAGAGGGCATGAAATGGGATGTCATAGGGCTTAGTGAGGCTAGGAGGCCGAATCAGGCATATACTGTACTGAAGGATGGGCATGTGCTATGTTTTCGAGGCTTACCGGAGAGGCGACAACTGGGAGTAGGTTTCCATGTCAATAAATATATAGCGGGTAATATAGATGAATTCTATAGTATTAATGAGAGGGTTGCAGGCATCGTAATTAGGCTTAATAAGCGGTATAATCTGAAGGTTGTACAGGCCTATGCACCTACATGTAGTTATGAAGACCAGGCAGTTGAACGCTTCTATGAAGGTGTAGAATCGGTAATGCGAAAAGTAAAGACGCAGTATACTGTACTAATAGGCGACTTCTATGCCAAGGTAGGGTGAAAAACAGGCAGGAGACAAGGCAGTAGGTGACTATGGCATTGGTTCTAGGAATAGCAGGGGGGAGGTACTAGTTGAGTTTGCAGAGCGCAATAACTTACGAATCATGAATACCTTCTTCAACAAACGGAAGAACCGGAAATGGACATGGAAAAGTCCGAACGGAGAGACTAAAAATGAAATCGACTTCATAACGTGTTCAACCCCCGCCATTATGCAAGATGTAGAGGTAATCGGGAAAGTGCGGTGCAATGACCACAGGATGGTGAGGTCCCGAATTAGCCTAAATCTGAAGAAGGACCGCAACAGATTAGTAAGAAAGAAACCCATCAACGAATTAGCAGTGAGGGGAGGGCAGAATAGTTCAGTATCTCGCTATAGAATAGGTATTCAGCTCTAACTGAGGATGGCGACATTACCCTAGAGGCAAGGAACAATAATTTCAGAGATATCATTACTGAGTGCGCGGTAGAAGTAGGCGGTAGGATAGTTAGGTAGGATACCGGTAAGCTGTCTAAGGAGACGAAAGATTTGATTAAGAAACGCCAGAGTATGAAAGCTTCCAATCCAACAGACTAGATAGAATTGGCTGAGATATCAAAGCTAATCAATAAGCGCAAGGTGGCCGATATAAGGAAGTATAACATGGAGAAAATTGAGCATGCTGTAAAGAACGGGGGAAGCCTTAAAGCGGTAAAGAAGAAATTGGGCATAGGCAAAAACCGGATGTATGCGATAAGGGACAAGGCGGGCAACGTCATTACTAATATGGACAAGATAGTCAAAGTAGCCGAGGAGTTCTACTATACAGATCTATACAGTAGCCAAAGTAGTCAGGGCCGTAATGAGATTGGCGGTAGGGAAAAACAGTCAGACGTTCCACCAGTGACGAAGGAGGAGGTCAAGAAAGCACTAGAAACTATGAAAAGGGGGAAATCAGCTGGAGAGGATCACATAACTACAGATTTGCTGAAGGACGGGGGGGATATCGTGCTAGAAAAACTGGCCACCCTGTATACGCAGTGCCTGGTGTCATCGACGGCACCGGAACCATGGAAGAATGCAAACATTATCCTCATTCACAAGAAGAGGGAACTCTAGCGACCTTAAAACTTAGACCAATCAGCTTACTGTCTGTTATGTATAAGGTATTTACTAAGGTAATCGCTAATAGAATCAGGACAGCCTTAGACTACAATCAAGCAAAGGATCAAGCAGGGTTTCGGAAACGGTACTCTACTATCGATCATATCCATACCATCAATCAGGTGATAGAAAAATGCTCGGAATATAACCAGCCCTTATACATAGCATTCATCGATTACGAAAAAGCATTTGACTCAGTTGAAACCTCGGCGGTGATGCAGGCATTGCGAAATCAGGGGGTAGACGAGCCGTACATGAAAGTGCTGGAAGATATATATAGTGGCTGCACAGCAACCATAGTTCTGCATAAAGAAAGTAACAAAATTCCCATAAAGAAAGGTGTTAGGCAAGGAGGCACAATCTCCCCATTACTATTCACAGCTTGTTTAGAGGAAGTATTCAGAGACTTGGATTGGGAGCAGTTAGGGATAAGGGTAGATGGAGAATACCTCAGTAATCTGCGATTTGCTGATGACATTGCCTTGCTAAGCAACTGGGGGGATGAACTGCAAATAAATGATTGATGACCTAGACAGGTAAAGTATAAAGGTAGGCTTGAAAACCAATATGCAGAAGACCAAGGTAATGTTCAACAGCCTCGGGAAGGAACAGCAGTTTACATTAGGTAGCGAAATACTGGAAGTAGTAGGCAAATATGTCAGCTTAGGACAGGTAGTAACTGCAGATCCGGACCATGAGAAGGAAATAACAAGAAGAATAAGATTGGGATGGAGCGCATTTGACAAGCACTCGCAGATTATGTCTAGCGGCTTACCGGTATCGCTCAAGAGGAAAGTATAGAACAGTTGCATCTTGCCTGTACTCACCTATGGGGCTGAAACGTGGAGGCTAACCAAGAGAGTAGGACAACCCAGAGGGCTATGGAACGAGAAATGGTAGGGGTAACATTAAGAGATAGAAAGCGTGCAGAGTGGGTCAGAGAAATAACTCAAGTTACCGACATTCTAGTAGAAATTAAGAAGAAGAAATGGACATGGGCAGGACATGTAGTGCGAAGAGAGGATAACCGATGGTCTCTGAGGGTAACAAACTGGATTCCAAGGGAAGGAAAAGCGTAGCAGGGGGCGGCAGAAAGTTAGGTGGGCGGATGAGATTAAGAAGTTCGCAGGGGTCAAGTGGATGCAGCTAGCACAGAACCGGGTTAAGTGGAAAAATATGGGAGAGGCCTTCGCCCTGCAGTGGGTATAATCAGGCTGATGATGATGATGACAATATTTTGGGACCTTTTAAAGGACAAAAGTATCCTCTCCTATGACCTGCACATTTACCTGAAAGAAAAATGATTAGGCAGTTGCAGCTGTGCAAACGGCAGTCACTTTTTTTTATCAAAAATGTATATTTCCAAATGATTGGCATAACGCTGCTGCTACTGCTGTCACCAGTTCTGTCGATCACCTTTGCCACTGATCTAATCTCAAACTGTCGCAATTCTCAAAGCTTGCGTCACCTTCTCACCCAACTGGGCTGTTGTTGACGGGGCACTTCTCGGACGTTTCGCACACTATGTGGATTGGAGTAGTATCCCAGGGTAATGCAGTCCACTGGCATACCGAGGCAATGTCTATCCTTGGCGCGTGTCTTATATCTGTGAGGGTGTAAATGCTGTAGGCCATCTGTTCAGTATACAGGGCTTTATGTGTTGGCCTTATGCGCCTTGTACGCTTCACGTGGCCTTTTGCCATGGGAGTTCAGCTGACTCTGACTTGAGGTTAATGGCATTAGCAGCGTTTCATGGCAGCATTAGCTGCAGTTCAGATCTCAACGGTAGTTTAGTTCAACTGAGTTCAGGGGTCTTATAGACCTTATGCATAAGTCCTGGCATCTAGCGATCAGCTCGCGCGTCTCCGCCATGTTTGAGGGTATTGAACCGAGGAGCGGTAAGTGGAGGAGGTAGGCGGAATAGCGGTGGCGTGGCTACTGGTTTAATCGGCTTAATGCTCATTGTCACCCATAATGTCAGCATATTGTTCTGTCCCCTGCCGTATGCAGAATTAAAATAGGATTGTCGAAGAGAAGAAGCAGTGAGTTATATCCATTTAGATTTTTTTTTCTTGTGGCCTTGCTATGGTTCTCGCGCTGTAGGTGCACTCTCGTTCAACTGCTCACCTAAATTGTAATATGGTTTCTTATTTAGCCTGTTTAATTCCTACTCAGTGCCAAGGCAGATGAAATATATCACTCACAGTGCGTTACATTTTTCTGTAGAAGAATTTTACATAGCCTTCTTGTTACTTTTTATTTGCTCGTTGCGCCGACTCATCCTAGAGTTTGCTGCCTAATACACACAAGCTGTCCAGATATTTTCTATACATGTATACATCCAGGTATCCAGGTAGAAAGCATTGCTGCACTTCAAAATTTCTGCCTTGGCCATTCGTCGCAGCGGGTGGGAGGGGTGCCGCGGTTGTTTTGGGATGCGCGGGCGCCATACAGGCTAGTGTTTGGGCCCACACTGCAGCGCTGCACGCCAGCAAAGTTTTTTAACTGTCTCTACCTAAGAACGTTTGTTGAACTGAATGGTGTTGCGACTGGGATCTCAGCCGAAGTTCATGCGCCTCCAGCAGATCAAGGCAGAAGGGAAGCGGTTGCCGGCAAGCGGCGGCCGAGGACAGCGATGACGACGGACATTCTATTCCCACGTGCTGCGGCAGTCAGTTACCTTGTTGAGCCAGAACGGGTGAAGTGACTCTTGTCATGCATTTATTTTACCATGGAAAAAACGACTCCAGTGAGGGGCTCATCTCTGGTCGACAAAGAGCGTCAACCACCAACCTTCTTGACGGAGGGAGCCGAGAGCGGAACCAAACCGATTCCCCGAATGGGAGATGTACGCTGCTCAACCTCTCCAGCCGCGGAATGCCCGGTCAAGAGTTTTGACCTTTCCGAGAGCACAAGGCGGGACACCTCAGCCGACGGCCTGTTTTTTGCGGGTACTGAAATTGAGTCGTCAACCAGGCACAACATCGACATTGCCATCAGCGGTGCTGACCCTCGCCACTCATCGGAAAAGCTGCGAGGAGCTTCCAGTGATGCCTCTGGCAGTGGGCCGGGCCTCTGTTGACCGCGCATGCCCACTGATTGGACTGGGCCAATTTAATTTCATTTCCCCATCTAGGGAACTGGGGATTGCTGATGCTATATTAATGCGTGGAACTGTATCCATGGGCAGCTCAGCCCAGCCCTTCTCGTCTTGAGTTCCTCTTCCTGACTAGACATGTAAAAGGTGTATAAAAAAGCTTCTTTGCCAAATCTCCCTGCTGCTCCCAGTCCGATGTCTTGTCCGCCTGATCACGCTAACCAGAAGTCTTGGCCCCCGAACCCGACCGCATCAACGGCAATTAATGTTACATGGCTTTGCCAAAGTGCAGGGGAGATCTCATCGGCAGGTCACTTGAACTGAAGTCGGGGGTCGGAATTGATCTCGTCAGTTGACGAGATGGCTGTCAAGATTGGCTAAATCGGCGGCGTATCGAACCATCATGTGTTCTCAAATCCCGCTGAAGGTTGTTGTCTTGTCTGATCGCAAATGAGTGTTAACACTCATTTGCGACACCAAGAAAACAACAATTATGCAGTGAAGCCAGACATGCCTCAAATGGATTGTCTTGGTTCTGTGTTGGTTTAAGCTGTGGCATATTCAAAAGAGCAACTGTGCGCAAATATTGACACATGCCATCCATAGACGACGAAGATTTCAACGGGCGATTTGGAGAAGACGACGAAGCGAAACGGTGCTCCGCTTTTGTGCTGCCCTGACTGACTGTTGGTGTTCTTCGGTGCCAGAGTGCCAGAGCGCCTTCTGTGTAACGTTACGTTACAAATCTGGTGAAGGGATTGCCGGGTACCGATCCAGTCCTGCATAATCAACCTGCCAATACGGAGCTTACCCCCGTACATCAACGCCTCGGCCGCCGCCTACGTGGAGAGCCTCCTGAATTCGGACCACTTCCGGCCGCTACCAAGACGACGCACTCTCAGACGGCCATAGAACCTGCTGCAATGACATCTGAGAGCAGGCTTCCCACCAACATCCTGTGTCATCAGCCGCGAACACCCCCCTCTTTTCATGGCGACGTGTTCGAGGACGCCGAGGACTGGCTTGAGAACTACGAGTGAGTTGCTTGTACAACGGGTGGACTGATGAGCGCAAGCTACACAACGTGTACTTCGCTCTTGAAGAGTCTGCACGGACATGGTTTGAAAACCATGAGGCTTCCTTTCCATCCTGGGCAGCCTTCTGTCGTGATTTGAAAGCCACCTTTCCTAGCGCCGACCGCCGGAAGCGAGCAGAGGTTGCGCTACACTCGCGCAATCAGCGCCAGAACGAGAGCGTGCGTATGTTCTTTGAGGACATGACACGCCTTTTCAAGCGTGCAGACCCGCAAATGCCTGAAGATAAGAAACTGCGTCACCTGATGCGCGGCGTTAAACAAGAACTTTTCGCGGGACTGGTGCGCAGTCCACCGCGCACTGTGGCGGAGTTTCTCAGCGAGGCAGCGACCATGGAGACAACGCTGCAACACCGAGCCTGTCAGTACAACCGTAACGTGAACGTCATTGAGTCCGACGCACCCCCTGTGCATGTCGGCAGCGACATGGACGCACTAAGAAATCTCATCCGTTCTGTCGTGCGGGAGGAACTGCAAGCGCTCCGGATGCCTTGCAACACAACAGCTTTTCCTTCACTGGCTGAAGTCGTCCGGGACTGGCAGCTCAGCAAGTTGCTGACGTTCCCCAGCAACGCGTTCCCCACCAGACGTTCGACGCGAGGCCCACCTACGCGTCCGTCTTGCGTAGGGCTCCCCCGCCGGACCATAGTATCAACGCCGCAGCTCCAGCAATGGAGCCGCAAGGACATCGCATGGAGGGACTCGCATGGAGCCGCATGGAGCCTCACTACTCCCCTCCGCCAATCTACCAGCGACCCCGTAAAAGTCAAATATGGCGGCCCCGGGACCGTCGGCCCCTGTGCTATCATTGCGGGGAAGCCAGTCACCTTTACCGGGCGTGCCCGTACCGCCGCGTCAACATGAGGGGTTTCGCCTTGGAGGAACTCTACCATCGGAATGACGAACGACCTACTGAGGTTGCAAGCGACCTTGCAGCGCGACAGTATCCCGTCACGTCCGGGTACCAAGAGCGTCGATCGACGTCCCCGACGAGCTACCGTTCGACAAGTCCCCACTCTTCCCGACGCCGCTCCTCTCCCAGCTCTAGCCGGGGAAACTAATACCAGCGGCCTTCGGAGGCAGGGTCGCTGATGTCGGGAAATGTCAAGATCCTCCGTCATCGTCAGGCCGACCCGACGAGATTTCGCTTGTGTCAGGTAGTGACAGCATCCGGCATACTACCTCCGATTTATGTGTAACGATTGATGGTGTGGATGTCACCGCGTTACTCGACACTGGCGCCGATTATTCAGTAATGAGCCGTGGTCTCGCCCGAGAACTGAAGAAAGTTTTGACACATTGGTCCGGCCCGAAAATTCGCACGGCGGGAAGTCACTTGATCGAACCTGCAGGCAAGTGCACAGCGCAGGTCGGCATCCGTGGTTTTGTGTATGTCGGAGAATTTATCGTGCTTCCTGAATGTTCGAAAGACTTGATCCTTGGTCTAGACTTCCTGCAGACCAACGGCGCTGTCATTGACCTGAAAGAAGCACGTGTTTCCTTTTCGACGAAACGAGCCGTGGCGCGCATTGAAAACGAAGATTCGGGTCTGAACGTTTTGCGTATAGTCGGCGATGACGTGAGGGTTCCGGCACGTTCTAGTGTGTTGGTTCTTGTAAAGCATGACTTATTCCACGATTACGAGGGCATCGCGGATGGGCACCTTCCGCTACTACTCGAGAAGGAATTAGCCGTTGCTCGAGGACTCGTACAACTCCAGAACAGCTGTGCTACTGTCCTCCTGACAAATTTTGCTAAGGAGATGCGGCATCTCGCCAAGGACACGGCTGTTGCCGTCCTTCACGATGTTGCTGCCTTGCCTCATTTATGCACCGCCGGAGCGAACCCTAAAGAAGAGGCCGCACCTTGTCATGCTCTGCAAACCGTTAAAATTAACCCCGACTTGAGGCCCGATCAGAGGAATCTTCTCTCGGCTCTTCTGAGCGATTTCGCAGACTGCTTCGCCACAGGCTCTAAGGTCGGTCGTACTCCAGTCGCCAAGCACCGCATCATCACCGATGAGACCACGTTACCGGTATGCCAGCGCCCGTACCGGGTTTCTCCTAAGGAACGTGACGCCATTAAAGCACAAGTGGATGAAATGCTTGCGGACGACGTGATCCAGCCTTCGACGAGCCCATGGGCGTCGCCAGTGGTCCTTGTCAAAAAGAAAGATGGCAGCTTGAGATTCTGTGTCGATTACCGAAAGTTAAATAACGTGACTAAAAAGGACGTCTATCCGCTGCCCAGGATTGATGATGCCCTCGACCGACTACGCGACGCCAGCTACTTCTCCTCATTAGACCTCAAAAGCGGATACTGGCAAATCGAGGTGGATCAGAGAGACCGAGAGAAGACTGCATTTGTGACGCCCGACGGCCTATACGAGTTTAAGGTGCTTCCGTTTGGTCTTTGCTCTGCACCGGCCACGTTCCAACGTATGATGGACACGGTTTTATCAGGTCTGAAGTGGCAGTCGTGCTTGGTGTACTTAGATGATGTCGTTATTTTCTCGCCTACTTTCGAGCAACACTTGGACCGGTTGCGCATCGTGCTTCAAGCACTGAAAGGCGCGCAACTAACGATCAAGCCTGAGAAATGCCACTTTGCTTTCAAGGAACTACGCTTTCTCGGCCATGTTGTCAGTGCACAGGGCGTTCTTCCTGATCCCGAGAAGACTACCGCAGTGTCAAATTTTCCACGCCCCACCGACAAAAAGGCACTTCGACGATTTCTAGGTCTTTGTTCATACTACCGACGCTTCGTCCAAGATTTTTCTAAGATAGCTGAACCACTGACAGCACTAACCAGAGAAGACATACCCTTCCTGTGGGGAGACGATCAAGAACAAGCCTTCCAGGAGCTTAGAAGCCGCCTACAAAGACCCCCAATACTCGCCCATTTCGATGAAGACGCCGCAACCGACGTACATACGGATGCCAGCAACGTTGGCCTCGGCGCGGTACTCATTCAGTGGCAAGGCGGAGTAGAACGGGTTATCGCCTACGCGAGCCGAACACTCTCACGATCGGAGGCGAACTATTCGACAACGGAGAAGGAGTGCCTTGCGGTAATCTGGGCCATCAGCAAGTTTCGACCATATTTGTATGGACGACCCTTCCGTATTGTCAGCGACCATCATTCCTTGTGCTGGCTGGCAAGCCTTAAAGACCCGTCTGGACGCTTAGCTCGTTGGAGCCTCCGTCTTCAAGAGTATGACGTCACTGTTGTCTATAAGTCGGGACATAAACACCAAGATGCAGATTGCTTGTCACGCGCGCCATTGGACTCCACTGCAGTGGAAAACGCCGATGATTTTCCCTTTATTGGGGCCATTACCCAATCCCATATGGCTGACCTTCAACGCAAGGACCCGGAGCTGGCGCCGCTCATCGATTATCTGGAAGGACGCGATGGTAGAGTACCGCTTGTTTTTCGTCGTGGCTTGCAGTCATACGCTTTACGAAGTGGAGTTCTCTACAAGCGCAATTTTGAAAGATCAAAAGAGACATTTCTACTCGTAGTGCCTACGCACCTGCGGCCCGACATCTTAAGCGCTTGTCACGACGAACCGTCCGCCGGCCACTTGGGAGTTAGTCGTACGCTTGCAAGAATTCGGGAGAAATACTATTGGCCGAAATTATTACCTTCAGTACGGTCTTACGTTAAAACCTGCCGCGATTGTCAACGCCGAAAGACTCCACTCGTGAAACCAGCTGGATTTCTTCAGCCGATCGCTCCACCAAAAACTCCTTTCCAACAAGTGGGGATGGATCTTCTTGGTCCTTTCCCGAAGTCAAGTAATGGAAAGCGTTGGATTGTTGTCGCGACAGACTACTTGACCCGATATGCTGAGACCGCGTCGCTCACAAATGGAACTGCCACCGAAGTCGCAGAGTTTTTTGTCCACAACATCGTATTGCGTCATGGCGCTCCGGCTGTTATCATTACCGATTGCGGGGCAGCTTTTACGGCCCGCCTGACTAAGGCTGTACTGAACCTTACACACACTAGCCATAGACGGGCCACGGCATACCACCCGCAAACTAATGGCTTGGTGGAACGGCTAAACAGAACTCTGGCCGACATGCTGTCTATGTACGTGGATATAGAGCATAAGACCTGGGATCAAATCCTCCCATATGCCACGTTCGCATATAACACGGCACTTCAGGAGACGACGCGGCTGACACCCTTCGAGCTTGTCTTCGGCCGTCGAGTGACCACTCCACTGGATACAATGCTGCCCGTATACACCGACGACGAAGATGAGCTTGACCTGGACATCGCCAGTTTTACCCAGCGTGCGGAAGAAGCGCGGCAGCTAGCAAGGCAGCGCATATACCTACAACAGAAACTAGACGCTGACCGTTACAACAGGGGACGGCGCTTCGCTGCCTACGAGCCTGGAGACTATGTCTGGATTTGGACGCCCGTTCGTCATCGTGGGCTCTCTGAAAAATTGCTGCGCCGGTACTTTGGCCCATATCGTGTCCTCCGCCGCCTCAGCGACGTTACTTACGAAGTTGAATCCGCGACCCAAGATCCCTCAAGCCGCAGACTACGCAAGTTCACTGATGTTGTACACGTCGTCCGGATGAAACCCTATCACGATCGCCGCGCTGACTATTCTTGAGACTGATGGTGCCCCGTTTTGTGTTGTGGTATCCCACACCAACCTAGCATAATATCTGTCAGCTCATCGCATCAAGCAGCATTTGCAGCATCGAGGCGATGCTGCCAGGAAGGGGGGCAATGACACATGCCATCCATAGACGACGAAGATTTCAACGGGCGATTCGGAGAAGACGACGAAGCGAAACGGTGCTCCGCTTTTGTGCTGCCCTGACTGACTGTTGGTGTTCTTCGGTGCCAGAGTGCCAGAGCGCCTTCTGTGTAACGTTACGTTACAATATTGCCTAAACTGCTTTATAGTAAAAAAAAAAAAGCATTGTTATCCATAAACTGCTCGAACTTGGTGGAATCGCATGATTGGAAGATTGAACCGAGTTTCACAAGAAGTTCCATGTAACCACTGCCATTCAGTTCGACTTTAGGTGAGAAGCTGAACTTTCAAATCAGTTCAGTTCAGTTCAGGCGTTCAGTCGTGTCCGACTCTTCGTGACCCTATGGACCATGTCACGCCACGCTTTCCGGTCTCTCACTATCTTCTTAACATCACATAGCTTCATCTGCAATGCCTCGAGAATGCCACCTAACCATCGCGTTCGCTGCCTACCCCTTCTCCGGCGACCCTCAACCTTTCCCAACATCAAATCTTTCTCCAGCTACTCCTCTCTTCTCATCAGATGACCAAAGTAGCTGAGCTTTAACTTTAGAATTAGTTAAAACTGCCCATGTAACATCGGTATTAGTTGAGCCACCAGTCAACTGACAATATGATGATCAGGATGCATGCATGCATGCCTCTTGGCTAGTAAAAATAGCCACCTGTATATGTAAATACAATTAAGTATAACACGCAACGCTTATTAATCAAATTAGTATTGTAGAGCGCTGTTGAGAGACAAAGATCTAAGCCAAAGGTTTTTATTGTTTCATCACCGAGCACAACCCTGGAGCTCGAGCACTCACGGCGCGTGGCACCTGTCCTTTCTGCCACCGCTTTCCTGATCTAGAGAGAATACTGCTACAGTATAAACGCTCGAGCTTGTGAAGTGATCCCCGACAAATAAACAGTGAAGCCAGACTGGCCTCAATGGGATCTACTTAGCCTAGCCTTGTGTGGTGTTCTAGTTGTGTACTGAAATAAGATGCTCTGATGGGCTAGTTGGTACATTGGCACTTTGTGTGTCCATCAAGGAGTTTATAAAAAACTGCTGGAGTGGAAGTCACTGGGGCCGTGGTCAAGCCTGTGGCGACCATCTTGAGGGGGCAAGAAGCGGCCTGCCAGGCGCTTGGAAGCTCTGTTCGCCGGCGGTGCCAGTGTGTTTCAAGTGCTTAACGGATTTTCGGGTTCTGATGCAATGCTGTGGGCTATCAGGCGAGTCATACTGGACGTCTCCGAACCGATTTGAACCACCTGGATTTTTAAATGTCTCGACGATATCCGAATATTGGGGCGTTTTTAGCTCTACTCACTGCAATAATCGCAGCTCAACATCAATGTCAGACCTAACGTTACATAGTTGCGTAGCTCATGTCGATTTTAACAGCACTGCATTAATTGCAAGTCTTAATTGAACATGGTTAATTAACTGCTAATGAACTTTGGATTTTATGTGACATCGAGTCACATTGTTAGATGGCATATGTTGAGTATAATTGCACTAGGCTAATTTTAGATCCTAATTAATTACTGCTAATTAGATAAATGAATACATATTAAAATAAGTCGTATATCGTTGGATAGCTTATGCCATGTACAACAGCATGGGGCCAGCTTCACGTCATAATTACAGCTAATTTGTGGTATTAACTAGGTTTTGCATTGTTTAGCATTTGGTTTTGGATTCTATTCGTCGAGATCATTTCAGCAATATGTGACTACTTTGTAGCATAAAGTTCAATTTTAATCATGATTACTAATCGTCAGTAGCTAGGCACTTAGTGTATTGCAGCGATATCAGTTTAGTAGAACTGTACTCGATATAAGCTACACCACAATATATGACTTGAAAGGATAGCATACATGTCAGATTTAATCACAATTAACTAAACAGCGGTAATTATTTAAGCCGTGCAGTTAGTCCAGTGCATTTGTGCTCGGCATAAACTATTAAATGATATACGGCTTGTAACCAAAGCATGTATTCTAGATTTGCAATTAATGCAGTGCTATTACCGTATTTACTTGCATAATGCTCACACCCCCCAAAATTGGGCGTCAAAAATCACAATTTTTTTTCCCTCGCATAATCATTGCACCAACAATACTACCACCGCGAGATTCGTCTGCTAGTAGTAACAAGTGCCATCTTTGGAGTGCTACTGAACCTAGCTGGCCTCGTGTGCACGCGCTACCAGGCGGCGATAGCGTGCTCGGGTATATCATCATCGGTTATGCTCGTCGTTATTGTTTACCTCCACGATTCTCGTAGTCGCCATTTCGCGAGGTGTCTCCGCGTCTTGTCCTTCGTTCCGTCTGTGTTACTTGCTTTGTTCCACCGTCTAGTGTCCTTGGTGCCGCATCGCAGTGCGGTGGTGCACAAGTTATATAGCTGCTTTTAAGCTGAAAGCTTTCGAGTACGGGCTACATCATAGCAACCGTGCTGCTAGCAGGCTCTTCGGCGTCAACGAGTTCTGCGTAGTGTGCTGTTGGTGGCAGCGATTGCAGTGTCGATACGGACTCGTATCAAGTCTCTTACTGAGAGTAGAACTGTATTGTCTGCTGTGAGCATTATACCACGGAAAATGGGGAGTGATGATGTGGCTGCCTGCGGTAAATAAAGTGCTTTAGCAATTTTTACTTTTGGCAACCCTGTACTTTTATAACAAGGGTAAGTTCTGCTTGAAAGTAATCTTATGGTTATATTTACAATAGCTCACCTAAGAATCCCGATTTGCACCTATCTAAATTTGCTTTTAGAGCTCCAAAACATTTGCTTGAAATTTTGTCCACATAATTATCGCACCCTCCAACTTAGCATCAATTTTCCGCGAAAAAAAGTGCGAGCATTATGCGAGTAAATGTGGCATACTCGACTATGCTACGCAGCTGTGTAATAATTAGCACTGCTACGGCTTCACTCAAAGGTTTGACATTGACGTTGAGCTGCGACTTTTCCACTGGGTGGAGTAAAAAACGGCCCAGTAGTCCGATATTGTTGATATTTCTAAAAATCTAGTTGGTTCAAATTGATTCAGAGACGTCCAGTATGGCTCACCTGATATCCCATGGCATTGCATCAGAACTTAAAAATCATTTGAGCACTTAAAACACACAAAGCCTGCGAATAATGCTTCCAAGTGTTCAGCAGGCCACTTCTTGCCCCCCCCTCAAGATGGCCGCCGCAGGTTTCACTCCAGCCCATTGGCCGTAAAGGGGACTCCAGTAGTTTTTTTATAACTTCCTTGGTGTACGCCTGCCTTTCATCCTGTCTTCTTTGCGCAGTTTTACTCTTTCGCTAGTTATGTACGTCATGCAAAAACTTGCAGGGTAATTGTAGTTCAGTAGTGCAGCGTGTAGTGCAGTAGTGAAGATTTGATGTTGGGAAAGGTTGAGGGTTACCGGAGAAGGGGTAGACAGCGAACGCGGTGGTTAGATGGCATCCTCGAGGCGCTGCAGGTAAAGCTATGTGATGTTAGGAAGATAGTGAGAGACCGGAAAGCGTGGCGCGATATTGTCCATAGGGTCACAAAGAGTCGGACACAACTGAACGACTGAACTGAACATAGTGAAGCGTTAGAAAGTAATGCTTAAAATTGGTAATAAGGAAAAGGTCTGTCACAAACATTTACTCACGTGCAAACGTAGCACCCACTCTCTTCTCCCATATTTCCCTTTATGCTGTTGGTGATGAGGTTGCTGTTCATCCAAGGATTCTCTGCATCTGCAACAATTCCTAAGGCCAATGGTGCACTTGGTACCGTCTTGCGCTAAGCTATAGTATGAGGGGGGCAGCTGTGTGCCAGCTGTCAAAGCAAATGTAGTAATTGTGCAGTAGGCCTAAATGTCCCTGCCAGTGAAGATGCTAACAGATTTTTAGTCCCTTCTCTCAAGGGTAGCCTCCATTGGCATTTAAAAGTATCCTAGTTTTCATTTCTAGCCTTCAACAACATGTGGTTATGCTGCCTCGGAAGCTCAGTGATATAAAACTGGATGTTCAGCAGTTTTTCTTTGTATGCATGAGGAAGCCGTTAGCACTTGGTTGTTTTTTCATTGAACACTGCTGTATGGCCATAAACTGCTGCAGCTGTCCATGGCTTGCATGAAAATTTTCATATGGTATATCCAGTCCCTGCTCTAGCCTAAGAGTTTCAACCTGTGTCATTTCCTTTGAAAGAACATAGCTAGCTATGACGTCTTAATGAGCTGGCACATTTTGCAGCAGTTGTGGGCCTACTTTACAGAATCGTCTGGCTGCAAACTTCTGCCATGCGTGAGATCATGGTACTCTAAAGATTGGGATGGACTGGCATTCACAGCTCTACACGAGGGCTTCGTATTCTGCTTTTGAAAGGCATTAGTGTCTGAGTCTGCAATCTCTGTTATGGATATCGGAGCATTTCGTATCTATTGCAGCATCTCCAACTTTGTCTGTGTTGACCAATTTTGTTTGTGGCATGCACCTTACACTGGTCTTGCCAGCCAAGCACGCATTTTACCTGGTGCACGACAACTCGTTTTATACTGTGCTGATTTGCGTCCATAGGAAATTTGCAGTGTGTTGTACTTGACGTGGGACTTCTATCAGTGTAGAGTGATGTGGGCCAGGAGCAAACGGGACTTGATTTGACCATCACAGAAGTGGTATGTTTGAGTCATTGGTAGGTTTCTGCTATTCGGTACACAGGGATGAGGTTAGGACCCAAGCGTGACTTCAGATTATTGGTTTGTTTACTGTGCCAGCATTGTCTTGCTGTGTGTGGTCGTTGAGTTGCTGAGTCTGAGTTTTAATGCACCTCAGGTCACCTGAAGCAAGCAGAGGTGGCACTGGTCATCTTTCGCGCCCTGCCAAAAGGCCCCTGTCAGACATGGGTGAGTGGCGGCCTGCACTTTCACTCTTTGAACTATTCTTGAACAGTTTGAATAGTGAAAGCATAGTTTACAAACCTTCCGACGTTTGCTACTAATTTCTAATTCCTCTCAACTGGCAGTGAAACATGGTGGTGTTTCCAAACAGCTTGTTGCACTTGTATCCTTGTCGCAAGGTTTTCCTTAGAACCTAAAAACAGCTCTCGCCGAAGTAACAGAGGGAAAGAAAGGCATACAAAACATAGACATGGACTTTTTGGCACCACTACAGGTGCCTTGTTCAATTGTTGGTTATGAAGCGAAGGTGTTGTGTACAGAGCGCATGTACATCTCGGGCAGATTTCTGCGTGTCCTATTCATTGCTTGGCTTGTCATTTAGGTGTTTAATCATTCCTTGAGTAGGCGGGTAAAAAACTATTTTTCTCTTTCAATTATCCGTGCAGAATCTCAGTCAGTCAGGTGGCCCTGTTTTGATTTTCCTCTGCTAGAGCATTAGAAGTCATTTTTCTGTCCTTCACGTCACTCAATAATGCATGTCTAGCTTTCAGTGCCACCTTTGACTGTCTTAGGTATTCGCATCAGTAATGGTGAATAAAGCGATGAAACGCACTTTTTTTTTTTTCGACACCGAAGTTGTATGGGCCAAAACAATAGCACGCCAAACATCCCTGCTACTAATTTGACTCAGTTCCTCGCTCCACCCAGTCTACACATTTGAACATCGGAGCTTCACCCCTGGCATAAACTAGTTGCCAAGGGAAATAAGCAGGCATCGCAAGGGACAAAAGGAAGAAAATACGAGGAAATCGACTTATGGAACCATCATTTTGCTAAATTCAGATACAACACAGGAACAGACCGGTAAATTGCTTCACAAGGCGCCTTCCCACCATCAGCGTCGGCTTATTATTCTGAAGTCTCGGTCAACCAAAATACATCTGCTGACGTCTCATCGCATACGGCTGATATGCACATGCCATATGACTCATGATGTCCGTGAATGGTAGGAAAATAAAATTATTTGCAGGACATTTTCTTTTAGGGGGGACATGGGTCCTAGAGCTATTTTTGTTATTTTTTGGCAAATTGTAATACAGTCGAACCCGGATATATCGAATTTTGGTTATATCGAACTCACGGAATATCCTCTTGAAAATCCCATATAAAAGTATAGGAAAGCCGCGTCATATATCGAACTCAATTTTACCGGTCGTTCGATATATCGAACTCCGCACCACCCAAAGACGATCGCATCACCCTTGGCCTTTTGCCGCGTGACGTTTTCAAGCCACGCGCGGAAGGAATGAGAGGGGACAGTTCTGGACAGCGCCGCGCCCATTCCCCAAAGGCGCGCGCATCTGCAGTTATCGTTTCCCGCGCGCCAACACATGACGTTTGCAAGCCATGTGCGTGGGTGTGCCCATTCTTTTGCCGAGCTATCTCTCTCCTTCAGCACGCGCTACGCATGCGCCAAGCCAGCTCAGCCCGTTTTAAGATAGACGTCAGACGCTTTCTCCAACGTGTGTTGCGAACCCTCTGCGCGCGGCGGCTGACGTGGCTATGGCGCCTGCGGACGTTAAGCGGTAGTCCTCTTTTTTTTTTTTTTTTTTTTTTCGAGGGTCATTCATTCTTACCGTTGTGCTGTACGCGTGACGTAGCGTAAGATATGGCGGCTGCGGACGTTAAGAAGCGGCAGGCTTTTTTTTTTTTTTTCGCGGGAGCCGTTTATCTTTACATGTATGAATCAACGGAAGCACGCAGTCTGCTACTCCGATCATGACGCCCGCCCCAAGCGCGGTGTGATAAACCGAACCAGGCTTGTGCAATCAAGCCATCACGGGCACTCTGCCAAGTTCGCTCCCCGCCACCGGAGGAGCTATAAAAAGATAAACACGCCCTGACGTTATCGCTGCGCAGCATCTTGGCACGCTGCCAAGAAATGAGTTCCAAGAAAGAAAGTGACGCGCCATCGACATGCAAGCGAAAACGCTCGCGATTTCTGCTGCAGCGACACAGAAACCTTGTATTGAGATGTCGCGGTGGCTCGAGTGGCAAGAGGGACACAGTTCCAACAAGTTTGAAATTTTTCGCTCTGTCGCTGGGGCTCGTCGCTGAGATCGCTCAATCGCTTGCATGTGAGAGCCGGTCATAACGCATTTTTTATTTTTCAAATTCTCGGGTGCAAAAGTGGAGGGTGGGTTCATTATGCGAGTGGGTTGATTAGGCGACAAATACGGTATCTTGTTTTTGCATCGTAAGTGCCGTCACAAGTCGATTTTTGTATATCGAATTTCGATATATCGAACTATTTCGCGATCCCCTTCGAGTTCGATATATCTGGGTTCGACTGTAAACGTTTCCAGTCTTACTGAATTTTTTATGTTGATTTCAAATATGCAATCCTTTTTTCTGTAACCCAATTAGGTTGCAAGATAATTACTAATCAACTTTCATTGTTTAAGGCCTAAATTCTGAAATAATGGGTTGTTAAAAACTTAAAATTAGAGCATGGTTAGGTAGCTAGAAGAGTAAAGAATGAAATGTTGGGAGCAGTTTCTCGATATGCTAATTAGCCCTCATTTTAGCGTGTGTACCAAGTGGAATAAGCTCATCAAAATAAATTAATTTTAATTTTCAAAAACAAAAGATCTGCTTTCAACATTTGACACAGCATACATTCAGCTTCCCATTGCAAAAAGAATTTCAGCTCTACGTGCTTTGGGTGCCGAGATATTGCGGCCACAAAACTAAGTGGTCGACAATGCATATTTTGCGAAAAGAGCAAGAAAAGGAACGGGGGATTATTTAACAGACATTACCTGGGGCAATGCACACATAATTTAAAATGGCTAGAAACCTTCAAGGATGTAGTGTCACCTCTTTCATTTTGATTTGCAGTTGCAGCACTTTCAGTTGCCATTTTTTCGGCTACGCGAGTTATATGCAGGCAGCAACTTTTTTTTTCTCACGTACGTCATTTTGCCATGTTCTCGCATCAAGACTGTGGTGGGGAACATTCATTGCGGGAAAAAAAGTGTCATTTGGACCTGTTTGTTGCTTCCCAGTGCTCTGCATTGCACGGGAAGCAAGCACATTCTCTAAAGGCTATGAACGTGATTCGATCGGCGCAAATGCGCGGCAAGCTCTACGACGACGACGTGTTCTCACAGTTTACGCAGTGGAGAATAAGTTGGCGATTTCTTATTCACGATCACTTTTTTCAACGCGAATATCGCCGCTGTATGCTTTACACTTCGCCAGTCTCGGCAAACGGTTTACATCTGAAGATCGTGAACTCTGCCTCGCCAGGTGGACTGTCTGCCTCACTGCTGTCATCGTCACGAAAACAATTCGACTACCGCTTAGTTGCTGGAGTTGGCGCGAGTTCAAGCTTTTTTGTTTTGAGCTTATTTTTCTGCTCATCTGCGGCCTGCGATATCACTGTGTCGCGTCGCGGTGGGTGCGACCGCCAGCAGTAGCAGTCTCCCGTGCTGGGAAACACTCTAGGCCTACTCCAGGCTCATACGCACAATCGTTCGATGCACGACTGTCGTCGGCCTCAGGGCACACAGCCGGGGCAGGGCATCACTTCAGATGAATGATTAGTCAACAATTTCTTTTTCTCTTTTTCCCAAAATCTTGCCCTGAATGCACCTTGTGGTTCGGAACCAAACATGACCGCCGTCACTTTTCCGCAGTCTCCTCGCTGCTCGGGTGCGCCGAGCAGACGCCGCCAGCCAGCTCCACCAATGGGGTGATGCCCTGATGTCACGTGCACCCCGAAAGCCAGTGGGATTGCGAATGCTACGTTTTCTTTTTTGTTATTTTTTTTATGCGACCAATCAGCGAATGGAAACAGCAGAGGCAGCATTTTGAAGACGAAAGGCAGCTCTTTCGAATGAGACCAAGATGGCTCTGGTGCCGCGCACGCAATGGGAGCTACGCGTCGCTAAAAATGGTCTTTTCGGCGGCAGTTTTTGGCCCAAATTCGGGCAAGATCGAATATATAAATTAGCACTGTGACTAAAATACTGATCCTAGAGATGAAAAACTTAGCAGATAGGTAGATAAAGAGCTACTGATTTCGAAAATTACATTTTCTAAAAAGTGATTTTTTCACAAATTTTTTGGTCGGAAGGACCCGTGTTCACCCTTAACAAATTTGTCATTTCGTTTTTGGGTTATACATGGGTAAATATTTAGTTATCTAAATATGTAACTCAACTTGCGAATTGTCTGCTGTTTCACTGCTTAGGAAGGCTCCCGAATGGGGCAACTTTCTCCATGAGCGGCGCAATTGCTTAATGCAGCGGCCGCCTGTGTTCGGAATGAGACTATAGCCCGACACCAGAGATTGGTGCTATTCATATGGCAATATATTTTCATTTGTAGTTGTCATCTTTTTGCAAAGGATGATTTTTTAGTATAGTTGTGATGGGGGGGGTTGTGGTGTGCAGTGGTACTTTGGAAATGCTCGAGGAGAGGGCTTTACAAGCAGAAATAAAAAAAATAGCAATTACCCATACCTTGAACCGATGCGGAACTGTTCCTCTGATTTGTTTCGATTTGAGTTCAGTTCCAAGATGGCGGAAAAAATTTGGGTTTGGTTCGATCTTGGTTCCTGGCGAAAATTCAGGTTTGGTTTTGTTTCCGGTTCGACATAATGCCTGCAACCGGTTTGTTCAGCAGTGGTGGCGACTACTCTGCTTCTTTCATACTGAAGTGAATGAAAAATCGGCGAATGAAAAAAAACAAAAGCTGATCGTCAGAAATCAACAAGGACAGCAAAAACTGCACATCAATGCAAAAAACTGAGACTGGGCATCTGTGACCCAGTTCAATTCAAATTCAGTTCAATTCAAACCTTCATTTACATCGCCCAAATGTTAGGGGCGCAGACAAAAGCTCACATTGGAGCTTGATTTTGCACCTCCGGCCCCGTACAAGTGTTCAAGTACTGGTACATATCTTATCCATTGCCAACAACTTAATTGAACTAGAAGAGATACCGTATTTACTCACATAATGCTCGCACTCACGTAATGCTCGCACCCCCAGCATTGGGCGTCAAAAATTGGAATTTTTTTTTCCTCGCATAATCATCGAACACTATATTACCACCGCGAGAGTCGTCTGGTAGAAGTAACAAGCGCCATCTTTGGAGCGCTATTGAACCTAGCTGGCCTCATTGTGTGCTCGCGCTACCAGGCGGCGATAGCGTGCTCATCTTTTTCTTTTTTTTTTTCTTACCACTACGATGCTTTAGTCGTCGCCATTTTGCGAAGTGTGTCCGCATCTCGTCGTCATTGTTCATTCGTTCCATTCGTGTTCCTTGCTTCATTCCACCGTCTACAGTGTTCTTGGTGTCGCATCGCGGTGGGGCGGTACGGAAGTTATACAGCTGCTTTTAAGCTGAAAGCTTTCGAGTACGGGCTACAGCATAGAAACCGCACTGCTAGCAGGCTCTTTGGCGTCAACGAGTTCTGCGTAGTACGCTCTGGAAACTGCGATCGACACGGACTAGAGGCAAGTCTGTGATCAAGAGTAGAACTGTATGGACTGCTGTGAGTATTATACCACGAAACGCGGTGAGTAATGAGGCTGCGTGCGGCAAATAAAGTGCTTTAGTAATTTGTGCTTTTGACGACCCTGTACTTTTATAATAAGGGTATGTTCTTCTTGAAAGTAATGTATTGGTTATATTTACAATAGCTGGCCTAAGAATCCCGATTCACGCCGGTTTAAATTTGCTTTTAGTGCTCCAATACATTTGCTCGAAAATTTTCCCTGCATACTTATCCCCAAATTAGCATCAATTTACCGGGAAAATAAGTGCGAGCACTATGCGAGTGTCACCCGTTAATAATTAAGGGGGTATTATGAACGATGCGCCCTTAACGGTGCGCACACTCCCAGACACCTTTTGAGTGAGTGGGGGTAGCTGTTCCGGTCGCAAAGGAGATGCCCTCGACCTGCGTGGCAAGCTCAGCCGGAATTCAACTACCTTGTGGTGACAGAAGGGGGTAAATACGGTAATGAATGAAACACTGTTTGCAGAAAACAATGAAAGGAAATGCATAGAAACATCGACACAATAAATTAAGACATAAGAATTTGATAAAATTAACGCAAGGAGTTTAGTAATGATGGCAAAACAGATGAGCATTGGACGTCCATAATTAGTCCGTATCAACCATTCTTTGGGATACGGACTAATTACAGACGTCAAATGCTCACCTTGGGACCCCGCTGGGGTGTCGCAGTGGTTATGGCGCTCGACTACTGTTCCCAAGGATGCGGTATCGAATCCCGGCCTCAGCGGCAGCGTTTCGGTGGAGGCGAAAAGCATGGCGCCCCTGTGCTGTGCGACGTCAGTGCACGTTAAAGAACCCCAGGTGGTCAAAATTTCCGGAGTCCTCCACTACGGCGTCTCTCATAGCCTGAGTTGCTTTGGGACGTTAAACCCCACAAGCCAAGCCAAGCCATTCTTTGGGATTTCGTATGGCATGAGTGTGTTCTCTATGTTTGATGTTAGCCAGCGTGTCAAGGAACTTTCGATGGATATGACTTCATTTAAAACGTTTTAGTAGACTGGTACTGTATAATACAGGCATTGGAGTTATTTTGAAGGAATTAAAAAAAAGTTCCAGTCGTGATGTCGCGAGGGACCTTTGCAGTGCTTCTTATTACTCTTTTCCGTATTATATGCAGCCTGTTTAGATATGAGTGTGTAGTATTTCCCCAGACAGTAAAATAGTAATTTAGGACAGAAGCAGACATTTGAATTGTACAAAATTAGTTTTACGTTTCGCAAAAGAAAACAGCGCAGTCTACTTAATATGCCAACTATTTTAGATAACTTATCAGCAGTCTTATCGACATGTGTTGACTAAGGTAAATGTTTTTCAAAATATACTCTGAGACTTTTCACAACAGGGACAATTTCTGAAGATGTTGATCTAACTTTAAGCGAAAGGTCGCTCAGTTCAGTTCAGTCGTTCAGTCGTGTCCGACTCTTCGTGACCCTATGGACCATTTCACGCCACGCTTTCCGGTCTCTCACTATCTTCCTAACATTACATAACTTCATCTGCAGTGCCTTGAGGATGCCATCTAACCATCGCGTTCGCTGCCTACCCCTTCTCCGTCGACCGTCAACCTTTCCCAACATCAAATCTTTCTCCAGCGACTCCTCTCTTCTCATCAGATGACCAAAGTAGCTGAGTTTTAACTTTAGAATTTGACCCTCCAATGAGCAGTCAGGGTTTATGGTCGACAATATTGACTGATTTGATCTTCTGGCAGTCCAAGGAACTCTCAAGAGTCTTCGCCAGCACCACAATTCAAACGCGTCAATTCTTCGGCGGTCAGCCTTTTTCACAGTCCAACTCTCGCATCCATACATCACAACTGGAAAGACCATAGCACGAGTTATACGGATCTTGATTGGCAGACTAATGTCTCTGCTCTTTACTAGGCGGTCAAGGCTAACCATTGCTCTCTTTCCCAGAAGCAGGCGTCTCCTAATTTCATGGCTGCAGTCTCCTTCCGAGGTAATCTTGGAGCCCAAGAAGAGAAAATTTGTCACAGCTTCCAGTTCTTGTCCATTGATGCTCCAGGACTTAATAGGGCAAGACGCCATGATCTTTGTCTTTTTAATGTTCAGTTTAAGCCCAAACTTCTCACTCTCTTCTTGTACACGCATCAAAAGCCTCTTGAGTTCCACTTCACTTTCAGCCATTAAAGTGGTATCATCTGCATATCTAAGGTTGTTGATACGTTTTCCAGCAATCTTCACTCCATATGAAGACTCGTCCAGACCGGCCTTCCTCATGATGCACTCTGCATATAGGTTAAATAGGCAGGGCGACAGTATGCAGCCTTGCCTCACTTCTTTCTCAATCGGAAACCAATCGGTAAGACCATGCCCATATCTGACTGTGCCTCTTGTCCTTCATACAGGTTCCTGAGGAGACAGATGAGGTGAATTGGAACTCCCATCTCTTGGAGAGCTTGCCACAATCTGCTGTGATCTACGCAGTCAAACGCTTTTCGCATAATCAATAAAGCAGAAGTAGATGGGTTCCTGGAACTCTCTTGCTTTTTCCATGATCCAGCGGAGGTTGGCAATTTGGTCTCCAGTTCCTCTGCCCTTGTGAAACCCAGCTTGCACGTCCGGAAGCTCCCGATCCACATACTGCTGCAGCCTACCTTGGACGATTTTCAACATCACCTTGCTAGCATGCGAAATAAGTGCGATCATGCGGTAGTTGGAACAATCTTTGGCACTGCCTTTCTTTGGAATGGGAATGTAAACTGACCTCCTCCAATCCTGTGGCCACTGCAGGGTTGTCCAAATCTTCTGACATAATGTATGCAGAATGCTAACAGCGCCATGGTTGAGGTTTTGAAGCAACTCAGTTGGAATGCCATCACTTCCGCTGGCTTTCTTCTTAGCAAGACTGGCTAAGGCCCATTCAACTTCACTCTTCAGGATGCCCGGCTCGAGATCAGTGATCACAACCGTCTTATGTTGGGTTTGCACATTCGGGTCCTTCTTGTACAGTTCTTCTGTGTATTCCTGCCACCTCTTCTTTATCTCTGAGGCTTCAGTGAGGTCCTTGCCTCGTTTGTCCTTTATCACGCCCAGCTTAGCACAGAAGCTTCCTTTGATATCTTTGATTGTCTTATACAGAGCTCTTGTGTTCCTTAATTGGCTGTTGTCCTCAACTGCTTGGCACTGTATGTTCAGGAAGGCATTCTTATCTCTCCTTGCTATTTTCTGAAAATCCGCATTGAGAACCTTGTATCTTTCTCTTTCCCCCATAACTTTTGCCATCCTCCTTTCCTCAGCTATTTGCAAAGCCTCTTCAGATAACCAGTTTGCTTTCTTGCATTTCTTTTGCTTTGGAACTACCTTAGTAGCAACTTCTTGTATTATATCATGAACATCGGTCCACATCTCTTCGGGCTCTCTGTCTTCTAGATCTAATTCTTGAAATCGATTGCTCACTTCCACAGCATATTCTAATGGAATTTGATCCAGATCATACCTGAAAGGCCTTCTAGTTTTCTGAGTTTTCCTCAATCGAAGCTTAATTTTGGCAACAAGAAGCTGATGATCGGTGCCACAATCGGCCCCAGGCCTTGTTTTTACTGCTTGTATAGCGCTTCTCCATCTCTGCCGGCAAAGAATATAATCGGTCTGATTCCTGTACAGACCGTCCGGTGAAGTCCATGTGTACAGGCGCCTCTTGTGCTGTTGAAAATGAGTATTCGCTATGGTCAGGTTGTTTTCTTGACAAAACTCTACTAGCCTCTGTCCAGCTTCATTTGACTCGCCAAGACCGAACTTGCTTACAATTCCGGATATTTCTTCACTCCCGACCTTAGCATTCCAGTCTCCTATGAGAAAAACGACGTCTGATGATGGGGTGCGGTCTAAAAGGCATTGTAGGTCCGCATAAAATCTCTCAACGTCAGTTTCTTCAGCAGTAGTGGTCGGTGCATAGACTTGGATGACTGTTATGTTGAGAGGGTGACCTTGGGTCCGAAGTGAAATCATTCGGTCGTTTTTGGGGTTAGAGCACCCGTCTCGGCTGCGGGAGGTGGTTAGTTCGAAACCCACCGCCGGACACCCACCGGTAAAAATGGGTACAAGCGTCCCCCGGCCTGGCGCTCGGCTTTTCCAGCGGTGTGCGTTTGGGAGAAGCTCCGTAAACCCCCTGCGCGCCCCTCCTCTGCAGTGGGCCCAAACCCAGTTTTGAACCTCGCAGCCTGCAAAGATGGTTCTGTTTGTCTTGCAAAGGTACTTCCTTTGACCCTCACCTGAAGTGCTCCCTTAGAGCCTCAGCTGCAGCACCGACCACTACTGCTGAAGAAGCTGACGTTGAGAGATTTTATGCGGACCTACAATGCCTTTTAGACCGCACCCCATCATCAGACGTCGTTTTTCTCGCTAATTTATTTCTTGGTCTGAAAAGCACGCCTTTTATTTTGTTTATGTTAATAGCTAACAAATTTTTCATGGACCAGGTATTTAAAAGATCTAAGCACCTGTGTGCTTCTCAACTCGCTTGTGCTGCCAGGGCTGAAGAATAGGCTTTTGTCGTCAGCATATATTACAAAAGTTGGGCGCTAGTCTATGAAAATGATGTCATTTATGTAAATGATAAAAAGCAATGGTCCCAGTACACTTCCCTGGGGAACTCTAGCTGAAACTGATTTCATGTCTGATAATTTTTTGTTTATTATGACTTGCTGTCTGCGAAATGATAGCTACGACTTTAATATACAGTCGAACCCCGATAATTCGAATTTTGGTTATATCGAACTTACTGAATATCCCCTTGAAAATCCCATGTAAAAGTATCGGAAAGCTGCGTCGTATATCGAACTCAATTTCATCAGTCGTTCGATATATCTATCGAACTTGACACCACGCATTGTACGGTGCGCTTTCCCCAAAGACGATTACATCACCCTCAGTTGTTTGCCGCGTGACGTTTTCAAGCCACGCGCGGAAGGAAAAAGAGGGCACAGTTCGGCGACGGCTGGTCTAGGGCAGCGCCGCGGCATTTTCCCAAAGGCGCGTGCTTCTGCGGTGATTGCCGTGCATCAGCACGAGACGTTTGCAAGCCATGTGTTTGAAGGAGTGAGAGGGAACCAATGCAGCCGGGGTGTTCGGGAGAGGGGAAAAATGAAATAGAACAAAGCGCAAGGGTGTGCCCACTCTTCTGTCCAGCTTTATCTTTCCCCTTCTGCTCTCTTTCCCACTCTTCGTTCACAGTAGTACGCACTACGCATGCAGCTTAAGACTAGTTCACACTGGCGACTCACAGGGGTCGCGCGACACGATTCATCACGGACGGGAGACCCGAACGAGTTGCCAACGACCCGTTTGAGGAAGTCGCTCGCTGACCGATTTCTGGCGACGCAACTTCAAGTCACAAAACTACTGAACCAATCCGCAGCACTTCTGCCTCCTTCCAACATAGGAAAATTCGAGAGTGCTTGCGCGCGTGCACGATCGACTTACTGCGCCCGCAGTTGTTGGGCACACATGGTAACAATCACTGCGAGATTGAAGCGTACTAATTCGCGTTTGTACTTGTGTTCTTGCTCATGTGATCGACGCTCGGGCATGAGGCAATTTCGTGATCTGCTGTTTCTCGATACCGCAAACAACAGCGCACACCACCGCCGCATACGTCTTCGTCTAACTAACTATAGGGCTTTAGCTGTTGAAACAGCCCTAAACATGGGGATAACCATAAGGTCCTCTTCCTCGCTGACAATTGCTCATATTCATACCCGAAATGAGTCTGAATTGATCTACTCCGAGCGTGGTAGCAGAGGCGGTAAAGGCGCGAAATTCGGCTCTTCGTTCAAATTTCATTCGGAGAGGGGGTTGTCGTGAAGCTGTTGCACGCCGGTGTGAACACTCTGTGTCGATAGGCGCTTGTCGCGGGTCTCCCCCTCCATGACGAATCGAGCCGCGCGACCTCCGCGAGTTGCCAGTGTGAAGTAGCCTTTAGCCCGTGGCAGATGCTTCTCCAGTGTGTGTTGTGAACGCTCAGCGCGTGGCGGGTGAAGTGCGATGCGCGTCTCGTGTCGTCGTGCTAAACGTGTGTAAGCTACGGTAGCTGCGGACGCTAAGAAGTGGCAGATTTTATTTTTTTTCGAGAGTCGGTAATTCTTGCCGTCGTGCTGGACGTGCGACATAGCGTATGCTATGGCGGCTTTGGACGTTAAAAAGTGGCAGTTTTTTTTTTTTTTTTTTGTGAGAGTCGTTGATTGTTGCATCTATGAATCAGCAAAGGCACGTGGTCAGCTGCGATCATGACACCGGCTTTTAGCAATTATTGCCAGCAAACAGTTTTTCCACGTATTCCTTCTTTGTTAGTCGAACGAAGGAAGTCACTTTGTTGCAATAGGATTTGAATTTACCTAGATCATCAGGGGACTTAGTTTGGAGAGAATGTTTAAAAAATTTTTTCTTTTTGATCATATTTAGACAGGATCGATTTATCCTAGGCTTTCGTGCTTTTTTGAATCTCTTAGCCACTTCGTAAGGGAAGCACTTATCATATAACGGTTTCAATGTGCTAATGAATGTGTCATATGCTTCATCAGGGTCACAGATTTCAAATCTCATTTAGGAAATTGTCTATGGCGTGATTTGTTATGCACTGATAAGTTGTATATTGTGGCTTACACCGGCAAGAGATCATTGGCCACTGGACGAAAAGAAATATTGGCAAGTGATCGCTAATCTGTGAGAGCACCTTTCCAGAGTTGATAAATTACACTTGTACCTTTGTGCAGAAAACATCGTGATGTCTGCGTCATTGGTCTTGTTGGTTAGAGCATAACATTCAAACAACCTGTTTATCTCGTTTCTCAGGAGACAAGGACAGGAAGTCGATATTAATGTCACCACCTAGTATTACATTTAAGGCATTTTCGGTTACCCAAGATAGAAATTCATCGAGGAAAGACAGAAAGACTGGAATGTTTCCACATGGGGGACGGTGCACCACTGAAAATATGTTGCGGCCAGATTTCAAGGAAATGATCTCATAATTTTCACTTGTTTTTGAGTACTCTGGGAGTAGACAGCATTGCAAAATTTCTTTGTAGCTATCATTGCGCCACCCTCTTTTTTACTTGGGCACATTAGGACATGTGTATCGTATTTTGGCAGTTTCAAGGAGTCAATATCTTTTCTATACCACGTCTCAGCTATCATATTGTAGCGTGTGCAACAGCAGCCGCTAGGTGGCTGCTCATGGAGAGTCTCGTGCGCGGACTCGAAGAAGTGGCCCCGTGGCGTTCGAGAAGCTGAAGTCGGCTGCTGTCACTCAGTGCTCTCTGGACCTGCTCTTCTGTGCCTACAAGATCAACTCTTTATTAAAACCAACCTTCTGGTTACGGGCCTAAACGGCTACGTGACACTGGTGGAGGTGAGGCCTTGAAATACATGTCTCGGGCCTCTCGCAGCCGCTCATCGAGTCCCAACCGGCTTCCGCTCGTATCTACACCCGTTCATCGCTGCAGCTGTCACCTCCGAGGTCTGGCGCCGGAATTCGCTCCTCTGCCTGAACCGACGCCAGCTGACCAGCAGTTTGAGACATCTGTAATGGCCCAGGCAAAGTCAGCATCAGTTGCTGCTTCAGCAGCCTCGTACGCCCCCAGTTTCCATGGCGCTACTGGGGAAGATGTCGACGACTGGATCGACCAGTTCGAGCGAGTAGCGCAATTCAATCAGTGGAGCCCTGCTCAGAAGCTGCGCAATGTATATTTCGCCCTTGAAGACTGCGCAAAAACGTGGTTGAGAGTAGGGAAGCCAGTCTTCAAAGCTGGGATTCCTTTCGCCAGCAGCTGCGGGACACTTTTGCCAGCCACGACTGCCGTGATCACGCACGGCGCTTCCTAGAAGCTCGCGTGCAACTACCGTGGCCATGTTCGCTGAGGACGTGACCCGTCTCTGCCGACGGGCTGATCCCGACATGACGGAATCAGCGAAGTTGCGCCACCTGATGCAGGGCGTAAAAGAACCCCTCTTCGCTGGTCTGGTTCGCAGTCCACCTCAAACCATCGCGGACTTCATCAATGAAGCTACCCTCATTGAGCGAGCTCTGCAGCAACGATGCCGGCGCACTGAGTCTGCCTGTGGTCAGGCCCTTCAGCAGTGTGGCCACATTGTACGGGTCTGCTGAAAATCACTCTCTGCGTGAGCTGATCCGCGAGGTAGTTCGCGAGGAGCTCCTTAAGCTTAATCTTGGATCGCCTAACCCGACTGCCGCTGCTGTCACCGAAGCCGTACGTGAAGAAATCCGTCAAACATTTTCACCGCCTGAGTCGTTGTCGGAGCCACGTTCTATGAACTACGCAGCGGCTCTTCGTCGGCCTGCCGTGCCTCCAGCGCAAGAGCTTCGTTTAGAATCACAGCCGCCGCCTCCTCTGCAGCCACCATTGCACCAACCTTCCTACCAACCATCATCCCACCAGAGCATCGTCACGCAGCCTTCCGCTCATCAGCCACTATACTACCAGCCTTCCTACCAGCCGCCATCCCAGCAGAGCCCCGTTATGCAGCCACCGGTTCGGAAGGCAGACGTCTGGCGCACTCCTCGCCAAAGGCTGCTGTGCTACCACTGTGGAGAACCCGGCCACTTGTACCGTCATTGTCCATACCGTGAGCTCGGTCTTCGGGGTTTTTCTCGTGATTCCCCGCGTCCCCGGGTCTGCGAACGTCCTCCAGAAATCAAGGAATACCTCGCAACCCGGGCAACCTCTTCGAACGATCGTACACAGTATTCTCCCGCGCGCCACTCTTCACCTAGCCGCCGTGATATTAATGATGCACCGAGGCGCCGGTCGCCAAGCCCACAACGGGGGAACTGAAGGCGGCGACCTCAGGGGGGCAGGTTGCTGACAAACGGAATTGATGTCCCAAAGACTCCCCCGTGACGACTCAGCCCGATGCTGTGACTACGATGCCGCCGCCGCTACATGAACCCGAAACTCCCAATCAACCTCAAGCCGATCGTGTTGTTAGCGCCGACCTTTCTGTTCTCGTCGACGGACACCCAGTAACCGCTTTGTTAGACACCGGAGCAGACTTTTCAATAATAAGCAAAAATTTCGCAGATCGGCTCTCTAAGGTGAAAGCTGAATGGCCGGGGCCGCAAATTTGTACTGCTGGCGGTCACCTTATGACGCCGATTGGACGATGCACTGCTTGAGTAACCATCGCCGATTCAGCCTTTGTAGCCGTTTTTGTTATACTGCCACACTGCTGCAAGGATCTCATACTCGGCATGGACTTTTTACGTGAGCATGGGGCCATTATTAATGTTCCCCGCCGTACTGTAACGTTTTCGACGCCTGCAACGATGACTGCTGACTCCGAACGATGCCACGCACCTTTACGCATCGTTGACGCGGATGTATCCATGCCGCCACGTTCGTCTGCTCTCGTCACAGTCAGGTGCGACGACCACTCCTGTGCTGCCGGCGTTGCCGAACAGAACACAGAGCTTCTGTTACATCATGGAGTCTGTGTTGCACGTGGTATTGTTCATCTGACTAATGGTCTAGCTCACGTGCTGATTACGAACTTCGGGAACGAACGGCAATGCATCGCTAAAGGCACCACAGTAGCTTACTTTGAAGGTGTCGCAGAAGCAGCCCACGACTGCTTTGTTCTTGAGACCAACACGTCTGCCAGCCCAACGTCCAACTTCCCCCGCAGGGGGCACCTGTTAAAGCAGGTGTTTGTGTGTTTTGTGCGACACCACGGACCCCGAGCACCCACGCTTAGCCGTGCGTGGCATCGTCGTGTCTGGGGAAAAGGGGATCCTGGTGGTTGAGCCGATGCCGAGTGTTTGGACCCTTAAGGCCCCTCGGTGGAGGCAACACACCACTTTGGCCCACGCTTCCCATAGACGGCACCTTCGGGCTGACCCACCCGGGGGAAATCGGCAGTCGCCTTTTCCTATCCTCCCCTTCATCTTTCACGTTCCTATCTTCTATCCTACAACTCTCCTGTCCTCTACTCTCTTCCGGTTTTTCCTTACTTCCAGGTGGCGAGGGTTAACCTTGTGTGGCTGACTACCCTGAGTTACGCCATATTAGGTTATAGTTACGGTGTACAGCTGACGTGGACAGGACTTGCCTGCCAATTCCTGCCCCGTCCCCTCGTTGGGCTCCATGGTGGGTGGCTGGCGCCGCGGCCGAACATCATACATTATTTATGGCTTCTTCCTCCAAACAAACTGATCGCCTTTCCAAGAAAAGGCGGACCGATGTATCAGCCCAGTTCTTTTCAGCAAAGCATGACACTTTCCCTAAATATCATGTGATCCACAGTGAAAGCCCTGCCAAACAAGCTCGGCTAATATCCCCCTTTGCAGTATCTAGGTCTCTCACAACCATACTAGGCCCAGGATACAAAGTTAGTAAACTGGCTAGCGGGGATCTCCTGCTTGAGCTGCAAAGCAAATTCCAGTACAGCAACCTTCAGCAACTTACAACATTTGGGGATATCCCAATAACGGTCAGTGCTCACAGATCCTTGAACACAGTCCAAGGCGTGATATCAGAGAATGACTTCCTGTCACTCACCGAAGAAGAACTTCTTGAAGGTCTTTCTGAGCAAAATGTGATCGGTGTACACAGGATCAAAATCCGGAAGAACAACCAAGAAATACCAACAAAGCACATAGTTCTGACTTTCAACTCCAGCAAACTCCCTGAATCCATTGAAGTCGGTTACATCAAAGTAGACATCCGGCCCTACATTCCAAACCCTAGACGTTGTTTCAACTGCCAAAGATTCGGTCATGGCTCCCAGAGCTGCCGTGGCCGACAAACATGTGCAAAATGTGCCTCAAATGAACACAAATCTGACGAGTGTGAAGCTGCGCCACACTGCGCAAACTGTGCAGGTGAACACGCCGCGTACTCACGGTCATGTCCTTCTTGGAAGAAGGAGAAGGACATCATTACCATAAAAGTCAAGGAAAACATAACGTTTAAAGAGGCACGACAGCGATATCTTGTTAAACAGGGCACTTTTTTGTTCACAGCCAAACCGAACTATTCCAATGTGGTGGAGCATGGGGGCAGCACACCACAACAGGATTTGGTCTCCGCCGAGGGTAAGCCTCAGGCAGGGCCATCCTTGCCCCAGGCAGAAGCAGCGAAAGCTGCCCTGCCATCGCAGAAACAGGGCACACTGGCCCCAGAGCCAACAGCCCAAAAGGCTTCTTCCCCAGAAGGGAAGCCTGCAACCAACACTCCTAACTCTCCCCAAACGTCCAAAGCCCCTGAGGCAATGGACACAACCCCTTCCTCGTCCACGCTGCAGCGGCGGCATAACTCTCTAGAAAGAAAACGGAGAGAAAAACCTCGTATAACAGGACCAGAAAAACCTGAAACCTAAATTCAGGTACATTCCAAAAAAAAAAAAAATGGCGTTCCTCATACACTGGAACTGCCGAGGTCTCATAAACAACTACAACGATATAAAAGACATTTTACATTCATTTTCTCCTGTAGCCCTTTGCCTACAGGAAACTAACTTAGGACCACACCAAAACATTTTAAAAGGACACAACGTTTTTCGCTGCGACCGAAAAGAAGCAAATAGGTTATCTGGAGGTGTCGCTATTGTAGTGCAGAATGGAGTAGCAACACGTGAAATTAGCCTCAAAACCAAGTTCGAAGCTGTTGCTGTCTCTATCATTCATTATAAAACAATAACTATATGCTCACTGTATCTCCAACCGCACCTAACTGTAACCCTTCATGATCTGGAAGAGCTTTTAGAACAACTGCCAGAACCATATCTGGTTGTTGGAGATTTTAATGCGCACTCCACTTTTTGGAGAAGCGATCAGACAGACACTAGAGGTCGTATATTAGAGGATTTTATATTATACAATGATGTCTGCCTGCTAAATACAGGAAAGCATACATACTGCTCCCCAAGCACGGGGAAAATGAGCATTTTAGATTTATCATTTAGCTCCCCATCAATTTTTACTGATTTTAAATGGGACGTCTTTGACAATCCTCTAGGAAGTGATCATTTGCCTGTCATTATCAGCCTAACACCCTCACCCTCCATCACTCTAAACAAACCCAAGCGGTGGAAGCTGCACCTTGCGAACTGGGCTCTATTCCAGTCTGAAGCCAGCCTGGAAAAGGTCTTTTCCGAAAAACTCAGTGTTGACGAGATAAATGAAAAATTTACGGCCTGCATCATTGACGCAGCACTTGTAGCTATACCACAGTCTTCAGGAGTGGTACTGAAAAATCGCAAAGTCTGGTATTCTCAGGAGTGCAGAGATGCAAAGAAGAAACAAAACAAAGCTTGGGGAACCTTTCGCAGGTACCCTACAAACGAAAACCTCGTAAAATTCAAACAGGCGAAAGCTAGGGCACGGTACATCCGCCGAAACGCTGAGAAGGCTTCTTGGCAAAAATACATATCATCAATAAATAGCTCAATCACATCAAAAAAAATGTGGGAGCTTGTTCACAAACTGGATGGCAACTTCTCCCCGTACACAGTCCCCTTTCTAACATCTCCTGGCACCCAAACAAACTTACAGGAGCAGGCAGATATTCTAGGCGATCATTTTTCTGCAATTTCAAGCTCACTACACTACCCAAAATCTTTTATAACATACAAAAACAAGGCCGAAAAACAAAAACTGCCAACAAGTGGAAGTACTAATGAAACATATAACAAGTTAATAACACTACAAGAAATAAACACTGTTCTATCTGCCGGCAAGAAGACTGCACCTGGCCCAGATCAAATTCACTATCAGATGCTAGCACATCTTTCTACACCTGCATTAGAAGCACTTCTGAAATTTTTCAACAAAGTATGGGTATCCGGGAGTATTCCTGAGGCCTGGAAAAAAGCTATTATTGTGCCTTTCCTGAAACCAGGAAAGCCACCAACGGCCCCCAGCAGTTATAGACCCATAGCTCTCACAAGTTGCCTAGCAAAGTCTTTTGAAAGTGTTCTTAATACCAGATTAGCCTTTGTCCTTCATTCCCAAGAACTTCTAGACATACACCAATGTGGGTTCAAAACAGCATGTTCTACCACGGACCATCTAGTCCGCCTTGAAAACACTGTTCGTGAAGCATTTATTCACAAACAGCACTGCCTTGCCGTCTTCTTTGATATGGAAAAGGCGTATGATACTACATGGAGGTTTGGCATCCTCCGTGACCTAGCATATTTAGGCATACGTGGTAGGATGTTAAACTGTCTAAAGGACTTCTTGTCAAATCGCTCATTCCGTGTGCGTTTGGGCTCAACTTTTTCAAAGAACTTTGTACAGGAGAATGGCGTACCACAGGGATGCGTCTTAAGCACAACTCTCTTTATAGTAAAAATGAATTCCATAAGCACAGTTATCCCGAAATCCGTAATGTATTCAGCTTATGTTGACGATCTACAGATTGCATACACATCCTCTAACGTATCTACATGTGAGAGACAGGTGCAGTTGACCATAAATAAACTAGCAGCATGGGCAGACACAAACGGATTTCAGTTTTCTCCTCAAAAAACAGTGGCTCTCCTATTCTCTCTCAAACGAGGCTTACAAACAGATCCTACACTACACCTGAACAAAACGAAATTACCGGTGAAAAACGAACACAAATTTCTAGGCGTAACTTTTGACAAAAAACTCACCTTTCTTCCTCATATAAATGTCCTGAAGAAAAAGGCTTCCAAATCTCTAAACATACTAAAAGTTCTTTCCCGTAAACACTGGGGCGCTGACAGGACATGCCTTAAACACATTTACAGATCTGTCGTACGCTCCACCTTAGACTATGGCTGCATAGTGTATGGGTCAGCTAGACCATCATATTTAAAAAAACTAGACCCGGTACATAACACAGGACTTCGACTCTCATGTGGAGCATACCGAACTTCTCCTATATCCAGTCTGCTTGTGGAAACAAATGAACCTCCTCTTGAAATCAGAAGAACTTCACTTACATGTGCCTATATATTTAAAATCAGATCTCTGCCAAAGCATATCTGCTATTCTCTAGTAACTAAATGCCCTTCTAGAACACTATTCACCAACAAACCCAATGCAGTGAGACCACTGCTCCTAAGATTTGAGCAAATGTGTCAAGAGGTTGAGCTACCGGATTGTTTACCTAGCATTGCCAAAAGACCTAACCCTCTGCCTCCTTGGTACCTGGTCCCTGAAGTTTGCGACCTCTCTCTTACACAGTTCCAAAAAACAATAACCCCACAAGAGCACTTCATACAAGAATTCCTTCAGCTGAAAGAAAAATACAGTAACTTCACAGACTTTTACACGGATGGCTCGAAAACAGATCATTATGTCGGAAGCGCAGTTGTTCAAGGCGAATGGGAGGAAATAATGAGACTTCCACAGTGCGCGTCCATCTTTACTGCTGAATGCTATGCTGTCTCTGTTGCCATAGAGAAAATAATGAAAGAAAACCTCAGGAGAAGTATTATTTACACAGATTCCCTAAGTGTAGTCACAGCCCTTCACACAAGAAATGCAGTTATACCAATACTTGGAAACATCATACACAGCATAGCAACACTTACAGATGAAGGACGAAGCATAAAAATTTGCTGGGTACCCAGTCATGTAGGAATCCGAGGTAATGAAAAAGCAGATATGTGCGCTGCCAAAGCTCGAGACAAGAAAATAAAACAAGTGCAGATACCATCTCAAGACTGCATGAAATTGGTACAGAGTAGACTGATACAAAAATGGCAGTCCACTTGGAACACTGAAACAAATAACAAGCTACACCTCATAAAGCCTGTAATAGAAGAGTGGAAATCGAGCACCCATCTTGAACGTTCCAAAGAAGTGGCTCTATGCCGTCTTCGCATAGGACACACACATTTAACACATAGTTTCATTTTAACTAAACAGGATAAGCCCCTGTGTGATTCATGCGGACACGAGCTAACAGTCATCCACATTTTAATCTCATGCAGACAACTTGAACAACTGAGGAAAAAACATTTTACACAGTTTTACAAACAACACATTCCTCTTCATCCAGCTTTGCTTTTAGGTGAAAATGCGCTTGTTGAGTTGCCCTGTGTTTTCAGGTTTTTAATAGAAGCAAACGTCCTAAACAGAATGTAAGATTAAATTACATAAATACAACACTCTTAACCATGAAATTGGCGCATGATAGCCTAAGTTGCTTATGCGCCACTAAACCCAACACAACACAACACAACGTCCAACTTCGACCCTGATGTGAATCCCGCTCTATCACCGGCAGAGAAGGACAAACTCGTCGGGCTACTCTTTCAGTTCCAAGACTGCTTCTAATCCGCTTCCGCGGTTAAACAGACGCCCTTGGCCAAGTACCGCATAATAACCGACGACCGCACCCGACCAGTCCGACAGAACCCCTACCGAGTGTCACCGCGGGAACGCGAAGTCATTGCTCAACAGGTAGACGAAATGTTAAATGACGGTGTCATACAGCCATCGAGGAGTCCCTGGGCTTCGCCTGTTGTCCTCGTTAAGAAGAAAGACGGAAGTTTAAGGTTCTGTGTGGATTACCGTAAGCTCAATCAGGTCACAAAAAAAGACGTCTACCCGCTGCCACGCATTGATGACTCATTAGACCGGCTGCGCCACGCGCGCTACTTTTCATCACTTGATCTTAAGAGCGGTTACTGGCAGATCGAAGTTGATGAACGTGATCGCGAGAAGACAGCATTTGTCACGCCCAATGGACTTTATGAATTCACAGTTCTACCTTTCGGATTGTGCTCCGCTCCAGCGACATTTCAGCAAATGATGGACGCAGTTCTATCTGGTCTTAAATGGCAGATGTGTCTAGTCTACCTGGACGACGTTGTGTTTTCACCAACGTTCGAGGAACACCTCCAGCGTCTTACCGCTGTGCTACGGGCTATCAGATCTGCCGGCCTCACGTTAAAACCACAAAAGTGTCACTTTGGCTATGAAGAGCTCCTGTACTTGGGCCACGTCGTCAGCCATCGAGGAGTTCGTCCCTATCCCGCTAAAACAACTGCCGTCACCAAATTCCCTACTCCATGTAACAAGAAGACAGTTCGCCGTTTCTTGGGCCTCTGCGCCTATTACCGCAGGTTTATTGAAAACTTTTCACGCATTGCTGCTCCGTTGACACGTCTCACCCGGGATGATGTCACCTTCACCTGGACGGACGAACAGCAAAAGGCATTCGACGAGTTACGGCACCGCTTGCAGACAACACCTGTGCTTGCCTATTTCGATGCGAATGCCGAGACTCTGGTCCACACAGATGCCAGCAACATGGGTCTAGGCGCTGTACTCGTCCAGTGGCAAGACGGTGCCGAGCGAGTTATTGCATACGCCAGCCGCACTTTGTCACGTGCCGAATCGAACTATTCCACCACCGAAAAAGAATGTCTGGCTGTTTTATGGGCGATCATGAAATTTCGACCCTATCTTTATGGCCGGCACTTTCAGGTTGTGAGTGACCACCACTCTCTGTGCTCGTTAACGAACTTGCGAGACCCCTCCGGACGCCTTGCACGATGGAGCTTACAGCTACAGGAGTTCGACATGACTATCGTGTATAAGTCTGGATGTCAGCACGGCGACGCTGATTGCTTGTCCCGTTCACCTGTCGAGGCTGCGCGGGAAGACGAAGAACCAGACTTCCCCCTTATCGCAGCCGTCGACGCGCTCACTGTTTCGCAGCAGCAACGTAACAATCCGGCTCTCGCACCACTTATCGATTTTCTGGAAGCGCGCACTACAGAAGTTCCCCGTCTCTTCGGTAGAATGCATTCGTCGTTTTGCATGCGAAGCAATGTTTTATACAAGATCAACTTCGCTCCGACGGGCTACGTGACAATATTAACATCGAAGGAAAAACGAAGTATCAAAAAGAGCGACAACTTCATCTTCTTTTGTTACCTAGTGATTGTGCGTTTAGATAATTGAAAATTTTTTTTTCTTTTTTATACAGAGTTGAAATATTGTCTGGTGTGAGAACGTTTAAGGCCATAGAAAAAAAAATGTAGGGTACAAAAGGACACGGTTTCTTAGACTATTTTATGGAGATCTTTCAGGCAAGCGATCCTAACTACATCCAAACTTTCTTCCTTTCTAGCTAGAATGTGACCATTTCGCATCCAGATAAATTTCCAGCTTTTCTTCTTGAGAGAAATAGCTCTTCCAAGAACTTTATTCAAGGATGGACACAGATGCTCGTTTATGTAGACAGGATCCTTGTGGTCAGAGGCATGGCCAAAATCAAAAGCTCTCAGTAGCCTGTTCAGAGAGTTTTTATTAGGATTCGTTAAACCTTCTGTTAACAAGAGGGCTCGTGAGCTGACAGAAGTTGACCACAAATCTTCTGTCAGCCAGAGGGATGACGATGACCTTGTAATTGGCAGTCACACTCTACAAAGCTTACAAGAATTCTTACTAAGAAGTTTTTTGGGGGGATGGTAACCAATTACATCATCCTGAAGATTCCCCTTGAAATCAGAGATTCTGAAGAAAGCAGAAGCGGCAAGGCTTTCTACCATTGGTAAAGCAAAGTTTGCTGATGTCAGATCTTTCACTGACCACTTTCCAGTTCACTGGCCAGTTTCATTCATTCATTCATTCATTCATTCATTCATTCATTCATTCATTCATTCATTCATTCATTTCATTCATTTAATAATACTGTCAGCCACCATAAGGGGCTGTAACAGGAGTGGAAAATACAAAACGAAAAAATGAGCAATATAGAACACGATGAAAATCAATAGTCAATCAAAAATTGTCTCTGAATACACACACAAACAAAACAAAAATGATTTACACAGAAATTGGAACAACAGCAATAGAACCTCATCACCCTGTGGTAGTGCCATAGATGAAATTTTCTAAATGGCGTACAGATTCAGATAATGATGATGATCGAACAGCAGAATCTGGAAGAGAGTTTCAGTCCTTCCAAGTTCGCGGGAAATAACTAAACTTGAAGCAATTATTTTTTATAGCCGGTAATGGAATGAACCTACTATGACGATGCCTTGATGTCTCATTAGTTTTGATCTCAAAGTAGTCAGATTTATTAATTTTTAGATAATTATTGATAATGAGGTAAAGAGTTTTTAGTCTTTCATACCTGGTTCTGCTTTCTAACATTGGTAGTTGGGCTTGTTGGCAGAGGTCTGTTGAAGAATGGTTACGGCGGTATTTATTATATATAAACCTTGCAGCGAGCCGCTGAATCCTATCTAGCTTGTGAATGTTAGTTGCTGTGTGAGGATCCCATACTACTTTGGCATATTCGATAATTGGTCTGGCTAGGGTTTTGTAAGCCAGGCACTTTACATCCGAGGTAGCACTGTGCATTGTGCGCCGCAGGTACCATAGTGTTTTAAAAGCGTTGGAGATGACATTTTCAATGTGGGTATTCCATCGTAGGTCTGATGTAAAAGTTAAGCCTAGGTATTTATACTGATCAACTCTTTTGAGCATGTAACCATTTATTTGATAATTGAAATTAAGTACATTCTTTTTCCTAGTTACTGACATGAACACAGACTTTTTTAAGTTTAACTCCATCTGCCAGTCGTTACACCAATTGACTATTCTTTGTAGGTTTAAATCTAATTTAATCTGATCATCAATCGTATTTACGCTACTGTACATCACGCAGTCGTCAGCAAACAGTCTTATTGGAACGTCAATGCTACTTTGCAAATCATTAATGAAGATGAGAAAGAGGAGTGGGCCTAAAACGGTACCCTACGGCACACCAGAAGCAACAGGAAGAATGCTAGATTCACAACCTCTAACAAATACATACTGTTCACGAGAGGATATATACGCGGAAAACCACTGTGTGAGTGTTTGGTTTTTAAAGACCGCATTAACCTTATATAACAATTTTTGGTGTGAAACTTTATCAAATGCTTTCGCAAAGTCAAGGTATATAATGTCTGTTTGACCACGTGAATTTATTGCTTCTGCGAGGTCATGAACTATTTCTATCAGTTGGGTAGTTGTGGACAGTCCCTTTCGGAAGCCAGTCTGGCGATAATACAGGATATCATGCTAGTCGAGGTAGTTGAGCAGGTGTTTAGATATGATATGTTCAAGCAACTTCGAAACTGTACTAGTGAGCGAGATTGGGCGATAATTGCTAACAGAATTATTTCCGCTTTTATGGACTGGTATAACTTTTGCTCGCTTCCAGTCAGTTGGGAAGCATCCGCTAGTAAAAGAAGACTGAAATATTTTGGTCAAGTATTTAGATACCCATTCAGCGTACCTATATAAAAACTCGTTAGGGATACGATTTGGACCTTGGCTTTTCTTGATGTCAATATGTAATAGCAGATTTAGAACACCTTGCTCATCAATTTGTAAGTCAGTAATAGGAGGTCTTTCAGTTTCAGCATTAAAAGGAGGCAGTACACCATTATCACGTATGTAAACAGATGAAAAATATAAATTAAAATCTTCGGCACGTTTATGGGCGTTCTCCTCAGTCTCAGCATGGTGCAGAACCTTTGACGGATTTATATAGCGCCAAAATTTACCAGGTGACTCGCGAAGAAATTTCGTGAGCGTCACATTATACAATCTGTCTTTTGATTCCTTAAGAAGTCTCTTTAAATCCTGGCTCATGCGGCGAATACAAAGTTTATTTTCGGGGTTTGGGTTGTGTGAGGAAGCCTTACGTTTACGTTTAATTCTTCGTTTGAGATGAAGAATGTCTCTAGTTATCCAGGGACTCGTTTTATTGGTGCTCTTAAATTTCTTAGGAACAAACTGATTAAGGCACCGCTCTGCCAATTCCGAAAAGAATTCCCATAGTTGGTCAGTACTAGCATCAGAGTCATACAGCTGCACAAAATCTTCATATGAATAATCGAGGCAGTCAATCACAGCAGCATTATCAGCGTCATGAAAATTAAAGAAATGTTTTTTGGACAAAGTACCTGTGGAATCTGGTGATGCCTTTAAGGATAACAAAACCATCCTATGATCGGACAAGCCATCCAAGATCTCACAGTCACAGAGAGAGGTTTGTATACGTTCAGAAACAAAAATCAAATCCAGTATAGATGATGTTGTAGTACATATTCTTGTGTAATCAGATACAACTTGAACTAAATTATGACCAAAAGCCAGATCAAGTAACTGCTCACAACTAAGCACTTCTCGTGTTCCAGATAATTTCGAACACCAGTAATGCCGGGTAGGTTGAAATCTCCCAATAATAGCATCCTACTATCGTGAAGCAGGTAGGAGTCCATAAATGTTCGCAGATTTACCAAAACGTCTACCGGGGCATTTGGGGCCCTGTAAACACCCCTGATGAAGACTGTTTGTTTATCTAGTTTTATTTTGACCCATAGCGCTTCTACGCCATTTACATCTGGAAGTACAGAAAATGCTATGTTGTCCTTGATAATTAATGCAACTCCCCCACCTCTGTCTTCTCGGTCCTTTCTCACTATTTTATAGCTAGGAGGAGTAACTTCAATGTCGAGTATATCCCTATGCAGCCATGTTTCGGTGACTACTACTATGTCTGGTTCGTATTCTATGATTATGCTTTCTAATTCGACAATTTTATTTAATATGCTTCTGGCATTAACATTTATGACTTTGAACGGTTTTGATCCTGTGTTCCTGCGTCAATCGCTACTCCCAGAAGAGGTATGACATTTGTACCTTTGTTTCGTAGTTTCGTTCCAGGCGTAAAGGATATTGTTCACCTTCATCTTATCGAATACCATCTTAACCTTGGCCCCATTTTTCCTTTCGTCTACAGCGGAATTCCAGAGGTTCTTCCGTATATCATGCACTCTTTTAGAATAGTCCTCAGAAATGCTTATTTGCCCTCCTTTAAGCTTGTAGCAGTTATTCATAATCTTAGTTTTTTTCCCTAAAATCACCAATCCTAAGGATAACTGGGCGATGCTTTCCCAGAGACAACTTACCAGGACGGTGTGTTCTCTTAATGGTACTTAGCTTCTCTTCGAGTTTTACCTCAAAAACTTCGTCGTTTACTTTTCTCAGCAATGTTTCTTCGTTTTCATTTTCTTCTTCCAGTATACCTCTTACAATCAGGTTGTTCCGCCGGGACTGATTTTCCAAGCCATCAAGTTGTTTAGCTAGTGCAGCGATTTCCGCCTGTCAATCACTCACAGTAGTATCAATATTAGATAGCCTTATTTGGGATTCCTCTAGGACCACGAGCTTCGCTTCGATGGAATCGAGTCTTGTTTGCATTTTCACTATACCTGCCTCAGACGATGTTTGTTTTTCTTGAATAATAGTAACTGTGGCCAATATTTCTTTTTTGAGTTTTGAGAATTTCATTTAGGATAGCTTCTGAAACAGGCCCAGGGTTTTCCTCTACATCCCCTGAAAGCTTCAGCAGCATGCATACCAATGAAAGACAGTCGTTGACACAATCAAGCAGTACTTGTGGACACGGCAGCACAACTAGACAGAGGTGATCGCTACAAAAACCGTCTTTTTGCACTAACCTGCACAAACAAAGGTACTTGAGGTGACATCATCACGGCAGTGCTGCTGTGTCCACTGGTGAACGTTGGTCGGGGCAGCAGATTTATAGCCGTCAGGCTCTGTGACGTATGTTGGTGATGTGACGTCACTGTGCTCATCGAAGGTGCGCAGAGGACGTTTTCCACGAGGCGATGATCGTCCATACTTGGTGCACGGCGAGAGGCATCGGCGATAAATCCAGGAAGCTGCCACAGCGTTTCGTTGATCGCAGCTGGGGAATAAGATTGCTGCTGTTCGATGGCCTTTATAACTGTCGGTGTGTCGGAGACTAGGATCAGGAGCGATGCGCAAACCTGCACAAACAAAGGTACTTGAGGTGACATCATCACGGCAGTGCTGCCGTGTCCACTCAAGCAAAATGACGACTCTGCAATTGATGACCTGCAAGCCCAGTTCAGCCGCCTTCAGGTGGAAGAACTGCCAGTAGAAGTAACCACTCGGTAGTGCATAGATGAGCAGTGGCATGCTGTTGCCAGTCTTCAGGACGTCGATGGTACTGTTAAGTATGATAAACTGTCAGAAGTTACGTTAGGCATTCTGACTCTCCCACGCAGTAATGCAGAGTGTGAAACAGTGTTTTGCAAAGTCAAGAATACCTGCACCCAGTTTTGATTCTCCATGTCAAAAAAAAAAAATCTTAGAACAGCTGTTAATTGTCAAATGCTAGGAGTCTGGAGTTTGTCACAGTCAGGTGTTTGACAAGGACTTCCTGAGGAAGGCAAAAGCAGCAATCTCCTCAGTATTGTCCCACCTTACCATTTCAAAGACATGTTTCTGAAGTTGTGCTTGTGGGATTCTAGAAACCTTAGTTGAGATTGCACATCTTTTACTGCACAGGAAATCATCATGCATACTGTACCGCATGCACGTGCATTGCTTACCTTTTATAGATGTGGCATGAAGCGTGCGTCACCGTATCCATGGCGAGCTCTGGCACTGTTCTCGTTTACGAGTGGATTAACTTGTGCCACTGCTGTTTGTCACAACACGAAAGCCATTGTCGCGCAAGTCGTCGTGTCCTTCCATGTGGTGGCGGCAGCAGCTGCACCATTTTGGCACTCACTACTGAGGTGGTGCAGAGTTTCCCTGAAATTTTCTCGAACTGGACCTACATGTGGTCTGCTCTTTTTGAAATGAATAACATCGTGTAGAAGCTTCCAGGTTGCACCGCTGAAACAAATGGCGAAGTGCAGCACCACAAGAACTAGTTCATGTAGTGCAGGTCAATCAGGTGCATCTCCATTTCGCCATACGCGGGCTTAGTTGTTGCAACCTCAACTCACCAGCTGTGTCGACACTGTGCGCCTGCAATTTCAACAGCCTCCATAAATGCTGTCCACTTAGCACTGCACGAATACCTTTATAACGGACCTATGGCCACGCCTGTAAACATGCTTTTAGGCAACACGGAAGTGTCGAAAATGTTGAAGGTGTGAAACATGTGCCAGTGCTTTTTTTTTTTTATCGCTATGGCTTACATGGATACAAAACTTCGGGCTACTGCTTTTGAAGCCTTTTAGATTCACATTCCAAAAATTTGTGTTCATCATGTGGAGAATGACTTTGTAGCTTTGTGTGGATTTCTGACTCTATCCTTCCGTGATTGCAAAGTGATGCATAAAGTCTTTGCATCATTCAGTTGGGCTTCTTGTTGGCACAGTACATCAAAGCAAATGAGCCGTAGGGTCTCTGTATGAGATGTCAAGCATAGTGCTTTGAGATTCTTGCAAAGCTGTCTAGTGCTTTTGCCTTTGGCGATGCTGTGTGCGATTATTGTACAGAGAAGTATAATAATCCGTGGGCCGTTTTCTTCTGTTTCTAGGTGCAGCTCAGCAGCAACAGAAGCGGGAGGGTGCTGGTACTGATGCCGAGCGCGACCGCCTGTGCTCGCCCTTCAGGCGGAGCCTCTTCCCGGGAGTGCCGCCAACTCTCCAGTTCTATTCTGATGGACACCAGGGTGAGTTGTTGCGCATTCACCCAAGGGTGGTTTTTTTTTTATATGTGGTTGTAGTTTCACTTGTGGCACTGACTAGGAAATTTCCGTGGGACCTGGAGGTTGGGGAAGCTGCCACATACTTCAGTGTAGGTGCTCGTGGAAAGAAGAACGGAGCAAGAATGCTCTGTCCCAGTTGAACAGAAGGGAGCACTTTACAAGTGCATGCAGCACTTTCGCCATCTGTCTAACACTAGAATTGCACAATTTATTCCCGTGTTGATTGCAACAAAAAGCAAGAAAAAGAGCTCAGACACATTAGACCAATCCTTTGCTGAACAGTCAAACGTCCCCTTGGAAATCCTGTGCGATAGCGTTGCGCCACTTTCCATGTCTCTATAGCACTCCTGTTGAGCGTAACATTTAGTATACCTGAATAGGTAAACCTGGATTTCGAACGAATAGATAATCTCCCTGCCATGGTGCAGTGGTTAGGGCTCTTGACTGCTGTGCCCAAGGATGCGGAATCTAACCTCGGCCTGGCAAAAAGCAAGGTGCCCGCCTATGCTGTGCAGTGTCAATGCACGCTAAATAACCCCAGGAGGTCGAGATTTTCAGAGCCCTCCACTATGGCATCTCTCATAGTCATAATTATAGTAGTTGCTTTGGGATGTCAAACCCCATAAACTGAGCCTAAAGCAAGCATAGATGATCTGCCCGAAAATTATGTGTAAAGCTCATCATCTCTGCAAATGGCACTTTTCCTAAGGAGGCTCTTCGATCACTCTTTAATAGGGGTCTGCAAATATACTGAAATTTTTAAATGCAAATTAAATAAGAATATGGAAAAAGGGGTCTTCAAATATCGAATAGAATATCTTATTAGTGAAAATGAAAAGAATGGAGAATTAAAAAAATAAATAAAAGATAGCAAACATTTTTTTGTCTTCTTCAGAATTCACATTATACTATTTGCAAATTGAATTAAACTAGAATTGCACTGTTGGGAAGGCCCTCTTCTCAAAAGGGAAGGTTCCCCTCCATAGAATGGCTCCATCACGTTTTGGAGATGCTTCACGGCACAGTCCATATGGACAAGCATTGCAGTTAAAGTGGCTTGAATTGGAACAGACAGCGGCCCGCAATTCAGATCCAGTGAATTTTAACAGTTCTTAGTGCAAGATGGTGTAAAGTCAATTTTCACGCTGCCATATCACCTTCAATACAACGGCGCAGTGGAAAGACTTGTGCAGACCACACGGAGGGGTATCTTGAAATTGCAGCTTGAAGATGATCTTGGAGGCCAGGGGCTGTGTGTGCTAGTTTTTATCTCCGCTGCTAGATGATGCGGCACGCGAACGCATGGTAGTTACTATATAGGCTTAATTATAATGTGCGGGCAATTTAAACGCACTTCGGCTACGCACTTCGGCAGCGGCGTTCGACTTCAGCCGTGGCCGTTCATGACCTCCGAGATCACTGCGCGCGGGGGTGTGATCACGTAGGCCATAAGCCGTTAAAGGTGCTACTTTTCTTTCTTTTTTTTTTTGCCGCCGCCGCCGCTGCTGCGAGATGACGCGGCACGCGAATGCGCGGGCGATTCGATTGGTTGAAAAATGTCGTTTGTTTTTCCGACTCCTTTACGCGTTTTTTGCTGTTATATTGCAAGAAAACTGCTTCGTTATAACCGATATAGCGCCAAATTTTGAAATTTTAATTTTGCTGTACAGAAAGAACTCCCATAGAAATAAACCACAGATCAACCAAACTTTCATTTTAGTTCGTTTTATCCGGTAATTTGCTATATTCGTGTTCGTTGTAGCGAGGTTCGACTGTAGTTTGAAAATTTGCACACCTCAAGTCTTTAAGCGCACAGACTGCGAGGCCTTTGATGCTTGCTGCCAGCGCTAGAGCTAGGAGGCTGTGGGCCGAGGTGGGCCTTCAATCTAATGTGTTCGTTTTCCATGCTGTTATGTACGAAAGTAGTGGCGGCCTTTTGGCGTGCTTCGCTGCCAAAAGCATTGCGGAAACTAACCGCACTTTATTTTAAGCAGTGAATATCCTCTTATGGCGCACTGGAAACGCAATTAAACATTTTATGATAGGCACCACTTGGTTCCAAAGCGGCATCTGCTGCGATCCGCAAGCAGTGCGCTTGCAGGCAACATATCGCTGCAGGAGGTGCTTTACTAGTGGGCACATTGTATTCTGTTTTGCTGGATGCAGGTAACTTCATCTAATGCCACTTTTTATATGTTGAAATATTGAAATGTTGAACGACTTTATGATGAAGTTTACAATAGAAGATATGCAATAAAAGCTGCTCATTAATTCGAACTTCAATAATTTGAGTTTTGGAATAGGAGCAGCGCTACTTCGTTCACCCAAGCTCCATTAAAGTGTTTGCATAGGAAGACCCGTTAATTCAAACTTCAGTCGCCATGGATAATTTGAACTACGTGCTGCCACACCTGGGCAGCCTAGCTTCTGGCACGTGCCAAAAGAAACACCCTCATGGTAGGGTGGCGTAGTTACTAAGCTGCGCGCTTCCGAAATGATGGGAGAATATAAAAAGCAGATAAAATGATGGATAAATGGTTAAAACCAAACCGGCGTCATTAACCGGGGGCTGCCTGGGCCAATATTCAGAGTTTGCGTCGTTATTGAAAGTATCGCTATCTTCCCGACCTTTAGTTGTCTTATTGGTGAAAATGCTGGAACATGATGCCACCTCTTCCAGTTCTGTAGTGGCAACACCTGGTACCGGCATTTCGACCAACAAATGACTCGAGGTCATGTGAGATAGCGACACTTCGATAGCGAGGCAAACTCTGAATACGGGCCCTGCTCTCTTTCCCGCGTGCCCTCCAGGACTTGCAATTAAATGCTCATTAATTTGACTCCTGTTAATTTGGAAATACAGACAAGCCTTGCTGCTGGTGCAGTCGGATTGGCGCTACTGGGCACAAACCTGTTGTCGTATCTTTTCTCTTCCTTTGTCTTTATCCTGTGCGCTAGTCTTTTTTATTAGGCATGAGCACCATATACTCGCATCTAAAAGCCAAACTTTTTTTTCCCTGCTATTCTGATGGGGTGCAGCTTTTACTCAGAAGCAGTTACGCGCTAGTCTCTTTAGTTAACCATGAAACAGCAACTAGCCCAGCTTTCTGTGCCTTGGGGGCTCATGCATTCTCCATTCAAGCTGACTGTGCCCCTCTCTGTGTGAAGCAATCAGCTGTGTAATGTGTATTTGTGCAGTGCTTCCACTGCCAGGGTCCATCCGCAGGCAGCTTCGGTGGAAAGTGACCAGCATTACTCCCCTGCTCATCCGCCAGACTGTGGTGCGGTCAGGCTTCCGGCTTACCCGTGGTGAGTGTAACGCCACATTGAGGTTCCGCAACTTGCTCTTCGTAATTTTTCGAAGTGTCGCTGTTTACATTCATCAACCTGTCTACGTTGTTTTATGCACGATGATCCTGTTTCGCAAGCTGGTATGCTATGTTTTAAGATGTTCTGTCACTGCCCTCAGATTATTACAGCTACAGTCGAACACTGTTATAAAGGCCCGTTTACACTAGGTCGTTGCGACGCCGATGCCGATGCGACGCCGACATCTGTGGTCGGCGGGTCGGTCGGCCGATCCTGTCGTTGATGCACCGGTCTGTCCCACTAGGCTGACAACGACGCCAGCACGACCAACGACTGCCTGTCATCGTAGTGTGACAAGTTTCCAGACCAGCGACGCCGACGAAACGCATCGGTCGACGGTCGCCCGATCAGTCCTCGGTAGATCGTCGAGCAAGCGAAAATGAAATGCCAACGAACGACGTACTGTGCATGGCTGCGCTTCTCTGTGTCGTATACATGCTAAAATATAAGCAAGGAAGGATGGCGGTTCATATTACTACACTTCGACACTCGCGGGTGTGCTTTTTTTATTGAACATGAGTCGACGCCGGTCCCGTCGAAGGCGAGTAGGCCTGGCGAGCCCGCAGGAATCGTGTGTGTGATTTCGGCGATCGTGGGGAGCAGATTATCATGTTTTAACGAGTGCAAACGGTCATCGAGGGTAGGTTTGGTTACAGTGACCTGAAACCGACGTTTGCTTTTATCACGGGACACCGGTACAGAAAGTGGTAAGCGCCGGCGTAACCCAGTCTGCCGAGCAATGTTGAGGGCGGCTGGTAGTAGTCTGCGGCACTCATGGGACACAAATAACACCGTTTTAATTAATGCAAATGGTTGCCGAACATACTTCCGCCTAAAAGGAATCGGAATCGAGCATTGATGGCATCGAAGAAAGCAAATACAATTAGCAGGAAGCGCCGCTCTCTTGCGATGTCAACAACCAAATCTCGAACATTTCTCATGCGGTATATCGCCTGATCGGCGGTTCTTGCGGAATTATCGCATTGTGTAAATGCGTAATCTGCAGTAATAGTGCGAGAAAAGAAAATACCCGAGTAAAGTAGAGCCCAGCAGACGGTTGTAATGCCATGAAAACGAGCAGCGTGTGTGTATGCACACAGATGTAAACTGCAGCAGCGATAGCATGCACTCGTTGTCATCGGCGCATTCGCGATAAAATTTCTCGCTCACACGGGAAATGGCAAGGCGTTTACTATTATCACGAAGTATTCATTTAGCGAATGCCTGCGCTATTTGGTGAACAAGTGGTAAAAAGCGAGTAGCAGGTATCGAAATCAGTAGCCCTGGGGTCTGCAGCAGACGAGAGACGCGGCTGTGGGCGGGACGAGGTGAAGGCAGCGACTGCTATTGGTCGGCGCGGGCAGTGAGGCATCACGTCGTCGTAGTGTGACTAGGAAATCAGCCGACAGCAGCTCGATCGCTTCGCTCTCGGCGTCAGCCGACCAACATCCCCTTCGGTCGGCCATTGGCGCGTGTAGCAAGCACGACGACCACGCAAAAAACGCGTCTTGCGATGGTCGGCCGACGTAGATCGGCGTAGTGTAAACGGGCCTTAAGGGGAGGGGCTACCTTTGAATACCTACTTTTTGTTTCTTGAGATAATTGAATGAAATTTTCAGGGTAGACTCATGGCACAGTCATTTAAAGAACTGCAAAGTGTCATGGAGCTGCGCACATTGGTACTCAAGTTAGAGAAGCATATCAGAATGGTTCACATGGGTTCCTTGTACCATGCCTGGTGAACTTGCAAAATGTGTTGACACTATGAAATTCATTATGAAGGTTCCTGAATAGGTACCACAGGGCAAGACAGAGCCCTTTTTTTTAATTTCCCCGCTGAAAAATATTAGCAGTGCATTGAGGTTAGTGCCACTAATTGGACTTGCATTAGCCTAATTTTGATTGTTTATTATAAATTCCAGACTCAATATTTTGAAAAAATGAGCTTGTCTTGCCCTCGGAAATTTATTCAGGCACACAGTAAAAAAAACCAGATGGGAATCCCATTAGTGGTTCCAGAGATACTGCGGGAATAAGCAATCATACCATGAAAAAAATTCATTCTGACAAAATGTCCCTTGAAGTTTAAAACAGCATTTTCAAGTCTAAAGTTTGTTTTTCACTGCAGCACGTTGTGCCTCCACCTCCTCGATTCCCTCGGAAAGTGCATTTTCATGCGAACAGTGGATGATGCTGACGACGTGTTATCGCTTGCGATGATAGACGCGATACGGGAGGCCGAGATAGCAGAGGTTGGTATGGTCGGTACAGCATGCTTCAAATGCCGGCTCCGTACGTTGACGCGAAAGATACGCAGTTGGAAGTGGCAGCGCAGTCGGTCTAATAGTGGTGTAGCAGAGGCAGCATTAATAGAAGCGTCTCCGGGACCCTTGGCGACGCCCTTTGCTAACTTCGCTATTCGAACGGCATTCACAGATCGAGACGCATGCAGTGTTTTGAACTTCTTAGCGTGCATCGTGGCCGACCGTGCAACAATCCACAAAGGTGCACAAAACCGTTCAAAACACGCCACCAGAATCCATAACGAGCGATGATCACGATCTCAAAATGGTGAAACGTGAAGCGATTCAGCGAGCGCACAAAGAACGCCAGCTCAGTAGGCAGCCGGAGCAGACGATGCGCCGGGGAGGGGCACCGCGTCAGCGCGCAGCAGCCAATAGCAGTCGCGCGATCCCCCGTGTTCTCACGGAGCACGTGCTTTGTCCAATCACAGCCCGAATTCGAGACTCGGGAAGCTCAACAACCCCTGCGAGGCCCCCAATCACAAGCGAGCCATGCTTTTGCTACGCCGCAGACACCGTCGGCGAAGGCAACATGGAAAAGGGCAATCATTCACAAACAAAACAAGACCAAGATGGCGGCACTCGGTTCAGTGGCAGAGAAATGGCGCGCGCGCGAAGTTTGGGTACTTTTACCGTTCGCTCGCGACTCTGGGGCTGCCGCGCCCATTTGTATGTTTAATTTAAAGCAGTGTCACGATGAATTAGGCGTTTATAATTATAGAAAAGGTAGTTTATAACATATACAGCCGAGATATGTACTTTTTGAAAAGGCGACTTTTTCGCGTTTTCGACTTTCAAAGCCTGCGTCCCCCCTTAAGAGACATCGATGTAACAGACAGTCGGGTATAAGAGATACTATCCATCCAAATGGTGGCAGCCCTTTGTCTCCTATAACTAGACCTCTTTTTTAACAGACATTGTAGGCAGAAGACAATCAGCTGTAGAGGTTAGCCTTGGCTTTTGGTGCTAAATCTCGCTTGTAATAGACATTTTAACATTAGATGCGGCCCCATTTATCTCCAGGTTCACTTGCAGCCACGGTGAGAATAAACAAGAGAGACACCTGCTCTGTCATTATTAATTACCACCTCAGCAAACAAAGAGTAGATCAGCCAGCTATGAAATGACTATAAGAAGCACCTGCAGTGGGAATGCAACATAGAGAAGCTCTTCAGGCTTGCCACAAAGAGCACAAGTGCAACTACACATTCGAGCTCGCGTTGGGTTCTCCAGTTAGTGGAGCTTTGTATCAAAAGCAACACAGGTGTTCCGTCCGCTACTAGTGGACATCATCTAGGAGCGGAAGTTCATCTAGGAACGTTAATAATGCTCCTAGATGAACGTTATAGTATTGAAATGGCGGCGGTAACAAGTTCTATGTTTACGAAACCTATGGTCGTCGCACAGGCCCTGAGCGTTAGTAATATGAAGTGGCTAAAGATGGTGGCATATATGCTCTTTGCCTGCCCACTCCGCCGAAACAGGCCAGGACAAGCTAGTTTCGCTTTTTAAGTTGCCATTTGCAACTTTGCTTGGTGGCTACTGCACAGATGTTTTCCACATGTGCAATGCTCTCGACATTTGAGCACAACGAGGGTCAGAGCAGTGATTCTGATTGTGAGAACGATGGCTCAGTGGCACTGCTTCCAGAATAATGCCAACATTTTTATAGCTTGTCGAAAATTGAAGGCTTTGAATAAAATAAAAATGAGGTGTTGATCAATCTGTGCAAGTCTTTTCTTGGGCATGAAGACGTGAGTGTTGCCTTTCTTTTATAATTTGCTCTGTGTGAGGATTGTTCTCAGAAGAACAGAGCATTTCTGTATAGTCAAGTCTGATTGTCCTGACGGGTTAAATTGAGCGGTGTGTAATAAAAGACCTTGCTAAGGCGCCACGCCGCAAACAGTGAGCAAAACGTCTGGCGATCAGTCGTAGCTTTTTCAGCACACGCACGAGCGGCGGAGCAAGGGCTGTGTGGTTGTCATCGTCTTCCTTGAGTGGGAGGTACTAAAGATTCCGGAGCCGAATGCCTGTTCGCGTGGCAGCTTGTCGCAGTGTGATGATGGCGGGATCATAGTACAGTTTCAGGTGGTTACTGTGTACTATTTCACAGTTCCGGCGACTGTGGTCAGTGGACGGCATGAGGTGTTTGATGAGATAGTTGACCGGGGATGTTTGCTTGAGAATGTGGTATGGCCTTGGTACTTGCTGAGAAGTTTCGAGGAAAGGCTGGGACCTGGGGAAGGTCCGCATATCTAGATCAAAGGACGCTAAGCAGGAAGCAGTGCAGATTGATTATAGGGGTTTTCTGCTGCTGTTGAGCGTGGGAAGTGAAGGATCGAGCAAGCTGGCAGCATTCTTCAGCATAAGTTGCAGCTTGGGAAACAGTTGGGAATTTGGAAGCATCCAGCCTATGGCAAAATGGTGTCCATGGTACAAGAGGGCTCACGGCCTTACAGGAGAAAGTATGGCGAGAATGCAGTGGTTGCTTTGAGTGGCAGAGATATAAGCAAAGGTGACGAATTAAAGAATGTGGTCCCAGTCGGAGTGGTCGGAAACAGTATACATTGCCAGCATGTCACCCAGGGTGTGGTTGAAGCGTTCAACCATGCCATTTGTCTGCGGATTGTAGGCAGAGGTGGTGCGGTGAACAATTTTGCATTCTTGAAAAGGAGATCTTCGACAACTTCAGAGAGGAAGGTGGGGCCTCTGTCACTCAGCAATTCTTTGGGAGCCCGTGGCAAAGAATGATACAATGGAGGACGAAGAAGGTGATGTCGTGGGCTGTAGCAGATGGCAAAGGTGACGTTTTGGCATAACGTGTGAGATGATCGATCGCAATAATGATCCAGCGATTGCCGGTTGATGTGCTAGAAGAGGGCTGTACAGGCCAATTCCAACGTGCTCAGAGGGCTGGGTTGGGCAGGTCAGTGGCTGCAGAGGAGCGGCGGGCTGGCAAGGTGAATTTTCAGGGCAGGACATTCAGGGCAGGACTGCCATGGATTGGAGAGAAAATAGAGAAGGCAATCGAGGGAAGAGAAAGTGGCCTGTAGACGGACGACAGGTGAGGGCTGGGTTACGTTGCTGCAATGCGCCGGAACAGATGACAGCCAATGGAGGGGGAGGGGCAGGTTGGGTGGCGGTCTCGGGCATCGCAGAAGTAGTAGGCAATGCTCGGCTGCGGAGCTCCAGGGTGAGCTCCGCACTATCATTTCCACCTCATGTAATAAAAACCTTCCGCAGGGCACTACGCCACGAACAATGAGCAGAACGTCTGGCGATCAGTCTTAGCTTTTCCAGCTCATGCACGAGCGTTGGAGTGAGCATTCTGCGATTGTCGTCGTCGTCTTCCTTGAGCATCAGGCACTGAAGATTCCGAAGCCGAATACCTGTCCTACAGGTGTCTTTTACAACAATGTATCTCATACACCAGCGGTAACTGATGGGATAAGTGCAAGATTCTTCCATTGAGAAACACTGTAAACATATCTACTTTTTTTACAGTAAGGATGAAAATGGCCAACAAAAATCAACTCCTGTTTCTTTTTGCTTGCTGTAGCATTGTGAGCTACTGTATTAAAGAGGACTGCTTTTTCTTTTTCCTCTTGCTAGATGGCCCCTACTGGAATGGCACCTGGGGAAAGCACATCAAGTGTTTCACCTTCGCCGAAATCAAGAGCTTCCAGAAGGTGGGCACGATTTTCTTCCTTTCCATTGTCCATTTTTATGCTTTTTACCAGGGTAGAGTTGAGAACTAAGCCAGCGAGCCTGCATGGATGGCATGTTTTGTTCCTGATTGATGTTGGGTGTGCGTGTAGGTGAACCACTTCCCGGGCAGCTTCCATCTGGGGCGTAAGGACAAGCTATGGCAGAACGTGGTACGGCTGGGGCGCATCCGAGGCGAGCGGGGCCGGCCCTCCCTGCCGGACACCTTCCTGCTGCCCCAGGAGCTGCCGCTGCTGCGCGACGCCTGGCTCAAAGAGGAGGACCACTGCTGGATCATTAAGCCGGTTAGTTCTGTGCATCTCTCCAGATTTTTTTTAGTAACGCTCTGTCAACATTGATCAGGCGGTCGTTGCGTTGCAGAGGTTTTGGATCATACCAGTTGCTTAACTACGCTTCAAAAAGTGACCGGATTTTGTACGCATTTTTCGGGCATCTATAAATTGTCGTGCCATCTGGAAGCGCTCAATACAAGCTTTTTGCTATTGCTGCCTTTGCCTTTTGGAAATCAAATTTTTCTCTCCTTTTTTCCATCTTAACTAACTACAGTGAAACCTCGTTATAACGAACAGTTAAAAAATCGGAAAATAGTTCACTCTATCCATAATTCGTAATATAAAATTTCGGAGAAAATACACGCAAGAGCAGCGAAATTTAATCAGAAGGCACAGCAACTTGGAGGGGGCCTACTTGGGTCACGTCCATTTATTTACGCGCAAAGAACTGCGTTATTGCGGCCTGCCTTTTTGTGTTGATCGCGTTCCGTATCACGCCCTGTTCCACAGTTTGCAAATACTCAGCAAGGGCAAACCCACTGCTCTCAATAGCACTGCAGTGGTGGCGCAGTAAATCCAATGCAGCAAGCACTTCTTGTGAAGTCTGAATGTTCTCATCGTCTGCAGGGTCAGCCTGAGCTTCGTCTGCGGGATGTTCAGAAACTTCCAAAACGGTTTCGGCGTCCGTCAGTACAGCTGTGGTTGCCACAATGTTGTCGTCGCCTACAAAGTCCTCTAGTCATTGTTGCGGGCATGTCACCAACAAAACGCGAAAAATTGTTTCAGGCTCATCGAGCTCGCAGAGCTCTGCTTCTGCTTTGTCGGGATCGTCCCCATCGTCACTTGATGCACGGGCCTCTGCTGGAACAAAACCTGCGTGCCGAAAGCAGTTGGCAATCATTTCGCCTTTCACGCTGTCTGATGCCGCTTCAGTGCTCCCAGCAAGTCGATCTTCAAGTCCTGCTTCATAAGAAGCTTCACGAAAAGAGTGTCAATAAGTCTCCTTTTGTACACTGCCTTGAAGGCCCCATTTTATCTTGAGCTTGGTCTTTCACGTCAGTGCTGCTCTTTTTTTTTCACGTTCACCGCCATCACAGCACTACGCACACCCGTGCCCCACACTCGACACGACGACCGAAGCAGCCTCCGCCACGCCGCGACGCCGCTGCTAACACTAAAAACGCGAAAGACGCAAAAACCAAAAAAGCAAAAGCAACATTCGATCGCGCTGCTGCCGCCGCTGCTGAAGCGGCACTGGCAGCGATTGTGAGATTCGAACGATTTCTTATGGCCTCCGAGATCACCTCCGCGCGCACAAGCAGGGCGCGCGGAGGTGATCTTGGAGGCCATAGATTTCTTTGGCTGTCAACTCCAATGCCGTCGTGGCATCTGTGGCGCTGTCAGCGCCTGCGAGGTAGTCCTGAACGTTTGCTGCGCCGCACAACACACATGTAGTGCAACGAAGCCTGCCTTCTGCTATTAAAGTGAGGTAGTGCTTGGCGTAGCAAAGTTCGTAATATCCGTTTTATGCCGAACCGCGTTGGCTATGGGAAGTTAAAAATACATGTGTTTGACAAAATAATTTCGGAAGAGTTCGATATAGTCAATAATTCGTAATATACGTGTTCGGTATATCGAGGTTTGACTGTATAAGGCTGTTATCCTAATTATTTTTTGCCGCTGCAAGTCAACTAATTTTATTTTGCATAATGGTTGTGCATTTATCAACAATCAGAAAGTTTGGAATTTAGACGCAGTTCCCTTTAATGGCCGCGGGTGCTGCCACTATTCGTAAACACCCGAATTTTGGCCAATCAAAACCGCCATTTTTTGATACACGGGACCTATGTGAAGTTTAGCATCTGGTAGTATTTAAGAGCTCTGGTTGCATGTTGGGAAACGAGGCAACACGCAACCATAGTACGACTTTTTGTTTTTTGGTTGAAGTAGTCACGCGCCGCCTGCCACTTTGAAATGCAAACTTGTAGGTCATGGGGATTGTGTGACTGACACTGGGTGATTGCATGGTGTTCAATTGTCAGCCTTGTGACCACGGTCACAGGTGGCTTGACACCCTTCATGACCCTTGTTTGGACCTCCGCTGTGCAAGTTAGGTTATAGTGAACATCACTTTATTCTTCTTCGGTTTCAAAGGTGAAGAGGAGTACTTGGCTTTACAGCAGAAGGGGTTGGCTACTGCAACCCGCGAAAAAGAAGCGGGAGGTGATTGCAGATAAGTCAAACTGCATTTGCTTCCCGTGGAATTCAAATTAGATTTTTATTTGATTTGTATTGGAATATTCACCCAAGTTCCAGCCCTTGTTTGCCAGAGGGAAACGAATTTCAAATTGGAAGCTGGGGCTCTCCTTCCCTCATTTCTAGCTAGCTGGATAATGAGGACTTGTGCTTTCTTTTAGGTATAATGCAGCTTTTTTTGTTTTCATCCCATCTAGCTTTTCTTTTGTAGAGTTCCTACATAGTCTTTTGCGGTAAAACATTGTTAATTCGAAGTCATTGGGACTGCAAACACAACAATAAAGATTGGCTCAGGCTAAAAATTTCGCTGTGAGAATACACTGCACATACCCACGCTTCGTTCTTCTGTCACGCTTTGTTTTGTAGTTGCCTGCGGAGTGCAGTGCACCAAAGAGAATCTTTAGCTTGTATTTTTACCTCTGGTACTCAGTGTGCTCCAAGCGATCTTGTAGACTTCGAATTATTGTCCTGTGTGTCTGATTTCCTGGTTGTCTTCAGACTGAACGAGTGCCTCTGAGGCAATCATGTGGTAGCTTGTTGGTGTGCCGTCAGTGGAGTAATATGCAGAGTGATTTTGTGAGCGTAATCCACTTGCTTCGACCTTTTTGTTTAGGTTTTGTCATATTTTGCTCTGAGTCACAAATTTGTAGTGGTATTATGAAAATATGCATGTACCTCAATATAATCAGACTCAGTATCACGAAGATCGCAATATAACAAACGCTTTTCATTTCATTAAAAAAAAAAATGTTTTTACAAGCAAGAAAGGAAATTTCGACAAACTCTGCCACCTCGAAACCAAAAAAGAATGCAAGGTTTCTGTGACCAGAGTGATATTTTGACTTTGAGCGATGCTGTCTCGAGTGTCTATTTTATCCGCTGTCACGCACAGACACATTAAGACAGTTATTTTTTTTTTCTTGTAATCAAGCCCATCTTGCTCTGCTGTGGTGACCAGTGGTTACAGTGCTCGACTGCTGATCCCAAGGATGCATATTCGATCCTGGCTGCGGTGGCCGCTTGTCGTTACAGCCGAAACACAAAGCACCCATATGCTGTGTAACGTCAGTGCACATTAGGAACCCCATGAGGCAGACTTTTCGGAGTCCTTCACTGTGGTGTCCCTCATTGCTGATGTCAGCTAGGGATGTTAAAACTAAACCATCACGCTCATTTCATGCAACACAATCACTCCTGTGAAGTGTGGATGACCAGTGTGCATGTCCACGGCGAACATGTCGGGCAACGTTGCCCACTTCTCACGAAGCAGACCAAATCAGCTGCACTGTTTTGCGGCGGCTGCTGCTTGCATGTATTGTTCCCATCAGCCCACGAGAGCATGTGAGGGGTCGCAGGGTTGCTTTTGCAGCTCCGCTCGGTCTCGTATTTGCCAACTGCGGTCGTTCTATGGAAGTTGCTGCATCATTGTGCGAAGCTGATGGTAATTTTCGATGCCTTTGTTTATACCTCCAGCCATCAATTAAGGTTTCGAGATGTCCTCAGCGCCAGAGAGTAGCTGCTTGGCTTTACAGGAATGCTGGACTGACGCATTATTTTTGGACATGCAATATGTGGTTAACGAAGCTTTATTGTAGTACTCTTTCTGCTCGTTCAGCTTGGTGCATCTTCTAAAATTGCCTGTGCTAGCCTCGTGAATGCACATACTCAAGATGAAGCAAAACAGGGAGTTTCCAGCGATACTCGATATCTTTTGTGCTACTGGAAGACAGAAACCTTGATACAGTGGTGTTCTCAAAATAACAGAGTGTTTTCTGGAAAGTATGACTTTGTTGTAATGAGGTTCAGCTGTTTGTGTCACATCCAGAAACATTTTGAAACATAGCTTTTAGGTGTCTTTAAGGATTGTACAGTTGAACCTGGATGTAACAAACCTCTGTGTAACAAATTCCTGAATTTAACGAAGTTCTTAAATTCTTTAATGCTACGCACATTGAAGCCAATGTATTATCGACCTCGATGTATAAAGGCATTGCAGCGGTCAACCTTGATGTAACAAACTCATGAAGCTGATCAGTCATTATTTTTTGAGGTTTACAGAAAATTTCGTGAAGAAATGCACTAATTTAGTGAATATTAAAACACTATAAAGCCAGCAGCTACGTGAACGCCTGAGATCGAAGTGATCAAGCAAAATTGGCAATGATGATGATAGTATTACTTTCTAGAGCTGTTCCGTGGATAACATCGCAGCCTCTTCAGGCATTAGTAGCTGCAGCTAATTTCTTTCTACGTAGCAACATGCAACATTTTTGTGCACATTGTGCATTCACCATCTTGTGTGTTGTCCTATGTCTCGTGTGTCTGCGTATCTGTGGTGTTGGTTCACCCAATGGGTTTCGGCAGTGCTAGGCCTGTCAGTCTGCCTGTATTTGTGTGGCTCTGCTTGAATCTGCAGGGTCAGTTTGTCACGATAAGTTTGACTGCCAGAAAACGCAAAGTTTTGTTTCAAGACAAACTTACCATCTTAAATCCGGTCTCCTTGGGCGAGAAGGACGTCTCTGCTCGTTTCAACATCCCAGCAAGCACCCTGTCAGCAATTCTGAGTGCTGAACAGCACTCAAGGTCAAAGAGCAGACTGAAACTGTCACTATACGATGATGTGGACAAGGCTGTGTTCGTGTGGTTTTTAAACACGTGAGCCAGGAATGTGCCCATAAGTGGAGCAAACTTGCAACAAAAGGCGAAGGATTTTTCATGCATCTTGGGCCATGATGATTTGAACGCGACTGACGGGTGGCTACAAGGATTTAAGAGCCGGCGTGGTGTCATCGGAAAGGTCATCTGTGACGAATGTGCCTCTGTAGACAGCGATGCTGCTGCTTCGTGGTGGCTGACACGCTGCCTGGAATCCCGCTTCAAAGCAGCTGAAATCTCTATTGTCATCGAGATGGCTCTCTTCTATCACATGCTTCCGGACCGCACGCTAGCACTAAAAGGAGATGACTGCCGCCGCGGAAAGCAGAGCGAATTCTGCGCAACAGTTCTGCTGTGCGCTAACTTCGATGGCACTGACAAGCGAGTCGCGCTAGTTGTGGGAAAAAAAGCCCGTCCCAGGTGTTTTAAGAAGATGAAGCGTGTGTCTGTGAAATATACAGTGAACTCTAAGGCATGGATGACTCTGGCAATATGTTTTGAGTGGTTGAAGGAATTCAATCAGGACATCAAGCAAAAAGGCTGTTAAGTTTGCCTACTGCTGGACAGTTGCACAGCGCACCATGTTGAAGGCCTGCATTTGCGGCCAGTTGCACATCTCTAATACAGCCGTTCGACAAGGAAATAAATGCTGTTACTGGCGTCGACTAATACAGAAGATTCTTGTCAACATCTGTCTGGAACGGGAGCTGGAGATTGATATTTATCAATCAGTAGAAATGCTTTCTGCCTCCTGGCAAGAGATCAGGGCACAAGTTATTAAGAATTAGTACTTTATAAAGGCCGGAATGACTAAAAATGCACAGGCTGGTGCCGACGACAAGGACGTATAAGTACTATCTAGGCGTTATTTTGTCCAGAGATGGTACATGGCTGGTGTATGGGAATAGTTTAGCAAGAAATGCAGGTAGATCCCTCAGTTTTTTCCAGCGCAATTTAAGGCATGCGCATGGAAAGGCTAGAGAGGCAGCGTACCAAACATACGTTAGGCTCATCTTAGAGTATGCCTGCCCTGTGTGGGATCCTGCTTACAGCATTCATGTACAGATGCTTGAGCACATACAATCTGCCGCTGTGCGATTTGTCCTTGGCCTCTACGACGCTTCCTTAGCACAAGTAAAATGAAAAAAGAATTGGGCTGGGTTTCATTGAGTGAACGCCGCAGTGCTCTATGTTTAATGCTCTTTTATACAATCTATCATTTTTAGTCGGGAGTTTCATCCGCAACATATTTGCGCCCCCCGCATTACGTATCTTCACAAATTGATCATAGCCACAAAGTGCAACTGCACAGCTTAAGGGTCTTAGGACAATATTTTTAATTTACTGGTAGATTTTGATGAAAGTTGCACCATTTATGCAGCTTTTTGTGCTGATTTCAAATATGCACATTGATTTTATGTAAGCCATTTAGTTCTGAAGATATTGAGCACTTTATGTTTTTTGTTTGGAGGTGAGCTGTCACTAAAACTACAGGAGTTATAATAAAAACTGACGTAAAAAATCAATTTAGAACACACAGAGAATGCAAAAATCAAGATTGAATGTCCTGGTTCCATTTTAACCAAAGTTACAGCTTGTCAAAGTTCAGAGACCAAAAAGCCACCTTGACACTCCAGAAAACATGAAATTTTAAAAAATTTCCTCGTTAAATACCACAAATTCATTTATATTTTTGCACTGTACATGAGTTTACCTTTCTGGTGCAAAAGGAATTATAGCAATATCATAAGTAGAACCAGAGATATGGCACCTCCAAACATGTACCGACCTCAATATTTAGATTTTGAGAAATGAGGAAAAACGTGTTGATAAATTTTTGAAGCACCAAAGCTGACAGTAACTCATTAAAGTTGGTTCTGACTAGCTCCTGATGCCAATGCATCATTTCCCATGGATATAATACGCCCTCAAAGAATGAAATTTCCGGCGAACGGAACGCATAGTCCGGAGGCCGCCACCAAGACGAGTGCGTTTACATCGTGACCTCCGCAAAAGTTGGTGCCAAGTTCTGGCGCGCGATCGCCATTCTCACGTTCATGCAGTGCACGCAGTCAGCCTGCAACTTGTGATAAGCGACCGTTGCTCGTCTTGCACAGCGTAGCATTCAGAAGAAAGTTTATTTCGACAAGATTTGGGATTCCGCGCAATCTTCTCTATGTTCCGCGTGTCGCGGGATGCTGCTTCGCGACTGCCTCTGCGGCTGGTCGCGGCACTGCCTCACAGGGCGATCTATCCCGGCGTTGAAAGCTGCACTAGCTCATCTGTACCCTCACGGTTCCGTACGCGGCAGATCGTGCCGCTCCTCGCTAACGCACTGAGCACAACCGGCTATGCAACGCCGTTATCAGGCCATCGCGGACTTGATGCGGAGCGTCGGCGCTTCGTCATTGATTGCAGATAACCAGATGCGGCGATACAGCATCCCTGGCGCGTTTATCTCCTCTCGCTACTTTATTTTAGGCTAATGACGAAGCGTGAATCTCAATATTGGGCATTTCGCGTTGTGATTACGATGAGGGAACGGCGCTATGCCGACTAGGCCTAAAGAAGAGAACTTTTCAAAGTGGCTCCGGACCGCGAGCAGTCGACGCCGCCAGCCAAACAAAGCTCGCCTTTTGCTCACATGCGGTGGGAGTCCAATAGCAGGGCGTGTTTCACGCAATTTTGTTCCTTTGTGTTCCGCTTCGGTGGGCTCGCTCATGGTCACTAACCGGGGTATAGGAATGGCCTGAATTGCGATCTTTTGAACGACACCAAGATTATGCCCGCGGATCGCGTATTTCTTGAACTGCGGTAGATCGAAATTCGGCGTGATTTGACCTCTTCTCACACGTGCAGATTCTTGTGTTTTGAATGCTGTAACACGCAAATTAGGCAATATTTTTCAACGAAACTTCGGTGATAGCTGCGGAAAGATCTCAGAATCGCCAAAACGAGAAGATTGAAAATCCGATTTTCTGACCGATTTTAGGCTGCGAAGACCCGGGTCCCCTTTTAAGGACAAATATTATCCAGTATTCTTTTTTTGTACAAACCATCAAGGAATGGTTTGCATTGCCAAGCGAAGATGTGTGACGAAGCACGCCGGATTTGCACTTGTATCTCCTGCAATAACGCCTTATTGGAGCTGTGGGTTTTTACTGAATAAAGAATAAAAGAGCCTTCAGCTTCATTCGATGTGGCCGAAGCATGTGATGAGCTACGCAGTAAAGCTGGTGTCCCTGACGATGTCGACTTGAGTGACTTTTTGTTTGCCAACGCCGCCGTAGCTGCGGAAGAAATGAATGGTGCACTTGCCGAAAGCATGCAGGATCCCGATGTCTGTGATGATGGTTCATCTGGGCCAGGTCCATGTGACGTGCCCACCGCGAAGGAGGTGAAGAACGCAATCGATGTGTTGCACCGTTTCATAAGCTCATGCGACGATGAAGGAGCCTTACATGATTTAGCTTCATAGAAGCGTCGTGTTGTGCCTTTATTCGTGCGGAAGCAAGCAAAAATTATGCAGTTTTTCACAGTAAAATAAATGCCTGAAGGGTGAGTCTACCTTCACTGATATTTGAAGCCTTTTGGTTTCGTTTCTGCACTAATTGTGTGAGCTTTCATGCAAAAGCTGCATGTGAACTTTTTTTGTGAATATAACTTTGTTATATTTTTTCCTGGTTCCTACAGTTTCCAAATTCATGCGCTCAAAATCGCGGGCAGTAAAGCATTTCCTGTGGAATTACACTATTTTTCTCCTAGTTAATATATTTCCGGGTAATATCACAACTTCCCGGTTGTGTGATACGCGAGGTGATCAGCGGCACTAGTCTGCCACAATTACTTTCCTGCAGTGCCTAGGTGCAAAGAGGCGAAGCATCAAAACACAGTATGAGGTGCCCGTTTCCGTGGAAACATGATTACGTGAGGAGAAGCTTGGGAACTTCTTTGTGATGCCTTAGGGTCATAGGAGGGAAACATTTGTTTACTTTATGTGTGTATACGAGCAGGCCGGGTGTCGAGGACGACACATCAGCAAAAAACGCTGCGTCTGTGAGCCATCGCAGTGGCTTCCCCACGTGTCATTGCTGGAAGGGGGCAAAGCATCTGGAAATGCCCAAGGAAGCGATCCCGGCTCGTCATTGGCTTCTACGAACTAAATTTGTTACTAAATCTCTTCCCCTCTGAGGACATTGCAAATATGGACTGAATTCTGCGAGAGCTAAAAAAGGAGCTTTGTATACTGGATATCTATAAACGCTAATCTACTCTTTTTATGCAGTGAAAGTCTCAATTTTAATTGCCTTTGTGCCTCATTCAGTACTTAAATTTGTCATATACGTTTTCCCAAATGAAAGGTTTTTCTTAAATATTTTAAAAACATATAAACAAGGTTTATTGAAATCCAGGAATTAAAACAAACACTAAAACTAAAATGCTGTTCAGTGCACATACGTGTGATCTAAATGGCTTGCGCAAAAATATACATGGCCATGTAATTATGGGCTTCATAGTGTGTGCATGCTGCTGAGATTCTGAGGGAGCAACTGCCAGCGCAGAATTCTAATTTCTCACAGTGTAGGCTACTAACGTGCAAATTAACTGCAGTTTTTTATGCATGGTGTCTCATGCATCCTGCTGGGAATGGACACCATTACGAGGAAAATACTATCCGTCCATTGTCCAAAGCTACCTTATATGCTGCTGATAGGCCGGATGAATTGGTCTGCTCTATACTTTCACGCATGGCTCATGCTATATATATCAGAATTACACACACAGCAATGTTCTTGCGAATACGCCATTCCCTAAGCTTTTGTGGTGCCAAGTGGCACATGCTGAACTTGCGAGTTTCAGGCATCTGTCATAGGAATTCTTTGCAAACATGACTTCAGATGCATGTGGAAGAATGTTGAGAGGAAAATGAGACTACTCGGGAGGAAAGCCTGCCTACCCTGTGTGGGGGAAATGGAATTGAAATCTCTTATTTATTTGGTGCTGCAAAATGGTGGTTTGAGTACAGAGCTGGTTTTTCAGTGCATTAATTGACAGAAGTGTCTTTGTTGTGTAACTCTGACCTTGTGTCCTGCAGCCTGCCTCGGCCAGGGGAGCGGGTGTGCACGTGGTCCACCGCTGGGACCAGATACCCAAGAAGCAGCCACTGGTGGTCCAGAGGTGGGTCCATATGCAAGCCTAATACTGTTCTTGCAAAGAGCAGAGCACCCCTGTGTGTTACGCAGTGTCGTTGCGCATTAAAGAACCCAAGGTGGCTGAAAATTACCACGTTCTTCATAGCCTAGTCGCTTTGTGAGATCAAACCCTTTAAGCCGAAACATTGTGGTGCAGGTACGTCCGGACCCCTTACCTCATAAATGGGACCAAGTTTGACCTGCGTCTCTACGCATTAGCCACCAGCTTCGACCCCCTCAAGGTCTACCTGTTCCCCGACGGTCTGGTCCGCTTTGCCTCCAACAAGTAAGTTTTGAAGGGGCTTCTGCAGTCGTTTCTCGTAAGTGCTCCCTGGGCATCACCCAATTGCTGGCTGGGCCGTTCCGTGCATGTGGAACAAGCATGGTGGAGGATCAGCTTGAGAATTTAAAGGCTGTGCTCTCTAGGAAACGCAGTGTTATGGGTGTTGGCAATGCGAGCGAGGTTTTATGAATGCGCCTGTGGTGGGTGGTATTCGGCAGGTGGTGTGGCTGGGCACTGACTGCTTGTCGGGTTGTGCGACGCCACGAGACCACGTGGCATGGCTCCTTTGGCAAGAGCGGCCAACTCTGGTAGCTCTCTTTTGAGCTGGAAGTCAGACCTGTTACAGTTAGACCGGCATCAATGCTAGGCATGTTTGTACTGCTTGGTTATAGCAGGGCTTTGATGCTGAGTACGGGACTGTTTCACATATGGTAGCTTACGACTGAATGTTTATGAGCAGTTATGAGACAATAGAAGTTCAAAAATCGCTGGTTTAGCGAACAGCAGAGTGCATCTACACAAACGAGGATTTACAAAGGGAGCCACCGATCAGGGCCATTATTGCTTTTGCGTTATAGCCGCAGAGGTGGAGTTTAAGTGTCCCCCTCAGATTTCTTTAATGATTCTGTAACATTCGAAAGGAGAGACGTATTGGCCATTTACATGTGTCCTATTTAAAACACGCGTGGTATCCACTGACTGGTTTGTTAGTGCAATTAGGCAACAGTGGCGGAACTGCTGCGCCAATAGAGGCTTTATAAAAGTTAGCGCCATCTAGTGAAAGAAACGCAAACTGTGCGCGCGGCGGCCATGCTTTGATCCGTCCGCTCGCGCCTCCCACAGAGTGCTGCCAACATGCGCCTTCGTGGAAGCCGTGCATGCACCGCAAGCTGCGTTGGAATGCTCACAAGCGATTGTTTCACTTTTTAACATCTCACTAGTCGCTGCTATCACCAAGCTCTATTCGGAATGCCAGCATGTTGCTGCGTGCCCTTTCTACAGCAAGCGTGCCGGCGTAGACGCGCATGGAATCAAGGTATACGCGTGTATGCGACTGCTTGTTTCAAAATCCTAATCAGCTTTGCAGGTGTCGCTTCCATCATGTCGAGCATTACTGCACGTCCCTCTGGCTGGGAACTAGCTCACAGAACGTAATATCACCTAAACCATCAAAGTTGTTGTGCGTGCTATGGTGCCTTGTGAATTTGAAGGATAAGCTTATACTGCGATGGAGGACATGGGAAAAGGAGCAATCTATAACGAACGTATAGTGCAGATAGGTTCGTTTGAAATCTTTTGTACGTAGATTGCATTCACCATTCTGCACTTGACTTATGACAAGGGCATGATTACCGAAGCTACTTTTCACCGTTGTACGAAATGAGTGCTTGGTGCAGAGAGCAAAACGATTGTCTAGGGCGCCCGAGGTGCGTGTTTCACACTGCAAAAGCGCCTGCAAAACCCGCGGCGTCTTGTAAAGCAGGAAAAGTTGACATTACACTTGTGCCGTTATGTGCTCACTTCCAGCCCGTTTCGAAAAATGTTATCGCTTGATGATGCGTGCGAAATCCGGTGCGTGTCCAGAGCGCGCAGCTCAGGTTTGTATTCTGTGCCTATAAATACCTGCCAGTGCGGCCGCGAAAACAACGAGGCTTGCGCTTCTCTTTTGTGTGTTTTATCGAGTTGTTCGATGGTTTGCTAATTGACAGCCACCTGAAATTCAGTTGCTTTTATAAATATGCCGATTTCTTTTTTTCTTCTGTCAGATACAGTCGAACCTCGATATATCGAACACGGATATATCGAATTATTGATTATATCGAACACTTTCTATATCACGCGGAAAATCGCATGCATTTTTTATTTTTTATTTCGAACGGCGTCTGTTGCCAAATGGATAAATCAAACTCCGCCAGCCCAAACCATGCGCACTCTGTTGACAGGAGGCGAGCTTTCCCTCAACGCCCTCGAAGATAGCGGCGGCGCGATGGGCGTTCCCGACTGCTGCGCACGATCGCTGCATCGTACATCGGTCGCGCCGAGGGCGCCATTTGAACGTATCGGCGTATGCACGCGGCGGCTTGGCCGGGCTAGGGTGGCTAGCCTGATTTAGTTTGTCAACGACTAACCGTGTCTCGGCGCCGCCACTTGTGCTGCGCCAGTCGTTGTTATCGTGTGTGGCCTAGGCAGCTTAGGTGGCCTAGGCCTGTCACGGCGTGGTCGGTGTTGGGATGGCTGCAAACGCGAAGAAGCGGACGACCCTGACATTTACTGCGAAATTGGAAGTGATCCGCCGCGTTGAAAGTGGTGAAAAAAAGTCAAGCATCGCCGAAGCTTTCAGCATACCGAGGAGCACTTTGAGCACTCTGCTGAAAAACAAGAGTGACATAAAGGCCAAGGCGGAACAAAACCAGCAATCAGGCGCGCAGCGGGTGCGCAAAGCTGCCTTTGAAGACGTTGAGAAGGCGCTGCACAAATGGTTCATCGACGCAAGGGCCCGGAATATTCCTGTATCGGGACCGATGATACAACAGAAGGCTAAGAACTTTGCGTTCATTCTCGGTGCCGAGAACTTCAATGCCAGCAGCGGTTGGCTGCAACGTTTTAAGGCCCGCTTTAACATTGTCGGGAAGACAGTCTCGGGGGGGCAGTGAGGACGCCAATGAAGGGGAGATCAAGAAGTGGCTTGAAGAAGAGTGGCCTAAGATTCTCGTCAAGTATGAGCCCAATCAGATATTCAATGCTGACGAGACGGGCCTGTTCTGGCAAATGCTTCCGCGACAAACGCTCGACACGCGCGGAGACAAGTGCCACGGCGGCAAGCAAGGCAAGGCTCGTATTACAGTTCTGTTGGCTGCGAATATTGACGGCAGCACGAAGCTGCGGCCACTTGTCATAGGCAAGTTCCAAACCCCGAGATGCATGCGCAGCTGCCCCAGTGTTCCGGTGACATACGCATGGAACAAGAAATCGTGGATGACTCGGGAGATATTCCAAAAATGGTTGAAGGCATGGGACTCGGAGCTGGCGCGTCAAGGCCGGACGGTTTGCCTCATCGTTTACAATTGCACAGCACACCACACTGATGTCCAGCTGAGCAACATTGAAATTAAGTTTTTGCCGCCGAACACGACGTCGAAGCTGCAACCATTGGACCAGGGCATTATTCGCGCTTTCAAATCCATTTATAAACGTCGGCTGATCGACATTTTGCTTCTCAAGCTGTGGATGTGCCAAGAGCTAAAGATAGACCTTTTGGGTGCCATTCTAATGCTGAAAGCCTCGTGGGACAGCGTCAAGCAGTCGACAGTAGTTCACTGCTTTCGGCATGCGGGTTTTATAAGCCGCATTGAAGAAGCTGCCGAGCAAGCAACTGAAGAATCAGCGTTGGACGACGGCACAGAGGAAGAATGCCAGCTCGAAGAAACCTGGAGCCAGTTGGAGCGCTTTGTCGGTGCTGAGCCACACAGCATGTGCATTGATGACTTCGTTGGCGGTGATGACAGCACCGGAACAGTGGCGGAGTTGACAGATGTAGAGATTGCGGCGGAAGTTACTGCTAAGCGGCCAAACGAAGACGCTGCCGAGGTTGATCCCGTAAGCGCTGCCCCGCTCCCGACTGCAACTGAGGCTGTAGCTGCTTTGGACCTTGCACGCCGCTGCTGCGGCGCAATAGAAGGCGCTGGACTATCGCTTGTGGACCGTTTAGACTACGTTGAGGACGCCGTGGTTAAGCACGCGGTTGCCAATTTGAAGCAAGCTACTACGCTGCTACAGTACTTTAAGCCAAAGGAATAAATACTTTGTTTGAAACTCCAAGTGAGTATTTATTGCGCCACTGTGCCACGATTGGTTCATTGATTGATTTGTACTAGTTTTTGACGTGTTTTCTACATGATTTTGTATATCGAATTCCGGCTATATCGAACTATTTTGCAATCACCGCGCTGTTCGATATATCGAGGTTCGACTGTAGTAGACATCTGAAGCCATGGGAAGGTTTGGTAAAGATTAACTTGGCGGAAAGGAAAAAAAATTTGAAAAGTCAACTCACATTACTGCGCAGTGTTTGTGATCGGTGCAACCGGTTGTGTTCATAAAGTCAGGTTTATATCCTATTGTTGTAAACAAATTTAGGGTGACACTAAAGCTCCGTTGTTAAGGATGTGACGTGTAGCGCCTCTCTCCGCACGCACGCATGCACGCATGCACACACACATGCGCACCACTCAAACGCACACACACGGACAATTTTTCTTTCTTCACGTTTCAAATTTTTAGTTTTTAATTTACAGTCGAGTCCACTTATAACGATACCGGTTTTAACAATATATCTGTTACAACAATGAAAACCTGTTGCACCGTGCACTTTTGTATGTTTTCAATGGTAAAATAACCCGCTTACTACAATGCCCCCTTGCCACATTATCGGTTATAACAATGAATTCTCGCTCCTGGGTTATCGTGTCAAAAGATATTTGAATGCGAAATCCTTGAAAAGAAAAAAAAAAAAAATTCCAGCTGCTGCACCCTCCCCGTCACGCGCTCATACAATAGAACCTGTTTTCTGGCCTTCTCCGCACTGTAAGCCCGCGTGCCTTTCTACCGCTGCCCTTCCACCCCTCGGAACACAAATGGACTGCGCCCATAGCTCTGCGCTGCGCCACCCTCCGAAACACAAATGGACTTCGCCAACGCGCCGGCAGCGCTGATCCGCTGATCTGCTCACTCACCCGCTCGTCCCTCATTTTGCACAGTTCTGCAAACGGATTTGGTTGTTTGTGCAAGTTGATTGCGTCGAAGTCATTCCTGGCCACGCGGTTTCTTCATCTCGTTTGAATCGCCGCCGAAACGTAAGATGGCTGATCCATCCGCTGATTATCAGACATTGCTGATGAAAAGAAAGCGCACGGCACGGCTATCGATTTGGAGACAAGTGCAATATCGAGAAGGAGTACGCACTATCACAACGGATGGTGTCGACTATCATCCGCTCCTCTGAGAAGTTCGACAAAGAAAAGTCCTCGCTTGACAGTGGGTGCAAACGCGTTCGACAAGGCGCCTAACGACGGAAGTGACGGCGACGACAGCGATGATGACGCGGTAGGGCAGGCTGCCTCAACGTTGTTCTCGCAAGAGGCCCTGCAGTTGATTCAGTCCCTCTGGGGCTTTGTTTTCGCGAGGGACCTTCCGCTGCACTACGTGGTGTACCTAGATGCCATGGAGAAGGATGTCGACACGCTTCGCGTGAGGCAAGCAAGGTTAACGGACATGGGGTTTTCTCGTGCAAGCCAGTGAGATGTACGTGGTGAGATGCTTGCGGCGATTTCACCCTAGGGGCCTGCGTGCTCCAATCTCCTCTGCTTTTAAATAAAAGTTTCGTCTTTTTCTCTCTCTATCTCTCTTCACCCCAGCGTTACTTCGGGATTTCTCAAGCTGAGGGGCAGTCGCGGCAACCTTCTCGTATTTTTTACAAGACCCCTTTCGGGGCCTTCAAAACGACGTCTTGGCGGAGCTTGCATGTCACTTGCCGTCTGTGACCCCTCTCTGCTGTTGTTATCCTTTTTTTCATGCAAACCGTTTATAACAGTTATCGGTTATAACAGTGGAAATTTTGTGGCACTTGAATATTGTTATAAGTGGACTCGACTGTAATTAGTTTATTTTATTCGTTTTATATATCATTTATTTTCTTTATTTGTTATTTTATTTATTATTATACAATTTTATACACTAATACTCATCATCAGCAAACATTGCCTTTTTATTCTGAGCCATTTGACACTTTTGAACACCTTCTTCAATTATTTCAATTAATTAATTACACAAGACAACGTCTGTTCATCAGAGTTTAGCACGGACAGTCAAAAAGCGTAAAACTGACCCGGAAAGCCACCAGGTATCTACTGATAAGTTTCACTTTCTTCTCCGAAGCAACGGCGATGCGCTAACCAAGCAAACAAACTCACGATCGTCTCTCATAGGCTTACAAGCAAATAGCAAAGGCACACGGATAAAAAAAAAATTCTCCACGTCACAGAACTTTGGATACTGTATCTGGATAGGGATAAGGCTACGCGGATCAACGAGGGGTCCATGTACGACTCGCAGAGCAGTTTGTAACTGCACACAGCAGTCCGTCCGGTGGGCCCCGCCACACTTCGGCTGTCAAAATGTGCATCTAGGCGTCGCTGACAGAAACCACCAGGGACAGAGGAGAGGTCCTTCGACCAGGTAGTGTCTTCTCTTTACATCGAAAGGTCAGTCCAAGCACAGCACACTAAGTTACATTATCACAAGCGCAGAGAGAACTGCGGGCACTGATGGACGGACACAGAGCTGACTGATGAAGCGATCAAAATATGGCCGCCAGCACGGGATCAGCGTGCCGTTCATGGTTGCCAAACTTACTTTTGTAAACCCTCTATGTGGCCAAATTGCTCCAAATCAGATATTCTGCTACATGCTGCTACAAAATAGATTTTTTGCCTACTTCTGCGCCACGCCTGTGCCAAAAGTAGCTGAATAATTCTGCTGACAGCAAAACCAAACTGTCGCGAAACCAAAACTGACATCTGCTGGCAACACTGTGCAAGGTGGAAGAATATTTTTGCAGGGCTTGGGCAGACAATCACATGACACAAAATTGACGTTTGTCTACGTCACTCCTGCGTCTCCTGCTGGGGTTTCTTTTTTTATCTACTGGGAGGGAGTGAGAGGGGGCTGCAAGATATCTCTCAAGTCCAATGTGTGGGAAGGGTGAAAGGAGAGGCTGGCTGTCGAAGGTTTGAAGCACATTCAAACGCGTGATGGTTTCGAGCTGCCCTGGGCACTCGTTTAATTTGTGTGTGCGTGTGTGTGTGCGAAGGATGTGCGAGCAGGCTGGCCAATGCAGGCGGCGCGGTTTCAAACGAGTGATGGTTTGGAACTGCCCTCAGCAAAGCACCTTTGCTTCCTTTTTTTTTTTTCGTACCAGTGAGTTATGGGCTGCGATGGCCTGAGTAGAATCAGAGAGAGCAGTAAAGCGCGGTTCACATGCAAGCGATTGAGCGAACAGCGGCGCGGCGCTGCGAAACTTTTCACGAGGCTTCATTTCACACTCGTCGCGTCAGCGCGATTTTCATCGCTGCGAAAACCAACGTTGCTAGTAAACAACGTACGCTCGCAGTCGGTTTCGGTGGCCTGCAAGAACGAACAAGTCATTTCTTCTAAACATTTGTATAAAAAATGCAAATCTTGCATTTTAAGAATTAAATCATGATTACTTTTTATTGTTTATATACATTTTTTCAGCACCACCACCAGCACGCGAGGAAATAAACACAGCCTCATTTCCAGGGTTTCCCGCGCAAGTTTCGCACTGGTCACGTGGCAATGCGCGGCTGTCTCATTGGTTGACAAGCGGTGCTGCCGCTCGTTCGCGGCGATGGGATTTCAACTTTCCCGAACCTCGCCGCTCGCGCCGCAGAAGATGCCCCCGCCGCTGCAAGCAGGTTTTTGCGCCGCCGCGGCAGAAATCGCTAGTGTTTTCGCTTGCATGTGAAACAGGCTTAAGGATTTTTACTGCTTCTGTGCGTGCGCACTGGACTCTGTTGGCCGCTTTTGTACCTTAAATTCAACCTCTTATGTGGAACTTGTATAATTTCACAGCTTAACTCATATGCAAGTACTCAGCATATTTGCAGCCCCACTTAACTCATACGCAGGTACTCAATATATTTGCAGCCCTGCATACGGTCAGTAAGTACTCTTGAACGTTTTCATTACAATGAGTAAAGCATACTCACAATCCCTGCAGTGCGCTGCGGAGAAGCAGACTCACGACTCCGAGTCCCTGCGTCGCTTTGATTAACCAGCTACCCGCCGAACCACTGGAAGAAAAAGAACGAAAGCAAAGATAATGAACGCACGGAATCGGCGCTCACTCTACATCCCCGTACATCTTGCCATTTGACTGAGCAGCGCCAGCAACGCACCGCTCTCGAAGGGAAAAAAAAATTCTCCACCCAGGTCCTGCAAAAATATTCTTCCCGTTTCCCTTCCATCAGCACGGGTCTTGAAGGAAAAAGGTGCAATGACGTTACCTTGATGTACAACACAGGGACACCCAGAAAAGAGGTCGGAATCGGGAAAAGGTACAGGAAGTGATCAGGCTGGCCAGGAATGTTAGCACCAATGCTGAGCTGCTTTTCTCAAAAGGCGTCAAGTGTAAGCATTTTGCAGACGTTGAAAGTGGACAAGCCTTTCTGAAGAATGGATAAGAGAGGCTCGCAGCGACACTGTCCAAGCTGGAGTTACCAAGGCAAAAGAAGAAACTATGCCTCAAAGTTGCAGTTTTAAGGAGCGGCATTTCTGAATTTCTACAGAGCTTTTATATTAAGACCACTAGCTACCTTTTTCCTAGACTACAGTGTTTACAGTGTAGTTGCATATTTCATTATGCCTTCCCTCTGAATAAAAACGGCTTTGGTTTTAGCAAAACCATCTGTTTGCTTAAGAACAGCACTTCAGACTGCATTTGAGCTTGAAGTTTGTTTTTGCATGGCTATGGTCGTTATAAATATCTGAGCAATTGGTTTCTAGAAATAAAACAAGCCTCCTTTATTTAAGCGTCTCGAGATTTGAGATTTTGTTACAAAATATTTTTTTACTGCTACAAAAGCTCAAATATTTGCTACAAAATCTCATTTTTCTTGCTACAAAACTTGAAATTTTTGCTACAAACTGCGATTTCTTCTGCCACAAAAGCTGCTACAAGAAGCCAGTTCCACCACTGGGCAGGTTGTGGTTCTTGTTAGAGAGGATTACTGGAAACTGGGCTAGCAATAGTTGATTGTGTAGCTTGTAACAGGTGAGGGGATGTTTGTAGACTAAAAAAAAAAGGGGCTTGCAGCTGCTTGCGACCATGAAATGAAGTTTGCTTCAGGCTAAAAAATCACTTTATTTTACCCGTTTCCCCTACCAGATGGCTCTAGTAGCAGTTTCGCCACTGCCATGTGGTGTGGGAAAATAAACGTGAATGTTGTGTACCGTTAATCAAGAAAGCTGCCTGCACTTTTGGTGCCATGCTGACATCACTGTTGGCGCTGCTCTTTTGCCTAGGTTGCATATGACTCAGCACTCAGGTTTGGCAGAACCAGCCGCATACTGTTACTGCAGTGGGCGCCCAGGAGTGGAGGCCTCATTCTTAGGGTCACCCATTTCAGAAATGCTTGAAGAAAATGCACAAGTCAGTGTCTCCTTGCTCTTTTGTTTTGCATGGGAGAGCGGGCAATGATTGACAGTACCTCTTATCATCTAAGTGACAGGCAGTGTGACAGCAAGCAAAGGGGCCCAGTTTGTGTTTAGCCTTCTGGGGCTCGAGAAACTAAAGGTGGGACAAGTCGCAACTATATTTTCTGTATATACAGTCGAACCCGGTTATATCGAACCCGGATATATCGAATTTTGGTTATATCGGACTCGCGAAATATCCCCTTGAAAATCCCATGTAAAAGTATAGGAAAGCCGCGTCATATATCGAACTCAATTGCATCGGTCGTTCGATATATCGAACTCTGCACCACGCACTGGAAAGTGTGCCTTCCCCAAAGACGATCGCATCACCCTTGGCCGTTTGCCGCGTGACGTTTTCAAGCCACGCGCGGAAGGAATGAGAGGGGACAGTTCGGCTACGGCTGGTCTGGGCAGCGCCGCGCCCATTCCCCAAAGGCCCGCGCATCTGCAGTTGTCGTTTCCCGCGCGCCAACACATGATGTTTGCAAGCCATGTGTGTGGGTGTGCCCACTCTTTTGCCGAGCTATCTCTCTCCTTCAGCACGTGCAACGCATGCGCCAAGCCAGCTCAGCCCGTTTTCAGAGAGACGTCTGACGCTTTCTCCAGCGTGTGTTGCGAACCCTCTGCGTGCGGCGGCGCGGCGGCGGACGTGGCTATGGCGCCTGCGGATGTTAAGAAGCGGCAGCTCTGTTTTTTTTTTTTCATCCTTTTTTATCGTTGTGCTGTACGCCCGGCGTAGCGTAAGATATGGCGGCTACGGACGTTAAGAAGCGACAAGGTTTTTATTTTATTTTATTTTTTTTGCGGGGATGTTTATTTTATCTTTTTTTATCGTTTATCCTTGCATGTATGAATCGGCGAAAGCACGCGGTCAGCTGCTGCGATCATGACGCCCGCCCCAAGCGCAGCGTGATAAATCGAACCAGGCTTGTGCAATCAAGCCATCACGGGCACTCTGCCAAGTTCGCTCCGCGCCACCGCAGGAGCTATCAAAAGATAAACGCGCCCTGACTTTATCGCTCGCAGCATCTTGGCACGCTGCCAATGAGCTGTGGATTAGACGACCAAAACGGACTGACGCGCGCCATCGACGTGCAAGCAAAAATGCTTGTGATTTCTGCCGCTGTGGCGACACAAAAACCTTATTTTGAGCTGCCGCGGTGGCTCAAGTGGCGAGAGGGACGCAGTTCCAACAAGTTTGAAAATTTCCGCTCTGTCGCTGCCGCCCGTCGCCGAGATCGCTCAGTCGCTTGCATGCATGTGAGCGAGCTGGCCTTAACGCATTTTTTTTAAATTTTTTTTTTCAAATTCTTGGGTGCAAAAGTGGAGGGTGGGTTCATTATGCGAGTGGGTTGATTATGCGACAAATACGGTATCATTTTTTCGCATCGTAAGGGCCGTTACAAACCGATTTCTGTATATCGAATTATCGATATATCAAACTCTTTCGCGATCCCCTTCGAGTTCGATATATCCGGGTTCGACTGTACTCGGTAAACGACCCGCGCCCCTAACTTGGCAGCCGGTAATTTGAGAAAAAGAAAAAGTTCAACCCATAATTTTGCATAATGCATAATTTTGGCTCAGGGTGGGAGCGAACAAGCGAGAATAAATGCATGCGTCATTATGACCAGGAATGCATTATCCCACGTACTAGACTCTGCCTGGAACTGCAAACACGCAGTGCCTCTGTGATGCTAACTTTTCCTGTGCGCTCAGCATTCGCACCAGAAAGTGCAGTCTGTGCAAAAGCCAGAGTGTGCGTGCGAGCTGGGTGCATCCCTGCATGCAAGGAAACACAAGCAACGCGTTGCCGCAGTGCTGGGCTCTGATGCCAGCGAGATGCACATCATAGTAGCACAGTGCTCGCCTAGTGTCTCTAAGCTTAATGTGTGTCATGTCAAACCTTCAGCATATGTGTTTTGCATCTAGTCAGCAGTTAGTCATAACATGTCTGAGCAATTTTGTTTCCGCAGCAGACACTTTCAGGGTGTGGGTTGGGGCTGATGGAAGTGAGTTGGCTGCCTGCGAGGAAGTGAGCACGACGATGTGATTGTCACAGCAGTGAGCAGTGGCATGGAGCTCGCAACCTAAGGTGAATCGGATGACAAGGACAGTGTAGACCTGAGGCCAGATATGCCTTGCAAAAATGCGCTCGAACGCCTGAGCAAAGGGAAAATGTATGGCGCGAAAAACTGCAACAAAGTGCTTTAGTGTTTAAGCCTTGTTGAGGATGAAATTATTCGAATTGCACTAAACAAAACACCGCCAGACAAAAATCACCGCATTCTTCTGCTGTTAATGCATTTTTTTGATGCAAACAATGTTTGTGCTCAGTTGCAGTGTTGTGTGTCCGTGTGTGTGTTTGTGTGTGTGTGTGCAATAAACTATGCTTTAAAGATAGGTTGCCCATTTCGCATGCTTAGGCCTGAAATCACAATGTTTTAATTATAACGTGCTACCACTTTGTGCAGATTTTCGTAACTCCCATGACTTATTTATAAGTGGCCTACACTGTAATTGAGGCTGTTTATTGTAGTCTGAAAATTTTTATGCAAAAAATGTTCCGTGTAAAGGTTGCACCTCGCCTCAACCACACAAAAAGAAGTGCTACCTTTACGAGGCTATTACGGTACTGCATAATGAACCCATGGCGTACTTTTGTCACCATGAATTTATTTTATAAAGAACTGCGTTTCATAGCGCGTTTCTTATTTTTTCACCATTCTCATCACAGCCTGCAGTGCGGACCGTAGCAGCACGTGCCATGCTGTGCACCATGCTGATCACTGCTTGTTTACCTTTAGTCTTGCTGTGTGCCCAGCTGCATTGTCAGTGCACACTTAGAAAGCTTGGTGTTCAGCACATTCACATTACAGTGCAGTCCACTTATAACGATATCAGATATAGCGATATGTTGCTTATAATGATGAAATTCTTAAGATTTATCATTTTTCCCATTGCCCCTATGTAAAAATAAACCAGATACAACAATCTATTATCGGTGGTACATCGGATACAACGATAAATATATCGTCACCCGGTAAGTGTTTACCAAGAAAATTTGATTCAATATTCAATAAGATAAAATATTAAGAAGACAATGACATGAAAACTCGACATATGCGGCGAAAACGGAAGGAAATGAGCTCTATCATCATCGCAATCACAGCCACACAAAGGGCACTGCTGCGGCAGGATCGTCGTCGCCATTACCGATTCTGCGTCTGTGGAAGATGGCGGCGACCACATTGACGGACGATGCGATAGCTTACGACATGAAACGGCAGATTCATCGGGATTCTTGGCAGGGTTTCAAGGTTGGAAGCCTCGTGAAAAAATATGTACATCTGCACTCTATGATTTTAACGATCATCAAGGCTGGGGATGTCCTTTAGTTCATCCAGTTGCTAATCGGTTTCGTGCATGCAAAAAGGACTGCTGCCAGCATACGCGCTACTGGAAGCGATGCTCACAGCGATTGTCAAGGTTCAGCTGCTGCTTAGGCTAGCGCGAATTTCCAACTTCTTTAAGTATGCTCAACTTATTTTCTGGCTATTGATGTATACTGTAATAAAGTGTTTAGCGCACTTTACCAGGATTAGCGTTCAATCCGATTTGCTCATCGTAAGTAGGCAAGCCTACATGCTTGGTAAAATCCATGGGTGTGCTTTTTTTTTTTTTTTTTGCCAGTCCAGATATAACGATGATCGGTTATAAAGATGGATTTTCAGGTTTTCTCAATAGCATTATAAGTGGACTGCACTGTATCTCGCTGCGATTTGCCAGTGCCGTCCATCATCACAAAAGCATTGGATTGTGATGTGATAGCAGCATGCGCCTTTCGAAACAAATACACATTGCTGAAAAACTGGTGTCATGGTTGCAGCTGATAGCGTGCTTTTGTTGATGAATGGTTGGACGGATGTGAGATGTGAAATTTCGACTCTCGAAGGAAGCTGCCTAAACATTTTTTTATCGCATAGTGGACCTTCCCTTTGAATTGATGTCAGTGTTTCCTGAAAAAAAAGTATGCACAGTATGCAAATACTAGGTGTGCATAGCTGGCGGCTTGACGGACGATGGGGGTGTCGTGTGTGTAAGCTTTGGTGGCTTGCCTCTGCAGGTACTCGCAGGAGAGTGAAGACCTGTGCGACCGCTACATGCACCTGACAAACTACAGCATCAACAAGAAGAGTGCCACGTACACACCCGGTGGGAGTGGGGACTGCCAGGGACACAAGTGGTACGGCTTCTGCGGCTGGTGCATGCTTTGGGGGGGGGGGGGGGGGGGTTCCATGTGGTGGGCAGTCTGTTGCATTCCATGCTTTGTTCCTGTAATCCTGTAATAGGGCCACCATCATCATCATCATCAGCCGGAGTATACCAACTGCAGGGCGAAGGCCTTCTCCTATGTTCCTTTAATTAATTCGGCCCTGTTCTAGCTGCATCCACTTGACCCCTGCAAATTTCTTAACCTCATCCACCCACCCAATCACCCGGGGTGGTGCAGTGGTTACGGCGCTCGACTACTGTTCCCAAGGATGCGGGATCGAATCCCGGCCTCGGCGGCCGCTTTTCGGTGGAGGCGAAAAGCAAGGCGCCCGTGTGCTGTGCGATGTCAGTGCACGTTGAAGAACCCCAGGTGGTTGAAATTTCCGGAGTCCTCCACTACGGTGTCTCTCATAGCCTAAGTCGCTTTGGGACGTTAAACCACACAAAACCAAACCAAACCAAGCCACCCACCCAATTTTCTGCAGCCCCCTGCTACGCTTATCTTCCCTTGGAATCCAAGTCGTTATTCTTGGAGACCGTCGCTGGGGCGGGATTCTCTCTTTGCACTACATGTCCTGCCCATGCCCATTTCTTTTTCTTGATTTCCACTAGAATGTCATTAACTCGTGTTATTTCTCTGACCCACTCTGCATGCTTCCGATCTCTTAACATTACACAGACCATTTTTCGTTCCATGGCCCTAGGGCCACCGTTGTTTTTCAAATGCAGAGTGCCCATTGCGGGAGGTCAAGCCCTTGTTTCGACCTAAGGGGAGGCCTGGTTAGAGTTAATAAGAACCGAAAATTGGGCTAGTAGGCGAGGATTAATACTTAACAGTGTAAAAAAACAGGACCGAAGTGAACAAGGAGACACCAGTGTCTTAGAATGCCTTGCTTCTGTTGGTGCCTCAAAACTACTACAGTTTTGTCTTTTGCACTTGTGACTGTGTGCTGTCTGCAAAACAAATGACATCACATTTGTCCAGCCATGCGCAAATACTTGAAATTCTTAATAGTTTGTGAAGAGCACTTTCTATAGGAGTCCCACTGCACTTTCACAATTTGAACATCCTAAATGTTCAGAAATTAAAAACTCCCAGTGTACATATAGATTGGCAGTGAAAGGTTGCTACATTTCTAAGCGTAACTTGCTTTTCCCTCACAGACACACCTGCCAGCATGCAGCAAATGCCCTCGCAGTGTATGCGCTGACGGCCGTTGAGAGCTGCTACAGGTTGGAAAACAAAGTGTAGAACCATGTGGCATGTCGTTGCATTTTGCCTTGACATAGCACTGTCGATGCAGTGATGGCATTTAATATGCATTTATGTGCATAAAGATGTTGTCTGAAGCACGACAGTTGTATAAATCGGAATATAGGTCGAGGTTTTTACTTGTAAAAGCAGCCGAAAGTTGTCCCTTGTCTTACAAATTGATCTTTAGCGGAATTTGAGGTGCAGTCTGGCAACATGTGGCATGCCTACTCTTAAATGGACAGCCAAAGCCGTATCAATGTGCTGCAGTTGCTGGCATTTCTTTTCTTTTTTTTTTTTTTTTCAGTTCTTGCCGTATTTATCTTCGTGCGTGCTCTTTCATTTGACCTGTAGTCGTATATAATGCCTCTTTTGCAAAGAATAGTGGCACATGAACGTAGTTTGCAGAGGCTTTCCAGAAAAAGCTTGTGTTTGCCAACGTAGACTGCAACATGGCCGCTCTCTCAGTGGTGGTTTGGAGTTTCAGAAAAGATTGTGCAGTCGCGCAGACAAGATAAGCTGCTTGCGAGCAACCTTTCAGAAAATGTAGCCTAAGCAGCATGCTTGATGGAATTAAATGACGCAATCTGGAAGTTTGAGTGAGACTGTAGCACCGGTTGTGCAGGGATACAGTCGATATTGTAATATATGCGCTTCTTGACTTTTTTCTTGTTTTATTTTTCTCTCTCACATCAAGGGAAGTGGGTCGACTTATTTTTTCACTCGATTTATACCCCTGTCGCAGGAGCAAATTTAATGTCATTCGAATTGAATGACATTAGCATCTAATGTCATTATTCACCTGCTACACGAGAAAATTTAATGTCATTAGGTTCGAGTGACATTCTTCATCGAATGAGTTTGGGGAACTCATTCGCATTCGATCGTAAACCGAATGTGTACTCTCGACACCAGATACGCAGAAGGAACAAGCAATGCAACAAAATATTCTGCGCATTGTGAAAGTTAAACATTATATTTCTTAAGTTTTGTTTTAAAAACTGTTAATTTAGATGTAAAATTATTCGCACTGCAGGCTCTCACGGAGTGCAATTACTCTCGAACACAGCAGGGCTCCAATCATGCCAGCAACTCACGATCATTTCAGGTTCTGTGTTCCTTGGTGGCTGCTTCTCCCCGTGCATTTATCTGAGAACTATTTAAAGTTATGACTGAGTGCCTAACAGCTTTGACGCCAGTTGCATGCTCTATGTGTCTCTGTGCATCTCTGCACTGTATATACGCGCTTCACTGTGTTCAGCCATATTGTTTTACATTTATCGAATTTGTGGGTGACTCGATACTTGGCTTGGATTTTTATTGCTGAAGTGCTAGAGCACTGCCAGAAGTAAGTTTTTCTCTTGAATTATTGTACAGAAATGTTTTAATCAGCTTAAAATGCTACGCAGTGATTTCAAACCTCCTTTTATGTGCACTGATGATCTTTAAGTGCATTATTCTTTAATAGCTGATTGTAATTGTCACCATTTGCGAATGACATTTTTATTTTATTGTGTAGCACCAAAAGAAACTGAATGACACTCGACACATCCAATGACATTTGATTCCAATTACATTAAATCTGCTAGTGTGACAAAGGTATTATACAGTCGAACCCGGATAATTTGGATTTTGCTTATATCGAACTCACGGAATATCCCCTTGAAAATCCTACGTAAAAGTATAGGAAAGCTGCGTCGTATATCGAACTCAATTTTACCGGTCGTTCAATGTATCGAACTCCGCCCCACGCATTGGACAGTGCGCCTACCCCAAAGACGATCGCATCATCCTCGGCCAATTGTCACATGACGTTTTCAAGCCACGCGTGGAAGGAATGAGAGGGCACAGTTCGCACCGCGCCCTTTCCCCAAAGGCGCCCGCATCTGCGGTGATCGCTGCCGCGTGCCAGCACGTGACGTTTGCAAGCCATGTGCGTGAAGGAACGAGAGGGAACCAGTGCAGCCGTGGTGTTCGGGAGAGGGGAAAAACGCGATAGAGCGAAGCGCAAGGGTGTGCCCATTCTTCTGCTGAGCTTTATCTCTCCCCTTCCTCTCTCTTTCCCAGTCTTCATTCGCAGCAGCATGCACTACGCATGCGCGGACAAGCCAGCTCAGCCCGTGGCAGACGCTCTCTCCAGTGTGTGTTGTAAACGCTCTGCTCGCGGTGGCGGACGTGCAGGCTGAACGTGCCTAAGCTACAGCAGCTGCGTACGCCAAGAAGCGGCAGCTTTTCTTTTCTTTTTTTTTTTTTTTCCGGGAGTCATTTATCTTTGCCGTCGTGCTGAACTTACGGCGTAGCGTAATAAGCTATGGCGGCTGCGGACGTTAGGAAGCGGCAGAATTTTTTTTTTGTGTGAGAGTCATCTATTCTTTCATCGGTGAATCAACGATAACACGAGGTCAGCTGCAATCATGACACTGGCTTTTAGCATTGTTCGCTTGAAATGGCAGCTATCACGCTTCCCAATGATTTTGTGGCAGTGGACTACGCCCGCCCCAAGCGCGGCCTGATAAATTGAACCAGGCTTGGGCAATTAAGCCATCACGGGCACTCTGCTAAGTTCACTCCCTGCCACCGCAGGATCTATCAAAAGTATAATCAAAACATAAACACGCAGTGAAGTTATTGCTGCGCAGCATTTATTGGCGCACTGCCAGTAAATGAGCTGTGGATGCACGGTCAAAACGAACGCACCGCTGAATACTTTTTTTTTTTTTAATTTTATTTTAGGGGGGCAAAAGTGGGGGGTGAATTCATTATGCGAGTGGGTTGTTGACGCGACAAATACGGTATCATTTTTCACGATCGCAAATGGCGTCTCAAGCAGGATTCTGTATATCGAATTAACGATATATCAAACTATTTCACGGTTCCTTTCGAGTTCAATATATCCGGGCTCGACTGTATACGGTTTATACGTACTAGTTCTTGCTGATGGAGGGCCTAGGCTTTTTATCCCCAAAGGCATGAAGGAAGTCAGTCATAGGCTCATTTTGGCATTAGATTAATGAACAGACTGTAACAAGATGCATTTATTCTTTTATGCTAACCAGTGGATAGCTCTGAAGTGTTCTTGCTGTGGCTTCTTCAGTGTGAAGCACATCAGGGTTAGTGACACCAAGGAATCGGTGGATAACCAAACCAATGTTGCTCAGCATGCTGACGGTTATTCCATTATTGTTGGTTACATGCTGTTTGCTTGGCGTACAAAGCGTAAACGTTGATGCGCATCCAACATGAGGGAATTTCTACCTTTGTGATGCTGAAATGTCTCCATTGCAGTGCAGTCTTAGCATGACACGTACGGAACAAATTGATCTTTTACACCGCATGTAAAAAAAAAAATAAGAAAAAGGGCGTTTTTTGTCATTCTTTCAGATTTCCAGTGCACCACGAAGACAGGGCCATAGCATTGCTTTCAGTATGGCTAACGAGCGAAGCTCACAGATCTGGCCCCGTTTATTTTACGGTGCGCTTTGTGTGATCTGTGGCCCAAGTGACTGAGGTCGCCCACTGTCTTGCCCGAATGCAGGTCCATCCGTGCCCTCCAGGGTTATCTGGAGGCACTGGGCGTAGACTTTGCCAGCCTGTGGGACCAGATGGAGGACATTGTCGTCAAGACGCTTGCCTGGTAAGCGCCGGTCGCAGAAATGAGCTCATGCATTCTGCGAGCGCAACATAAGAAACCAACATAACACATTGAAAATAATTCACTTTGCTTGATGATGGGCGCTCAGAGGAGCTGAAAATTTGTTTGGAATAAGTGAAGCTCTTTGATAGGGCAATACAAGAAACGCACATATACAGTCTTTGTCAAAATTTTAGAACACAGAGTGTTTGCTCCTGAGCCACGTCATGCGACTCGTAATGCATTCCCACTTGCAAACCTCGTAAAGGTGACACAATTTTTTGTCCTGCCCTGTCCTACAGGAACGGCTTCCTTGATCGTTGAAGAAATGCTGATACATGGCTTACGAGCAGACCCACTGGGCTCTAAATTTTTGACAAAGATGTGCGGTTGGAGCATTCAGGGTTTTTATTCTTTATTTTTTTCTGTCCTATGGCCTTTGTCATTGTGTTCCAATTTATCCTAAGTACTGCATCTCGGCTATGTCGTTTTATAAAGTTCCTGTGGGCAGTCTTCAGTTTACTTACATGTCGTGAGAAATTATACCAACACGTATTTTGTCTGTTATATCTTTCTTCCCAATATGGTGGCCACCACTGTTAGCAGCACTGGAGAATAGTGGTTTGACTTAACTGTGAAAAGAGGCCTAACTGAGTAGGCTTTTTTTTTTTTGGCACAGTGCGGAGGGCCCCATGAACCGGCTGATCCAGAGGCACACCTCGAGCCGCTACACGTGCTATGAGCTGTTTGGCTTTGACATCCTGCTGGACGAGCAGCTCAAGCCCTGGCTGCTCGAGGTCAACATCTCGCCCAGGTGGGGACCATTGCTTGCCTCAGCAGTGTTCTGACAGCTGGGGTCACGTTTTCAAACGACTGCCTGCAGTAGCAGCGCCTTCATTTTCTGCATCGCCACAATGAAGCTGACTGTCTCTCTTCAGTGCTGGTGCATTCTGTTGAAACATCTGTGTTGACATAAAAGAAGCTTAGAGAAGTGCGACAAACATAGCATTACTCCCTCATCTTTGCTCTCATTCTCAAATTGTGCTACTGTTTCTCAGCCTTTCACCAGATAAATTTATTGGGTTGCAAGCAGTTCTTTGAGCTTTCTTTTCGAGGTTCTTTGGCAATTTGAAGAATTTCTTGGTCCCTTGAGGTTCAGATTTACGAGCTTTTACTGTATTGCAGGTTACTACAGCTGTTTAAGACCATATTTTTTGGTTGTAGTGGAGACTGGCTAAAAACTCCCAGTGTTGATTTGTTCTTGTTTTTATTTGTGCAGCCTGCGGTCTGCCACACCCGTGGACCATGCAGTCAAGGTATGTGGTCATCAAGCATTTCAAAACAAATGCCATTGTGAATTTGGGAGATGCTCTGATAGCGCCTTCAGCTTCCTGAGCTCTTCACCGTTTCTGTTGTGTCTTGGGGCAGTGGATCAGCCGCGTGACATGCCGTGACAGAGTGCCCAGTGTGCTGTTCCTATGGTTGCAGAGCGAGGTGGTGAAGGACATGCTTAACCTGGTTGGCTTCCAGCTGCCCCAGCAGCTCAGAGACGACCTGGACGAGCGGCTACTCGAGTGCTACGGGTGAGCAGTCGGGCTAATAATACCCTCGACCATGTGCTTGATCTGCCAGTGGCTGAGTCAGCCTTATTTTGGTTTAGGAAATAAGGAAAGAAACCGCTACATGGCAGCCATGTAATGGTAAGTTCTGGCGCCATAAAAGGCAGGCTGCATGCGTACATATTTGCCATGCTTATACCCATGTCACACGTGCACAAGAAATGACAGCAATTGCTTAATGATTTACCACAGTTATCTTCAGTGTTGGTGCTAAACATCCAGGTTTAATGCGATCATAGATATTTCGAGATTATTTTGAGTAAAAAATTTTTTCTAATTATAAATATTGTTCATGAATGCAGAATCTCAGCATTGTTCAAGTCTTATATAGTGATCTTGCAGAAAACACTGGCGACGTTGGATGAGAAATCCAAAATGTAGCCGTAGACCCTCGTGCCAGCTTACAAAATTAGAGTATGGGCTAGACCGAAGTGCGCATAAAAATGGCGAGTTCAAAAAAATTTAGGAGACATCACTTGTCTTAATCGACTGAATGTTATAAATAAGACATTTGCTGCCATTTGGTGAGGTTCCGAACAACGCTGCATGATTTTCTGCGTGAGGAAGGGTGGGATGAGAGTGCACATTTCTCGAACGAATGAGTTGGGTCGAACTCAGTGGGCTGCAAACAGCAGTAAGGCTAACGCCACAAAACTTGCAGGTGGAGGATCTTTTGAACGTCTTTAAAACCTGAGGAATAAAGTGCTATATGTGGACTCATCCAGCGCAGGTGTTAGGCAACCATGCTTTTGCAATTGGTCTCCTTTATCCTGTTGTTTTGGCTACTAATCGAATACGAATGTGGGAAAAAGAATGAAGAATTAAAAATACCAAACGTTGATCATCTTGTTCATTTCAGAACTCGCATCTATTTGCAGCTAAAATTAAATTGCAATTGCACAGAAGTGTATGCTCTACTGAAGAAAGCAGTATAAATTTTAGCATTGGTAATTGGTTGGTACAAATTTCAGGATGATAGCAATTCGTAAATCTCCCTAGCCTGAGGGCATTCTGTAGAATGCGTAGAATTTCGGATGTTTCGAGCATTCTCTCATGTCACTGCGATGATATGAATATGTGAGTTTTGACCTCAAACTTCAGCGCTATGTGTAAGACCAGCATAATTTATTCCGCGATTGCTATTTTCACTGTACGAGCAGGGAGCACTTTGCGGCGGCTTGTGGCCCACACATTGCCTACGTCATGATCGTCATTCTTGCTGCGTGCACCATGAGTAGTGCATGGAGCCCGCACAACCTTAACTAAATCCCCTGAGCCGTAAACATCTCCATGAACAGATTTCTCATGTTTCTCCATGCGCGTGTTGTTCATTCCAGTGATTGAAAATTTCAAGTGATGCAAAACTTTTCTTGACCCCATTAGAGTTGTACCACTGAGATTCTGTTGTATTTCTAACTGGGTTCTTTTAATTAAGTTGTAGTTTTTTATTTTTCACTTGCATGTCAGGGCTTTGTAAAAACACTCGCCATTCGTGCCACAGATTGGCCCAGATTCAGGAAGGGAAGAATATTAAATTAATGAGCGTGGCCACTTGATATCCTACATAGTCTGACTGTCACAAAATGTCACTTTGAACATCGGGATCTCCCGGCTGCCTCAGCTTCAAGCTGCACAACTGAATCTAGTGATCCCACTATCTCACTCTGGCTACTCTGTACTTATTACTAAAAGCTTTCCTAAGCAACTGCATTGATGGCAGGCATGCCAGGGTGATGGTGTTACACTAAAACCTCATTTATCCGGATCTCAATAACTGAAAAATTTGGTTAACTCTGACTAGCTGCGCAGTCCCAGGAATCAGCAATACTGTGTATAGTTGAATGGCAGCACATGCTCATTATCTCGGAGGCATTTATCTGCACATTGGTTAACTCGGAGAACTCTGATGAGGGCTACTGACTTTCCTGTGTTACCATGCAATGCAACTTAGATGTGCATCCACAGTGGGCAGGCGACGGGAAACCTACGCGAGGCGAGTCGGTCTGAGCGCTGCTCTGCAAACACAGTGGCAAAAAAAAAAGAAAAAAAAAAGCTGAAGGGCAAAAAATTTCATGATGACAATAGTTGATCGTGTGACCAGTAGCTACAGTTGAATCCCGCTATAACGAAATTCACGGTGCACGAAAAAAAATTCGTTCTCGCGGAACTTCGTTATCGCAAAAATTTGACGTGAAACGCAGAAAGAATTGCCCAAGCAGCAGCAAAGGCGTTTAATGCCAAAAATCTGTAAGCTTGGTTTGCTTACGCTTCACGGCGAGCAACGCCGTCACGCGATTTTCGCACTCGGTCAGCAAACCCATTGCAACATCGTCGTCTCGGACAGCAACGAAATTCCTGATGACATCAAAAGCGTCCATCACCTGTACGGCGGTTGCCGCAGCCGGCGCTTCCTGTACGTCGTCGTCTTCTTCATCGGAAGAGTCCTTATCATTCCGGGCAGCTTTTATGATCTGCTCATCACTCACATCTTCGTGAACAACAACACAAGCGTCAGCGCCGATGTATTCGTCGAGCTCGAGATTAGGCGGCACGGTTCCTATTTCTCCCAGCGTTTTCCAGGCGGCCGCGATCCCCGGAGCCGGTGACGCCTCTTCGTCGTCGTCTGTAACGCCTGGTGTTAGGCCAGCAGAGTGTACGGGTCGACCTTCGGCAAATCCGGCGTGCCTGAAACAGTTCACAATTACTGAGCGCCCCAGTGTGCTCCAGGCAGCAGACATAATCTGCAGTGCCACGTACAAGTCCACCTTCGTGTCTCGGCCGGTTTCAGTGTTAAAAAGCAGCCGCTGAATTAACCTCCCGCGGTAAGCGCGCTTCAGGCTAAGAATCACGCCCTGATCGAGAGGCTGTAAGACAGACGTGCAATTGGGAGGGAAGAACCTCAGCTCCGTGTTAGTGAGCTTGACTTCGTCGGAGTGATGCGCTGAACAATTGTCCAAAAGCAAGCAAACTTTACGGCCCTGCCGCTTCATGTCGCGGTCGAATGCCATCATCCACTCGGTGAAAATAGCGCGGGTCATCCATGACTTGTTGTTCGCCTTGTACTGCACAGGTAGGCTACGAGTTCCCTTAAAACAGCGCGGCTTGGCACTTTTGCCTATGACTAACGGCGGACGCTTGTCCGAGCCATCCATGTTTGTGCAAAGCAGCACTGTGATGCGTTTTTTGCTGTGTTTGCCGCCGTGACAGTGCTGCCCCTTGAAGTCGAGCGTCCTAGCCGGCAACATCTCGTAGAATAGCCCGGTCTCGTCGGCGTTGTAAATGTCTGCAGGCGCGAAGTTGCTTAAAATTCCGGCCATGTTACTCGCCTTCCAAGCAGCTGCTCCGTCCACGTCTGCTGACATTGACTCGCCGCACAACACTTTTCCAACGATGTTATGGCGGGCCTTGAAACGGTTTAGCCAGCCAATGCTGGCTTTAAAATCATCAATGCCAAGTAGGCATGCATAGTTCAAGGCTTTCTGCTGGACGATGCTTCCGGACAGGGGGACCTTGCTGGCTCGTGCTTCCACAAACCACGCATGCACTGCTTTGTCCAACTCTTCATGGAGGGGCCGCGTCACCTTTTTGTGCTTCGAGGATGTGCCTGAAGCAAGTGCCATTCTCACGCTGTCCTTATTGCCTATAATCGTTGACAGCGAACTTGCAGGAATTCCGAAGTCTTCAGCAATTGCCGCTTTCTTCCTTCCGCTTTCTGCTTGGGCGATTATTTGAGCTTTTTGCTCAAGGGAAAGAGTTTTGCGTTTTTTCACTTGCGTTGCCATCGTGTCCTGCGGATGAAAACTCGTCGTTGTCGAAGAGAAAGGCAGCGAGTGAACAACGCGACCACGACACAAAGCCAAAATGGCGGAACTGCAATCACGTGATTTCATGCTTAATGTGGCTTTGGATTTGACTTGGACTTCTCGCCAATAAAACTAGTTTCGGTTTCGATTTTGAACGCGAAAATTTCGTTGAAGCGGAAACGCTCTGCAAAAATGGTTCGTTGTGCAGAGAAATTTAGGCCATTAATTCTTATAGGATACTCGCGGGGAATAAAAAATTATTCGTTGTCGCGGAAATTTCGTTGTGGCGGTATTCGTTGTGGCGGGATTCAACTGTAAGTGGCACTGGTGACCGCACGCTTCAAAAGGAGAAGCCACATCATCATCAGCATCGTCAGGGCAGCGAGACTGTTTGCATTGCTGTCACGTGGCTGCCACTGCTGTCCCGTGGGTGCGCTGGTTGCACGCCCGATTTCTTTGTCTCAATTGTTTGTGGTGCGATGGTGACAGCTTGCGAATCGTGGAAATAAGTGCCCGTTGCTCTGTTCAACTGTGTTTTGGGCCTGTTGCTGGTGCCGTTGCGCTCCATAACGATGGCAACTGCCACTCAGTGAAGCGACAACGATGTTGCCGTTGCTGGTATGCTGACCGATGACGACATATTGGCGGAAGTTCCTGATGAAGCTGGAAATTGTTCTGATAATGAAAGTCATGAGCAGCTGCTACCGCAATGCCGCACTGTGCAAGAGGCCGATGAGGCTCTCTCTGTACTGGAGGAATTTTGCATCGGATCACGCGACAGAGAGCATGCGACCACCACATGATGGCACTGAAAAAAATTATCACGCAAATTTTGACAAAGAAACAAACAAAAATAATGCAGTTTTTCATGAAATAAAGATGTGTGTTTGCCCAGTGCACTTTTTTTGTTTTCATAGTAAATTTCATAATCCGGAATTCGGTTAACTTGGACATCTTTGCCGGTCCCTTGCAATTTGGATCAATGAGGTTTTACTGTACTTACTCATCTTAGTCACTCGGTGCATCCCACACTGCGAGGCAGTTGCACACTGTCTCACAGATTTTGTGCATCTTTATTACAAATTCTTTTGGGGCAGCTTCAGACTACTGAATGTCCCACAGACTAACCTTCACCACACTCTCAGTGTGTGACAAAGTGGAAGCCACCTGGTGTGCCTGCAGAGACTGTTGTGCAGCGCCAGAAAACCGAGTGTCCCTCGTTGTGGTCCTTTTTTGGCCCCAGGCTGGAGGAGCAAGACGACCTGTCCCTGAACCCCCTGCTGCACACATACAGCCTTTCGCCTGCTGAAGTGCTCAAGCACCGCCACTACGAAACCAGTCTCTTGGACCTGGTAAGGCCTTCTTTGTGGTCCCTTGGCACCGTCGGAGACTGTGTGTACCTGTGAATACTCGCCCACACTCACAGACTGGAGAGCATGGATCTTCACATGTCAGTGTGTGCAAGTGGCATTTGCAGGTGTTCTGAAGCGGCAAGGGGGTGTGCGAATAATATGGCAAAAAATATATAAAAAAGAAAAAAGCTTCCTTTCTATTAGGCCCAAAATTTTTACTTTTAAGCAGCTGAGAAGTGGCTTTAGAAAACATGTTTATCAGTGAGGGCCCACACTGTGAAGCTTTTCTCTATAATAAAGTCAAATGAGAAGTCGTGCAGTGCAGTCCACTTACAACAATATTCATAAGGCCGGAAAATCTGATTTTTAGTGTAATCAATTATTGTTATATCTGGACCAGCAGGAAAAATAGAAAAGAAAAAGAAAAGAACACACCCACATATTTTCTCGTGCATCTAGGCTTGCCTACTTACCAGCGATGAGCGAATTGCTTCGAACAACACGAATCATCGGAACGAGCGCTATACACTTTATTACAGGATACATCAGTAGCCATAAAATAACTTAAAAGGTCGGAAATAATTGTCAGCTGAAGCTTGACAATTGCTGAGAGCATCGCTTCCAGTAGTGCATTCGCTGGGTGAACTGCAGGATGTCCCCAGCCTTGACAGTCCTTGAAATGGCAAAGTACGAATAGCCTTATTTTTTCATGTGGCTTCCAACCTTTGAACCGTGACAGAAATCCTGATGAATGATATGTCTCACTTCTAGAGCTATTCACGTCGTCCCGGTCGGAGCCATCTTCTATGGACGCCCACTTGGGCGATGGCAACACGGCTGAGCCATTTGCATGACAACGGCTGGAAGAGGCAGTGATTGCGTTGATGATATGCTCATTTCTCAACCTCACGAATGCCTTCTTGTGGGTTTCTCTACACCTGTGCGTTCTCTGCACTTATGATGGGTTTTTCACGCTACTCTCTTCTTAGTACCATATTTACACAAATCTAATACGCATCCAATTTACATGGCCTAAAGAGAAAAAAACTGGAGATCCTGATCCTAAAGGCCTTAAGGCTTGTACAGTAAACTCTCGTTAACACGCAGTTGGGAAAAACTTCGAGATAAGCGGAGTTTCGAGTTAAGAAAAATTCCAAAACTTTCTGGCGACAGTCCCTGGCGATCAGTCTCGCGATGCCACTGCCAACGCCTGTCATTCTTCACTCAAACCGGACTAGAAAAATTTGCTCGCAAAAAAAAAAGAAAAACCTGAACAGAAATTGAGTAGCTATTTTCTAAACACCCAGAACCATGCCCAGAATCTGAGCGTAACGGCAACGAGCGAAAATTCTTTGGTGGTCCTCAGCCCGTCACGCCTGTCGATGCTCCACTGCACAAGGGGAGCTTTTATATAATAAACGCAGAATTCTCAGGAAAAAACTGAACTTTATTATTTTGGCAGGAACAAGTGGGTAATGCTTGTCTGCTTCGCATTGGCATTTGGCCCGACAAAAACGTACTCGAGCTGCTGAATGCATAGCATGAGCCGTTGGTCGCCGCCACCGCGTTCAACTTTCTTGCAGAGCAAGCGTAGGAGGTTTTTTGTTTCTGCAGTCATGGGCACTTCTCTAGGCTCTTTGTCATCAGCCTTATCACCGCGTTTGTTGACTCTGTCTTTTCAACAATATCGGTGTTGGACAGCATCCCAGTACAGTCAAACCCGAATATAACGAACTCGGATAGGGCGAATTATGTTTTATATCGAACACTCGAATTTCCGCTAGCATTATGCATATAAAATGTATTTTTTATAACGAACTACACATCGGATATAGCGAACTCAGCGCGCGCGATCGGTCGCCAAACGCCCGCCAACGGGCGGGCCTTTGTGCCGGCTCCGAGTTCTCTCCGGGCAGCCCACGCTGCCGGGCCGCAATACTTCTAGCGCATGCCGTTGTCAGATGGGAGGGGGATTGGCGACGGCTCCGTTCCCCAAGGTCTCACACAGCGCATACGTCATCACACGCCCGCTAGGGTGCTTCTGCTGCTTCTGCGCCGATGCCACGCTTCCGTAAAACGCAGGAGGGGCTCTCTACAGCAGCTTCCACGAGGGACCCTCCTGTACACATGCGCGGCCGTCGCCTGGAGTAGCGTGAGTAGCCTTTAAAATCCGCGCCATCGGCCAGCCTCTCTTTGCAGCGCTCCTATTCGGCAGCTGCCTACCATGTGATCAAAGACGTTCGAGCAGCTCCAGACCTATTGCGCTTCGAGAAAGAAGCAACACCGGCCAGAACTGGTTTCAAGTTTGGGCGATGGGAAGGCAGCCTCCGAACAACGAACGCGTCAGTGGCGAACTTTCCCGCATCCTCGGAGCTTTCTTTGTTCGCGTTTGCAAGTCGTGCTGCTGCTATCCTCACGATTCCGGACGTGCCTACGTTGCTGCTGGCTTGCATTCCGGCGCTACATCCTGCAAGATGACGACGAAGCAGCGGCGTGCCCTACCGCTTTCCGACAAGCTGGAGATAATTCGCCGTGTTGGCCGCGGCGAAAAAAAGTCTGACGTTGCCGCGCATTTCAAGATTCCGCGGAGCACGTTAAGCACCATTTTGAAAAACCAGTCGGCCATCAGAGGCAGTGCACAGGAACGACCAAATGGTGACGGCTTTCGCCACCGCAAGCCGGCTTACGACCAAGTAGAGAAAGCGCTGTACCAATGGTTCTTGGACGTTCGCACGCGAAATCTACCGGTCTCTGGCCCCATGCTACAACAGAAGGCAAAAAATTTTGCCTTCGTCCTGGACGTCGAGGGGTTTACAGCGGGCAGTGGTTGGCTCCAACGATTTAAAGACCGCTACTCCATCACCGGGAAGGTGGTTGCAGGTGAAAGCAAAGCAGTGGACGCTGAGAGTGCTGAAAAGTGGGTGCAAGACGTGTGGCGTGCTGTCACAGAGAGATACGAACCGTGCAATATTTTTAACACCGACGAGACTGCCTTGTTTTGGCAACTGCTGCCGAGCAGAACCTTGGCGCTAAAGAATGAGAAGTGCCATGGCGGCAAATTGAATAAAGCCCGAGTCACCGTTCTTCTCACGACAAACATGGACGGTTCATCAAAGCTGCGGCCGCTTGTCATAGGCAAGTTCAAGTCTCCTATGTGCCTGCGAGGATGCACTTCACTCCCAGTCACATACAACTCAAATTCTAAGGCCTGGATGACCAGAACGTTGTTCGAAGCGTGGCTGCGTGGCTGGGACGAGGAACTTGCAACGAGCGGGCGAAAGATTTGCCTCCTCCTCGATAACTGTTCTGCGCACCACTGCAGCGTCACGCTCAAGAACATCGAGCTTTGTTTCCTGCCACCGAACGCAACAGCGGTTTTGCAGCCCCTCGATCAGGGGATCATCCGCGCTTTCAAGCTGGGCTACAGGAAACGCGTCGTTGAGCGGCTGTTGGTGAAATTGCGGGTTAACGACGAGCTCAAGATTAATTTGCTGGCCGCAATAGAAATGATTAACCGTGCCTGGCAAGACGTGACGCAATCCACAATCCGCAACTGCTTCCACCATGCTGGACTATGTCGAGAGGATGCAGAAGCTGCTAGTGAAGCGCGCACTGTGCAAGATGACAGCGATGTTGCCACGCTGTGGGAAGAACTCGCTGATGTTCCGGACGCTGTGCCCGAAGAAGTTGCCCTGGAGGATTTTCTCACTGTTGACGACAACGTAGCCGTGACAGCGAGCCCGTTGGACTCTGAAATTGTTGCCGACATGCTGGCATCTGGTGCGAACGAGGAGACCGAGGAGCCGTTGCCGGAGGACGATCGCCCTCGCCTGACGTTGCACGAAGCCCTCGCTGCTACCGATCTGCTGCGCCGATACTGCTCCGGAATACAGGGAAGCGGACTGGAGTTTGTGGAAATGATGTCGCGTGTGGAAAGTGCGATTCTCGCTGATGGAGTTAAATGCAGTGTTCAGGCGAAGATCACTGCCTAATGCAAATAAGTGAGCATTTATCTGCAATAAATTTCTTTTGTAGATTCATGGTGAGCGGCACGATTTTTCTTTAGTTAGTGCGTTTTCGCTGCGCTGTCTGGACATCGTGTATAACGAATTTGGTACTGAAGTTCGTTATAAACGGGTTTGGTTATAGCGAAATACTTTATATAGCGAACAAATTGCGTTGAATTACGCAGTTCGTTATAACCGGGTTTGACTAACAGGCACGTCCGCATGATATAGCGCATATTCTTCAAAAGTGATGACAACTTCGGCATCGCCGGCGCAACCAGTAGCTTTGTGAACTTCGTCACCGAGTTTATCACAATCACTGAACTCGTCAGTGTCTGGTTCGAGCAATCTCTCGCTGTGCAAAAGCCTGCGTGCGCGAAGCAATTCGCAATCGTCAGTGGCCGGACTTGTCGCCACGCTTCGGCGATCAGGTGGACTGCACCCAGTAAATCTATTTCGTACTTACCGCTGTCGTAAGGACACAAAATTCGGTGCTGGAAGCTCTTTGTATAAAATTTGCGAGCAACCTCAATGACTCCTTGGCCTATCGGCTGGAGCACGGACGTCATATTCGCAGGCAGGAACACAGCGTAACTGCCTCCAAGTTGTCGATTTTTCCATGGCCGGGGCAATTGTCCACCACGAACAACACTTTCCTACCCTCCTTTGCCATTTTGCGATCAAGAGCACGTACATACTCTTCAAAGAGTGCCGCAGTCATCCAAGCCGTTTTTATTGGTGCGGTAGGTCACGTCTCTCGGAAGCCATGCATTTCGGAAGCACCATGGATTTTGCGACTTGCCGATAATAAGCAGTGGCAACTTTTCATCACCGATGGAGTTGGCTCCGAAAAGTATTGTTGCCCTGTCTTTGCGCTGCTTAGCGCCTGTGCACGCTTCTCCCTTCGGTGCTTATGTGCGGCTAGACAGCATCTTATAGAAGAGTGCTGCTTCGTCGAGGGTGAAGATATCCTTGTCCACGTAAGCCTTTTGTAGCTCAGCGAGGCGGTGGTTCTGCCAGTTGTCAACAGCCCCTTCATCACTAGTGCCGTTCTCGCCATGGACTGTCTTCGAGGCTACGTCGTTCCTCTTATTAAACCATTCAAACCAGCCATTGCTGCAATTGAAGTCCATGCGGCCCATCTGCAATGCCAGAGCGTCGGCCTTTTCCATCATCATTTCGGTGGTTACGGGAAGGTTGGCCGCTCTGACAATCTGGAGCCACAACATCAGTGCTGCTTCTACCTCCGGGAATGTTGAGTGCCCGAATCCGCTTCCGCTTGCTTGAGAAGCTTTTCTCGAAGTTGTCCAATACCTTCGGCCTGTTCTTTAATACTGTCTAGAGCGTCAACAATGGGATGTCAGATTCTTTGGCAATGCTTGTTTTTGACTTTCCTCCTTTGTCTACTTCCTTGATTAAGGCGACTTTTTTCTCCAGCGTCAGAGATTTGCACTGCTTAGGGCAGGACATCGTCGTCCGTTGCGGACACCACATACACAACAAAAATCAAAGTCAATGCTTCGTGCACATAGCGCGACGAAACCACACAATCACTAACCGGTATGCACGTGCGAAGGACAGCTGACAGAACCACGCCGAACCGACTGCCCGATAAGACCCATCAGCTTTCGCGCGCGAGCGGTGCTCACGTGTCTGCTCCCAAGACGAAAAACGGCTGCGTCCGCGGAAATTTTGTATTCACTCTTTGAACGTGACTGCGTTCGGCACTTAGAATAGGAACAAAGCACTCACTCGGAGCCCGTATCACATTTCGGTAATGACTTTTGCCTTCGGTCCTTCCGGTAAAAATTTCGAGATTATCCGCATTGCGCCCTAAAAATGCTTCGAGATAAACGGGAGCTAATGCATAGCACCTATGGGAGGTGAAGGCGCGGCGTGGAAAATTTTGACTTAACCAATTTTTCGAGATATGTGAGTTCGTGTTAACGAGGGTTTACAGTAAATATTTTTCTATTCTCTGGTAGAAACAGGCTGTTTATTCACAAGAACCTAATCACTCAAACTCTTATTAGCTCACCTCAAGAGCCTTCACCTTTAGCACCTCGGTACCATACCTGCACGATTCTAATGCGCACCTGTTTTTCCTAAAGTAAGCATTTAAAAATACATAGTGTTACAATTGGACTCAAAACTGTAAAATCACGAAAGATTTTTTTTTATTGATGCTTTAGAAATCGAGAAATTATGATTAATTGATCGCTGCCAACATTGTTTTCGAAGACCGCTTGTTGGCAGGCTCAGACATAAAAAAACACATGAATGCGAATTCGTTACTCGAAGGAGAGAGGCAAGTGACAGGTATTTTGAAGGACTTGAGGCAGCACCTTTTCATGTCTTTGATACACATGTACATAGCGACGAGGGCTCTGGGCATCGATTGGGGAGTTTCCTTTCCCTTTGTGACTGCTCACTTGAAAGGGGCCCATTTGGGGACAGACGTAGGAAAGTAAACGTTGCCACCCACAATGACCCATTCGCTATGGCAATGTTACGACTACACAGGATGCTACCAGTGCCGTGGTGCCTGTTTTCGGCGCGTTTTGGACACGTTCCCTACAAAGGCACAAAGCATGCCGCCTTACCCTTTGGTTCCTGCTGACAGCGGTCATGGGGAGTTCGCTGCTGCGGTGCTGCCATCCAAAATCAGTGACCTAGCTACCTTTAACGATGAGGGGTTTCTTAACGACCTGGATCACTGACGAGAAGCCGAGGTATGCCATTTTTGCGGCAGTTTCCTCTCTCTACGAGACGAAGAGCGAGGAAATGCCTGACAACTTTCCATGTAGATGGGAACATTTCACAGCTACGCTGTGCAATTCCTAGTTCAGTTATCCCCTCTAGTGGGTGCGCAGTTTTAAGCTCCCAAAGCAGGATTGCGTATGAGGATAGAACGATTGACGTATATCTGTTTCTTGAGGCCGACTCGGTTCTGCGATGGCTGCTGCAGCACCGCCAGTTACAAACAAGTGCGAGATATGAGTAGCACGAGATACCTAAAAAAAAAAAAAAATAGAGCTCACAACCATTTTGTTACCGGTTCCACATATTTTTGCGAAAAAATGCGCCGTCATTTTTTTATTCTAGTTCTTTCCTCTTTTTTTTTTTTTTTTGCCGCTTTTGTTGGAGCGTGGCGGCGTTGGAACGCAGCCGGAGGAGGAGAGAAACAATCGAGCGCGCGCGGAAACAAGTGCTCGAATGCAGCACGGAGCAGACGACGACATGCTCTTCAATGCAGCGGGGAGCAGATGACGCTGCCGCGCTGCACGGAGGTTTTGACGGAGTCTTCATTGAAGGCGCTGGCTCACAGAGCGGCGCAGTGTTCGCTGGCCCAGATTTTCTCCCCTTCAGCCTCGTGTTGCCAGCATGCTCCGCTGTTCCTGCTACCGACGCAAGGGAGCCCGTGTGGCAGCGATGGACGCGCACTGCTCGCCCCATGTCTTTTTCCTGTTATGAACTATTGTAGTGCACGAACTATGAACTATGCATGAACTATTGTAGTGCCATATTCCGACAGTGAAAGCAGCGGAGGCTGCTGCATCTGCCACGGAGATGCGGCTTCGGTGCTGAAACAAGGCGCGTTGTATCAACTGCGGTCACTCGTTGCTATAGTAAGCGTTCCTCTCACTTCAGTTCGTGTTTTATCGTTCTGAAACTTGCGGGGTTCTGCCAAATTTCTTCTAACTCGGCATTAGCTAAGAGGCAGTTGGCGTCGCGAATTCGCTATATCAGGGTCAACTGCTGCAACATGATCGTTACATGGAGTTTTCAAATATATTCACTTCAATAGGGGTGGCGTTGGGGAATTGAGAAACTCTTAATATCGAGGCACTCGCTACATGGAGGTTCATTACATAGAGGTTTAACTGTATATTGTTTATTTTTACACAATGACAATGGGAAAACAGATAAATCACAATAATATGATCGTTATAAGTGATATATCATTACATCTGGTATTGTCATGGATTGCACTGTAGTGCATTCATGCGGTACTTTTCAGATAGTTTTGAGCATTGTGCATATCAGCCTTGTGCAGAGAACACGAAAGACCATGAACCTGCATTGCTCTTCAAACACTCACGACGTGCATGCTGAGCGCTTACCTGAGCCTGAGCGCTTGCTCCTACCATGTTTTTCTACCCACTAGACTCCTTCCTTGTTTTGTTGCGAGGTCTGGCTTCTGCAAGTTTTGGTATAGGAGGGAACCAAATTTATAACATCAGAAGTACCAAAGCATTTCACTGAAATTTTGTGCTTAATTATTCAGTGCTGTTCTCAGTAAGCCTGCCAAATCCATTGCTTTATGACAAAGAAAAGAAATTTAAAGCTCTCTGCTGGTCCCCCTTAGTGTCTGGATCAGCATTCATAGCACTTGAAAGCTCGGCTGAGTTATCCCGAGTCAGAATTTTCATTTTGCCACAGGTGCGCAATGTGACATGTTGGGAAATGGCAGCCTGAGGCAATACGAGGGTTGTTGGCATCCTTCATCCACAGGAAAAGCTCGTTAATTTGATCTCCAAAGGGCTGGAAGAAATAAATGCTCAAATTATCTGAAGTTCCAATTATCGAATGGCCTCCAGAAAACTGAAGAGAGCCACTTGCATCATGATAAATCCCAAATAGCGGTCGCTTCTTCTTTGGGCGAGAACTGGGCTACAGTGACAGTATTTTGCACTTACATCAGTGCTTTGTTGCGGGCGCACTGTTGTACCCATCAAAGAAGAACTATTCCAAAATTATAAGGGCCTCCCAGGCATTTTTCACGGCGCAACGTGGCAGCTGTCGTGTCCTCTTACAAGCAGATGCAACATGTATGAGAAAGCCTCACTGCACAGCGCCCAAATGGCACCTGGAAAGTGCACAGTGCTGGTGCAATGGAAAACTATGCAGAAGGAAGCATGGGCGCTATCGTTAAACGCCCAAAGTAGCATTCAAGCAGGCTCAGTTGTCTGGTTAATGCATGGTAAATGATGTCATCACAAAATTGAAGCAGAAAGGTTGACCTACTCCTGGAGACGAGGCCCTCTGTATTTCGTTACGCCCGCCATTGCATGCACATTCACGGGGCACAGTTGAGGTTCGAGTAATCGTTTTGACAATCAGTCACTGCTGGTATAGGTTTCTGCTGGCACCGTGTTGCCCCAGGCTGAGTGTGCTCATACTTTTATGCACCTGTGGTTGGTTTGGATATCACGCCAAGTTTCAGCATATCAACAGGAAGTTATACTATTTGGGAACATGTTAACTGGAGGAAAATCTAACTCTATGGACACTTTTATTGTTCGCCATAATTTGAACGAGGAATGCATATTCAAGGTTCTCCTTTGTTGTCTCATGCATCCTTCCCATGGTGCAGCTTCCACTTGCCCTTTCATTAGTGTACACTTTTCCCTCTGGAAGAACAGAACTTAGCACATGTAATAAAAGAATGCTACAGTAAAACCTCATTAAAAGAGACACTCAAGGGACCTGAAAAGGATGTCTCTTATAAGCAATAATTTTTACCAGCTCGTATGTGTGGCAATTTAGATTCCCTTAGCTAAATTCTGATCCATATCAGCGTCCTTTTTTGTTGCAGTATGTCAGAAACTGAGGGCTGCCTCCTCTTGACTGGGAAGTCAAAACGTCCCCGTTGTTTCAGCCACACAGGAATGTGTCATGCGAGTTGTTGAAACAGCTGGGACATTTTGACTTCCCAGTCAAGAGGAGGCACTCCTTGTTGGTTCCTGACATATTGCAACCCCAAAAAAGAACAGTGTACCTGGGTTGTGTATCTTCTAAATAGTGAAGAATTTATTCTAGGGACCTGAGAAAGTTGTCCTTAGTAACCGAGTGTCTCTTGTATGCAATTTGTTAATATGGCAAACACAGGAAAACCAACCAGGCCATTTTTAAGTGTCTCTTATTACTGAGTGTCTCTTCTAACCATGTTTCTAGTAACGAGATTTTACTGTATCTGTAAGCACGCTGAGCATCACTAGGAAAAGTTCTAAAAAACTTCCAAGAGTCTTGAACTGAAGCAGCTGGTTGCTTTTACGGAAACACACAGCAAAAATAGGACATAACCTTAAGAGCGTTTCATTACCAAATACTCGTGGCCTGAGTTGCTTTGGGGCATTAAACTTCACAAACCGAACCGAGCCATTTAGACGAGACAGCCTTTAACTTGAAGGGTGCTTGCAGTTAGTAAAGCTGTGTGATTGTTGTGTGCAGGAGGAAGAGACGTCCAGCCTGCTGGAGAATCTGACGCCTGACGACGTGCGGGTGCTAGTGCAGAGTGAGGATGAGTTTTCCCGCCGGGGATCCTTCAAGAGGGTGTTCCCGGGCGGTCGCCACACGGATGCCACTCTGCTTGCCCATCGACGCTACTACAACCTGCTGCTGGCTGCTTGGGAGAGGCGCTTCGCACACCAGAGGCACAAGGGTGGGTGCAAAGCATTGTGGGTGTCTGTGTGTGAAAAATGTGCAAAAATTCGCTTGCAAATTGGTTCATCCAGCAGTTGCTTGGGCTGTTGCCCTTTTACTGGATGACTAGGATAGCGCAAGAACAGATTTCAGTAAACACAAGCATCACACATTTCAGTTGAATTTGGAAAGTCCTGCACTGTAAGCAGTTTGGTTTCCCACTCACCAGGCTGGTTATCTGAGGTCAAGGGAGATGTGAAGATGCTCCATCTTATCACCATTGAACATAATTTGCCCCAAATAGTTTGCCCCAAGCAGATATGGTCGGACCAGTTGGTTTAAATAATGTTGCCAATTTCTTGGTGTCACTTGAGTTAGTGGCATCTTTTTTTTTCCTGACAACGAGGTGCAGTGAAACCTCATTTAGCCATAGCTGGCTGGAGCTCAGAAAGAGTATGCACTATACGGTAGTACACCTTAAACGAAATGGCACAAGATTGCGCACTGTCCTGTCAAAGAACAAAACCAGAGATTACAGTAAAATCTCAGTGATACGAATCCGGTTGATATGAATTTTGGGCCAGAGTGCATTGTGTACAATGGGCAAAATTTCGGATGATCCGAACAATCTCCCGCACCACTACGGATAATACGAACGCGCGAACTGCGGCCTCAACCTTGAGCACTACGCACTGCCCGCACATCGTTGACTTCGCGATCGCCAGCTGCGCTGTATGTGTGCATCACAAGCAGTTAGCGGTGACGCGTGGTCTGCACCTCGTCAACGTCGTGATTTTCTGTCGGGCTCATGCTGCAAAAAGCTTTCAGCGGCGTGTGCCCCACAAACCACACCCGTCGCAACCGGGGTAGCTAGCTGCGGCATAATACGCGGCCGGTGCGCACGGACCGGACATCGGTGCGCACGGCCGGACAACTGATATAGAAATATAGCATGGACCAACGAAACTTTGCTTTCACTTCTTTTTATCTGGCAGTCCGTTATATTTATGTTCGTTATTACAAGGTTCAGCTGTACTGCATTTTTTTTTTTTTTTGCTTTTTTCTTTTTGGCAGATGTTTTGGCAAATTTGAATCACATTGGTACCTGTGGTAAGAGAATGAAATCTCTGTTCAGGGCAGCTGCTGAACAAGGACAGCAAGGTGTTGTGATTGTTGACTTGCTAAAGATAGTGTGCAACTGCTAAGCAAAGGTGGTTTACTGTCCCTCATCTTATTTCCCATGCATGACACTTAAAGGGGGACGAGGGTCTTAAAACTAACTTTTTTAGTTATGGCTAGAATCTCACGAAACTTTGCACACAGATGTGGTTTTCTCTCCTGATTTCAAAAATGTAATTATAATTGAGCTGGTGGTATTAGATCAAAAGTTATCTAACAAAGTCCAGAGCATAATTAGTTAATTTCTTACGCAGCTTTAATGAACTTTCTCATTGCATTTCGTTGATTTTAATTACATAGATTGATAGCCAAAGTCTTCCCATACCCGATGACATCCTTCGTTTTCCTCAAAAAGGCATGTCATTCTCACATACTATGGTGAGAGTAAAAGGCTGCATTATTTGAAACGAACTCATTAAGCTAATCTCAAATTGACATTTATCCATTGCCTAAACTAAAAAACTAAAAATGTCATCGGGTACTTCATTTCTCTCTGAAGAAAACGGTACCAAAGTTATTTGTGTGAACTAAAAAGAAGTTATCAAAACCCTGCGTAAGACTGTAGAGATCGACCAAAAATATGAAACTGAGAAAACGGCATTTGAAGTTTGACCACATATTATAACTTGAACAATCAGTAGCCTCACTGTGATATTTCTCACCAAAAATGTCATGCTCTTCCCATTTCCAAAACTGTCTTTGGATTTTGATTATGTCAAATAAAACTAAAACTATCACCATTACCCATGGCCAAGGTAGTGTATGCCATTAGGAAATCAGCAAAATTTTTTGACATGCAATAATATTTTAATGGCAATTTGAAAAAATATCGATAGAGTGATGTAAGTGTTGGATCACTCCCTGATCTTTTCAATATGACTGCAGTGGTGCTAAATTTGTCATTGTCACTCAGCGAAAATGTACAGAAAAAGCACAGTAAGGCTGAGTGCAGTGTCCAGAAACAGCACTGAGAAAAACGTATTTGCATTTTGAGACAACCTTTAACTTTTGCTACACTGCAGCTATGGTAATATAAATGGAATCGTTGTGAGGCTTTGTTCTTTATGAGGAAGGCTATACACTAAACATATAACAGTACCCTCCCCAAATACTGGTAAAAGCTTGCCACAAAGTCTAAATATACCGCCACTAGAACCAGCGGGAGAAGCATTATTTACAACTTCATATGCCTGTGGCAGTGCCCTTCAAGGCAAACAGATACTCAAAATTACGATAAAACGGTCTTGCAATATTAATAAACCTGCACAAAGTTTAAGGCTAAAGCACCAGCGGCATACTGGAATGACCTAATAAATTGGCTAATGTTGCAGAATGAAACTTTGCTACTTTGCTGTACAGCGCATGCAGGGCCGCACGCGGAGTCCCTTGCTGGAGCTAAAGCTCGAACTTTCACACCCCTTGAGCGCAGCGACGCAATTACTTAGACAATCTGGAAAAAAAAAAAGAAAAAAAAAAAAGAAACCGTCCGCGGAAAATGAACGCGGGCAACGGCGCGATGTCAGGCTCGCCTGTCGTCTGAAGCGACGCGATAAAAAAGCAACGAAGTGGTAGCGTCGGTGAGGACCATGAGTATCAGCTGAACAGTTCAATCTATCGATGCTATCTATCGATGCCTCTGAACCGCTCGCAAACGATTATACGCCGTCGGACGTGCTGCAGCTAGGTCGAGAACACGCCGCGCGACCCTGGCAGCGCGCCGCCGCAGTCGTTCTTCGACGCGCACTTCGCTAGGCGCTTCCGTTTTCAATACACTCCTGATACGGCTAAGTCTACCGAGCTACGTTTAAAGACCAGCACCGGCTGCTGGAACGACTGATAACGATCGCGAAAGCGCATCATAAACGAGCGAAGCAGCAGCCGCGACAAAGAACGTTACAAAAAAAAAAAAAAAATGGCGTCAGTCGCGCTGGCCAATGGGAAGCGCGAGACGAGGGGCTCGCTTCGCGAGCGCGCGCTCCAGCCAATCAGCGGACCGGAAACGGCTTTCGGAAAACCCGTGACGGTGGTCGTTCTGTTTGAACGACGTCATTTGGAGATGTCGCAAAATGCGCACAAAGAAACAAGCTTCAAAACAAGTCCAAGAGGGCGGCGGCCAGACGGCTGCTTCACCCGCGGCGCGCGCGGGAAGTTCGAACAATTTTCACCCCTTTTTTGGCCATTTCGAGGCTCCCGTGGCGTTTTAAAAGTCGATTTTACCGTATTTCCCGATCGAATTCAGTGTTGATATTTTGAAGGCTAGTGCTCAAAGGTACAGACATTCCGAAAATGCATTTTTCTCAAAATCAATTTTTCGGCCCTTTTTGACCAGTTTAAGACCCGCGTCCCCCCTTAATTTACTTTATGGGACCTTGGCTTATCAATAAGCCCTTTCTGTGTTCTGCCCAGGTGTGGAGTGGCTACAGCGGCTCTGTGCCAAGGGATTCCACCTCATGTCGCCAGACACGGTGAGTGTCCACACAAGATCTGCTATACTCACAGAGCACAAATGACACTGTCTAAGTCAGGGGTTCGTAATTCTTTTCTTTTTTTATCTGAAAATAAAAAGTGCAGCATCACATGGCACATGCTTGTGTGTCTAGTCTCGTTCTAAAAATAGGTTGTCTTTGAAATAATGTGGCATGCTTTGTAATACTTTTCGTCAAAGCGCTCACTAACCCTTAATGGCTGGCCATCGCCATTGCGGCTCTGTAAAATTGAGAACTATACTTCGGGAAGTTTTGCTTGCACATGTCATAATATACCCCCATTTGTCTTGTTGGGCAAAAGCATCGTTTTCAGCTTGATATCCCTGTTGTAAGAAGCGTCTTGGGGCTGCCCGTTGCTCTGCAGTTATCACTTCAAATTGTGCTTAGCGGTATTCAGATCCGGCACAGTATGTACCCATTAGCAAATCTCACCTTGAAAAAGATGACAGTCTCTGCAAGCATGCAATAGACCTTTCCATAAAATGCAGCACCGCGCCATCCCCTGGCGGATCCGCGCAAAGCATGATGGGAGAACGGAGCGATCACCTCCCGCATCGGCTGCTGGCAAACGTGTTGGCGTGCTGTGCCGCTGCTTTCTGCTATCATGCGTCTGCTCATGCGCACTGTTGTTGCTTCCTTGGAGAGTGCAGCAAGCACCAGATTGCCTTGATGGTTAACTGCTAGTCTTCGTGCAATTTTTTAACTAGAGCTTCACTACGCCATATAAAGCCAAGGTCGCCGTGCCTGGCACACGCTGCTACAGCGGACGCACCATGACCATGGCGGTGTTCCGCCGCTGGGCTCTAGATGCGCGCGTTGGCGCGAAGAGGAGGTGAAGGATTGTTTCCGCACTGTGCATGCATGCGCCGTCACGGAGAGCTGCGTGTGTGAATGCCGGACTTTTTGTGTCGGCTGATGGGCCATGGATTTAGTACAAAAACCCAACTATGCAACACGATGAAAAGGAATGGTGGGCACAACATACAGTGAAACCTCATTAATATGTACCTGCTTACCAAGTAGTTGCGGTTAAAACATAGTTGTGAAGATTCCCCGGCTGAGCCGCTTTTGAAACCCATGTATTGGTTGACCGCTTAAGGGGGGACACGGCTCTTTGAGACGAAAAAATCGCGAAAAAAATCAATTTTTTGAAAGTGACATTTTCAGAATCTGTAGCTATTATTCCTTTAATTCACCAGGTTTTATATCTCGCGGAGCAGTATTTGGGCCACAGAATCAGTTTATAGCATCACTGTCAGCTGAAATCCACGAAAAAGCGTTTTTTTCCGAGGCGCGTAGGTCATTTTCTACACCCGCGATCGCAGCCATCTTGGTCTTGTTGGAAAGAGCGGCTTTTCTTTTCCTATTTCCCGCCACAAGTGCCTCCGCCGGCTTACTGATGACGTTAAAATCTGAGCATAAAAAAAGTCCAAACGCGCGGTTCTCTTCGTCGAGCTAGCACACGTGTTTGAAAAGCGCGCTGTGATTGGCCGCGCAAAATTCCCGTCGTCTGCTTCTCCGCAGGCGACGCGTCTCTCCTTGTTCAGTCGTAGGGTTGTGACGAGTGCGGCAGGATGTCGGAAGCAACGCCGAAGTTTGCCACGAGTCACAAGTTTGGCAAAAAGAAGAAAAGATCGGCCTACAACTTCAAGAAGTGCTCAGTTCCTTCGGCCGGCGTCGAGAATAGTCCGCCGCCAACAGGAAGTGATGCTGAAGCCGCGGACAGTACCGAAGTGGACTTACGCCTAACCGGATCGCCGACGAGTGAATGCATTCCGGACAGCAGCTGCATTTGGCGCGACACCGAAATATTGCAGCGTACGGAGTTGTTGCAGAGAGAAATGTAAGCAAAAGAAAAGCTACAAGTTCTTTCTTCAACACTGGCCACCAAGCTTTTTCACTCGCGCTGACGATGTTGCAGCCGCGCCATCGGACATCGAGGCGGGCTTCGTTGTCGTCAGTTTGGATTTAATGAACGCGATGTCGTTTGTGAAGTGCAAGGTGTGCGGCCGTAGCATCACGGTAGGGAAAGGTGAACGTGAATATGGCCTCGCCATAAAGATTATTATCGAGTGTGCGTGCTGCGGTGATGTTGCGTCGGCGTGGAGCTCGCCCCGTGTGAACGGAAAAGAGAAGTGCAACCCGTTCGTTGTGAACGTCTTTGCTGCGTGTGCGATGCAAGCCACCGGGAATCGACAAAGGGCACTGTTATGAGATTTAATGCTGGTTGCCAAAACGCCTCTGCAGCAATATTGAAAGAGCTGCACCTCAACCCTGGGACACCAAGTATGAAGCGCATGGCAGAGAAAGACCACCGCCGAGCAGTGGCATCTGCAAACAAGTGCAAGACCACTGCGGACATGCAGCACGCTTTCAAAAAACGCCATTTGAGTGCCCATAGTCAGTCTGACTACATCCCTGGTGCCTTCTAGTCACTTACATTGCAAAATATTGAAATATTTTCTCGGCATTTTTGATCAAAAGAGAGCCAATCTCTTTTTTTCTCGTTTTCTCAAAACACCGATTCTTGACTTCTTGCTTATTTGCAGAAGCGATATCTCTGCCTTCAATGGAGGTAGAACCATAATTTTTGTTGTGGCATGTAGCTAGAAGTGCAAAGCACACAATGTTAAGAGCAGATTTTGCGATTTACGTTTTAAAAATTTTTAAATTTTGCCCTAGCAGGGCACCCACATTTGAATGGTGGACTTTGAAATGCTATAACATTGCTAATATTTTTTATCAAAAAAGTGCTCCTAACATTGTATACATTATGCTTTCTAGTACCTAGCAAAGTATCAATATGAATTTTTTTTAGTGTGGTTACTTTTTCATTGTTTCTGCAAATTGTGAACAATTAATTTCGTCTATCTTTTGAACTAATTGGCCAATTGGAAAAATAGTTACATATTTGAAATCAGCGCAAGAAACTGAATCAGACTACCTAGATTTATCAAGTTTGGTTGAAAATTAAGAAAAATGGCGTTAAGAGCCATGTCTCCCCTTAAAGCATAGTGGCTCATGAAGTGGCCTACCTGTTAATATGTACTTTTCATTGCAGTTCGGCGGACGCCGTGCTGCGACGCAAAACGTTTTCATCTTCCCAAAAAGCGTTACGAATGCGTGGACTGTCGGTTATACAACTATAGTGTACTAGAAAGTATTCTGTGGTGCTGGCGAAGACTCTTGAGAGTTCCTTGGACTGCCAGAAGATCACCCGGGCCATAAACCCTGTCGACCATAAACCCTGACTGCTCATTGGAGGGTCAAATTCTAAAGTTAAAACTCAGCTACTTTGGTCATCTGATGAGAAGAGAGGAGTCGCTGGAGAAAGATTTGATGTTGGGAAAGGTTGACGGTCGCCGGAGAAGGGGTAGGCAGCGAACGCGATGGTTAGATGGCATCCTCGAGGCACTGCAGATGAAGTTATGTGATGTTAGGAAGATAGTGAGAGACCGGAAAGCGTGGCGTGAAATGGTCCATAGGGTCACGAAGAGTCGGACACGACTGAACGACTGAACTGAACTGAGAAAGTATTCTAGAGAAAGTATGCGGTTATTTTAACCATGTTCCAACGAACACTGTTTGCCGTGGTGATGTCTATGTCAATAGGCAGCCCGGGAATCATTGGGCGCTTCAATATCGTTGTTGGCAGCCCTATCGCAATAACCATCACAGTCAACCCAGCCTCAGTATCAATCCAATCCAATCCAACCCGCCCACGTGGCTTTGCGCTACGCATGCAGGCGTGCAGTTGCGACGTAGCGGACGTAGCCTATCTTCCTCTCTTTGCTTTGTGGATGTAGTGTGCAACCGGTGATTGCATCGTCTGTATTGAGCTGTGGTGCTTTGCGAAGTGGTTGTTGCGTGAGTGTGTGTGTGAACGAGCGGCACTATGCCCCTCCCCAAAGCGATGAGGATATCGAGAATGAGGACAGTGGTGACGACTTGGAAAAAACCGATTCAGGCCTTACTGTGACGGAAGCAGCTCAGGCATTAACTGTTACGAGAGCGTTCTTCTGGAGAAGCTTGGTCATGGTCTCGCTGATTTTGAGACGGCTGTTATCACTGCGCGACCGCCACGGCAGCAACTGAAAATGACCGACTTCCAGTTGGCAGGACGGGAATTAAGGGGGGACCCGGGTCTTTGCAGTCTAAAATCGGTCAGAAAATCGGATTTTCAATCTTCTCGTTTTCGCGATTATGAGATCCTTCTGCAGCTATCTCCGAAGTTTCGTTGAAAAATATCGCCTAATTTGCACGTTACAGCGTTCCAAAGACGAGAATCTGCGCGTGTGGCACTTTAAACTGAGGTCAAATCGCGCCGAATTACGATCTCCCGCAGTTCGAGAAATACGCGATCCGCGGGCATAATCTTGGTGTCGTTCGAAAGATCGCGATTCAGGCCATTCCTATATCTCGGTTGGCGACCATGAGTGAGCCCACCGAAGCGGAAAACAAAGGAACAAAATTGCGTGAAGCACACCCTGCTATTGTCGTTCGAAAGATCGCGATTCAGGCCATTCCTATATCTCGGTTGGCGACCATGAGTGAGCCCACCGAAACGGAGAACAAAGGAACAAAATTGCGTGTGCGTGAAGCACACCCTGCTATTGGACTCCCATTGCACGTGAGCAAAATGGCGAGCTTTGGTTGGCTGGCGGCGTCGACTGCTCGCGGTCTGGCACCATTTTGAAAAAATCTCTCCTGTAGGCCTAGTCGGCCTAGCGCCGTTCCCTCATCATAACCACAACGCAAAATGCGCTTCGTTATTAGCCTAAAAAAAAGTAGCCAGAGGAGATAAACGCGCTGGGGACGCTGCATCGCCGCATCTGGTTATCTGCAATCAATGACGAAGCGCTGACGTGTCGAGTCCGTGATGGCCTGATAACAGCGTAGCATAGCCGGTCGTGCTCAGTGCGACAGCGAGGAGCGGCGCGATCTGCCGCGTACGAAATAGTGATGGTGCAGATGAGCAAGTGCAGCTTTCAACGCCGGGATAGATCGCCCTGTGAGGCAGTGCCGCGACCAGCCGCAACAGCAGTCGCGAAGCAGTGTCCCGCAACACGCGGAACATAGAGAAGAAGATTGCGCGGAATCCCAAATCTTGTCAAAATAAATTTGCTTCTGAATGCTACGCGGTGCAAGACGAGCAATGGGCACTTATCACTAGTTGCAGGCTGACTGCGTTTACAGCATGAATGTGAGAATGGCGATCGCGCGCCAGAACTTAGCACCAACTTTTGCGGAGGTCACGATGCAGACGCACTCGTCTTGGTGGTGGCCTCCAGAGCATGCATTTCGTTCGCCGGCAATTTTATTCGTTCGAGAGCAATTATATCGGTGGTAAATGATGCACTTACATCGAAAGCCAGTCAGAACCACTTTAATGAGTTACTGTTAGCTGCATATTCATATATAGGCTTATTGCACCACTTGGTGACTCTAGATCATTTAGAAATAGAAATCTTCTCCAAGATCTTATGTTTAATCACCAAGGCTCCTACAAACAAAAGCGCATCAAGGAAAATGACTGTGATTATGTTCCTGCAGGGTTTTAATACAAAGTGTGTGCTATTTCATGTCCAAGTTTGCAGTAAATAAGTTCAGGCTATGTTTTGAAACTTCTTTCTTCGTTTTCTCTAAAGTGTTTTTCTTAGCATGACATGCGCTGTTGCCCAAGCTATCTCTTGATGTAGTGGTCAGATTTCAATCATTCTTGATTTATATGAAAGCTTATACATCCTTCTGTGCAACCATAACAAAAAACTACAAATTTTTCTTGGAAAAATTGAATTAACTTAGCACTTCCATAGAAAAAAAATTTGACAAATTTATGATGACAGGCTACAATCTTTGAACTGCTGCTGCTAAAATTAAGCTGATGATATAGTTGCACTCTGGGGTTACAGTAGAACAAGTAGACATAAAATTTTTGCCAGTCATTAATGTACGAATTATTAAGACTTGGGCAGAATTTTGATTAATAAAACAATTGAAATCTTAAAATCTATCAGAGAGAGGCAAAAATGATTGCATATTTGTTTTTAGGATGCCAAAATACACTAGCCACAAAAGTTTCATCTCTCTAAGTTAAATATTAACAAAATTTGGTCAAAGACCAGGGTCTCCCCTTAAGTGCACGTACGTGTATTCACGTGAAATTTACAGTGCCTGATTTTTTTCTTCACTTTTGGAGGGTGAGTAATAGCAATTTTGTTGTAATCGGTTAAGGTGTACTGTCGGATAGTACATACTTTTGCCACGTCACCGTCAACTACGTATTAACAGGGTTTTATTGTAATTAAGCGAAAACAGTGGGAAGCATCAGCACAGCAAGGATGCTGAGATAGCAGAGAAAAGTTCGCCTGAGAACCGGCAGAGTTGGAGAGACGTGAGCACGGTAGTGCTCCGCTTTCCCATGGGGCACTGCGCGGCCGCTCGGGGGCGTGGCGGAATTACTATAAAGGTCTATTATTTCTCTGTTCCATGAACTGGCATGGCCCGTTGTGGACAACCTGAAGTCGCACCGAACACTTGAAACGCATATGACTTAAGCATGCTGGAAAATGGGTGAATGCTGGCCTATTACAGGCATTGTTAATATTTTTTTTTTTTTTCAAAATGCTCTTCATGAAAGCCACTGCTGAGCCCCATGAAGCATGGGCAGTTGTGAGTGAAAACAGCAGCATAGGCGCAAGCTTCGTCCTTGGCTGAGTGATGTCCCTCCAAAGTACAGTGAAAGCTCGTTAATTCGAACCTCGATAATTCGAATTTTTGGATAATTCGAACTTTTTTATACCCAAGCTCCATAGAGATCTCGGTATAAAAAAGCCCGTTAATTCGAACGCGAGTCGGTTCCGCTATGGATAATTCGAACTACGCGCCACCGCGTCTGGGCGGCTTGGCGCACATCACGCGGCAAAAAAAAATAAAGTAAAGAAACACCTCCACGACCGGAAGGCATAATTAGAGGCAGCGCACGTCCAAAACGGGGACAGAAGATAGAACAAAGTAAAACCATGGAAGAGTGGGTAAAACTTAAATGGCGCTATGACCGGCGCAGCGGCCGCCGCAACGTCAGTGCATGGCCGCGCGGCAGCGGCTGCCAGCTCTCTCTTCTGCGCAACCTCCGTAGCTCGCAACTAAATACTCGTTAATTCCAACCCTGTTAATTTGGAAATAGGGATAAGTACTGTCAGCGCGGTCCCAGCCAACGCCCATAAAAGGCTATGATCTCGGACGGCACTATGGGTTAAACTTTTTTTTTTCAGCAGCCATCCATCCTTCCACCCATCAGTCATCAACGGAAGCACGCGAGTCAGCCGTGATCATGACGCGAACCGTTCGTTCAGATGATTGGAGTGGCAGTAGAAGACGCCCGCCCCAGTCGCTCACTCATAGCGTGATAAAGTGGATAAAGTGAACGTACTGAAAAGGAGGCACAACCGGACAAGCGCTGGAACTTTGCCAAGTTCGCTTCCCTCTCCCCTGCGGGAGCTAATGTCAAAAGATAAACAAGCCATTATCGCGCAGCATCATGGCGCTCCAAGAAATGTGTTGTGGACAGTGATAGCGCTGAAAGGGAGGGGCTGAGGGGCTAACGACTGCAGCCTTTATTCAGTTTTGTTTTTCAGATTTGTAGGCACAAATCGGGGCTGGGTGGGTTCATTATGCGAGAGAGTTCAGCGAATTCGGTTCGTTACGCGAGTAAATATGGTACTTTTACCGTAATACAAATGGTTCTGGTCAATTTTTTGAGGCCATTCGATAATTCAAACATCGGATAATTCGAAATTTTTTCCCGGTCCTGTGAAGTACGAATTAACGAGCTTTTACTTTACACACAGTTTTAGTTGATGTTACATTCAGCCAGGCATACAAAATATTTTATTGCTACTTTATAGTCGGTGAGTGTGCAGAAGAGAAGTATTTCCTCATAGTTGTGTAATTCAGTCACCTAACTGTGTTACAAGAAGCGCGAGTTTTCCACGCTGCTAGCAATACCACGCGAATGGGTCCGTGGTAAAGAGAGTAACAAACCTCTTTTTGTACAACATAATAATATTCATGCAGACGTACAAATATCCATAAGTGCACATAAATGATTCCACTAAAACCACTTTTCGATTGGGACAAGACAGCACTTTGAAAGTGCTATATTACGATTCCGTCTAGGGATGCGGCTGTACTTGAGCTGTATTGTCGCTGACATGACCTTGGGAGCCGTCTTGTAAGAGAGCTAGCTTCTTGGCCTGCTGAACTGGAAAACATTCAATGCCGAGCAAGAATATTTAAAAGCTCTGCCATTGATCACATGTCATCTGTGCCTTTGAGAGCGAAATCGACCTCCATTCAGCACAATTCATTCGGAAGGACAATAAATGAAACTAATAAGTTTCTGTTCTTTCTCCTAGAAATACATGAACGCACGAGTATACCAGAAAAATGTGCTTACTGTCAGGTGCAATATCGAGGCCTACCAGCACATGACGTTTGCCGCTTTGCTCTTTGCACAGCTGAAAAGCACATTTGGGCTGCTTCTAGAATGGAACAAACACATTTTGTTAGTCATCTTCTATTTAATATCGCATCACACCACGCGAGAGGTGGACTGCATTGAAAAGAAAAAAACACAATGAGTTGTCGCGAGACGAGACCGAATCATCCGAACCATGCCACCAGCAGTGGAATGTTTTGTCCACCAGGTCAAGCCTCCAATTTGTCATTAGTGACGTAGCCCAGGAGAGGTCTATTCAACTCTTGTTCAGAAGGCAACACACCAGGTGGCCAAGCACACTGTCAAACTATTAGGTTGAGTGGCGAATTTGAAAAGCTATGATAGCATCATCGAGATTTTACATTAGCTGGCCACGTTATGAGGCTCTAGAGCACTGTATGCTGCTAAGTTGTTTATTGGTGGCAGAGCATTTCCACATGAGCCTCTTCTGGTGGTCTGATAGATCCAGCCTTCTTTCACTGTTCATTTCGTATTTTCTCGGTACTATATGAGATATCGGCTTGAAAAGAGAACTGACCGTGTAGCAGTGCAACTTTGGTGTATGATGTCCATTCTCCCTCCTCTCTGCCAGGACCGGGTGCCCAGGGCCGAAAGCCACTCTCCGGTTTCTGAGAAAAGGTGAGCTCCTCATCGAGCGGTGGCAACCACTATGCGGGTTATCCTCTCCTTCCTTTCCCAGCTGTAGTCCGATAGCTGTGAGAACAGCAAGCCCTCACTGCAAGTGGCTTGCGGTTCCTTCTGCAGTCCAAAGAACAGCCCTGTCTGTTCCCTCTATTGAGTTGTTAGTTGAGTTTGCAGTAGCAGGGTTCACAGGCAGGTTTTTGTGTAGTTTTTGCAGCCATTTTCAGGGGGGCAGTCAGCACGGTACCCTAAGTGTTGGTGCTGCCTCTCATGTGTCCACACAGCTATCTGTGGTGGGTGGGTGGCACTAGCCCATGTGGCAGTGTCTACAGTTGCATGCCATTCGCATGAGTATTTTTGACAAACAGCAAAGCAAAGTATGTGCAGCTTATTGGGAACAGGGATGGAAGTTTTGCTCCATTCGATCCAAACTGTTTTCCCTGGCCCATCCTGCTCCAAGGTAGAATTTGGCCCTAGAAGTGCTCCAGTGGCTGCCATGGGGTTTGCTGTTAACTGAACATTAGAGACAGTGGCAGCGCACCGGTCTAATGTGTCTTAGGTTAGGCCTAATAGAAATGTAATTTTCGAAAGCTCCACGAGCATGGAGCATCATACATTTTTGTTTGCAAGTAAGTTTAGAATGAGCCACGAGCGGTTGAAGGGAAATAATTGCAAAAAAAAACAAACAAAGAAAACTGTGCATATACGACATAACACCTCCTCCCAGCCTTTCGAATAACCAACGGAGTGAGAAACGAGAGCAACAAGCAAAGCAGGTAGCGGTAACTACCACGAATCGTTAAGAATATTGTTTGGCTGCAAAAACTGCACAAGTTGTTCTAATGCTTTTGCTCTGAAGACAAGCAGGTACTTCATCATTGACCTTCTTAATGACGAGCGTCTCAGTCCTTCATCGGAGAAAAGTAGACATGTACCTGAAACATTATGCGGTGGTGTGCCGAAGGTGCCGATAACTAGAAATCTTCTCAAGGGTGTCTGAAGGCCATACAGGGCCTGTCACGAAGGCGTTAAAACTGAAGCCCTAACATCACTCAATACATGCTGAGCACTAGCAGGAGGCAGTGAAGTTAAGAAACTGAATGATAAAAAGGCTTAGGTGCTGTTTGTCCTCCCTAAAGGCTATGCTGACCATTGCTTGGGAATTTACCAGCACAGGCATAGGATCAAAAAGGATATGCACAAGGGCAGGAATATTGTGCCCATTGGTGCAAACTCCTATCTAGTGGCGCTGCTTGAGTGTGTTGAAGTGGTAGAGTCCATGTTTCAATCTCTCTGGGCAAAATATGTTAAACAGTGTTCATTTATGAAGTGCGCACGCAAGCATTCTGTTTGCTTCTGCATTGTTCCTAATTGTTGCTTAGGTAGGCCTGTGTTATTTTTAAAATCTTTACATGTTCTGGTCGTTTGTCTGGTTTTGTCAGAGATGTGTGCACAGTTGGGAAAACATTGAGTATTGCATAAAAAGCAGTCACTGCGATTATCAAAGGCATTTGACCTGAGAAACATGCTCCAAGACATAATTAGAACTGCCAAACTTCTCTTTTTGTTGCTCCAAAGGGCTCCAAAATGGCATTACTACTGCTCCCTAAGCTGCTCCAAAATGATAACCGAAATACCCTGATACAGTAGAACCCCGCTGTTGCGTTCCCGGGTGCTGCGTTTTCCCGGCTGCTACGTCCTTGTGGTCGAGTCCCAGCATGACTCTCATAGACTTCCATGTATTAGAAACCCCGCTGTTACGTCGTAGCTTGGGACACGTTCCCGCATGATACGTTGTGAACTCGCACCCCAAGCCAACCCGAAAAACAAGCAGCGACGGCCATGTTTACTTTTTCGGCGAATTGACTTGGCCTGGCTTGGCCTAGCGTTGCTGGCGTGTCTACAGAGGGCACTAGTGACGCTTGGGCAGGCTGCGTCATCATCAGCAGCAGTAGTTGCGCTTTTTTTTTTTCTGCGTCTTCCTGTCTTTCATTACTCCATGCTCCATCCTTTGTGCGGTTGGTGTGTGTGTGACTGACTTCACGATTGCCGAGCTTAGGACTCTTTCCGCGTGTATTTTCCGGCTGTGAATTCGTTCCGCAGTCGTGTGCACACGCGTCCAGCGCACTCAATCGCCCACCTGGCGCGTGCCAACCGTTCAGCACGTAAATACAGCAAGATGGCATCAAGAAAGCGTAAAGCGCTATCCTTGGAGGATAAACTGAATATTCTCCTCACTGTGGATGCAAACCCAACGCGGAAGCGGGTGTGCATCGCTAAGGAACTGGGACTTACTCCATCCACCCTCAACTCTATTGTTTCGAAAAGAAACGAGATCGAAGCAAATGCCCGGTCCTTTGACATCAAAAGCAAGCAAGCCCGTCGTGCGGAGCACGTGCAGCTTGACGAGGTGGTGTACAAATGGTTCAAGCAAGCCAGAGCTGCAGGTGTAAATTTTGATGGCACCATTTTGCGCGAAAAAGCACTGGAGATAGCAGACAAGCTCGGGATCGTCGATTTCAGTGCGTCAAACGGCTGGATCGACCGATTTAAACGAAGGCACGGAATTTGCTACCGAACCGTGAATGGGGAGGCTGCAAGCGTGGACGTGGCTACTGTAGGCAGCTGGAAAGAGTCCGCGGCGCGCATTATTGACGGCTACGAACCTAGGGACATTTTCAATGCCGATGAAGCGGGCCTCTTTTTCAAAGTACAGCCCTCGAAGACGCTTAGCTTGAAAGGCGAGGCTTGCCACGGCGGAAAATGCAGCAAAGACCGTCTCACCGTTTTGTTGTGTTGCAACTCGGATGGCTCCGAGATGATGAAGCCGTGGGTCATCGGCAAATTTCGAAACCCACGTTGCCTAAAGAATATACGTTACCTGCCCTGCCACTACAAGAACAACAGCAAGGCTTGGATGACGTGCGCAATTTTTGACGAGTTCCTCGCATACATGGACTCGAATATGGGCTGTCAGGACAGAAAAGTCGTCCTTTTTTTAGATAACTGCTCCGTGCATCCTAAGGACACTACGTCGCTGCGGAACATCAAGGTGGTTTACCTTCCGGCCAACACGACCAGCCACCTTCAACCCTTAGATGCTGGCATCATCAAAAACGTGGAGCATTTTTACAGGAAATGCATCGTGAAGCGATCCCTGGCCTCTGTGGACCGCGGGCAACAGCCAACTGGCATTACGATCCTGGATGCCATGCACTATCTGGCCACGGCATGGAGTGCTGTCACTGCCACAACGGTCAGGAATTGCTTTGCGAAGTGCTTCGGCGACGCAGACAGCGCAGCAGAACCAGGAACCGTGGACAACCCCGGAACCCCCGAGGACTGCGAACTGGACACGGCCATGGAAGCGGTTGGCGCGAACGGGATCGTGTACAACGATTACGTGTCTGTGGATGATGCCGTTGCCACCTCCGAGATGATGACTATCGACCAGATCGTGGCCGAGTGTGCAGACGCGCACAACAGTGGTGACGAAGAGGAAGAGGAGGAGGAGGATGCGTCGCAGCCGGAACCGACGTTTACATCGGCTGTGGCGGCATTGGACCTTCTCAGAAGGTACGTTCGCGTTGATCGCGAGAGCCACATGGCACTGCAACTTTTGGAGAAGCGAGTTGTGCTCACCGGACGCGAAAAGATGCGACAAACAACGCTGCATGACTTCTTCAAGTGATAACATGGCAATACAGTCGAACCCCGCAATAACGAAACCGCCGGGGAAGGAAAACCTTTTCGTTGTCGCGAAAATGGACAAATAAGCACACCCATTACCTTCCAGAACCAAGATTTAATTAAAAAAGTCGCTTATTTTGCTCTGCTTGACATTGCTGTGCAGGAGCTTGACGACTCTGGCTTCGCAGCTTGATAAGCTATGCATAGCTTCGTCGTCGTCGTCGTGGTCGCCGAGAAAAGTCCGGATCACATCGAATGCATCAAGCACATCACGCGAGCTTACTTGCTTACCTTGTGCTTGGTTTTCGCTATCTTCGTCGTCACTCGCCTCATTTCCTTTGCGCACACTGTTGATAATAGCGTCGTCGCTGAATTCCTCCTGCACGATCAAGTCGGCGTCCGCACACAAAAAGTCCTCCAGTTCAACAGCCTCTGGCACCATTGTATCTACACTGCGAAGCGCGTTCCATGCTTCGGTTAGTGGCTGCAGATCGTCACCGCTTGCAGCTTCCGGTTCTGCCAAGGCGTGCTGACCAGCTGCGAAACCGGCGTGCCTGAAGCAGTTCTGGACAAGCGTGGCCGAAGTAGCAATCCACGCGCCGGCAAGCATCTCCAGCGCCATGAAGAGGTCAATTTCCGTCGGTCGCTTCATTTCGATGTTTAGCAACATCCGCTGTATGAGCCTTCTTCGGTACGCAGACTTCACACTTTTGATAACCCCCTGATCAAGAGGCTGGATAACGGATGTGCAGTTCGCGGGGAAAAAAATCAAGCGGATGCTCGTCAGGGCAACGTCTTCAATGTGGTGCGCACTGCAGTTGTCCAAAAAAAGGCAGACAGATCTGCCCTGCTTTCGCATGTCCGTATCAAAGGCTTCCAGCCAGCTTGTGAATATTGCGCACGTCATCCACGCTTTTTGGTTTGCAGTGTACTGGGCCGGAAGCTTTCGGTTACGTTTAAAACACCGTGGAGTCTTGCTCCGGCCGATCACGAGGAGGGGACGCTTGTCAGATCCATCCATGTTTGAGCATAAAAGAATGGTGACCCGCTTTTTGCTCAGCTTGCCGCCATGGCATTTTTTTCCTTTCAGGTCTAGCGTTTTTGAAGGCAACATTTCATAGAAGAAGCCCGTTTCGTCCGCATTATAAATTTCGGAGGGCTCGTACTCGTCCATTATGCCTTTGTAACTTTTCTCCATCCAGGAAGATGCTGCTTCAGCGTCTACGCTCACACACTCCCCCGACAACACTTTGGCGACGATGCAGTGCCGCGCTTTAAATCGACTTAGCCATCCGGCACTCGCCTTAAAGTTGTCGTGCCCCAGAATGCACACGTAGTCAATCGCCTTTTGCTGCAGGAGGCTTCCGGACAAAGGCACCTTGTTCGCTCTCTTGTCCAGGAACCACTGAAATATGGCTTTGTCCACGTCTTCGTAGACCGGCGCTGCCAAAGTCTTGTTCTGAGCGCGCGCGCCGTTCTGGAGTGCCGCCATGATGCCATTCCTTGATTTCAGAATCGTAGAAAGCGAGCTGCACGGGATACCGAACTCCTCCGCAATATCAGTCTTCTTCCTGCCTTTTTCAGCTTCGGCGATAATTGCAGCCTTTTCCTGCAGCGTCAAAAACTTGCGCTTCTTTACAGGAGGCGGCATGTTTCCGACAGTAAAAAAAAAAACAAACAACAAAAAACACTGTACACAGGCAAGTCGCGAGCGGCACAAGGCGGATGGCGAGATCGGTGAGATAGCGTGGTCGCGTGGTCGGCGCACTAGCGAAAAGAAAAAAAAAAGGAGGTTCCTTGCTCTTCCCCGGTTGGCCGGCGGTGTCGTCACGTGGCGTGAAACGTCACATACATGCGTAGTGGCCAACAGACAGGCTAGCAAAAAGCCGCTTTCAGCAGGCAAAAAAAAAAAAAAATATGCTTTGCTATCATCATCATTACCGAACCAACCGAAAGTAAACAAAAATGGCTGCGCCGGTGCTTGTTGGCAGGTGAAATGAACGGGCTCGACTTGTCGGATGAGTGTGCTGCTGCAGTTTCGCCCATTCTATGTTCCCGACTGGCTGATGTGCCGAAAAAATGTTGCAGATCACTACCTCAAACTTTCGTTAATGCGGGACTGCTTTTTAAAAACCCTTCGCTGTTGAGAGGGGACAAATGCATTGAACCCTATGGGAGTTCGCCGGGGGCGCCAGAATTTTTCGTTGTCGCGAGAATTTCGTTCTTGAGGGCTTTCGTTATAGATGGGTTCAGCTGTAAATGCATTCAGTTGCCCACTACTGTCATTTTTCAATTTGTCCTACTTCCCGGCTCTTACGTTTCTCGGCTCTTACGTTTTTTTTTACGGTCCCATGAAAAACGTATCAGCGGGGTTCTACTGTAAATATTTATTACCACGTGCTTCTTTTTTTCATGATGTGTGCCGTTTGTGCAATGAAATTAGGCAGCACTTGTACACACTTTAGTTTTATAGCTGCCCAACATTAATCGCTGCATGGTATTCAGCTACAACTGCTAAATAGTTTGTGATCGAATTTCTTCCCTGATGGTGTTTCAGTTTGTTCCACCATCCAAACGATGGGTGCGGCATGTAGTTGATCACATCAGGTACACAAAAATTGCCATATTATCGTTGGTACAGCCCATCCTGTATATACTGAACTCTAAGGATCATAAAATAGTTCGATGTGTTGATAATTCTCTGTGTCAAACATGCGTACAGATGAGCCTCCTTGTAACCAAGAAGTGTGGTGCACATACAATACCGGCATGCTTCTTGGGAGTGTCACTTGCCACCAAGTGCCGAAAAGAAAAGTGCATGCCATGGGTACATTTTCACATGCCTCTCTGGGGGCACAAGTGCGTGCGCCACAGAGCGGAGCATTGGTGTTGGAGCGTTGCTTGTTTCTCACGCTGCGCAGCACTGACTCTCATCGCAACTGCAGTGGACGATGCTTTGGGAAAAGCCATCACAAATCTAAAAAGTCACCTTAATGATCATAAAGGATCATAGTAGTAATTAAATTATATAGTACAGTTGATTTCCGCGTCACATCCAGCAGCGAAGCAGGCCCCACGAGCGCTGCCTAAAGGCTTTGTTGAGTTAGGCTGGATTTACCACGTGACACCGGATGCATGGAACATTGGTGTCCCCGCGTGAAAGTGTGTCGCAATGAAAGGAAACAATGCCAGACAAGAGGACATTTTGAAGTGGATCTGATCATCACCTCATTACGCAGATTTTAATGCGTTAGTGCAGTCAGTAGCTGTTAAGAGCTACTCAGCTGACCCAGCTTCATGCTTCGAAAGGATTATTGTATTGCTGTCAGGGAAAGCGTGGCTTGCAGGGTTGCAGCACACAGTTTGATATACAGTATAATCCACTTATAACGATACCAGATATAGTGATATATTGCTTATAACGATCAAATTCTTGAGATTAATCATTTTTCCCATTGCCCCTATAACGATAACCAGATATAACGGTCGATTATCGTGATTACATCGGATACAATGATAGCTTTATTGCCGCCCGGTAGCTGTTTACCACGAAAATTTGACTGAATATTGAATAAAAGATATAAGATATAAAAGAAAAAAGATATATTAAGAAGATAATGATGTGAAAACTCGACATATGCGGCAAAAGGGAAGGAAGTGAGCGCACTATCATCATTGCAGCCCCACAAAGGGTGTTGCTGCGGTCGTATCGTCACCGCTATCGCCGATCCTGCGTCTGTGGAAGATGGCGGCGACCACATTGACGGACAGCGTGATAGCTCACAAGGTGAAACGGCAGATTCATTGGGATTTTTGGCAGGGTTTCAAGGTTGGAAGCCTCGAGAAAAAATACGGACATTCGCGCTTTACGATTTTAACGATCATCAGTGCTGGGGATGTCCTTCAGTTCATACAGTCGCTAATAGGTTTCGTACACGCAAAAAGGACTGCCGCCAGCATACACGCTACTGGAAGCAATGCTCACTGCGATTGTCAAGCTTCAGCTGCTGCTAAAGTGAGCGCGAATTTTCGACTTCTTTACATATTCTTAAGTTATTTTATAGCTTTTTATGTATACTGTAATAAAGTGTCAAGTGCTGTTTGCGATGATTAGTGTTGTTCAACCCATTTCACCCATCACTTGGAAGTAGACAAGCCTACATGCATGGGAATATACGTGGATGGGCTTTTTTTTTTATCTTTTTTTTTCTCCACCGGTCCAGATATAACAATAATTGGTTATAACGATCGGACTTTCAGGTCTTCTCAATATCGTTATAAGTGGACTGCACTGTATTAAATGTCCTCTGAAAGAGAGTTTGATAAATACAAACGCCGCTATTTTTTTGCATGGGATTTTTAAAGGGACATTTTGAGAGTTCGATGTCAGCAATAATTTGATATACCTGCATTCAATATATTGGGAATCAGCATTGCATAGTTCTTAATTCACTACAAGGCATAAGCTGGAATCGGACATCAGTTGCTTCATGAGCAGGAATATTAACAAATGGTGTTGTACCAGCAGCTGTGCTGCCGTTTCTCTCGTGTCTCACGTGACCTAAACACAAACTACACATCATGGGTATCGTTCGGTTGATGAAACAGAAATAAAAGAAGCATCAAGATGAAATTCGAATACAAATTATTTAGCAATCATAAGAGGATACCACTGAGTGGCCCATGTATACCAATGTCAAACGCATCATTTTAAAGGAGAAAATTGGCATGCAAAAATTTTTTCTACATTTTTTTCTGTTTCATAGTTCTCAAGGGACTACTCAGTAAAAACAAACAGACATGAACACTGACTAGGGTAAGGTAATAGTTGACAAAAGATAACTATGTTCTCAACTACATCCTACAGGCAAAGTACATGGGATAATGAGTGAAGAAGGCGGAATGAAGATTTATTGGTTGAAAAATTAGTGCAACAAAGTCAAATTACTGAACAGGGACCCTCGGTAGGTAGATACAACATTAACAGCTAATAGCAACGAGATCAGCAAATTAAGGTATAAGCAGTACTGTTCAGAGATGAAGTCAAACTCTAGTCACAGTAGTGCTACAGTTATGCAACATTAGAAATAATCAGTTTTGCAATGGAAATGCCTTCATATTGTTCTTAAAAGCATGTAAGGATAATGGTGTTTTGGATGAAAATGGTATACCATATTTAATGGACTGTAAAAGCAGATCTAGTACTTTGCAGTAGTTAGTGGCAACTTTAGAAAGTACTAAATTGTTTCTAGCTGCAAATCTAGTGAGCAGTCGTTAGTGAGCAAGGAGTGAAGGGAATAATTTTATAAAGGGTATTTTCCCAAGATGATATTGAAAGACCTGGAGAAATGATAGGATGTTGTTATCGTGTAAGAGGGAACGAGCATTAGTGAAGAAAGAGCTGCAAGTGACAGTGCAGATGGCCTGGTTTTATAAATTTATTAGACTCTATTAACAATGGTATTTCCCTATGCAGCAATGCCGTAACTGATGTGACGATGTATGGATGCATAATACTAGGATAAAAGTATGTTATAAAGAAACTATCGACAGGCGTTAATAAGTGCTCTAATGCCAAATGCATATATTTTTTATTTTCATATGAGTGATGTGGACAAGAAGTTTGAGTTGAATCCATAATGATACCAGAAAGCTCGTGCAGTCAAATGCTAAAATAATGGTAGAGCAAAGAAATAAAGTTTGTGTACAAGAAAGGCTTCCATGATTAGATTTGAAGACCATAACTTTGGGTTTAGTGCAATTGATGGTTAAATGATTTTCGAGATGCCATTTTTTTACCTTACTGAAACCTGTATTTGATTTGCAAGTTAGGTGGTTAATAGATTTGTGAAATAACAATATGGTAGTGTCATTGGCATACAAAACACAGTGGACTGAGCTAATATAAATGAGAAAGTCATCAATATGTAGTTAGGAGAGTAATGGCCATAATACAGAGTCCTAACACACACCTTACACTTTGAATAGTTTTAGCTTCTGAGGCAGTTCCACCAACCAATTGTTTGTTTATGATCATGCAAAAAATTAAAGAGCACTGCAGAATCTGCATTGCAGTAATGCGAAAGCACGTATGCTGCTGTTGGTTGCTTCTGGTGGCTTCTAGTTGTTTCTAGTTGCTTAATTCAGTTCTTCTTTACCCATTTTAGTCTGGTACTTTCAAATTGTGCGCCAATTCCTTCCTATGCCCTTTTTCGGCTCTACTTCCGGTTGCGTGACGTCACATCATTGACGTAACACTAATTCACTTCTTGCTTACCCATTTTAGTCTTCAGTACTTTCAAATTGTGTGCCAATGCCATCCTATGCCCTTTTTCAGCTCTGCTTCTGACTGCGTGACATCATATCGTTGACATCACCCTAATTGATTGCCTTAATTAATTACTTTAGTATTTAGTACTTTCAAATTTAGTTCAGTCGTTCAGTCGTGTCCGACTCTTCGTGACCCTATGGACCATATCCGGAAAGCGTGGCGTGATATGGTCTATAGGGTCACGAAGAGTCGGACAAGACTGAACGACTGAACTGAACTGAACTGACTTTCAAATTGCACGTCAATCCCTTCTTATGCCCTTTTTTGGCTCGACTTCAGGTTGCATGATGTCACCTTAATTGTCTGATTTAATTAACTATTTTAGTATTTGACACATTCAAATGTGGCACCAAGCCATTGACTAATGAGACCATTTTTGCCTTTACTTTGATATTTGATATTTTTTCTCTAATTAATTGCCCATTTAACTTATTGGTTTTATCAATTTACACCACTCATAAACCTCTACCACTTCTAATTACAACTGCTGCAGACATGGTTTTGTGTGTTTTACCTCTAATTAATTACCTAATTGACTTATTGGCGTAATTTTTTTTCGGACACAACATTACATCACCCTCTATCGAACCACTCATTAACCTCTACCAGTTCTCAATTACAACTGCTGCAGACAACTTTTTTTGCCTGTGATTAATTACCTAACCAACTTATTGGCCTAAATGTTTTTCGGACACAGCATTACATCACCCTTTATCGACTGACACCACTCATTAACCTCTACCACTTCTCAATTGCAACTGCTACGGGCAACTTTTACATTTCTTGCTTGTAATTAATTACCTAACTTATTGGCCTAACTATTTTTAGGCAACAACATTACATCACCCTCTATCGATTGACACCACTCATTAACCTCTACCACTTCTCAATTACTCACAACTGCTGCGGACAACTTTTACATTTTTTGCCTGTAATTAGTTTCCTAACTTATTGGCCTAATTATTTTTAGGCATCAACATTACATCACCCTCTGTCGATTGACACAACTCATTACCCTCTACCACTTGTCAATTACGCACAACTGCTGCGGACACGATTTTTCTGACGCGGTCTGCGGAGAGAAATCTGTGAACATAGCGAAGTAATGCTTTCGCAATAAATCTTTTGAGAAGGTTTGATGCAGAAACTGCAATTCCACAAAGTTTCAAAGCAGAATGAAATATAATAATAGCGTCAGAAGCTTTAGTTAAATCTTTTTTTAACACTTGTGTCAGAGACTCTAATGTGCCTGTTCTCTGTGTCGTCCTTTGACTTAAAACATTGGCCTTGGATCATTAACCGCTTGTACCCTTAGCTGTGTGTCCTAACTTGGCACTATGTTCTGAGGGGCGCTTTTGTGGTGTTTTTTATTTTTCAGTCAAAGGCGCAAAGTGACACGCAACGTTAGCATCCTGTCCCTACAAAAGGAGCGTCAGCACCGCGGCTGAACTAGGTTGAATTGGGAAGACAGTCCCTCTGCTCATCATCTGTTGTACAGGCTTGTTCCTCTGCCGCCGTGGAAGATTACTGCGACGTTGTTTTAACCACTCCAACTGGGGGTAACCAAAACCATCCTCTCTGATCTTCTGTATTTATGCATTCTTCTGGCTCAGCTCTTCGAATAAAACAGAGTATTGCGTTCCTTGTGTTGAAAAGTTTCATCAATTGTCTTTTGTCTGGCAGTCATAGCCACTAAATGTATGTCAAAAGGAGGTGAATGCATATCCATTTCAAGCGCACTTTTTGCTTAGATTCAAAGTGAATATTTGTTGGCCTAAATATCACATCCATACCTCAACTTTGTTTAATTTTCCCAGTTTTATCAGTAATGCACGTAAGAAATATCTTACAAACTTTCAAAGGAATTGGAAACCAATATTAAGCCATAAGCCATTGGAATATATGAAATCAACACTTTAGAATGGATTGTTGAATCACTTTAGCTTAGAAGGTGAACATGGTGTAGAAAATATGTTTTAAATATTTGGCAATATTATTGGGGGCAAAATATGTCGACACGAAAATGGCGGAAGGTATGCTACCATGTCGAGTTTTGGGAACTTTTTTTTTGCAATGTTGGCTGGTTGGTATTAAAGAGCACATTATTTGCAAGGTGAAGAATTCTAAACTTAAGAGGACCGAATCGGGTTGTTTGGTTCATGTTAGAAGGGAACGACGAAAATAATGCATACGGAATGGACGGAAAAGAAGGGACAAACATGGTGCTTGTGTTCGTCTCTTTTTCTCCGTCCGTTTTTAAGTGCTGTTTTCGTCGTTCCCTTCTAGCATGAACCAACCAACCTGATTCGGTCCTCTTAAGTTTAGAATGCTTCACCTTGCAAATAACGTGCTGTAGTTCTGCATTTTTGCTGTGGAGTGTTCATAGACTTCTCTAGGTTCAGAATAACATTTCTTACCAAGAATTTAAACTTCATAAATTTGAAACACAATGTGTACTGGCAGTGTAGGTTTAGGAGTGTGACAGAACAAATGCACTCAGTATATGAAGCAGTTGCAAAGAATGGATGGCACAAAACTCGTTACCAGCAAGAAGTACAATATTGCAAAATATATCCGCATTGTAGGTGTTCTTTTGAATGTGGTGTTTTTTGTATATTTCTCTACACATAGTGTTCTTTTTGAATGGTTGCAACTTGCTGTCGTGTGCTGTGCTACCAGCATTGCCCTACGAGTCGCTACACGTCTTCTGTTCACCGGCCAAGCCACTTTACGCACACACGCTACTAATGGCGCAATTATAGATTCACATCCAAGACATCCTCCGCGACGAATTGTAAGACCCATTGGAGCTCTTTAGTTAGCTAATGAGACATACTGTATTTGATTAATAGAACCATTGGCCCATGATCACGAGGGCTCCCTGGGCATTGCTGTATTGCTCAGTAGGCTGTTGTATGCACTTAGCAGCGGAAGTAATCGCGGATCCCATTATTATTTGGACCCTCTGTTACATGTCCCGGTTGTCTTGCCTCTCCTGTCCATGCATGGAGGTGCTGCGTTGGACTGTTCTTTAGACTTGGCAACGTGTCTGGACGCTTATTTTGTGCAGCAATTAAGACAATACCTCTGGTTGGAAAAAACGCTTTCTGAATCATTGGATCTCGCTTGTAAATTTATATCCAGTTTGACCCTTTTTTTTCCTTTTACTGTGCGGAGCCTGTGTGTGTAGCTTGGGACTTTACGCATGCCACATTTTTCTGCCGCTGTCTCGCCTGTGGCCAGCTGTGCTATCTGGCTATTCCCTCGGAACCAACCGTGCCTGCTATAGTCGGGGCGCTGGACCTCCATCCAAAGATATTCATCTTGCTGATATCAGAATCCTTCGATACTTTCATTGTAAGTATTTAACAACTGCTAATGTTCCCTCACCCAATGTGGCTATCATCATAATGCATAGTTCTCTCCTCAAAATCTGGTGCCCATGACAGGCTTTTAACTAAACAAAGTTGCAGCCAGTTTCCACCAGATCCTGGGAGGCATTCATTAATTCCACCTTCGAATGCTTGGCACCTTTTGCAGTCCCTTGAAATTCAATATAAGCTGCTGGTAGGTAAAGTCCGTTGCTTTTGTAAAATAATTGCTGCAGTCCCTCAACTCGAGCATTACTCTACAATGGTACGAAATACGCATGTATTGCACTACAGCAGTGGTGACTTTTACATTCATTGTCATGTTTTGCTCAATCGCAATTTGAAGAACCTGATATTAGTCTTTAGCGACCATCTACACAAGCAGTAGTGGTTAATCGCTATGTACAAACAGGTTTCAGTCGATCCCGTCAACTGCACCAGCGGGTTTCGAAAAGGGTTCGCACTTGCACCGACACGCGGGTTGCTTTTCTTTTTCTTCGTAATTACGCTCGCTGGAAATGATAGTTGCCGATCGCCTGTTACCTTTGGTTTTTACCGACAACGAGAAGGCGGATGTAGTATGCAACAAGCTGGCAGTCATGGCCGAGTGGTTAAGGCCAAATTTTTTATTCAATTTTTCACATAACGAATATCACTCTACACACACACTGAATATTACGCGACAAACACAACATGGCGATTTGGGCTGCGTAATCCATTACAAATTAGGCATTTGCAGCAACACTTCCATTCTCGGAAGCCACTCAGGCACTTCGTCTTGTGTTTTGAAAACATCAGTAACACTCGCAACGGCTTCGCAAAAATACTGGCGTATTTTCCTCGCATCAACGTCCGCATGCCTGAAAGCCATTCTGGATCGCCAGATACTGTGCAGACCCAATAACTTGATCATGTACAGCGGTAGCCCATCATCAGCTTTAATGGGTAAAAATCGAATTCCGAATACATCCACGGGTAGGTTTTTTTTTATTTGTTCACTGTAGAATGTCCCAGAAGAAAAAGTCTTCCCAACAGTCTAAGAAAACATGTTCGATAGTTTCCGGTTTGCGGCACATGAAACAGTGATTTCCCCAAGGTACACAAAATACACCCTTCATTTCTAAATAAGTCAACTTCTAGTGTATTGCTATGGGGATTAAAAAAAAAAAAAGTTTTTGTTCCCCCTGGTACAGCCATATTTTTTACTCGTGTAAGGATTGACTTCCATGGACCTGCCCAGTACAACGATCTGTACAATGGCATCGGGAGAAAGACATTGCACAAGTCCTTATAAAGTTTCTTTCGCGTCACAGTTGATAAATATTGAAATGAAAAATGGGCTTGCAATACACGACATGACATGTACACTTCTTTAAGGATTCCGAAAATCCTCCCTTGCATGCTCGCCGAACTTACAACTAAATATGGTAGCACTTTGTTCAATTTAACCTGACACACAGTTCGTAAAAAATGGGTGCTTCGTATCACGAAAGAACATAAAACGGTTAACCACTTGGCGCAAATACAAATGCTCCAAACCAACTCCTCCAGAGCGGACGCAATAAAACAAGCTGGTTCGGCGGGTGCGCTCCCAAGTACTTCCCCACACAAAAATATCGAGCGCGCGGTGGAATTTCTGCACATTCACACGAGAACAATGTAGTACTTCAAACACGTACTATAATGGTAACAAGAAATAAAAAACAAATCGTAACACGTGCAAACATAGACAATCCTTTTGGTCTGTCGGCCTTCTCACATACTTCTAAAACCTGCTGGTTCCAATGTGACTCACTGTCTCGGTAGTATTCCAGTGGCACTCCTAAATACTTCACTGGGGTTGTTACCCAGGGCATGTTCACAAAATTCGCAGGGGTTGTGGGCCACTCTCCACGCCAGAAACCCAGACACTTATCCCAGTTCACAGCACTACCACTCACAGAACAAAAGTCCTTCACCAATTTGACAACACTGAATGCATTCGTAGTTGAGACAGAAGACTGCAATGTCATCAGCATACGCGAGTATGCGGACCTCTGCTGCATGCAAACAAAAACCTCTGACACTGCTGCTCTCAATAACGGTCAGACAAAATGGTTCAATATACAAGCAGAAAAGCAATGTTGACAGGGCCGGGGCAGCCTTGATGTACAGAGCGTTGCACTTGGATGCGCTCATCCTCCCTCTTATTTACTATCATGCGCATCGTGCACCCTCTGTATGCCATTGAGACTCCCTTGCAAATAACTGAGCCCACATTTGCTAGCTCCAAAACTTATAACAAGACATCATGCGGCACCTTGTCGAAGGCTTTCTCTAGGTCAAGCCGGAGCATGGCTTGACCTAGGTCGTACTGTATTTAACACTTTTTTTTGCACACCAATGTGAGAGCGAGACCATACAAGGTCGAGGATTTTCACGACGCGCTGGCTCAGTTGGGACTGCTCCCCGAAGTTATAGCCTTGATGGCATACCAAATGAATCATGTTTGGGCCATCACATTCAAGAATGACGATGGAATGAAGCAGTTGCTGTCTTGCCATGAACTAGCCGTGAAAGACCGTCGGTGCATTGTTGTCGGTCCTGGTGACCAGGATGTTAGGATGAAAATTTACTGGATTTTGTACAACGTTCCCAATGAAGATGTGCGGACCGCCCTGGCTCCATACGGCACAGTCACAGAAATTGGCAAGGAACACTGGCGCGTACAAGGCGTACTGGCCAAAGGCTCTTCAACACGTCAGTGTCCTTGAAGTTGAAGCCTGGTGTGACAATTGATGATTTGCCGCACCAGCTGCGCATTGCTGGAGAACAGGCTCTCATAGTCATTTCTGGCAGAGCTCCACTTTGCCTGAACTGCCATACCACAGGAGATGTCCGACGTGAGTGCAATGTTCCTCGTTGTGCTCTATACCGCCGCTTTGGCCATCATGAAACTGAATGTGTAAAAACCTATGCAAAAGTCACAGGGTCTATGATAAGGCAAGACACCTCGGAGCTCGTCATGGACGAGGTTGAAGCCGAGGAAGCTGCGAGAACAGAATCGAACATACCGCTGTCAAATGCCAAGGATACGGATGACACTGGGGGTGGGGCAGTGAAGTCTAGTGAAGACCGCGCCTCTATGCCTGCTCAGGCAGGTCTAGCCGAGACTGTGGGGGCACCAGATGGAGAATGCAGCCAAGGCATTATAAGCATGCGAGAAAATGCCGCAGTTATCGAAGGAGGCATGGACTACGACCAATCATCCACGAACGTGGCACCAACAAAGAGGACCCATGACAAGGCCTGTGTTGAAGATTCGAGCCTTTCTACCCTCAGCGCCGACGAACCAGCTCCCAAAACACCAGGACAGCGTCGGGCGACGCTTTGCCCGAGGCCCAACATCCCGCCGGACAGAAAGCCGGCGACCACTACACCGACGTAGAAAAAATGGCTCGCCCCAGATTGACTCAAGGACGAGGGGCGACTCACGACGGGTCTGCCAGCGAGGGTGTGCTGACGTTAAGTCAGTACACACCGGACGACCCGCACACCTCTCGAATTCCTCATCTGTGTATAATACGGTAGAAGGTGAGCACTGAGCGGTTTGGTTATCTTGTGTTTATCAGCGAAATGGCAGCTCAACCTGAAGCAACACTTCGATTTGCCAGAGGCCTTGCAGCGAGGCGACGTCAGTACCAACTGAGTCGCCTCATGATGGACAACGATTTGGACTTGATAGCAGTGCAAGAGACTAAGGTCGAAAGGGAAGCTCAGACAAACCGCATGGTAGAACCGTTTAGAAATCGGTACAGTGTATGTGTATGCCATTCTGTTGATACATTGGGAGGGTATGCTATCTTCGTCCGCAATTCTTTCAGGATTGTTGAAGATTCTGTTGTAGTTTGTAATACTGGACGTTCTGTTATGTGTGATTTTTCATATCTTGATTTACAGTGGCGCGTACTGTATGTGTATGCCGCAAATAAGGAAAATGAGCGCAAAGCATTCTTCAAAAATATTGAACCTTATTTGAATTCTACCAGATATACGATCCTTCTAGGTGATTTCAGTTGCATGTGTATGACTGAGGACAGAGCTACTAACGCCATCATTCTGGATCAAAGTTCGTTACATTTGAGCTCAATCGTCCAAGAGCACAATCTCGAAGACGTTGGGAGTGCTCTGTCAGGAGGAATCCGTCCTCAGTTCACGCACTTCTAACAAGCCAGCCACGCACGACTCGACAGAGCTTATGTGTCAGCTATCTTGGTGCCAATGATTAGTGAATACTTTGTTAAAAGCATCGCATTCAGCGACCATTGCATGGTGATGTTTACAGTAGGAACTAAGCCCAAGAGATCTAATTTCAACTGGAACCTTTGGAAACTAAATGTAAAGTTGCTTAGTGATGAAAGTTTCGCGCATACAGTACAAGAAAAACTTCATAGTTTGTTTATGGGCGTCAATAGGGACGTTAAAAATTGGAGCGTTTCAAAGAAGAAATAAAAATGAGTGCAATCGAAAGAGCGTGTGCACTACGACATAACGAGAAAACGAAGGAAAAAGAACTTCAAAGCCGATTAAATTCATTTCTGCAGCTATAAAACACACAGCCAGGCCAGTTTGCAACAGAAATAAAAGAAACAAAAAATAGACTAGAACTGATAAATAAGGAAAAATACAAAGGTGCTATCGCACGCGCAGAGCGGTTGTGGCTAGGTGAGTCGCCAACAAAGCGGTCCCTGTGCGATGAAAAACGATATGCCGTCAAGAATGAGATTAAAGAGGTAGACTACGAGGGAGAAATAACTCGCGATTTCAAGACTATTCAGCGCGCGTTTGTTGATTATTATGAAGAACTGCTGGGTCACGAGGCAAACTTGCAAGGAGGCTTTGAGTCAGATTTTTTGTCACTGTTGCCTATACTAGGTGATGAAGTTAAGCTTAACCTAGAGGCACCTATTAGCGTTATTGAAATCGAGCGTGCTATTGACGAGTTGAGCTCTGGAAAGGCACCGGGACCAGGCGGGCTTAGCGCAGCTTTCTACAAAGCCTTCAAAAGTGATATGGCGTATATGCTGCACTGAATAATTCAAGAAATGTATGAAACCAACACGATGCCTCCGTCGTTCCGAAAAACCCACATGGTTCTCATACCGAAGAGTGACGATCCCACCAGGCGACTGTCAGTAAAAGCTTATAGACAAGCGTCATGTTTGTAAACAAAGGTGGCACTGCGATCGGCAGCGACATGGGGTGTAGGCAAAAACGCAGCGTGCCTACATAGCGCCAAGCGACGCTGCCTTCGAAACCAGTTCGCGCGTGCGAATATTCTGAAGCGTAAGCTTCGTTTGTGCGTAGAAATAGTTTCGTTTATGCCTGGAGAGTAGTTCAGCACTTTATCAGCCGATTAATTCTAGAATTACCTGGCGAAGAGCACTGAATTGGCTTCCTTCTCCGTGGCCTCAGCAGCGCGCGGCTACAGTGGTTGACTGTAGTGACTGAGTTAAATGTAAACTAGAAAGCGCAATGTATATGAAAAACTGACACCCTACATTGTTCAACTCCCGTGCCTATTGCTAGCGCATGCAAGGACGGCGAATGAATGACTGGAAGTGTGTTTTTCATATGACAACTCTTAATGGGCTTTCCCAAGCAGCTTCACTCTAAAGAACAATATATTACCGACAACTATAGTGAACTGAAAATCATATTTCTAGCTCGGTGTACCGGCAATTTAAGTCAGAATTTAACTGAATAAGAACTCAATCTTTTAGTTCTTTGTAACATATTCGCCTGTATAGTGCACGCTGCCAATGTTTTATCCTGCTCGATAAAAAAACGTTTGACGTCTATTTCATTGTAAAGACGTAGCCAAGGTCATTCACAAGTTAATAGATACATGAAGGAGAGGTGCAGTCTTTAGGAGAGGTGCATGAACGGAAATGCAACGTTCTCCACGATCGCTTGCAGCGAAATTTGCATGATCTGTTCAGCTTTTTAATAATATACTCTAAAACTGTTTGTTCAAAAGTGCGTCATCTTAACTGCTTATTTTGCACCCCTCATAGCCGATTACTCTTTGTGACATTAAACTGCATGTACCATATATAGCATATACTTAAATATATCCTGCTTGATCAGAGATACGTTGTATGTGAATATTTAATTCACTCGTCAAAATCTTAATGACCTAGCTTCAAAAAGAAGTTTTGAGAAATGATGCTGCGTGACTTTGCCCGGATCCTAACAATATTTACTTGCTTTCTATTGGGCCGGTGATGAAGAGTCACTCGTTGAAACTCGCGAAAGTGATATCAGGGAAAAGCTGCTTCACAAATTCAGATCTGTTTCGGCAATATCGCGCTGGAGTTACCGCGCGGTCAAACTAACAGCAGTTACCTTCGCAGCAGCTTTTGTGTCCTTTTCTGTACGAATATATGCACGGGCACAAGTGAATGGAACTCACAGGGTGGCGTCTTAACTTGATATATTATGTACAAGAAAACGTGCACAAGCTGCAGGCATTTGCTATTGCGCTATTCATCGTGCGACCGAAAAGCAGTCACGACAATTAAGAGTTGCAAACGAACTGATGAAGTTTCTGTGCAGGATTGTGCAACGCATGTTAGCCGCGAAGGCAATCCGTCGCCGAAGGGTCTACTTGTCGCGCTCAACGCTGCTGCCATCTCTCTCATATTTGTCCGACCGCAAGAAAGATGTGAAAACAGGTGCTGTTTTCCTTTTTGTGCCTCATGGCACAACCAACCACACCACAGCTTGCAGGAATATTGGGAATTATGCCCGAAAACACAGCAAGCGCCGCGCAACCAATGCAGACGACCCGAGCTTTTGCCTACACCACGAAAGTCACTGCTGTCGCCAGCGCCGCCGCATCTCCACTGACGTCACGGGCTGACGCTTGTCTATAGGCCCATAAGTCTCGCAAATATAAGATTTTCATGAAGGTTTTATTGTTGGCCCACACCAAACGTGCGGAATAAAAGGTCGAACGATACATACAAACATTCATGTAGCACGTAGTATTTAGAATGCTGTGATTCATTTGAGAAACGTGTAGCCATGTTGCAATTAGACATGGGAAAAGCCTTTGACTGCGTTAGTCACCATATCTTGTTTTCTATCTTTGAGCATGTGAATGTTGGCCGTGTTCTTGTTGAAGGTGTTAAAATGACATATGCTGGTTGTACGGCAAACATCATTATTAATAAGCAACTGAGTGAAAGCATTACTGTTTGTTCTTCAATGAGTCAATTAAGGGGGCCCTTTGTCGCCATTGTTGTTTGCCCTGTATCTCCGAACCATTCTGTCAAAAAATTATGTCAAATGAGAATGTGCACGGCTTTGTGATATTGTCCACTGAAGTTAAAATCCTTTCTTACGCGGATGACATTGCAATCTTCTGCGCAGATAAAGATAGCGTAACAGAAGCAGTGAAAGAGGCAACTAGGTTTTGCAAAGTCTTAGGAAGCATGATAAACTGGGAAAAGTGCTTCGGCTTTTGGCATGGTAACTGTGATTCTGCGCCTATCATGCACGAAGGCTTTCAGTGGGCAATGTCACCTGTTAAATATTTGGGAGTTCTGCTAAACGATTATAAAGAACCAGCAAAGTACTGGGAAGCAGAAATTGAATGAGCGCGTGAAAATACGCGCAAATGGGGTGGTCGAGATTTTTCTATTTTTACTAGAGCCACAGTATGCAACCTGTTTCTAGTGGCCAAAGTTTGGTATGTGCTTCAGGCATTGTGCATGTCACGAACCAGTGTCCAACGATTGCACCATGTGTTTGCAGTGTTTATTTTGGGGTCGAGTTGGGAGAGGACAAGCCGCACAAATCTTTTTCGATCTGTGAAAAGCGGCGGCCTGGGTTTGACTCATTTGTTCATTAGGCAACTTGTGTCGAGATTTATGTTCCTTCGGGATCAAAAAGATGCTTTCTTGCGGACAGTAATGCAACTGTGGCTGGGTGAGGCACTGCAGGTTGTTCGAGCTTTTCAATTTTTGAAAGTTCACTTTTCAGTGCAGTACCTTACTGAAGTATCGAGGAAAGAACTTTACAAAGCACTCATAGATACTATGTTACTTGTTCTTGTCTACCGGACCATGTACAGTGTAGGTCAAGGGAAAAATGTGCTGAAAAGAGTAAAGAGGATGCCTGTGCGGGCCTCGGTGAAAAACTTCTTTTTTCAGTTGCACAGTGGCACTCTACCAGTGAAGCCCTGGCTCCAAGAGAAGGTTATTTTTGTCCCATGGTCCGTAAATTGCCTAATTTGTAGAACACCGGAGACGATAGATCACATGTTCCTTCACTGTACAGACTCTGTATTTCATTGGGACATCTTACAACGAACGGTTAAAACGTTGCTTTCGATATCGCCATACGGAATACAATTTCTACCTGTAGAGAGTGGGGACAACATACCATATGACATTTTCATGCTTCCCAGCCTACACAGTATTTGGAGAAATCAGATGGCATTCAGGCATGCAGACGAGACTGTACTCCCCGTCAGGGAGTATTTTATCAAAAGCATGTCTTATATAAGAGATGTGCTTCGGGCCCAAAATGAGCACCCCGAGTGGCTCTCAGTAATGGACGACCTTGTACAGCTTAAACGCTTTTAATCCTGTTGCGTGAGCGAGGCAGATTTCCGTTCGCGCCTTTTACTTGTCAAGTGATGTAGATGCTGTACAGATGTGCTTTTTTTTGTGTTATATTCCAATGTGGTAATAAAAAAAAAAAAAACTCCTGGCCGAGTGATTAAGACGATGGACTAGAAATACATTGGGGTCTTCCCGCACAGGTTCGAATCCTGTCGACCGCGCAAGCGCATTCTTCTGTTTAGTTTTGTCCTTTCCGCATCGATTTAGAGAAGATGCTCATTGGCAGTCGTGGCCGAGTGGTTAAGGCGATGGACTAGAAATCCATTGGGGTCTCCCCGCACAGGTTCGAATCCTGTCGATTGCGCAAGCGCATTCTTTTGTTTAGTTTTGTTCTTTCCGCATCGATTTAGAGAAGATGCTCATTGATTCCCTCTTGCCTGGCAGTCCTGGCCGAGTGATTCCACTTCCGGCCGCGCTAGCGAGCGGACGTGCTTATCACGTGCTCCAACGGAGCGATGTCAGCGGCCGTTTCTGACCGCGGTAACAGAGTTTCTGCTTCATCGAATGATGAGTACCGTGTTGTTTTACCTAGTCTGCCCTCAGGGCGTTTGGTTTTGAATACCGTGTTTATGCATGCTGATGTGACAGCCCGGCCCTACCGTGTGGAAGACTTCAGGGATATGCTGGCCCGTTTGAAACTGCTCCCCGAGGTTTCGGCCTTGGGGGCGTATCAAATGAATCACGTTTGTGCAGTCACGTTTAAGTGTGCTGAAGGTGCAAAGAGGTTGCTCGAGAATGCCGAAGTACAAGTGAAGAGTCATCGCTGCGTACTCATCGACCCGTCGAATCAAGACATCCGGCTGAAGTTGCACTGGTTGCTCCCCACCTTACCTGATGACGACGTACGGGCAGCTTTGCTCACATACGGAAGACCGACTGAAGTGGTCATGGAGCGCTGGGGGGTCAACGGTGTTTCGGACAAGGGTTCGACGACACGAACCGTGACGCTGCAACTCAAGGCGGGGGTGATGCCGGAGGACATACCACATCAGCTGAGAATTGCCGGTGAGCTGGCCCTTGTGGTAGTGCCGGGTAGGGCACCACTCTGTCTGCGCTGCCAGAGCACCGATCATATTCGTCGAGACTGCAAGGTACCGCGCTGCGTGCTGTGTCGTCAGTTTGGCCACGACGAGACGGAGTGCGTGCGCACCTACGCCAGCGTCGCAGGGCCCATGGGGAGTGACGATAACTCGGACCTCCTAATGGACGAGGCTGATGCTGAAGCAACAGCAAGGGTAGAGGCTAGTATCGCTGAGGACGAAAAGGCGTCTGCCGAGCATACATAAGGGAACCCAGTCGCGGAAGTAACGCGAAACCTTGAAGAAGACGCATTTGCGTCAACAGAGGAGCCGAGTATGCCAGCCGTGGTGCAAGAAAAAGACAACACCGTGCTGTCGGTGGAAAGCGTGAGCGAGGTGCAGGAGGCCATGGACACTTCCAAGGAAGGCGCCGCCGTCTCGGCAACTAAGCGCTCGCACGAAGTCGCCGAGCCAGAGGGAGCATCTCCTGGACTGACCGTCACCGGAGAACCACCTTCAAAGGCATGTCCCATGCGTCGGCCGACGTTACGCCTACGGCCGAACATCGCTTCCGAGCGGAGATTGACGACAACAACGCCGCCGGCTCCACCTCCGCCGCCGCCTGCTTCGTAGTTGTAGCGCAGGCACATGCCGTGCGCTGGATCCTGCGCCTCGGGACCTGTCGTCCAAGGTAAGCACCGTACTCTCGGTCTATTTTCATGCTATAATGGCGCTACCAGATAGGTCCTTGCGACTCGCCACAATCAATGTTCGAGGGCTTACAGCGAGGAGGAGACAACGGCAGTTATATAGGTTGGCAGTGGAACAAGATATAGACATCCTTACTGTACAGGAAACTAAAATCGAAGGCGACGATGAGACCGAGAGTATGGTGCTCCCTTTCACGTCAATGTACTACGCGTGTGTTAGTCATGCTGTCGGGAGATCCGCGGGGTGTGCACTCTTTGTTCGGCAACATTTGGGGCTGGATGTCCAGGCAGTGAGGACGGACATGTCGGGGCGCACGGTTGTATGCGATTTTGCTTTTGGCTCAGTAGAGTGGCGGGTGATATGCTTGTATGCTCCTAATGTGCTCGAGGAAAGACGACAGTTTTTTGAGTGTCACAAAAATTTTATGAGTGTTGACCGAAACCTTGTACTGATGGGCAACTTTAATTGCGTGCTATCGGCGCGTGATAAAGCGAGTGTTACACCGCACAGAGACGCCAGCACGGCAGTATTGAGCAAAATAACTGACGAATTTGGGCTCGAAGACGTGGCGGAATCCCTGGGAAACGAGCTGTGCGTTCGCTTCACGCATTTTCAAGCAGCAAGTCATGTCAGACTAGATATAGGTGTACGTGTCGGCCGAACTGATTGCGCTTTGTCGTGAGTACCATGTGAAGTCTGTTTCATTCAGTGACCATTGCCTGGTAAGGGTTGACATTAGACATAAGGCAAAAAAGGAAATCTTCACATGGGATCTGTGGAAATTGAACGCGAAAATTTTGGATGACGATGCTTTCAAAGAACAGATGTCAGTTATGCTTGAAAAAATTGAGAACGACACAGCCACAGCGATAAGCGAGCAATGGGAAACTTTCAAACAAATAACAAAAATGAAGGCATTGGAACGAGCCAGTGCCATAAAGCATGCGAAGAATAAGTATGAGGCAGATTTGCGGAAAACCTTGCAAATGCTAATAAATGAAGAAAATATAGCCCCCGGCACATTCAAGGTCAAAATTTGTGAACTCAAGCAAAAGCTGGAGCAGATAGATATCGAACGTATCACGGGGCGTTTGTTCGAGCAAGAGCAGATAAAGTGATAACTGGTGAGGCACCAACTAAAAGGACCCTGGCAATGGAACGCAAATGGGCCAGCAAGAACATGATTTCTGAAATTGAGCAGGACGGAGTTATCGTAAAAGGGAAAAACGACATTGAGCACGCTTTCACACTTTTCTATACTGCCTTATTCATGCGTAGCGGAGTCGACTCAAACAGCTTCAAGGCAGAATTCCTGAATTTGATGCCCAGAAATGATGACAGCTCAAAAGAGAAGTTAGAGCGCCCGATTACAGCCGATGAAATAGAGTTGGCAATTGACGACTTAACACGAGGGAAATCTTCGGGGCCAGATGGATTAAGCGCCGATTTTTACGAAGCTTTTAAGCAGGAACTAGCGCCTATATTGGTTCGAGTTTTAGATGATGCTTACGAACGAAAGCGTCTACCGCCTTCTTTCCTGTCCACTTATACAGTTCTAATCCCCAAAACAGATGATCGAGCCGCATTAAGGCAAGTAACTGCCTATCGTCCTATTAGCTTAACCAATGTTGATTATAAGATATACATGAAAGTACTCGCTAAAAGACTTCAAACGGTTATGAAGGATATAGTTGTACCACATCAGACGTGCGGTATCAGAGACCGATCAATATTCACAAACATCCACACGGCGAGATGCGTGCTGGATTGCTGCGATGCTCTACACATGCGCGTCGCAATGCTCCAGCTCGATTTGGAGAAAGCGTTCGATCGAGTGCCACACGAAATTCTGTTTACCATTTTGCAACATGTAAACGTTGGAACAGTCATCACAGAGGGTGTCAAAATGGCCTACAGTGGTTGCACGGCGCGGCTAATAATCAACAAGTCGGTGGGAGCGCGCATGGGCACCTGGGCCTTGTCAAGCTGACATGACAGCTTTTAGCCCAGGTGACCCTTCAGAAGCTTTCTGAAAAATAACATTGAATTGAATTGAATTGAACAATCTGTGCGCCAGGGTTGCCCCCTCTCGCCTCTACTCTTTGATATGTACATAGAACCCCTTTGCCTCAGTGTCATCGGGACTTGTTATATCAAAGGCTTTAAACTACAGCAAGCCGAGGTCAAACTCCTTGCATATGCCGACGACGTTGCGGTTTTCTGCGTTGACTATGAGAGCATTTTGAAAACTGTGGATATCGTGAAGCGTTTCTGTGCTGCCAGCGGTAGTGCTGTCAATTGGGCTAAATGCCTTTGATTTTGGCATGGTACTTGGCCAGAGACCCCTGGTACTTTCGCCAACATGCAATGGCTTAGTATACCCGCGAAGTACCTAGGCGCCCAGTGAGCCCTACTGGCGGAATCAAGTTGGGGAAATGCGTGATAGGACGGAGAGGGTGAAAGGTTGGGACTTGTCCATGTTCGCACGCAGCACTGTGTGCAATGTGTTTTTGTTAATAAATTGTGGTATGTGCTAAGCTTTCTGCACTGCTCGCGCGCTAATGTGCAAATGTTTCACCGCATATTCGCTGTCTTTGTGTGGGGGTCGGTATGGGAGAGGACAAGCCGTACAAACCTCTTCCGTAGTGTTGGTAATGGAGGCCTTGGCTTGTCGCATTTATACCTGCGGCAGGTAGTTAATCGTTTCTGCTTCCTCCGAGACGTGAAGGACCCTTTTTTACACATTGTGTTACAGATCAGATTAAGCAAACTTCTACCCGATTTTGTTGTTTCTACCGAATACGTAACAGCACGTGTTGTTGGTTTTCTCAAGGAGGTCGTGACGGCCTGTAATTTCTTAAGTGCGCGATTCTTACGCAATTATTTAGCTGTAGTAAAGCGCAAAAAGTTGTACAAGGACCTTGCAGACGTAGTTTTCTCTGTACCACTGTATCGCACCATGTACAGTGCCAATCCCGGTAGCGATCGACGTTTTAAAGCGCGTAAAGAGAATGCATGTGGCTCCAGGCGCAAAGTCCTTTTTCTTTAGGCTGCACACCGGAACCTTAGAGGTAAAAACCTGGATGGAGGAAAGGGGACTGTACGTTCCCTGGGGTGTGCATTGTTGTTTTTTTTTTATGCAGAAAGCCCGAAACCGTTGAGCACGTCTTCTTGGAGTGTTTGGGTGGCGTGTTCTTTTGGAACATACTGCAAAGAACACTGAAAAAAGACCTGCCACTAGACCCCCGAGGAATTCGTTTCCTAGCTGTGGAAAATGATGAAGGCATCCCTTTCGACGCAGTAATGCTGATGGTATTTCACTGTATATGGAAAGCCTGCATGGCAGCGCGACACGCCGACATTGATGCAAGGCCAGTACTTCTGCGAATCCGTTGCGGCGTTCGTGGCAACCCACAAGAATGTGTACCCGGTGCCCGAATGGGTATCGAGAATTGAGCCCCTTATGCACATGAAGAGTTTTTAGCCCCTTCACATCAGTCAAGGTTTGGCTGGAAGTTTTAGCCCATACCGACGCTATGTGCATTCTTCTCCAGTGTTCTTTCACTTTTGTTGTGTAACGATGTATGTCTAAGCAGGCAATAAAAAAAAAAGTCCTGGCCGAGTGGTTAAGGCGATGGACTAGAAATCCATTGGGGTCTCCCCGCACAGGTTCGAATCCTGTCGACTGCGCACGCTTCTGTTTAGTTTTAGTCCTTCCCGCATCGATTTAGAGCAGAAGCTCATTATACTCAGTCATGTGGCAGTCCTGGCCGAGTGGTTAAGGCGATGGACTAGAAATCCATTGGGGTCTCCCCGCACAGGTTCGAATCCTGTCGACTGCGCACGCTTCTGTTTAGTTTTAGTCCTTCCCGCATCGATTTAGAGCAGAAGCTCATTATACTCAGTCATGTGGCAGTCCTGGCCGAGTGGTTAAGGCGATGGACTAGAAATCCATTGGGGTCTCCCCGCACAGGTTCGAATCCTGTCGACTGCGCACGCTTCTGTTTAGTTTTAGTCCTTCCCGCATCGATTTAGAGCAGAAGCTCATTATACTCAGTCATGTGGCAGTCCTGGCCGAGTGGTTAAGGCGATGGACTAGAAATCCATTGGGGTCTCCCCGCACAGGTTCGAATCCTGTCGACTGCGCACGCTTTAGTTTAGTTTTAGTCCTTCCCGCATCGATTTAGAGCAGAAGCTCATTATACTCAGTCATGTGGCAGTCGTGGCCGAGTGAGCGACTTTCTGCTTCCGGCCACGCCAGTGAACGGACGCAGGATGCAGGGCTCCTCAGGAGCGGCTTCAGCGGCCATGTCAGGCCGCGGTAACAGGACTGCTGAACAGGATGGTACTTATCAAGTTGTTTTGCCTGCACTGCCAACAGGTCGGTTTGTTTTGAATACGGTTTTTTTGCACGCCGATATCAGGGCCCGCCCTTACCGGGTGGAAGATTTCCGCGACGCGTTGGCACAGCATTCGCTGATCCCCGATGTTGTTGCGATGGGGGCGTATCGGATGAGCCACGTCTGGGCTGTCACTCTCAAGGATCCTGAAGCGGTGACCAAGCTTGTTAGTGTCGGTGAGTTGTGTGTGAAAAACAGTCGCTGCTTGGTAATTGACCCGGCCAACCAGGACGTGCGACTGAAACTTCACTGGCTTTTACACAACGTGCCAGACGAGGATGTGCGTGCTGCCTTTACGCCGTATGGAAAGGTGTTGGAAGTTATAAGGGAGCGCTGGCGTGTGAAAGGTATGGTAGAAAAAGGCTCAACTACTAGACTTGTCACGCTTAAGTTGAAAGCTGGCGTGAAGCTGGATGACCTGCCACATCAGTTGAACGTTAGCGGTGAGCTGGCGCTCGTTGTTGTGCCAGGCAGACCTCCCTTGTGCCTACGCTGTCGGAGCACGGGTCACATCCGCAAGGAGTGCCGGGTTCCTCGCTGCGGAACCTGTCGACGGTTCGGTCATGAAGACAGCCAGTGTGCACGTACCTACGCAAGCATTGCCGGACCTGGGACCAGCGAGGACACGTCCGAGTTGATAATGGATGAGGTGGATGCGGAGGAGGCAGCCGACATTCAAGGACAGTCAACGAAACAGGACGCGCCTTCCATGACGGTTTTAACTAAGCATAAGGTGACGGTCTCAAGTGAAAAGAACGAAACTCGGCACGTCTCGCACGTTCCATCGCAGGACCAACAGGACCACGAAAGCGCTTCAAAGGAAGCGTCAGAGGACGTAATCAAGTTTTCTGACGCTGAGGAGCATCTGAGTACTGAGCCTCCTTGCACTGATGCCATGGAAGTTGGGCCGGAGACAGCGGCCTTAATTGCCTCAAAACGTCCACACGAGGAAAGCTTCGAGGAGACTCAGCTGCCAGGCGGCGTTTGTGGTGAGCCGCCGCCGAAAACTGCGGGCATCCGAAGATCGACTTTGAGACCGAAGCCGAACTTCTCTGCCGACACGCGGCAGGCGGGGAAACCGCCTCCGTAGGTTTTGTGGTGTCCTGAACGATTTGTGGGTCGGCTGCCTACCGACCAGCGTCAGGAACATTCTGCAACCAAGCGGGGCGTGTGTGGAAAAAAAATGAAAAACGGTGCTTGGACTTCGTTTGAATGCAGCCCGACGTTCTGCTGGGAGGACAATACGTGCACACATATGCCGCTCTTCTTCAGAAGCGGAGGCCATGCAACCATGAAGGTAGGCACCATGCGGGTACGGGCGGCCCTTTCTAACACATGACTCTCAAGCTTAATTCGGCGTTACACGTAGCTACTTTGAATGTCAGAGGGCTGGGAGCGAGAAGGCGACAATGCCAGCTCAGTCGCCTCCTTGTGGATAATGATATAGATATAGCAGCTGTGCAAGAGTCAAAGATTGAGAGCCAAGAAAGCACTGACCGTATGGTGGCTTCTTTTCAAACAAACTTTTATGTGTGTGTATGCCATTCTGTTGGTGTGTCGGGTGGATGCCTTTTATTTATACGTAACACGCTGGGAGTAAGTGTAGATTTCGTTTTTGCCTGTCCAAGTGGTCGGCTTTTGGTTACTGATTTTACCTACTGTAATTTATGCTGGCGTGTTATGTGTGTGTATGCTCCCAATTCAGAAAGCGAACGTGAATCGTTTTTTGAGTCTATTGAATTGTGGTTGAAGGTCGACAAAATCTTGCTTGTACTTGGCGATTACAACTGTGTGTGCGCAGCTGTGGACCGAGCGGCGAAGTGCAAACCTCGAAGAGACAGAAGCTCCGAGCGGTTGAATGCACTTGTGCATGAATACGGCCTTGAGGATGTTGGTAGTGTGTTCTCCACTGGAAACCAACCAGAGTTCACGCACTTTCAGCGAGATAGCCATGCTAGATTGGACAGGGTGTATGCCTCGGTTGATCTTGTTGCCCTATGTACTGCATATGAGGTGAAACCTGTGTCTTTCAGCGATCATTGTCTCGTGAGTGCAGTGTTCGGTAGGGCAGGAAAGAAATCGCGCTTTAACTGGTACCTATGGAAACTGAATGCCAAACTTCTCGCCGATGAAGAGTTCCTTACGGAAGTTAAGACCCAGTTTGAAGATCGTCTGGCTATGCGACCAGTAAGTTTTGCAGCGGAATGGGACAGCTTCAAAGAGTGGGTGAAATTGAAAGCCATAGAAAAGAGCAGTAAGGTGCGGCATAAAGAGAAAGAAAAAGAAAAAGAACTGAATGAACAACTTCAGTTTTTTTTGAGCATGGAAAGTACTGTGCCAGGGCATTTCGCCAGTAAAATACGAGAGATTAAACGTGAGCTGGAAACAATCGACAGCGAAAGATACACAGCGGCTGTCATACGTGCAAGGGCTGAAAAACTTTGGGCTGGAGAAGTGCCGACAAAACGAGCCCTAGCAGACGAAAAAAGATACGCCTGCCAGAAAGAAATAAGGAGTATAAGGTATGCCGGCCATATCACTGAAGATGCTAAAGATATTCAGCGTGCGGTAGCAGAGCACTTCGAAGAACTGCTTAGCGCTAAGCTTGAGACTGTAGGCGGCTTTCAAACAGATTTCCTAAGACTGATGCCTGCACTGGATGACGAAAGTAAAGCGCGCCTAGAAACACCGATAACGTTGCAGGAGATAGAATCTGCAATAGATGACCTGACACCTGGGAAAGCACCTGGGCCGGATGGTCTAAGCGCTGCCTTCTTTAAAACCTTTCAGCAGTATGCGGCTCAGTTTATGCTCGATGTAATCACTGAAGCTTATGAACGTAATACTGTTCCATTGTCTTTCGCTACATCGCACATTGTGCTAATACCCAAGACAGATGATCCAGAGAAACGACTGTTGGTGGGGTCATATCGACCGATTAGCCTCACCAATGTTGACTACAAGGTGTATATGAAGGTTTTAGCAAAAAGACTGCAAAGCGTAATAAAAAAACTGGTTGGGTCTCATCAAACGTGCGGCATCAAGGGTCGATCCATTGCCACGAATATACATGTCGCAAGAACCGTACTAGAATGTGTTGATGCACTCGGTGGTCAGATAGCCATGATGCAATTAGATTTGGCGAAAGCCTTTGACCGTGTTTCTCACGAAATTCTTTTTTCCATTTTGGAGCATTCTAACCTTGGAAAAGTCATAGTGGGGGGTGTTAAAATGGCTTACGCGAACTGCACGACCCGTATTATAGTGAATGGTGAACTGACTGACAGCATCGCAGTACGTTCATCGGTAAGGCAGGGCTGCCCGCTCTCACCCCTGCTTTTTGCACTGTATTTAGAGCCACTTTGCTTGGCTATCATTGATAGCGATCGCATTTTAGGGTTCGAGCTGCAATCAGCACACGTGAAGATGCTAGCATATGCTGATGACATAGCAGTGTTTTGTGCAACTAGAAAGAGCATCTGTGAAGTTACGGGTGTCGTCCAAACATTTTGTGATCAAACCGGATGTAAGATCAATTGGGAGAAAAGCTCTGGGTTTTGGCACGGTGATTGGGACGTGACACCTGATTTCTTCTGTAAGCTGCGATGGTCTGTTCTCCCAACGCGATATCTAGGCGTGCCTTTAGATTGTTATCGAGATCCCAACGTGCACTGGATGGAAGAA